>NC_135658.1:13673661-14278161 GCF_964188315.1 Podarcis muralis | reverse complement strand
AGTGATTGGATAGTTACAGAAAGTTGATACAGTTACGTTGTACTGGAGCTCTATATAAGCAGGTTGGCTGAACCCTTCAGTTCAGTTCTGTTCTGGCCTGTGAATAAACAAGAGCTGTTTGAAGAATCGCTGTGTCGTCTGATATGTTCACCCACAACTTAACAATATGAGCTTGGTTTCTCCTGCTCCTCCTAGGACCCGAACCAATGGATTCACATTCCAAGAGAGGAGATTACGACTCAACATCAAGAAGAACTTTCTGAAGCTGTTTGACAGTGGAAAATAGTCTCCCTCGGGAAGTGGTGGACTCTCCTTCCTTGGAAGTATCTAAGCAATGGTTGGATGGCCATCTGTCCTGGATGCTTGAGCTGAGATTCCTGCATTGCAGGGGGTTGGAGTAGATGACTCTTGGGGTTCCTTCCGGTTCTATGACTCCATAAGTTGGCTCTGTCTACCATTGGCTCTGGCTCCACCTACCTCCCTTCCACCAAATCCGATAGCCTCATCTGGGAGGTAGAGTCAAAGCCTGCTTTCTCTTGCCAATGCACAATAAGGCTCCCATAGGGGAAGCCCCTGCCAAGTCACGTTTTCCCTGCAGGTTGGAGGCTCCCCACCCCTGGTATAAATAAACCTTATAGCAGAGAAATGTCGCCGGAAGCTGCCTTAGAGTCAGACAACTGGTCCATGTAGCTCAGGGTTGTCTACACTGACTGGCAACAGCTCAGTGATGCTGGGTCTCAAACCTGGGACCTTCTGCATGCAAAGCAGGTGCTCTACCACTCAGCTACAGGTCCTTCTGCTGCCAGAAGATTCCAGCAAGTTGTGACCTACATTCCAAGGAAGCACAACCCAAGAGACCTGCTAGGGCCCCTGAAACATCTCACCACTCAGACACTGGGTCCGTGCATAACACCAGGTGCTTCCAGGGTGCAGTTTTGTTTGGGTGGGATTCCATCACATTACCTGGCTGCCCAATTAAAGCTGACTTGGTGCTCTTGCATAACAAACCCATTACCTCCCTCCATTGCGTTTTGCATTAAGGAAACTGAAGGGGAAAATGCATTCGAGAGTGTGGGATAACAGTGGCTTGGCGCAATGCACCTCCCTGCAAACAGATCGGAATGGATGCTCAGTAAAAAAAAAAGCTGACCTAGTCCAAACAACCTGTAAACTTTGAGCAAGCAAATACGCAGGGTCATCTGGCAGTAAGGATGGAAGGATCTGTTTCAATAAAGAATCATGCAGCAACATAGCACAACACGTTACAATTCCTGCAACAGGCGGTGTGTGTGTGTGTGTGTGTTTGTGTTTGTTTGGAACGACCAGCAATTTTCAAGTGCTCTGTGGGGAAGAACAAGTTTGGGAACCACAGTTCTGCTATATTATTTTCTTGAATCTATCACCTATCTATCATCTATCTATCTATCTATCTATCATCATCTATCTATCATCTATCTATCCATCTCTCTCTCTCTCTCTCTCTCTCTCTCTCTCTATTTATCATCTATCTATCATCTATCTATCTATCTATCTATCTATCTATCATCTATCATCTATCTATCTATATCTATCATCTATCTATCTATCTATCTATCTATCATCTATCTATCTATCATCTATCTATCTATCATCTATCTATCTATCTATCTATCTATCTATCTATCTATCTATCATCTATCATCTATCATCTATCATCTATCTATCTATCTATCTATCTATCTATCTATCTATCTATCTATCATCTATCTATCTATCCTCTATCTATCTATCTATCTATCTATCTATCTATCATCTATCTATCTATCATCTATCTATCTATCTATCTATCTATCATCTATCATCTATCATCTATCATCTATCTATCCTCTATCTATCATCTATCTATCTATCTATCTATCTATCTATCTATCTATCTATCATCTATCTATCTATCTATCTATCTATCTATCTATCTATCTATCTATCTATCATCATCTATCTATCATCTATCTATCTATCTATCTATCTATCTATCTATCTATCTGTCTGTCTGTCTGTCTGTCTATCTATCTATCTATCTATCATCTATCTATCTATCATCATCATCATCTATCATCTATCAAACATCTGTCTATCTACAGTGGTACCTCAGGTTAAGTACTTAATTCGTTCCGGAGGTCTGTTCTTAACCTGAAACTGTTTTTAACCTGAAGCACCACTTTAGCTAATGGGGCCTCCCGCTGCCGCCGTGCCGCCGGAGCACGATTTCTGTTCTCATCCTGAAGCAAAGTTCTTAACCTGAAGCACTATTTTTGGGTTATCGGAGTCTGTAACCTGAAGCGTATGTAACCCGAGATACCACTGTATCATCTATCTATCTATGTATCTATCTATCTATGTATCTATCTATCTATGTATCTATCTATCTATCTATCTATCTATCTATCTATCTATCTATCATCTATCTATCTCCATGCTGGTCCAAGGGAAGAGAGTATGTACAAATACAGAAACAAACCTGAACATGCACGGTTGCTTTCTGTCCAAGATTGCTACTACAGATCTGAGCGAGCCTGCAAAGTGGAACTGGACATCAGCTGTCATGAAGGCACATTCTGCAGGGTGGAAGGTTACTGAGCATGTTGGTGCAAACACAGGAGGCAGCCCCTGGGGGAGTGGGGGTTGCACTGGGAAAGGACTCGCTGGCAACAAAGGGATTTGTATTTAGCAGCCCGGTTAACTTAGAGCCGAGCCTTAGGAAGATTTCCATGGAAACGCGGGAAGTTTTGGTTCACTGTAAGTGCCTTAATTTACTTTCTGATTGCATCCGGTATGGGGAAGAGAACCATGAAGCCAAGCAATGCTAACTCATGGGGAACAAGGATATTATTAATCTGATTTGAATCCACAGAGAGCCAGGTGCTGTTCGATTTGCTCAGACAGTTTGCCTCTTCTGTGGCTGCTAAGGGAAATTTGCTAACAAGATCCCGCTTTCAAGAGCACCATTATGGAAGCTGAATGTCTTAAAGCAAATCCTTAATTAGAAAAGAAGGCCACGAGTGGAAGTGGCTCCGTTGTTTTTAAATGCATGTCTTGTCTGTGTCGCGTTGCATGGAATGTGATTAGTAAATGCACCATTTGTTGTTCTTTTGTACTAGAACAAAACATCACATGTCTTCTTTTGGATTAACCAAAACAGTTGTCTCAAAGGTAAACTGGGCATGACATTAAATCAGGGATTTGAGGGCCGCATTCACTTCTGAGAAACCTTATGGGGGCCACACGCTAGTGCTGGGCAGGGCCTGAAGAAACCATGGGTGGAGCAATGGGTATAAATTTTATTTTTGCACCTACCTCTCTCCCAGGTAAGCAGAATTCTAGGAAACTTTACTGCCAGGCAAAAATACTCAAAGAGGGTGCGACTGAGGAGGGGGTGTGTCCTGGGGGTGGGGGAGCAGGATCAGGGCTGAAGTGTGGCAAAGGAAGTGTAAACCTTCCTCCAACCACGAGCCCAGTGAAATTTTCACCTCTCCGTGGTGGGAGGAAAGCCACAAAGCTTACTAGATGATTTAGGCCAACTGGTTGCTATCTCTCCGCCTAACTTACAGGCCAGGGGTGATGTGGGGATAAAACATACCCTTCATCATGAATTTACATGATTCCGTTTTAAAACCATTGAAGCCAATGACAACCTCTACATCTTGTGGCAGGGAGTTCCATAGGATGGGAGCAAGTATGTGAATGACCTTCCAATTTTGGAGAACCAATTTTGGGTGTTATGGCAGTTGTGCAAATGACCTCTCACCTGGGCAGAAAGCATCGCCTCCAGGGAACTGTAGTTTGAGGGTGCTGGGGATTGCAGCTCTATCCTCTCGTAGCTTCTAGGTTAGATTACTGCAATGCATTATATGTGGGGCTGCCTGTGGAGACAATATGGAAACTTCAGCTGGTGCAGAATTCAGTGGCCAGGCTGCATGCCACAGCAAGACGGTTTGACCATATAACACCAATCCTGGCCCAGCTGTAAAGGTACCCCTGCCCGTACAGGCCAGTCTTGCCAGACTCTAGGGTTGTGCGCCCATCTCACTTAAGAGGCCGGGGGCCAGCGCTGTCCAGAGACACTTCCGGGTCACGTGGCCAGCGTGACATCGCTGCTCTGGCGAGCCAGAGCCGCACACGGAAACGCCGTTTACCTTCCCGCTAGTAAGCGGTCCCTATTTATCTACTTGCACCCGGGGGTGCTTTCAAACTGCTAGGTTGGCAGGCACTGGGACCGAACAATGGGAGCGCACCCTGCTGCGGGGATTCGAACCGCCGACCTTGCGATCGGCAAGCCCTAGGGGCTGAGGCTTTTACCCACAGCGCCACCCGCATCCCTACTGTAGTGACTGCCATTTAGTTTCCCGACCCAGTTCAAAGTGTTGGTTTTGATCAATAAAGCTTTAAATAACTTGGTATCGCAATACAGTGGTACCTCGCAAGACGAATGCATCGCAAGACAAAAAACTCGCAAGACGAAAGGGTTTTTGGTTTTTTGAGTTGCTTCGCAAGACGAATTTCCCTATGGGCTTGCTTCGCAAGAGGAAAATGTCTTGCAAGTTTGTTTCCTTTTTCTTAAAACCGTTAATACAGTTGCGACTTGACTTGAGGAGCAACTCATAGCACGTGGTGTGGTAGCCTTTTTTGAGGTTTTTGAAGACTTTGGTGATTTTTGAAGCTTTTCCAAAACTTTTCCGAAACCGTGCTTCGCAAGACGAAAAATTCGCAAGACGAAAAAACTTGCAGAACGAATTAATCTCGTCTTGCGAGGCACCACTGTACCTCAAGGACCACCTTCTCCCCATATGAACATACCCGCACCCTGAAATCATCACCTGAGGTCCTTCTTTGTGTGCCTCCTCCATGAGAGGTCTGTAGGGCAGCAACACAAAAACAGGCCTTTTTTGTGGTGGCTCCCTGTTTGTGGAATGCTCTCCCCAGAGATGCTTACCTGGTGCCTTCACTACATATCTTTAGGTGCCAGGCAAAAACACCCCTCGGACTCAGCTATACAGCTGCAAATAAAACATTTCACGCGTGTTTTAAGGGCAATATACAATGTGATACTAGATGGCGACTATGAGCCTTATGGAAAATTCAATGTATTTTTAAAAAACACTTTTTAAAAAAGCATTTTCAGAACGGTTTTTATATGTGTGTAGATTCCACCCTTGTCTCCCAGGCCTTTGGCTAATTAAACAATCTCTGGCCTTCTAAACTATGTGTGCTCGTACTGAGGGGTATTGTTTTTGTTTGTTACTATGTCATGTGGGACATGGGTGGCACTGTGGTCTAAACCACTGAGCCTCTTGGGCTTGCCGATCAGAAGGTTGGCAGTTTGAATCCCTGCAACGGGGTGAGCTCCTGTTGCTCTGTCCAGCTCCTGCCAACCTAGCAGTTCGAAAGCACGCCAGTGCAAGTAGATAACTAGGTACTGTTGTGGCAGGAAGGTAAACAGTGTTTCTGTGTGCTCTGGTTTCTGTCACTGTGTTCTGCTGTGCCGGAAGCGGTTTAGTCCTGCTGTCCACATGATCCAGAGAGCTATCTGTGGACAAACGCCGGCTCCCTCAGCCCGAAAGTGAGATGAGCGCCACAACCCCATAGTTGCCTTTGACTGGATGGACTTAACCTTCCGGGGGTCCTTTACCTTTAACGGGGGGGGGGGGGAGGAAGGGGGCGGTGGGGGTGGACCGCCCCAGGTGTCATCACTGAGGGGGTGACATCCTGCACGCTGCCCCCCCGCGACTCCCAAGCCTACCCTGAGCTGTCGGGGGAAGAGGCGGAGCTGTGCCGCATTGCCGGCGGCCTTCCTCCCTTCCCTCTTTGTTTTGATAGCTCGGGGGAGGCTTGGGAGTCACAGGCGGGCAGTATGCCATTGCCCCCCACTCCCGGTCTGCTTCCTGGGGGTGGGGGAAGCCTCCCCCGAGCTGTCAAAAAGAAGAGGGTAGGGAGGAAGGCTGCTGGCAAAGCGGCGCGACTCCTCCACTCTGCCTAGGAAGCAGCCCGCCATGGGGGGCTCACTCCACCCCCCATAAGCGTCTCGCCCACTGGGACGCTTGCCCCACCCTCCTGGGACACGCGCCCCACCCCCATGGCCCTGCTCCCGGGTGCGTAGAATGTGCGCCGCTCTGGGTGCAGAAGCAGCTAGCTCCGCCTCTGACCTTTATTATGTCATGTATTTTAGTGTTTTTATATACCAGATGAAGGGCAGTATAGAAATTTAATACGTAATACAGTGGTATCTTGGATTACAGACGCTTCAAGTTACGGACTCCACTAACCTGGAAGTAGTACCTCGGGTTAAGAACTTTACCTCAGGATGAGAACAGAAATTGCACGGCAGCAGCGTGAGGCCCCATTAGCTAAAGTGGTACCTCAGGTTAAGAAGAGTTTCAGGTTAAGGACGGACCTCCAGAACGAATTAAGTTCTTAACCTGATGTACCACTGTAATAACAACAACAATTTGAGGGTGTAAACTACAGTTCCCAATAGCCATGTGCTTTAAATGAATGGTGTGCACGCAGCCTCGTAGAAGAGGAAATCATTAACATTTGCAAGCTCCCAAGCGTAACACCGCACGCGTTCTTAGAATGTGGCGAACAGAAGGTGCTTTATTACATGCAGCTGAAATCAGCCTCTCCCTTGAGGAGGATGGCAACTGCTGTTTTACTGACAGCAGCTGGACACATTTGTTCACTATGTCATCACCAGGCAGGACCTGCAGCTGCGTGGAGGACCAAATCCAGTGTCGCTTCAAACCAACAGGCCTAAATATGCTCCTGAGCAGCAGCAGCAGCAGTCCAGTTTTGAAGTTAGGCTTGGCTCAACGTTTTGCCACAACCACCAAACGCAAGCCATTTTCGATGCCTCTGTAATAAGCCTATAATCTCGCCCATTAAAGACTGCTAACTATTTCCTGGCCACTTTGCCAGGCATTTGGCTGAGGGAGCTTTTTCCCGTTCTACAGGTACAAGGGTGCGAAAAAGTTAAACCTGTTTGGTTCCAGCTTGGCGCACAACTCCTAAGGCAGCCATGGATTTTTTTAAAAAAGGAAAGTCACTTAAGCAATGCAGGCAGAGCCCCGAGAGAAAGGTGCTGGTTACAATTTACTCATCAAAACTGCACAAAAGCAGTGTATGATCTTGAGGAGATGGGAAGAGAGAGCTTGTCAGGCCTTGTACATAGTGGTGAGACAGTTAATTAAACATACAGAGGAACACTCCCTCAGAACCACACAGCCAACCAGAGCACCGTGCTGCCCAGCAACTGGCCCTCGGAAGGTTGCCCAAGAAAGATTGTGGGCCCAGGGCTGAAAATAGTTCTCTACCCTGCTCTTATTGATCCCTCATCCTCACCCACTAGGCTGCCTCTTGGGTAGGGATGTGGGAGAAATTCGGTTCAATTCACCTTTAAAGGCAGACCTACCAACTTTGCAGTTTCCATAACAAGGCGTGCACCGAAACCTGGGAATCCTTCAAATCTGCACACTTCCCAAATTTTGAGATGCAGTTCTTCAGCCAAGAAATGTGCATGTATTAAAGTGGGCACAAAAATGCGCCTTTTATTGAATCAGCATGCAAGACTGCATTATATCGGGCAAAGCTGCCCCCCCCAAAAGTGTGAATAATTTGCAATACACTGACAAATTTCTTTAAGGACTTTTAAAAATCTACAAACTGCTGCGGCAAACTGAAATGAAAACTGGGGAAATGATAAAATCAAAATGGGCGAGATCCGTACTCTTGCGCTACCAAAACACCCTCTGGCTCCAACTTTTTAAAAAAATATATATAATTTTTATTAAACTTTCACTTTAAACAATAAACAATAATTTCCAATATACGCCTCCCAATCTCATTCTCTACTGCTCTGCCGGGCTTATGACTTCCCTCCATCCTGCCAACAAGCTTTCCCTTTTCAAGTCTATATCTCAGAGTTTAATCTTATTTTATAAATTTCATAGGATTTATTTCAATGCTGCTAGTGTCTTCATTCCATCATTAAATTTTTATTAATTTTCATCAAGCCAAATACATATCACACCACATTACAACTTAACAAATTTTCACATTTTAGGACTTTCTTCAGCCTCTCTGACAATCATCCGAATTAGACTTTTTGATTACACATTTCCTAAATTTTCTATTGCCTTTTAACATACCCTTCCACACCTATTTTTCTTTCTCACAATATTTCTTAGGTTTTTACAGAGCTTCTTTAAATGCCACTAATGTTATTTCATTATCACTTATACATTCCCAATACTCCACTAGCTTTCCCCAGTCCTCGATGAACTTTTGATCTCGTAGATATCTGATCTTCCCTGTCAGTTTATCAAGTTCTGCATAGTCCATCAGCTTCATTCTCCACTCCTCCAATGTTGGTACTTGTTCCTGTTTCCATTTCTGGGCCAGTAATATTCTTGCCGCTGTTACTGCATATTGGAAAAGTTTACAATCCTTTCTATTTATTTCATTTCCTATAATTCCTAGAAGAAATGCCTCTGGTTTCTTACCAAATGTATATTTCAACATTTCCCCCCAATTCATTATATATCAATTCCCAGAAGCTCTTCACTTTCTTACATTCCCATAATGCTGCTAGTGTCTTCAAACTTCTACAGTTATTATTTATATAGTCAATGAATTTACTCCAGTCTCTTTGGAATTTTAGTTCATCCTGGTTTTGAACTCTGCAGGTCAGTTTTGCCAGTTCCGCATAGTCCATCAGCTTCGTCTGCCACTCCTCCATTGTTGGTAATTCCCGTAACTTCCACTTTTGGGCTAATAAAGTTCTTGCAGCAGTTGTGGTGTACATAAATAGTCTTTGATCTGCCTTTGCTATTTCCTCTCCCATCAAACCCAGCAAAAAGACTTCCTGCTTTTTGGGAGAGGTATATTTGAGCATCATTTTCAATTCATTGTAGATCAATTCCCAAAATGATCTTACCTTGTCACATGTCCACCACGTATGATATAAATCTCCATCCTTCTCTTTACATTTCCAACATAGTCTATTACTCTTCCTATACATTTTAGCCAACTAAGTACAGTGGTACCTCAGGTTAAGAACTTAATTCATTCTGGAGGTCCATTCTTAACCTGAAACTGTTCTTAACCTGAAGCACCACTTCAGCTAATGGGGCCTCCCACTGCTGCTGTGCCGCCGGAGCACAATTTCTGTTCTCATCCTGAAGCAAAGTTCTTAACCCGAGGTAATATTTCTGGGTTAGCGGAGTCTGTAACCTGAAGCGTATGTAACCTGAAGCGTATGTAACCTGAGGTACCACTGTACCATCTGTACATCATTTTCATTACATTTTCCTTTAAGGTAACACATGCTGCAAACTTTAAACTTCGATTCCATAGTCTTAAGCATACATCATTTGTTGTTTAGTCATTTAGTCGTGTCGGACTCTTCATGACCCCATGGACCAGAGTACACCAGGCACTCCTGTCTTCCAATGCCTCCTGCAGTTTGGTCAATCTCATGCTGGTAGTTTCAAGAACACTATCCAACCATCTCGTCCTCTGTCGTCCCCTTCTCCTTGTCCATACATCATATTCAATATTATGTCTGGCTCCAACTTTTGACCCATCTTTGGCAGTGGCCACTGACCAAACGATATTTTTTTTTAAGCGTAAGTTGCAACCATATGTGCAGGGGCTCTGAATTGCATTCTGGCAACACTGAAAAATCCTTATGATGGATTGCAAAGAAGGCAATTATTTTAAGGGCTATTACTGTTCTGCAGCTGGTCCCGTGGAGCTCAACGTCTTGATGCAGTGTGCTGGAAACCAGCCCTTGCGCTGACTGCCAGCGGAAGCAGAGGTTTACTAGCGACTATAATGAATCCACTGCTTAATTGATAAGCCTTTATTGGTGCTTTTACCTGGCTTAATTGAGACGATTACTCCTTCTGCTTCCTCTCCTAACCCCTCCCTTCCTAAAAGGCTCCCACTGGGACAGTGCAGTTAATAAGGAGAGAAGAAACAGATTGGGGATGCGATTTTGGCTTCTTAGGACAAAGGAGTCAGTTCCCCTCCCTGCCATGTGCTGCCAATGTACCAGTGGCGTTTCAACCACAGTGGGCGATAACTAACACATGCTCATTAAATTGACATTTAACCTGCTGCCCCCAATGGGCGAAGTTCACATTAGCCATCATTTAAATAAATAGAACCGCAAGTTTCGGGCCCAGCTAATGATGGATTAATTAGCAGCTGTTGGAATGGAATGAGCCATCTTAGCTCAGCAGAGGGATCTCAGCAAAAGGCTCCTACCATATAATGAGCTTAATTTAAAATGCTGCCGTTGAGCAAGTGATTAGCAAAATCAAACCAGAACTTGAAGGGAAGAACTATCATTCTTCCGGTAATTGCAAAAAAAAAAAAAAAAAAAAAAAAAAGAAAAAAAAAGGAATTCCGGCTGGGCTTTTTCCGCACACACTTAACCCTGTAATTGTGTGGGACCAGCCTCGGTTGTGTTAAAGCAAATAAATAAGTAAAAATGTAATGATGTAATGATCTGTGCCAGCCACACAGTTTTCTGGATCTAAAACACTTAAACAAAAAAAGAGGAAAGCCAATACCAAAGACTTATGGTGTGCAAA
The DNA here is from genome assembly GCF_964188315.1 of Podarcis muralis. Taxonomy (NCBI): domain Eukaryota; kingdom Metazoa; phylum Chordata; class Lepidosauria; order Squamata; family Lacertidae; genus Podarcis; species Podarcis muralis. The sequence goes on along the minus strand of NC_135658.1, from coordinate 14,267,530 downwards.
TGAGACAAAAATCCAGCAACACACCAAAACAAACAGAGTCCTAGATTATGAAAAATGTTTGTTGTTCTTGTTTAGTTGTTCAGTCGTGTCCGACTCTTCATGACCCCATGGACCAGAGCACGCCAGGCACTCCTGTCTTCCACTGCCTCCCGCAGTTTGGTCAAACTCATGCTGGTAGCTTCCAGAACACTATCCAACCATCTTGTCCTCTGTCGTCCCCTTCTCCTTGTGCCTTCAACTTTCCCAACATCAGAGTCTTTTCCATGGAGTCTTCTCTTCTCATGAGGTGGCCAAAGTATTGGAGCCTCAGCTTCAGGATCTGTCCTTCCAGTGAGCACTCAGGGCTGATTTCCTTCAGAATGGAGAGGTTTGATCTTCTTGCAGTCCATGGGACTCTCAAGAGTCTCCTCCAACACCATAATTCAAAAGCATCAATTCTTCGGCAATCAGCCTTCTTTATGGTCCAGCTCTCACTTCCATACATCATTACTGGGAAAACAATAGCTTTAACTATACGGACCTTTGTCAGCAAGGTGATGTCTCTGCTTTTTAAGATGCTGTCTAGGTTTGTCATTGCTTTTCTCCCAAGAAGCAGACGTCTTATGAAAAATGTTATCTTTTGCAAGTTATGCAAAATACAACAATGTCTCCATGAAATACTGGAACAACAGAATCCTAGGAAGGTAGATGGACCACTGGTCCACCTAGCTCTGTATTCCAGGGTTTCCCAAACTTGGGTCTCCAGTTGTTTTTGGACCACAATTCCCATCATCCTTGACCGTTGGTCGTGCTAGCTAGGGATGATGGGAGTTGTAGTCCAAAAACAGCTGGAGAACTGAGTTTGGGAAACCCTGGTCCACACTGACTGGCTACAGCTCTCCAGGGTTTCAGAGAGGGGTCTTTTCTATGAGAAGATGCTGGGGGTTGAACTTGTGACCTTGTGCATGCAAAGCAGGTGTTTTGCTGCTGAGTGATAGCCCTTAAAAATCAGACAGGTTGGGGCATAACTGTAAGTATGGTCATCATCATCATCATCATCATTATTATTATTATTTTACTAAGCTGCTGTGGCTTGATTAGAAAAGTGAGCTGGTGCAGCCCAAGACATTTTGGCACCTGAGGCAAGCATCTACCCTGAGAGAAGAAGGGGTGAGTGAAGATCCACATCAGGAACAAGGGGAAAATAATGATCTACATTGGGAACACGGGAGGCAGGAGACCAGCAGTCTCTCCTGTTCTCCAAGAGGCCGCTGTATTGATCGCATGGCGGGGTGGGCTGCTGAGGCTGATCTAGTTTGCAAGGAGTGTGCCTGTCAGTCTTCAGGGAATCAGCTTCCTCCCCACTCCTTGGCAGTAGGTAAGCAGAAGGGGAAGAAATGGAGGCAGTGAGAGATTTTACTTTCTTGGGTTCCATGATCACTGCAGATGGTGACAGCAGTCACGAAATTAAAAGACGCCTGCTTCTTGGGAGAAAAGCAATGACAAACCTAGACAGCATCTTAAAAAGCAGAGACATCACCTTGCCGACAAAGGTCCGTCTAGTTAAAGCTGTGGTTTTCCCAGTAGTGATGCATGGAAGTGAGAGCTGGACCATAAAGAAGGCTGATTGCCGAAGAATTGATGCTTTTGAATTATGGTGCTGGAGGAGACTCTTGAGAGTCCCATGGACTGCAAGAAGATCAAACCTCTCCATTCTTAAGGAAATCAGCCCTGAGTGCTCACTGGAAGGACAGATCCTGAAGCTGAGGCTCCAATACTTTGGCCACCTCTTGAGAAGAGAAGACTCCCTGGTAAAGACCCTGATGTTGGGAAAGATGGAGGGCACTGTGCCGCTGCAAGAGGCCAAAAGTGACGAGATAGGCCATTCAACATGGCGTCCGGCACGCTTCCATTGCGCAGCTCTGCTATCTCTCCGTGCCGCTCTCCCTTCTCTGCCTCTACAGCCGGTAGCAGAGAAAAAACGCAGCAGTTGAAGCAAAATGCAGCGTGTGGGAATAACTCAACGCAGACACAAAGCGTTCCTTATCTTCTTAGCTTTTAATCAAGTAGAGTAACAGATCGTAAATCTGGTCCTGGCGAAACCTCGCCCATCCTCCTCTCGCAGAGCGTACCAGAGGCAGACTGACTTACTGAGCAAAACCACTCCCATAAGCGTCTGTGCAGAACCACGCCTCATGATGCAAGACGTCACACACAGAACCTCTTAACCCTGTAGGTTCTGATTCTCCCACACCCCCTCTCGTTTTGCATCCTGAGGGGACCTGTGCACACCTTTTTGCAGACCTCTTTGAGTTCAACACCTTCCCCATTGCCTTTTGTCTTTTCCTGGCATCTTTCCCAGGCACCTGTTGAACCCCTTCCACACTTCCAGAATCACATTGTGCGAAACCAATCCACGCACTGGTGACCTGAAACCTCTCAGGTGGAACACCCTTTGTTGTCCGAGATGAACGTCTGGGCACAAACTGGGGTGTTTCATCTGAACTCCCTTCTGACCCATTGGGGCCAGCAAGTGTGTCTTCTCCGTCAGATTCTTCCCCCTCTGACTTGACGACCCGTCTGTGAGCTTTCTCCATTATGCTAACAGGAGATGAAGGCTCACTCTTGGACAATCCTTTCACAACCCTTGGAGAAGCCCAAACCTGCCCTGAACCCTGATCCTGGACCTGGTCCCCATCACCGGGTTCAGCCTCTGGCTCCCTTTCCTCCTCAGAATCAGACAGACATTCTGAGAGAAAATCAGGACCCTCCCTAGGCCGTGACCAACCACCCTGCTCACAGAACTCAGCATGCTTGCTGACCAGCAGCTTGGTCTGATCACCCTCTGGGTATGCAAACTTCCACCCATTTGTTGCAGGATCATACCCACAGAAGATCATGTCCTGGTACCTTGGACCACCCTCCTTCCGTTGTGCTGTTGGTATTGGTACTGAAGCCCTTGAACCAAACGAACGGAAGAAATGCACCTGTGGCTTTTGCTTGTGCAACAGAAAAAACGGTGTGTTCCCTACAGCGTGATTGTAGGACCTGTTAAAAACAAAGCTGGCAAATTTCCAAGCTTCACTCCAAAAGCTCTGAGGCAGCCCAGAGTCACACAGCAAAACCCTGACAGCTTCAGCCAGTGTTTCACTCCTGTGCTCTGCCATGCCTCTCTCTTGAGGAGACTTTGCACCCGTCACCTGGTGACGTATTCCCTTTTCCTTGAAAAACTCCTTCAGAGCAGACCCAGTAAACTGTGACCCTCGGTCGCTCCTGAACCCTTGCACCTTGGTGGAGAACCTTAGTTCCACCTCCGCAACCCAATCCTGGATCAGTTGTGCCGCCTCCCCCTGTGATTTGAGAGAGAAACACCAGCCAACCTGGCTGTAGTCATCTGTCAGCGTCAGCAAAAACCTGGCCCCACCCAGACTCGGGCACTCCATGGGCCCTGCAAGGTCTGTGTGAACCAGCTCAAAAGGTTTTGTGGTTACCCTCTTTATCCCGGGAAAACCATGTACCTTTGCCCCTTTGCATGCCCTGCAATCTAGGGATCTCCTCCCACATTCCCGGAGTTTGCACCCTTTAGTGCAGCTGGGCAACTTCTGAACATCTTCCAAACTGCTGTGCAACATTCTCCTGTGCCATACATGAACACATGAATCATGACTGGGAACCTTAGCACACTGCGCCTGTGCTTTTCCGGCATTCCCACCACCCTCCAGAGGTGATTCCAGAACAAAGAGATTGTTCTTGCTTTCCACGTTGACAAGTTGCTTCCCCCCTCTGAAAATGGAACAGGTGTTATTTTCAAAACAAATTTTGTACCCTTCTTTTACAAGAGCTGGTACAGATAACAGACAACAATGCATCCCCGGCACAACGTAGACCTCTAGCTCCTCCTGTAAAAAGGAAAGATATATGTTAGCCACAGCAGAAACTGATTTTCGTGTCCCGTCAGCTAACGTCACAGTCATTCCAGCTGAAACAGCCCTGCAATTCCGCAGCCCCCCAGCAGGTGGCGCCAGATGATGACTGGCTCCTGAATCAACAACCCACTGCCCAGTGTCCCTGCTGGAGTTGTTTTTCAAAGCCGCCAGAGAAGCCGCGAGATGATAACAGTCTCCCTTCTCTGAGTCACGTCCTTCCTTCGCGTTCCCACGCTGGCCTCCTTTCCGAGACTGATTCCCATGGGAAGCGACCTTGGAACCTTCCTGCCCAGCTGTCTTCGCTCTCTGTGGGCAGTCTCTTTTGAAATGATTGTTGGACCCACAAACATAACACCGACGAGTGGAAAAAGCCTGAACAGAGCTCTCATCTGGCTTGGCCCCCCCCTGCAACCGGTGGAGCTGCCTGCGCCAGACCTGCCCTCCCTGAGGCGTCGCTCCTGTTCGTCAGCCAAACGTCCTGTGACGTACTGCAGAGTCAAATCCTGGGGACTCATCGACTCCAAAGTTAGACACAAATTGTCATAACTCTTGTCCAGAGAGCTGAGCAAAATATAAACCTTCAGCTCCTCTGAGAAGTTGACTTGCAACAGCCTCAACTCATTAAACACAGAGAGCATATCAGTAACATGCTGTCTGACGTTCCCACCGGGACGCAGCTTCATCTCAAACAAGCGCCTGGTGGTGTGGATCTTTGCACCAGCCGTGGTCCTGTGGTGCACTCTTTCAAGAGCAGCATAAGCTTCATGCGCAGTGTCCAACCCCTCCACATGGGGCAGCTGTGAACCCTCCAAACTGAGCACTATAGCTCCCAGGGCTTTCTGATTCTTTCTCTGTGAAGCGTGTGCGTTTGCAATGTCTGCTGCCGCAGCTCCGACTCCTGGTTGGGGCAGTGGAGGCCCTGTAACCGCCTCCCACAAACCCTTGGCTACCAGCCAGGCCTTCAGCTTTCGACTCCATTCCGCCCAATTCTGTCCGTTTAATTTTTCAAAAGGTACGGAATATGATTCATGGCTGTCTGCCATCTTCCCCCGGGGCCCCAGCTACTCACATAGATAGCGTCCAGCTCCCGGTACAACAGACCAGCCTCCTAGCCTCCTCCGGCTCCGGCTGACCGATCCTTCCCAGCTTGCTCCTTCCAGCCTCAAAGAACGCTCCAGAGCTTCAGCTGGTCCCAGCAAACTTTCACTGGCTTCCCCCACACGTGGGACGATGCTGCAAAGCTTCAAAGCGTTGGCAAACACCCATAACCTGTGCCGCTGCAAGAGGCCAAAAGTGACGAGATAGGCCATTCAACATGGCGTCCGGCACGCTTCCATTGCGCAGCTCTGCTATCTCTCCGTGCCGCTCTCCCTTCTCTGCCTCTACAGCCGGTAGCAGAGAAAAAACGCAGCAGTTGAAGCAAAATGCAGCGTGTGGGAATAACTCAACGCAGACACAAAGCGTTCCTTATCTTCTTAGCTTTTAATCAAGTAGAGTAACAGATCGTAAATCTGGTCCTGGCGAAACCTCGCCCATCCTCCTCTCGCAGAGCATACCAGAGGCAGACTGACTTACTGAGCAAAACCACTCCCATAAGCGTCTGTGCGGAACCACGCCTCATGATGCAAGACGTCACACACAGAACCTCTTAACCCTGTAGGTTCTGATTCTCCCACAGGCACAAGGAGAAGAGGACGACAGAGAACGAGATGGACAGTGTTCTCGAAGCTACCAGCATGAGTTTGACCAAACTGCGGGAGGCAGTGGAAGACAGGAGTGCCTGGCGTACTCTGGTCCATGGGGTCATGAAAAGTCAGACATGACTAAACGACTAAACAACAACAAAGCAGAACAAAGGAAAAGGAGTCTTCTTACTAGTTAGAAACTTTTAATGACCCCAGCGAGAGAACAAAGAATCCATTCCTCAGCATGAAGGTGCTTCCAATTAAGGGTTCCACCCACTTCCTTCCTAGTCAGCCAAGTCACTACTGCGTCTTGCAACCTGAGCTTGTGACCACTGTGCTTTCTGTGCTGCCACCTCATCTGCTCTTCTTGACCTTGGGCTGAGCAGATGAATGCTTTCCAGAGACAGTGAATCTGTTAACTCTCTCTCCCCCAGTGCTTCTTCTCCACCCAGTATTTCCCAGCTTCTGCCTTCTGAACTATGTCCCTCTATCCGTTCCGGAGGTCCGTTCGGAGGTCAAAACGGGTTGCTGGGAGAGGCGCTGTTGTGTGCAGGCTCATGCGCAAACGGCAATCAGTGCTCCTGCTCATGTGCGAACGCTGGCAAACCTGCCGGTTACTTCTGGGGTTGCCACGGACGTTGGGCAAAATGGACGCAAGCGGAGGCGGATGTAAGAAGAGGTTTGACTGTGCTGTCCTCCTGGGAAGATTCAGGATCCTGATTAGGAGTAGGGGGAGTCTCCCACCATTCCTCTTCAGTTCAGCCCTCCTCAGCACAGTCCCTGACAGTGCCAAAGCTTCTTCTTCAGTTCTTATATTGGTATATTCCTAAGTTTTGAACATTTAGTTCACAGAGCAGTTCAGATGTGTAAGATTTATTTATTAGCTGATTAATGGGAGTGGTGGAATAAATCAGGTGCAGGTCCTTTTTTAAAATAAATTGATTGTGTCTTAATGCAATGGATGGGCCAACCTGAACTTATGATGGATCAGTGTTGCTCTTTGCCGATGAAGGATGGTGAGAGCATCTGCTGTAGTGTTCCTCTCGCCCACGAGTGATCTGTTTCCCCCCTCCTCTCCTGGAGCGCAACCTTCCCTGATGAATGTACCGCATAGCAGAAGGATCACGGGCTCTAAGTAATATATTGTAGACAAAACATTGATATTGTTCAACTGGGCAGAACTGAAACGCTGTCAGAATATATTTAATGGAGAGTTTTGATAGCTTGTAGCTCGTGTGGCATTTATTATGTGGCGGGCTTGTGGGGGGGGCACATGATTTATAAGCAATCTTGTGCTGAAGTTTGAAAGGCTTATTTGAGCGACAAGAGCTGACAAAATTATAAAGTATCTGCTGCTGCCATGTTTCAGAATAACGAGCGAATTTGGAACTTTCGCCTTAGCAGCATGTTCTCTTGTTTCTGCCACCTAACGTCCCGCCCCCTGAAGCAGCAGCATTGAGCAGGATGGAATCCTTTGCTTACTAGCTGGTAAGTGCCGAAATTAATCCTGTCAGAGGCAGTAAGCCTGTGAACACCAGCTGCTTGGAATCAAATGGGGAGAATGCCATGAGGAGACCCCCTGTTCCCTTCTCAGAGCTACAGGCCTCAGAGTGGTTTGACAATCAATGACTCAGGACCGCCCTACCTCAAGGACTGCCTCTCTCCATATAAACCAACCCAGACCCTGCCATCTTCCTTTGAGAACCATCTTCATGTGCCTCCTCCATGAGAGGTCTGGAGGGTGGCAACACGAGAACGGGGCCTTTTCTGTGGTGGCTCCCCTTCTGTGGAATGCTCTCCCTAGGGAGGTTTGCCTGGCACCTTCATTTAGGCACCAGGTGAAAACATTCCTCTTCAACCAGGTCTTTGGCTGATTAATAGCCTTTAAAAAATATTTGTGTGTGTGTGGGGGGGAGTTTTTATTGTTTTATTATTTTTGTTTTAACTATTTATTTGTGCTTTTACCTTACATTTTTATCTTGTGAACTGCCCTGAAATCTTTTGCTGAAGGATGGTGTATATAAATATGATGAATAATAATAATAAAGAAGAAGAAGAAGAAGAGATCCCTCTTCCCAGAGAACTCTTGGAATTGTAGCTCTGTGAGGGGAATAGAAGCCTCTTAACAGCTCTCAGCAGCCTTAACAAACTACAGCTCCCAGAATCCTTTTGGGGGAAGCCATGACTATTTAAAGTAGTATCATAGTATTTTAAATGTACTGTATAGTGTGACTGTGGCCTAGATGGGCCATTGACCCAACAGACCCTCCTTATGTTCTTATTTACACATATCTAGAATGACCTGTATGGGAATAGAATTGTACCTGCTCTTCTTTCATAACCTCATGTTGCACATACTTAATTCTTTTTCTATGTGATCTCTGCTCATATGGAGAACTATACAGAGTTGTGTGTGCATACAGTCTTGCTGATAGGAGTCACACATTCAGGCTGTAGCTCACTAGAAGGTACCCCTGGACAGTTAAGTCCAGTCAAAGGCGACTATGGGGTTGCGGCGCTCATCTTGCTTTCAGGCTGAGGGAGCTGGCGTTTGTCCACAGACAGCTTTCCGGGTCATGTGGCCAGCAGGACTAAAGCGCTTCTGGTGCAATGGAACACTGTGACAGAAACCAGAGTGCATGGAAACGCCGTTTACCTTCCCGCCGCAGTGGGTACCTATTTATCTACTTGCGCTGGTGTGCTTTTGAACTGCTAGGTTGGCAGGAGCTGGGAGAGAGCAATGGGAGCCTACCCCATAGCGTGGATTCGAACCACCGACCTTCAGATCAGCAAGCCCAAGAGGCTCAGTATTTAGCCCACGGCGCCACCCACGTCCCACTAGAATCAAGGGTCAACAAGTCATCCAATCTGATTGTCTGTCCCAAGGGAAGAGTCTTCACATATTCACTCACACCTTATATATTTCTAGGCCAGCAAACACCCTGAGCCTTATTAACAATTCCACAACTTCATTACATGTGAGTGGAAAGCTCTGTTCTATCAATTTTTTATACGTTTCCTATCAATTTCTCTGGATTCCTCACCCCTGGTTCTAACTTGGCAAGACTGGCAGAAAACCGCCAGTCACTCAGAATCTTAAATTGACAGCTGGAGTCTTGCTGAGGGGAAAAAACACACAAAAACCTTCTATCTGCTATCTGCCTTGCGGACGTTGTGCTAAAAATATATTGTTCACGGGTAAGGTGTGTGAAACTCTCTGGGGCTTTTCTTCAGGGCATCAAGATTGTAGTTCTCTCTCTCTCTCCGCACAACCACTAGACTGACAAGGCAAGATGTCTATAGAGGAGGATTTCTCACTTGTCATTTAGTGTAAAGTTGTGTTCTGCCCATAAAGCTCTTACATTTAGGGAAGGAAGTTGAAAAGAATGGGCTTCTCAATTTTAAAAAACCTAAAACAAACCTCCCTCCCAAAAATGTTGCAAAGTGTCCACTCGGATGATAGACACCCCATTAATGGACATATCTTTGCCCTGTCAGTCAAGTTCATGTGTGAACCAATCAAAACATCCTCAGGGGTTCAGAAAAGGAGAACTGGCTTTATTAAAAAAATAACTGTTGGCAAAACATTGGCAAGTTGCCTGGCAGGCCGATGGGTCATCAGGTGTGGATATAGGCTGACCGGTACCTCATGGAAGCAGAGTGTTTGGTACCCTCCCATTAGTTCAGTTTTTCAATACCATATTTTTGCACTCTAAATGTGTTGTGTTTGTAGCTCATTTCATGAATTGGATGCATGATTTGCACACGTGATTTATCCCTGTCTTACAAGAGGATTTGTGCAATTTGTGCACTGTGGGCCGTAAGTCACACTGTGATCCATAGTTGGACATTTTGAGAAAGCAGCTGTGGGGAGCGTGGCATGAAATACCACTACCATAATCACCATCATTTAATTTGTATGCAGCCTTTCCATAGGTAAAACTCAGTTCCGGCACCTCTCAGGTGGGCGCCGTTGCGATTATAAGAGAACAAGGGAAGCGTTCATGGTGAGCACCTCTTTTCCCTAGAAAAATAGACTGGTTAAAACTTACAACGTGAATAGATCACCATATTACAAACAGAGCAAAAGTAGCTGTCAGATGCTGATGTGGTTGCTCAAGAGCAAACAGGCAAGACTCCGACCTGTCTTTTCCAGGCTTTATTCTTAGTGCAAACTATTTACAGTGAAGAGCGTCGTAAGTTCATGTCTGGCTCAATCGCTAGCAGAATCTGGGAGTGGTCAGTCCTTGTACCTCCTCCAACATAACAGTCGCGTGACCCCCAACCTTCTCCGCCTCTCCCTGCATCGAAAGCTACTGTGCAGAATGGGTGCTAGCAACGGGGTACTTCCCTCCTCTCCAGTTTGATCAGGCTCGGTGTTGAGGCTCTCCCTTGCATCCTCTGGTCCCACCACCTCCTCTCCACTGGAGGTGGGGCTTTCCTCCTCGCCGGAGGAGGAACTGCTTCGCAAGATTTTCGGAGGTTCCCTGTCAAACAACTGCCCTTCCACCTCTCGCCTCTGAGCTGATGGCAGTTCCCTGACAGTAGCCATAAACAATAAATAAAAACACCCAAAAGTTCACAATCATGGCTGAACCATTTCCACGTAATTCATTCTAAGATCTAAAGATAGACACAAAAAATTAATATTGCTAACAGCAACAAACAACCTTAAACAACACCCCAGCCCAAGAGTCTGTTCAGCAGCGTCAGCTTTTTGTAGCTGGAGTCAGTCTGGGCCCTGCCCTCCCAGGCCAGGTGGGAAAAGGTCTGCAAGATGGCAGGATTCTCTCCCAGACCTACCCAGATATGCTGAACCCAGGACCCTCTGCCTCCAGCACTGAGCATTGGTCCTTCACCAGGCATTAATTTCAGACCCTCCAGGGCTGGATCTAGACACATCAAAGAAGCGTTTCAGTTACCGTAATCGCATTGTAAATTTAACCAGGGAAAACAGGCAGAGATAAACGGAGCTCCACAGCGCCATCTGGCGGCACAGTGTTATACCGCATATACAACACAGGTAAATCACTTTTTCTTTACCATTCTAGCTAAGTCCCAAGTGTCCCTATTTTCCAGGGACAGTCCTGGATTTACAGAAGTTGACCTGCTTTGATCCCCGGAGTGTCCTGCTTTTCCCTATGTAAAGGTAAAGGGACCCCTGACCATTAGGTGCAGTCGTGGCCAATTCTGGGGTTGCGGCGCTCATCTCGCTTTATTGGCCGAGGGAGCCGGCGTACAGCTTCCGGGTCATGTGGCCAGCATGACTAAGCCGCTTCTGGCGAACCAGAGCTTTTGACGTGCTTTCGAACTGCTAGGTTGGCAGGAGCTGGGACCGAGCAACGGGAGCTCACCCTGTCACGGGGATTCGAACCGCCGACCTTCTGATCAGCAAGTCCTAGGCTCTGTTGTTTAACCCACAGCATCGGAGAAATGTTGGAGGGTATGCAATTTATGGCATATCCTGCCAATAGCCTCATGCGCACAACGGCTGCCGCATACGAAAGAAGAGAAAACCAGCTGGGCCCAGAAAATGGCACAGGCACGTTCCCCCATCAGCTGCCCCCGAGATGGGAAAAGGCACCTGCACCAAACACAAATACAGTCGCTCCCAGAGAGAAGCTCTTTGCACCTCTCCTATCTTCAGAGTGGTTGGGAGGGAGAGCGTCCAGCCCTGATATCCAGTGAAATGTGGGCATGTTTAAAGGATTGTGTTCAGTGTGGAAGAGGCGGAGCCAGTGCAAACAGGAACCGAGCAGGAAGCACACTTTCATGTGCCTGTAGATTTCTGATATTTACCGAGACCTTTTGTGCCAGTGCCCCCCTGCCTTAAACCAACGACTGCTATCTTTACAGAGCTGGCGATTTTGCACTTCTGACCATACTGACTGCAACCCCTGCAGTTGTGTTTTGCGACTGATTGTTTCCCGTTAATCAGAGGAGTATTTTGATAGCTGTTGTTAGGCAGAGCAAACAGACCCTTTAGGAGGTGTCAGAGATGCAGGTACGCTAGCACGTCTTCATTATGAAAGCATTTAATTAGTAGGAAATTGAGTTTTCAGGATGCTGTTCCTCATCCCTATTCCGGTGACTGCCAGCCATCAAACAGCATCTCAATAATTTATTAGGGATGATGAATGCACAGTAATTTTCCTTGTGCATCCAAGGTTGCATTTCAAATCTTTCCTTTTAATTTTAAGTAATGAAATGGTTTTAAATTTCTTGACGTGATTTATCTTCATCTCTGGCTGCTGACAGGCCGGCAAACTCATATTAATCTTAGGGCTGGCTTTTTAACCAGGGAAAGGGCAGATTTATTATTCAAAACAATATTAAACCTATATTTCTGTCAGAATGTGGATCTGTGACAGGGATCCAATTGGGGTCTCTGTGTGTCCCATGACAGTGAAATTTCTGGGTTTAATTTTTTTTTAAATGAGTTGGCTAACATTTTTGGTCAGCATCTATTACCACTAACACTTGTTGACGTTCTATTTCTGGAAGCAGCCTTGTGTGTATGTTGTTGTTGTTAGCAAAAATATTTCTTATTTGAAATTTAGTGCTTATCAGCCAGAAATTCAACAGATTCAGCTCCCCCTTTATTGTCCATATTGGGAAAGCCTTCACCTGTGAAATTTCTGCCTGCTTGTTATTATTTCACCTAGTTTTAGCTATAAGAACTGCATGGAGGAAACCCCAGTTCCCTTCTTTACATACATTGAGTTGGGAGTGTGGTGACTGTAGAGCAGTCGTACCTTGGATCCCGAACGCCTTGCGAGTCGAACGTTTTGGCTCCCAAACACCGCAAACCTGGAAGTGTTCCGGTCTGTGAACGTTCTTTGGAACCCGAACATCTGTTTTGACTTCCACAGTGTCAGGAGTGCTTTGCAGGACTTCGCAGGACTAGGGCCTTCCTAAGTTTGTTCTGGAAAGGCAAGGCGCGGGCACACAGGTGAGGCCTCTTGCTAACTCACTGCACTTGGTGGCAAGAGCTGGGAAGTGATATAAGGTCAGCATTTCCCTTTGGCTCTTTGCCACAGCAACACGTTTCCTGCCTTGCTGTGTGTGGCTTCTTGCTTCCTGATCCTCGGACCTCAGCTTCCTGACTCCCTGCTTCTTGATCCTCGGACCCTTGACTTTGTGACTCCTTGCTTCTCGCCCCTCGGACCCTTGACTTTGTGACTCCTTGCTTCTCGCCCCTCGGACCCTTGACTTTGTGACTCCTTGCTTCTTGACCCTCGGACCCCTGACTTCTGGACTCTTGTTCCTGCTCCCACCTCGCCATCTTGCCCCCAGTCCCAACGTCCTCAGATGGGATTTCGATCACCCGTAGACTGGACCATGACATAAAACTTCCAATTGGCTGCAAGCGCGCCTTGGTTTCCAAACATTTTGGTCCGAGGTACCACTGTAATTTGGAGACATTTCTTCGCAAGAGACATTGGGGTGAGAGTTTGAAGATGAAACCTTAGAGAAAGGCATGAGGGTGTGGAGCCTGGCTGGCTGAGAAGGCAGGCAGCATAAAATGAGAGTTTGCTGTAAGGTAAAGGTAAAGGACCCCTGACAGTTAAGTCCAGTCGTGAACGACTCTGGGGTTGCAGAGCTCATCTCGCTTTAAAGGCTGAGGGAGCCGACGTTTGTCCACAGACAGTTTTTCTAGGTCATGTGGCCAGCATGACTAAGCCACTTCTGGTGAACCAGAGCAGCGCATGGAAACACCGTTTACCTTCCCTCCAGAGCGGTACCTATTTATCTACTTGCACTTTGACGTGCTTTCGAACTGCTAGGTGGGCAGGAGCAGGGACCGAGCAACGGGAGCTCACCGCGTTGCGGGGATTCGAACCACCAACCTTCTGATCAGCAAGCCCTAGGCTCAGTGGTTTAGACCACAGGACCAACCTGAGTTTGTTGTAACTCCTGCTTAATCAAACCTCCATGATAACTATTGTCTTTGTATATTGAACCCATTGCACCTATTACAGGGTGTCAGAAGTGGAGGCTACAAAGCTTCCAAATATGTTTAGCTTTCCCCTCTGTCTATTATGGGGACTACAGTGGGGGGACTTGGTTTCAAATCTCCGCTCATCCTCAAAACCGATTGGGTAACTTTTGGCCAATCACTGTCCTTCAGCCTAAACTACATCACAGGGAAGTTGCATACTGCCGTGAGTTCTTTGGAGAAAGAACGCAAGGACAGCCTGCTGGCTCAGGCCAGTCGCCTCCTCTTGTCCAGCATCTTGTTCTCACAGTGGCCAACCAGATGCATATGGGAAGCTCTTTAGGTTGAAATTAGACACATTTTTTCCTGTGAAGAAAGGTTAAGAAAGTATATGTATGTGTGCTATAGACACACACATTATGCACCGTTCTGTGTGCAGCACTAGTAACAGTGGCTGGAGCTTTGCAGCTGTTTACACATCATTTAGGGGTGATGCAACTTCCATTTCATGCTCTATTGCTTCTATTCTTTGATGTGTTATGGAAAATTGAGTTTATGGTTGATTAAGCTTCTGGAATAATAGCAATAAAAACGGTAAATACAAAGATCAGATTTTGTTCTGAATAAACTCCCCACCCCCCATCACTTTGAGTGCAGCCTGGGATTTTGTTACCAGCGTTGATATCACTTTTTTAGCCACATGGTTATTAACTTGTTGAAGGAGAGTCCACAACCTCTTGTGGGAGACAGTTCCATTGTCAAGCAGCTTTTACTGTCAGAAAGTTCTTCCTGATGTTTAGTTGGAATCTCCTTTCTTGTAACTTGAATCCATCGGTTTGGGTCCTACCCTCCAGAGCAGGAGAAAACGAGCTTGCTATATCTTCCATGTGACAGCCCTTCAAATATTTGAAGATGGCTATCATCATCCTTCCTCTCAGTCTCCTCTTTGCCAGGCTAAACATACCCAGCTCTTTCAACTGTTCCCCGTAAGGCTTGTTTTCCAGACCCTCGATCATCTTGGTTACCCTTCTCTGCACATCTTGTCAATATCCTTCTTAAATTGTGGTGCCCAGAACTGGACCTTTAAGTTTATAGGCAAGACTAACTTAGGTTCATAAATTTCAGTGGATTAACGCTGAGGATAACTTAGCTGGATACAGCCCATGGTTTCGATTAGTCCCTGCTCCTTTTATTTATTTTGCACCCAAAAAATCTTTCTGATCCTCTGTTCAAAGAGACAACAGTCTGATGAAACAGCAAAACTCCTGTCCTATAAGTTATGGCCTGTAAGCGGGGGGGGGGGGGGGGAGAGTATAGAATGGAATTTCTCCAAGCATGGTCCTCAAAAAGCATCACAGACCTTTTGTCATGTGGGGAAAAGAGGCAATTTCTTCTGCTGCATACAGGGATGCTGTGAACATTCTTTAATCTATTAGCATTCTCAATCGTGCACACAAGTCCTGGCATCAGAGGCCCAGGCATCTGCAACAGAGGCCCTTCACAGTGTCAGGAATCTCATCACCACTCAGATCTAATCTGAAAATGCACACCCTGCATTTTCCATTTGGCTGTTTCAAGTTGCAAACCTGTTGATTTCAGACTCCCAATCCTGTAAGCAAGGGATCGAGAACCTGGTTGAGTGCACACCGTACACTAAACACGCATTTAAAGCATGTGACTTCTCCAAAAGAATCTAGGAACTGTAGTTTGTTTTGGGTGCTGGGAGTTGTAGTTCTGTGAGGGGCAAACTACGATTCTTAGGATTCTTTGCGGGGAAGCCATGTGCTTTAAATGTGATCTATCTATTTATCTGGGGTGTACTTAAGCCCTGTAGCCCATGCTAGATTCCATCAACCTCATTTAGCATGTCCAGTGGTCATGGATGATGGGAGTTGTAGTCCATTAGTACAAAATAGTATCTGGCTCACATAGCAAGCCTATCCCAAAGGCATTCCACCCATAGTCCCAGAGAACGTGTAAGCCCAGCTCTCTCTTCACACCACACATAGTTTTATAAATCTAAAAGTTTGTTCTTTAAAAACCAGACAACTGCATCCTGAGACTAGCTGAAACTTATGAACACTGTTGTGTGCCCAGTGTAGAAGATAAAAAGCATGGCCTTTGCTATTGTTATTGAACCTGGTTTGATCGCCTGGTGGTCCCTGCTTGTAAAGTTGATAATAATGGGACAGGATCCGACTTTTCCCTTAATATTGTGTGCACTGAGATTGTGGAATGAGAGACAGCGCGGAAGGGCAAAGCTTTATTATTCTGTGCTTTTCATCTTTCCTCCAAAGTTGGTTTGCCCATCCCTTTAATCATCAGTGCTCTCCTCGTCTGACTACCTCCCATTTATCTCTTCTTTGCTGCTACAAAGGTATTAACAATCTCTTTATCTTCCCCGTCTCTCATTAGAATGTTTGTGCAATCTCGCGTGGACCGTAGGAAATTGTTTGGCGGCGGGTTTTTTTTCTTTCCCCAAGATAAAAATAATAATCAGCTACACATTCTGCTTCGGTGCCGAAATTGTTTCCCTAGTTTGTAGAATCTAATACTTTTGTTTCTGCAGGCTGTTGCGATTCCATTCACTAACTAAAATGATGAGATTTCTACAGAGATCTAAATAAATAAGGCAATCCTACAGACAAAGGGAGATGGGAACATTGTTGTTGTTTTTAAAAACCCCTCAATGGATTCTCCATTTTCTTTAGGTGCCTTTGATTCACACAATGTGGTTTTTTTTTATGTGCACCCCAATCTCTGTGCAATGAGAGACTCCAGGGGCGCCAGCACATAATTTGGGTTTGGAAAGGAGGTCACTGGAGATTGTGGTGTCTTTGTGATTTATGGTTATATATACACAGGATGAACGTAAGATGGAAGGGCTCACAGCATGAACACTGCAACAGATCTTGCTTCCCTATTAGGTTTCTAAGGGGGCAATCCTATGAGAAGATCCACTGGGATGTGCAGTTTAAGATGCAGTGGATCTTTGGCTCAGCCAGGCTCAGGTGATATTAACTCCCAGGCCCTACCGGTGTAACTTCCTCAACCCATCTCAGCTGTGGCTCAATCAGATGAGCCACAGCTGGCTGAGGTCAGGTTAAGTCACCCTGCAGAGGAATTCCTGGGCTAGTCTAGGCAAAAGAACCTGGCAATACAAGAGAACTGCCCTCTCCCCTTGCCCCTGAAGTGTGAACAGAGAGTGGGGGGTTTGGAAATCTGCCAGGGGAACTGGGTATGAGGTGACAGGAAGAGACAGTGTTGAACCAAGGTTTGCTGGGAAGGAGGAGGAAGAGGAAAGACTTGGGCCGGCTGGCTGGGAGAAAAGCCCTGGACTTCAGGGCTGCACTGCTGTGGGGTCTAAGCCCCTCTTGAAATGACCATGCTGTACGATCTGGGCTCCCTCCATGCAGACTTGAAGATGTAAATAGGGGAATGGACCATGTTTCTTAAAGCCATGAAAGTCTCTGTCGTGTCTCGATTCTCCAAAGGACCACAGACCCTGGGTGAGTGCCTGGAACCCCTTGGGATCTTGCTGCAGCTCGGCAGTGGGTGGCGGTGGAACTCAACTTTTGTAACACTTACGTTCTAACTCCATTTTTGGAAGGTAGTTGACCTCTGAATAAAGGGATGCGGGCGGCGCTGTGGGTTAAACCACAGAGCCTAGGACGTGCCCATCAGAAGGTTGGCAGTTCAAATCCCCGCGAAGGGGTGAGCTTCCATTGCTTTGTCCTAGCTCCTGCCAACCTAGCAGTTCGAAAGCACCTCAAAGTGCAAGTAGATAAATAGGTACCGCTCTGGCGGAAAGGTAAATGGTGTTTCCGTGTGCTGCTCTGGTTCGTCAGAAGCGGCTTAGTCATGCTGGCCACATGACCCGGAAGCTGTACGCCGGCTCCCTCGGCCAATAAAGTGAGATGAGCGCCACAACCCCAGAGTTGACCATGACTAGACCTAATGGTCAGGGATCCCTTTACCTTTACCTTAGACCTCTGAATACCATTGCAAGAGGGAAGAGCGCTGTTGTGCTGAGGTTCTGCTTGTGGGCTTCCTATGGGCATCTCATTGACCACTGTTAAAACAGAGTTCCAGGCTAGATGGACCTTTGGTCTGATCCAGGAGGTCTCTTGCGTCCATGAGGGCTATGTACAACAACCTCCATATGCTGTATGCTTCTGAATACCAGGTGCTAGAGAGCAGAAGTGGAAACAGTGTTATTGCACTCAGGTGAGGCATATGGTTGGACCACTGGGTCAGATCCTGGATGTTCTTATGTCCCTGGCAAATAGGGACAGTTGCCGTGTATGTTGCGTGCTTCATTTCATTTCATTTTGTTTTTAATTTGTATACCACCTTTCTCTATTACTATACACAAGACAGTTAACAAGCTGAAGAAACAACAAAATAGGCAGCAGAGATCAAAGAACAATCTGACAAGAAAGTCATAATATAAACATGATATTAAAATAAACAACTTATATCAAATAAAGCGATATTCAATAATCCATTAGAATAGTAAACATTAAAATTAAATATCAGCAAATAATAAACAGTTTACACTTTACAATTCCAATAAAGAATAACTAAACTATAATCAATAAAAATAAGGGCAAAACACAATACATAAAATACCACAAAACATACAAAACCATGTAAAAGGATCAAATGGAGAAACAAGGACACACAAATTATAATATTTAAAAATAAAAATAAAAATAAAAATCCCTGAACTCTTTTCTCTCTTCCCAGCTGGTTTTGCTGTTCTCAAAGGCATAGTCTGGGAAACGTTCCTATGGATGGAGGGCGGGTCAAGGCAGGTGGAAAAAGCCATTGCCTGATGGCCAGCACAAAGTCTCTATCTCCTCACCATGTCCTATATGATTGCAAAAAATGCAGTGAAAAATGGAGCTCAGTTTATTTTAGGAGGATGAGGAGGGGGAAGTGCTGGGGAGAGTGTAGCCTATATATAATGAAAACTATGCCTAAGAACACCTGCTGTTCGTAGCCTAGATGAGGCCGTTGCTAGTGGCCCCAGCCTGGGATCCTTCAGCAAGAAATCACGCCAAAGAAAACCTCCTTTCTTTGACAAGCTTTCATGGATTGGGGAGGGGGAGCGATTGACACGATGCATCTCGGCTTCGGCAATGCTCTTGACAGCTCCAGATGATGTTCTTCTAACTAAGCCAGAGCAGTGTGGGCTGGAAGGGACAACGGTAAGATACGTCTGTGCTTGGAAGTCTTCACGTGTGGAGCAAATACTGATGGCTTGCTGTCAAATGGGGGCCCGTTTTTTCTCGGTGGAAGGTTTGCAGCCGTGATTTTCAGCACAGCCGTATTTCAGCAGGAACTCACTGACAGTGGCATTGCGTGAGCAAACAGCCTCCGGGGGCTGCATGCGCACTGGGGAGCTGGCTGTGGCACCCCAGCCTTCGCCACCAACCTTGCTGGAGCAACCTCATGTCAGATCCAAGAAGGGGCGTCCTGTTGCTCCTCGTGGTGAGCGTTGGTGCCTCAGATGCCAGGAAAGGAGTGTGGGGCTTTGCCGGGCTGGGGGCACCTGTGTAGGCTGCTTGCTTCACACCCCCTCAAAAAACTGTCTCTGGGGCCATGGCCCCTCTGGCACTATAACTCAGTTTTGGCACCTCTCAGGTGGGTGCCACTGCCATTACAGTGGTACCTCTGGTTATGTACTTATTTCATTCCGGAGGTCCGTTCTTAACCTGAAACTGTTCTTAACCTGAAGCACCACTATAGCTAATGGGGCCTCCTCCTGCTGCTGCACCACCGGAGCACAATTTCTGTACTCATGCTGAAGCAAAGTTCTTAACCCGAGGTACTGTTTCTGGGTTAGCAGAGTCTGTAACCTGAAGCATCTGTAACCTGAAGCGTATGTAACCTGAAGTGTATGTAACCCGAGGTACCACTGTATAAGAGAACAAGGGAGGCATTCATAGAGTGTTCAGGCACCTCTTTTTCTAGAAAAGCAGCACTGGCTATATATATTAAAACCAAACTCCTATCACAGTTTACAAGGTTGTTATGATGAACTTTGTATGTACTGAGGGGTTTTTTTGGAGAAAAAGCAGGCTATAGATGTAAAAAAAGTTTGGTTTTTTTTTTGGAAAAATCAAATATGTTGGATGTGGGAGTGATCAGGCACAGAGCTGGATATATCAAGCTTCCTCCTAAAATGGTGTAATCAAGCCAGTAAAAAGCAATATAATAATAATAATAATAATAATAATAATAATAATAATAATAATAATAATAATAATAATTTATTTATTTATACCCCACCCATCTGGCTGGGTTTCCCCAGCCACTCTGGGCGGCTTCCAACAAATATTAAAAGTACATTAAAATATCAGTCTTTAAAAACTTCCCTAAACAGGGAAGCTATAGAGTTCAATCCCTTTCCCCACTTTACATGTAGACCAGATATTTCAGACTACATCGCCCATCGGCACCAGCCAGCGCTTGCTTGCCTTATCCGATATTTCACAAACAAATTCTTGATAAGACTGAGCACGCCAGACCAGGTTTTGTCACAGCAGCCAGAAGTCGGTTGACTGATTAATTCTCCAGTTCAAAGCAAATTAATTACCTAAGCACATTAATCAGTGCTCCAGCTCTAACACTAGTGAAGCTTAACCTTCTACAAAAGTAGCAGAACCGCAGAATATAGAGGGTTTTTTGGTGGTGAGGATGGGGAAGGATAGCTTAGTTTGCTCCCCTGTCTTTGGAGTACCAAGGTTTGTTTTCTTAAGATCCTCTAATTAAGTCTATTTTGGATACTATCCTGAAGACAAAGCTAATATGCAAAGCTAATTAACCTTGGCTGCCATCCAGGATTATTAATAATCCACTTGTATGTAGGGTCCTGAGCCTGTTCTACACAGCAGATAATTTCTTGATGCCCATCTGGCCAGAGAGCTGGGTTTTGTTTTGTTTTTTATCCTGGCACAAATTCCTATCCCAGGCTGTTCCAAATGCCTGGGCAGGTGAAGGTATAAGTGTTGATCTTGCATCTGAGAGAAATAAAATGGATCCTAGTTGTACACTGTGCCATTGGTGCTACTTCATTTGTTACCTCTGTTTGCTTGAGAGCATTCAGATATGTACGAGATCAAGGCATCATTTAAAGGCCACATTCGCACCATACACTGAAAACGCTGTGATACCACATTAAACAGTCATGGCTTCCCCCCTCAAATATTCTGGGAGTTGTAGTTACTAAGAGACCAGGGATTGAACATGGAAACTTCTGCATGCATGCAAGCAGATGCTGTACCTCTGAGCTACAGTCTTTCCCATAATTCAGAGGTTTTCAACCTTTTTGAGTCCACGGCTCCCTTGACCTACTACATTCTTTCTTTGGCACCCCTGTGGGGCTCAGGAGCCCAGTTATGTCACCCCTTGCCTGCTGAGCTGGTAGCCTCTCACCCTTTTTCGAACACCGTCCCTTGTGGAGAAGAAGAGGAGGAGTTTGGATTTGATATCCTGCTTTATTACTACCCGAAGGAGTCTCAAAGCGGCTAACAATCTCCTTCCCCTTCCTCCCCCACAACAAACACTCTGTGAGGTGAGTGGGGCTGAGAGACTTCAAGGAACTGTAACTAGCCCAAGGTCACCCAGCAGCTGCATGTGGAGGAGCGGGGAAGTGAACCCGGTTCACCAGATTACGAGTCCACCGCTCTTAATCACTACGATGTTAGTTTCTGTTCCTAGCACTGTGCAGCTGCTTGAAGTCACAGGACTCTGTTTACATTCCAGAGACCTTCTAGTCTCACAGGAAAGGAGACGGGATGTGACGTCAGTGGTTTCCTGTTTCCTTTGTTCCTTTGGTTTGGTTGCTCTCTGCTTTCATAGAGAGAGGATGTGTTTTTTGTCTGCGTAGTTAGGATAATAAAACTCTTTGCAATGTAGCCCAAACCTCTCGTCTCTTTCCTGTGCTGGAAACTCTGCTGAATGGAACGTGCCTTGGAGCCTTATCAAAGGCTCAGGTCGTTAAACATGTCGGGAGGTGATTCCGAAGGACTCTGGGGAAGAAAATGAGCTTTATCAGCTTGGCCGAGCGGAGATCCTGACATACACCACACTGGCTCTCCCCCAGCCTCCTCTCTTCTCCCCTCTCCTTGGGAGTCCTCCGGGCAGCCGCAGCCGCTGCCCCTGGTCTCTGAGCCACACACCTCCTGCCCCAAAGAGAGGTGCCTCTTCAAACTGCCCCATAGGGGCCTGGGAAGAGGATGTCCCCAGCCTTAGCAGCCTGATGGAAACTGGCCAAAGCTGAACGTGAGGCCAGCATCTTACCTTGGGAGGCAGCAGGGGCAGCAGCGGGTACTGCCAGGCCTGCATGGCCGAAAGGCTCCCCTTCAGCACCGGGCATGCAACTCCCAGGCCGGCCTTGCACACATCAAGCACAAGAAGGGCCAGTGCAGAACCTGCCTGCCTGGCCTCCCACTATCCATTCCCAACAGAAAGGGCTGGCGGATTTGCTGGCTGGGATCCTTTGCCCACTTGCTTGCTTACTCCAAGGCTATCTCAGCTCTGGGTAACCAGCACCCTCTGGTCAGCCCCAGAGGCATCATTCAAGGGGCTTGAAGCCAGGGCTGCTGCAACAAACAGCTGCACAAGCCTTTGGGAGGCAGAGACACAAGAGGGCATCAGAGGAGGGAGGGAAGGAAAGAGGGACAGAGGCCAGTGTTTAACCACTGCCATAAACGAAAGTATAGGAGCTTTGGAAGCTGCCTTACATTGAATCGGACCATTGGTCCATCTAGCTCCATATTGTCTACACTGGCTGGCAGTGGCTTTCCCTGTTTGGAGGCAGTAGTCTCTCCCAGCCCTACCTGGAGATGCTGGGGACTGAACCTGAGAGTCTTTTTCATGCAAAGCAAGTGCTCTTCCACTAAGCTATGGCCTTTTTGGCTGTGACCAGGTAAGCACTTTGCTCAGGGAGCCCTCAAATCCACAGCTATCTCCTTGGATGCTAACCTTATTTCCCCGGGCCACTGCTTAACAGTCACAACCGAGTCTTACTCTCCACTCCATCGCCTGCAGTGGCATCAAGCAATTTCAGGGCAAAATGGTTCCTTGGGATGCTCCTCCGAAAAGTCCCGAATGTCGACGTGTCTGTCTTGGTACATTTCACCTTGCTATTCCTTTTCCGATGGACATTAACATTCTGCAGCTGCAGCGCCTGTAGTCAATAGTCACAGGGGCCAGTTCTTTCCTTTCCTCACTTCTGCAGGGCATCCTTACCTTGACCTCACTACATCCCAGTTCAGTTTGTGTTTTACTTAACTGGCTCCAAAATTAACAAGCCTCCTGCAAAACTGTACCGCCTGTGCTGCGTAAAGCAGAAGTAGGAACAGTGACAAAGTCCTTTGAAATCTTTGTTTTGCAATTACGTTTTCAACATTTTTTTATCAAATACAATCAAAACAAAATTTTGTCTTTTCTATTATGTTTGCCGATTTCCCACCCCTTTTCCCACTGAGTTTTTTCTCCCCTTCTGCTGCACCCTACCTTCTATCTATCAAATCATAACCACAATACTATAACCCATGGGTAGGCAAACTAAGGCCAGGGGGCTGGATCTGGCCCAATCACTGAGAGCCAGTGTGGTGTAGTGGTTAAGAGCAGTGTACTCATAATCTGGTGAACCAGGTTCGCTTCCCCGCTCCTCCACATGCAGCTGCTGGGTGACCTTGGGCTAGTCACACTTCTCTGAAGTCTCTCAGCCCCACTCACCTCACAGAGTGTTTGTTGTGGGGGGGGGGAAGGGAAAGGAGATTGTTAGCAGCTTTGAGACTCCTTAGGGTAGTGATAAAGTGGGATATAAAATCTGAACTCCTCCTCCTCCTCCTCCTCTTCCTCCTCCTCCTCCTCTTCTTCTTCTTCTTCTTCTTCTTCTTCTTCTTCTTCTTCTTCTTCTTCTTAATCCGGCCTGTGGACGGTCCAGGAATCAGCGTGTTTTTACATGGGTGGAATGTGTCATTTCATTTAAAATGCATCTCTGAGTTATTTGTGGGGCATAGGAATTTGTTCACCCCCCCAAAAAAAATATAGTCCAGCCCCCCACAAGGTCTGAGGGACAGTGGACCGGCCCCCTGCTGAAAAAGTTTGCTGACCCCTGCTATAATCCAATTACTTCTGTGGCTCAAATCCTGCTCGCGAGTTCATGCATTTCTTTAAATATTCCCCCCAAAAGGCATCCATTCTTTCTTAAAACACGCATCATTAGATTCTCTTAATTTTGCCCATTCTGCACGGTCCATTTCTTACTGATCCATTCTTCTTTTGTTGGAAAAATGTCCTCTGGAATCTATTGTGATGTAGTAGTTAAGCAATGAGTGGGGCACCTCCATTCTCTCTGCATTTGTCCTCCTGGAATGAGGTTCCTCGGTGATGAGGAACCTTTGCCCCTCCAGATGATACTGGATTCCCAACTCCTATCAGTCCCAGCCAGCGTGGCTATTGGACAAGGATGGTGGGAGTTGTACTGCAATACAGGTCGCGACAGCAAACACCTGAGATGGTCTGCTTTAACCTACTACTGCTTGGTGATAAAATTTCATGAAATTATTACCCTCTGGGGTCATCTCCCCCAATATCTATATACATATTACAGTCAGACAATAAAGGGGTACTGCATGTGTCACATTTAAAGAAAGACATCTTACAAATCAGTTCAAATGAGTTGGACTGATGTTTGCCCATTGCCTGTGCAAATATTTGATACCCTTAATATTTGAAGTCATTCCTTTTTTTTTTTAATACAAAGGATCTAATGAAAGGTTTATTAGATTAGAAAAGTGTAAGCTCTGTGATTCACTCATTTTTCCTACCTGAATTGTGTTTTTAGATTTTTTGCTATTCTACCATCTGATAGGGAATGGTTATTAATGGATAAACTAACCGAACTCACATGCAAAGGAGAGAAGGTAGATTGCTTTGTTGAGAGATTGACTTGTTTTGTTGATTATTGGAATGAACGATATGGAAATGCAAGGCTTGATTGGCAGGGTGGAAGTCAGGGAAGCCATCAGTAGGTGGATGAAGAGCCGCTAACTCTAGTTTTGACTTGATCCTTCTACAAGGGCAACACTGAGACTAAGGAGGGGGCTGAATTGGCTGTGGGCAAGAAGGCAGACTGAGGTCAGTAGGGTGGTGGCTCGTTTGCCCTAGCTGAGCAACCACCTGGGCTCATTATGTAAAAAATACAACTTCTAATTCCCTTAGGACTGCATGCATCCAAAATTGGCAGTGGTTAGGAAAATGGGGGGGTGGGGGAGGCAGAAGGAAATATTGTCTTGTTTTGTAATATACTTGCAAGGAGTCTCTTCCAGCGAAAATGTTTACTCTCAGTATCATTCAGTAGTGATTAGCTTTGCATTATTCATATATTCATGTAATATTCATGATTAATACAATATTTTAAAAGGGAAATGGTTCTTTAAAAAGTCTCAGCATCCTAGAACAGTAAATTATGTGTCAGCACCTCTCTGCTGAAAAGGAGCCAGAAATGAGTTCCCAAATACAACAGGTGCAGATTTGTTTGTGGGTTTTCGGTAAACAACCCGTAACCTCTCTATCTGGCATATCAAATGCCGCCAGGTATTTTAATAAAAAGATTATATTATTTCTTGTTCACCAACAGACATTCAGGAGTTTTACGAAGTGACGCTGCTAAACTCCCAGAAAAGTTGCCAGGAGAAAATAGAAGAGGCAAACCAAGTTGCTGAGAAATGGGAGAAGAAGACACAGTCTCTGGCAACAGACGACGAAAGTCAGCTCCAAGCCCGAGAGGTAAGGTAAAGGTAAAGGGTAAAGGGACCCCTGACCATTAGGTCCAGTCGTGGCCGACTCTGGGGTTGCGGTGCTCATCTCGCTTTATTGGCCGAGGGAGCCGGCGTGCAGCTTCCAGGTCATGTGGCCAGCATGACTAAGCCTCTTCTGGTGAACCAGAGCAGCGCACAGAAACACCGTTTATCTTCCCGGCAGAGCGGTACCTATTTATCTACTCGCACTTTGAAGTGCTTTCGAACTGCTAGGTTGGCAGGAGCAGGGACTGAGCAACGGGAGCTCACCCCGTCATGGGGATGCGAACCGCCGACCTTCTGATCGGCAAGTCCTGGGCTCTGTGGTTTAACCCACAGTGCCACCCGCGTCCCACACTGCGTACAGAGCTTTAATTAATGGCTCGATCACACAGTGCATCAATAAACAGAACTGGTCCAGGACTTGGAAACACGTGTCACACTGAGCAGTGATACAGTTGTGGGCAGCAGTAAGGTTTGGACCTGCATGGGTGCGCTAGCAGAGCATCCTTCTGTAGCAAGTGTACAGCCCCAACCTCATGTCATGGCTGGATACAGAGAAATGGTGGGAGGCACCAGGTGGGGAACCCCCAAGGGAAGAAGGCTCAGAGCCCGGGGAGTTGTGGTGGGACAATGGCGAGTGGTCACAGGGAGAAGAAGACTGGGAGGAAGCGGTGTCTGAAGCTGAAGGGGTAACAGGTCTTAGTGAGCAGGGAGAGTCTGTGGCAGAAAGAAGTCCGGAATCAGAAGTGGAAGCTGGCCAAGACGTAGAGAAGAGTCATGGGTGTCTCCTGCTCTTGCTGTGGCAAGCTCCGCTCCTTCCTGGTCTCCCAGGATCAGAAGAGGTATGAAGAGGGAGGAGCACAGACAGGCGCGTCAGCTAGTCTCAGATTGCTTGGGAGGGACACAGGGAGGAAGAGATTCAGGCAGCTGTGGGAAGACCTTCAGCCTCTACAGCTGTTTCATAGGGGGAAGTGCTACCAAGAGGAGTTGCTGCGCCCGTTAGGCCTGAAACTCTTGAGCTAACCTGGTTCCTTTTCAGAAAGAGTTCACTAACTCCATGTAATTTATTAGTGATACCTGCTCCTTACTCCTCCTTCTTCTTTGGCAATTGATTGTCTTCCATAAACATGGTTTTAACAATGAGTCCATAAGTGACTGTGGAGGTCCATTCTGGATCCACACGTCCTTCCACAGTGGGGACATTGGTTTCCGGGCGGGAGCTGATCACGGTGAAGATTTGCCAAGCGTGCCTTCCTCTTAGCACATTTCTCCCTTGCATCCTGAGTCTGAGTGTCTTCAAAGCCCATGACACCTTTGGTAAAGGCTGTTCTCCAATTGGAGCACTCGCAGGCCAGTGTTTCCCAGTTGTCGGTGTTTATACTACATTTTTAAAGATTTGCCTTGAGAGAGTCTTTAAACATCTTTCGTTGATCACCAGCATTACACTTTCCATTTTAAAGTTTGGAATAGAATAGTTGATTTGGAAGACGATAATCAGGCTTCTGCACAACATGACCAGTTCAACGAAGTTGATGTTGAAGAATCATTGCTCCTTACACCTTACCACCTCCCTGCCCAACTCCAGCCCCGCACTAGTAAGCTGCGGTGATGCTGGTGCCCTGAGGGTGGCTTTGCCCTGCACTAGTAAGCTGCTATTGCCAGGAGAAGAGTGCTGCACACCCAAAGCAGCTCACTGCCTGGGTGGGGCAGAACTGCTTTGTTAGCATCCCAGCAGGCAGGTTGCTGTTGCTTACTGGGAGAGAGGCGGGGAGGGTTGGGTTGGCAGGGACATAGATATGCTGACAGGAGTGCTGCTGAGGAGGCTTAGCTGGCCAGATAGTTAAGGCCAGGAAGGCCAGTTAAATATTCGGCATTTGTATGGGCTTCTCCGGTGTCCTCAAAGCACTTCACATGAGCCATTGTAATAATCCTTACAACGAACGCCTAGGAAGCCATTGCAGATCTGCAGCTAGGCTGGCAGTGGTTCTCAACCTGTGGGTCCCCAGATGTTGTTGGACTACAACTCCCATCATCCCTGACCACTGATCATGCTGGCTAGGAATGATGGGAGTTGTAGTCCAACAACATCTGGGGACCCACAGGTTGAGAAACACTGAGCTAGGGTGTCAGCCTCCTGTGTTGCAAGACCTAGGTTGTTGCATTCTGCACCATCTGCACCGCCAAGCAAAGAACGAAGTCAGTCATATGGGAGTCACTTAGCATTGAGGCTGCAAAGGCATGAATGATATGGTTGCTCCCTTGGGGTGCACACTTCAACAATGGCTGGCCCCAGCTGTTACAGTGTGCATCATTTGAGGAGAGCCCTCCTAGATAACAGAGGTTTAGGAACAGCCTGCGCCTGACAGTGACACCTCTTTTTATTATTTATTTTAGCTATTCCGTAAAATGTATACAGTGCACCGCTTGACCTCAAACCCATTCACAAAACAATGACATCAGGGAAAATGCGCAACCGCACTCTGAAACATACAAAAGTCAAAATACTAAAACAGATTAAAGCTACCTCAACCTTCTAAGCATCTGGATAGGCTTGTCTAAACAAGGATGTTTTTAGCAGGCACCGAAAAGGGTTCAGCGAATTGGGCCTGTGAGCTAGATGCACGCCAGACAACACACAGCATACAACACACCCAACGCACACCTAAAGCCCATGATTTCCCCCAAAGAATCCTGGGAACTGTAGTTCCCCCCAAAACTAAAGTTCCCAGCACCCTTCATAAATGACAGTTGCCAGAATTCCTTGGGGGAAGTCATGTGCTTCAAATGTGCTTTGGTTGTACTTTAAATGTGTGGTGCGGATATGCCTCGTGGGCTCTTTCTCTGTGTGTGCCTTCTGGAACCTTCTAGAGCCGAGTGGAATGGCCCATTAGGGCAAACGGAGCACTGCCTCGCCAACCTCAGTGTGCCCTCTGCCTGTGGCAGCTTCTGCTTCCATTAGTCCCAATGTTGCCCTTGTTAAAGTGAGGAGGAAGATAAAACTGGAATTAGTTGGCTATGCCTGTCATTGGCTCTGGCTCCAACTACTTTTTGGGGCTCACTGTCTTCTACCAATGGGCACCAACCGCCATTGCTAGAGCCACAGTCCTTTCCTGGTGTGCTTTGACTCTTTGTCATGCAAGCACCTTCACAGTCAGTTCTCCTCAGGTCATCGAAAAAGCAGCAGCTTCTAGAACCTTCTCTGAGGTAATTGCATCAGCAAGCTTTCTTCTTCTTCTTCTTCTTCTTCTTCTTCTTCTTCTTCTTCTTCTTCTTCTTCTTCTTCTTCTTCTTCTTCTTCTTCTTTCTACCTTAGGCAAGGGATGTGTTTGTTTTACTTCTTTTCTATTTGTTCCCTCTTTCATGAGGGTTTAGTTATATATATTTCATTCGCTCTCCCCTTCCACACAACCCCCTTCCTAACCCCCAGTGTGGTGGAAATAGTCTTACAGTTTTCAGTCTAATTTCCATTTTATTCCTCTCACAGAGCTACAATTTCTAGCGTGGTTTAACATAGAATCATAGAATCATAGAATCATAGAATCATAGAGTTGGAAGAGACCACAAGGGCCATCGAGTCCAACCCCCTGCCAAGCAGGAAACACCATCAGAGCACTCCTGACATATGGTTGTCAAGCCTCTGCTTAAAGACCTCCAAAGAAGGAGACTCCACCACACTCCTTGGCAGCAAATTCCACTGTCGAACAGCTCTTACTGTCAGGAAGTTCTTCCTAATGTTTAGGTGGAATCTTCTTTCTTGTAGTTTGGATCCATTGCTCCGAGTCCGCTTCTCTGGAGCAGCAGAAAACAGCCTTTCTCCCTCCTCTATGTGACATCCTTTTATATATTTGTACATGGCTATCATATCACCCCGTAACCTCCTCTTCTCCAGGCTAAACATGCCCAGCTCCCTTAGCCGTTCCTCATAAGGCATCGTTTCCAGGCCTTTGACCATTTTGGTTGCCCTCCTCTGGACACGTTCGAGTTTGTCAGTGTCCTTCTTGAACTGTGGTGCCCAGAACTGGACACAGTACTCCAGGTGAGGTCTGACCAGAGCAGAATACAGTGGCACTATTACTTCCCTTGATCTAGATGCTATACTCCTATTGATGCAGCCCAGAATTGCATTGGCTTTTTTAGCTGCCGCGTCACATTGTTGGCTCATGTCAAGTTTGTGGTCAACCAAGACTCCTAGATCCTTTTCACATGTACTGCTCTCAAGCCAGGTGTCCCCCATCTTGTATTTGTGCCTCTCATTTTTTTTGCCCAAGTGCAATACTTTACATTTCTCCCTGTTAAAATTCATCTTGTTTGTTTTGGCCCAGTTCTCTAATCTGTCAAGGTCGTTTTGAAGTGTGATCCTGTCCTCTGGGGTGTTAGCCACCCCTCCCAGTTTGGTGTCATCTGCAAATTTGATCAGGATGCCCTTGAGTCCATCATCCAAGTCGTTGATAAAGATGTTGAATAAGACCGGGCCCAAGACAGAACCCTGTGGCACCCCACTAGTCACTCTTCTCCAGGATGAAGAGGAACCATTGATGAACACCCTTTGGGTTCGGTCAGTCAGCCAGTTACAAATCCACTGAGTGGTAGCATAGTCAAGACCGCATTTTACCAGCTTCTTTACAAGAATATCATGGGGCACCTTGTCAAATGCCTTGCTGAAATCAAGGTAGACTACATCCACTGCGTTCCCTTCATCTACCAGGCTTGTAATTCTGTCAAAAAACGAGATCAGGTTAGTCTGACATGACTTATTTTTCAGAAATCCATGCTGACTATTGGTGATCACAGCATTCCTTTCTAGGTGCTCACAGACTGTTTGCTTAATGATCTGCTCCAGAATCTTCCCTGGTATTGATGTCAGACTGACTGGGCGGTAATTATTTGGGTCCTCTCTTTTCCCCTTTTTGAAAATAGGGACAACATTTGCCCTCCTCCAGTCTGCGGGGACTTCGCCTGTTCTCCAGGAATTCTCAAAGATGACTGCCAGTGGTTCTGAAATCACATCTGCCAGTTCTTTTAATACTCTTGGATGCAGTTCATCTGGCCCTGGAGACTTGAATACATCTAGACTAGCCAAGTATTCTTGTACTATCTCCTTAGTTATTCTGGGTTGTGTTTCCTCTGCTGAATCATTTGCTCCAAATTCTTCAGGTCGGGCATTGTTTTCTTTATCGGAGAAGACTGAGGCAAAGAAAGCATTGAGGAGTTCAGCCCTTTCTGTGTCCCCTGTTTGCATTTCACCATCTTCTCCTCTGAGGGACCCCACGGTTTCTTTGTTCTTCCTTTTGCTACGAACATACCCATAAAAGCCTTTTTTGTTGCTTTTAACCTCTCTAGCAAGCCTGAGTTCATTTTGTGCTTTAGCTTTTCTGACTTTGTGTCTACACGTGCTGGCTATTTGTTTGAATTCCTCTTTGGTGGTTTCCCCCCTTTTCCATTTTTTGTACACATCCTTTTTTAATCTTAACTCAGTTAAAAGTTCTTTAGATAGCCACCCTGGCTTCTTTAGGCACCTTCCATGTTTCCGTCTCATTGGTATTGCCTGAAGTTGTGCTTTTACTATCTCCCTCTTAACAAACTCCCAGCCATCTTGAACTCCCTTTCCTTTTAGTATTACTGTCCATGGGATCTCACCCAGCACTTCCCTAAGCTTTATGAAGTCGGCTTTCTTAAAGTCGAGAAATTGAGTCCTAGTATGCTTGGCTGCTCCTTTCCGCTGTATAGTAAACTTCAGAAGAGCATGATCACTCGCGCCTAATGATCCTTCCACTTCTACCCCACTAACCAGGTCATCAACATTGGTTAGGACCAGATCTAAAATGGCTGTTCCTCTTGTTGCTTCTCCCACTTTCTGGACAATGAAGTTGTCTGCAAGGGCAGTGAGGAATCTGTTTGACCTTATGCTCTTGGCTGAGTTTGACATCCAACAAATATCAGGGTAATTGAAGTCCCCCATTACTACTATCTCCCTTCCTTTTGCATGCTTGGCCATCTGTTCCAGGAAGGCATCATCTATGTCCTCCGTTTGGCTTGGGGATCTATAGTAAACTCCCACAATGAGGTCACTGTTATTCTTCTCTCCCTTAATTTTCACCCAAATGCTCTCACTTTGGCTTTGAGGTTCTAAATCTTGGATCTCTTCACAGGTATACACATCCCTGACATATAACGCCACTCCTCCTCCTTTCTTGTCTGGTCTGTTTCTTTGAAATAGATTGTATCCCTCCATTATTACATTCCAATCGTGGGATTTATCCCACCAGGTTTCAGTGATTCCTATTATGTCATATTTAGTTTGCTGTACCAGGAGCTCTTATTTAAGGATTTTTTCCTCCCACCACTAGGTCTGCATGCTCTTTGCTCCATTCGGTCTATGACATTTGGATGATCATCTTCATCAATTGATAGACTCCTACCTTCAGGAGCACTGTCTCCCTCCCCCACATTAGTCAGTTTAAAGCCCTCCTGATGAGGTTTCTGAGATTTTTTGCAAAAACATTCCTCCCAACCGTTGTGAGGTGCAGCCCATCGCTTGCCAGAAGTCCATCTTCAAGAAACTGCATTCCGTGATCTAAGAATCCAAACCGTTCCTGTTTGCACCATTTGCGAAGCCAGTTGTTCACTTCCACTATTTTTCCCTCTCTCCCTGGGCCACGTCGTTCAACTGGGAGGACAGATGAGATGACAATTTGTGCATTTAATTGCTTCAATTTCCTGCCCAGAGCCTCGTAATCTCTTTTGATCTTCTGGAGGCTATTGCTTGCAGTGTCATTGGTTCCCACATGAACCAAGAGGAAGGGGTATTTGTCAGTGGGTTTTATGATTCCTTGCAGTCGTTCAGTTACATCTTGGATCTTAGCCCCGGGGAGACAGCACACTTCCCGAGACATCTTGTCAGGCCCACAGATCACTGCTTCTGTTCCCCTCAGTAGGGAATCCCCTATCACCACCACACGCCTCCTCTTAGGTCTGGTCGGGGTTCTTCTGTGAGCTGTCCGTTCCAAGGTCGCCTGGACATTCCCTGAGGACTGCCTTTGCTGCTCGTCTTCATATACCTGATCGACTGTAATGAGGGAGAGATCCTCAAATGGAGTCTGCTCTTCGTCTTCCATGGTAGGGGAAAGGACCTCAAAGCGATTGCGTATTTCTAAACAATCAGAGCGAACCCTGGGCCTCCTACTTCTTTGAGTCACGTTTCTCCATATATCTGGCTCCTGTGTTGGTGAACTAGCCACCTTCTCAGGGGAGTCCCCTGTCTCTTCCTTGGTGGAGACGGTGTGCTCTGTTGCTTCCAAGAAGAGTTCCAGGTCTCTAATTAACAAAATAAATAATAACAATTAACCGCTCTTCCCAGGGAACTCTGGGAACTGTAGTTCTGCATGGGAAATAGGGGGCCACCTAACAACACACAACACCCTTGACAAGCTACATTTCCCAGCATTCTTTGGGGGAAGCCATGGTATAAACTGGTATGATACTGCCTTGGACTGGGCAGCTCTTCAAATAGAGGGGTGTCCTCTGTAAAGTGTGATACCCAGCCACCCTATTCCCCTCAGAGATTTTTAAAAACGTCTGTCTGACATACAATTCTATGGTAATGGTTTTGTAATGTAAGGCAATCACATTCGTAATCTCCTTTCCTTGGTACCAGTAAAAAAATGCAGAGGTTGTTGGTTGTTGTTCTACCAGAAACTGTAATTCCTCAGAAAACCAAACTTCCCTCAGTCAGAGTGAGAGAGGGCACAGCTTTCCTTACAAATTAGTGTTTTACCTTTTTGGAAACAAGGCTTCTCATCTTTTCTGGTTAGAATGTGAGAAAAATAGAAAACAATCTTGTTTGGCACTAGAAGCAATAACTTTTTCCTCAGCGTAACTTGGCTCCTATTCAGGTGTGCACACTTTTAATAAAAGGCTCCACTTGGTTCCACTTTTAACCTCTACTTTCATTAGCCCAGGCTCTGAAGCTCCGCATTTTCAGTCAGTAATGTTCTCGCCCTTTTATTCAGGGAGAAAATTGAGGTGAAAGAAAGGAACTCACTGCTGTCAGTCTTCAGTATGAGGCTGCAAACTGCAGGCCTGACTGGTGCTTGCATCACAACACAAATAGACTATTAATTCTCTAGCAGGGCTTGTTTACAGGAGTTGCTTATGGAAGGGTTGTTTTTTTTTTTGGTACCCTGTTGAAGGAGAATCTGGGAGAAATGGGATTGTTAACCATTTTGCTTGGCTAAGGGCATATTACCTATGCCGGGGAGCTAAACTGCCTTAGCTGCACTGCTGAGAAATGTATGAACGATCATTCAAGGAAAGATTACAACATCTGGGGCTTTTTAGTTTAGAAAAAAAGTAAGCGGAGGGGCATGACACAGCTATATAAAATTATGCATGGTGTGGGGAAAGGGCATAGGGTTATTTCTTTCTTTCTCTCATAATACTAGGGTCATCCAATGAAGCTGAAGGTTGGAAGATAAAACCATAGAATCATGGAATCGTAGACTTGGAAGGGACCCCAAGGGTCATCTAGCCTAGGGTTGTGCAAAGTTGTTGAGCTTTTATTTTGGGGGGGACAGCAAAGTTGTTGAGCTTTTTTTTTTATTTTTGACCAAAGTTGCTGAACTCTTTTTTCTACACGTCTGATATGGGTTGCCAGACATTTCAGCGATTTTCGCCCAGACGCTGCTTCCGAGGGCCGACTCCAAGCCATGTCCAGTAAATTTCAGACGTATGACAGCCCTAATCCTGCTACGATCCCCTGCAGTGCAGGAATCTCAGCTAAAATATTCATGGCAAATGGCCATCCAATCTCTGCTTAAAAACCTCCAAGGAAGGAGAGCCCACAACCAGGGGCATAGGAAGTGGGGGGTGGAGGGGGTGGTCCGACCCAGGTGCCACATTGTGTGTGTGTGTGTGACAAGATGGCCCCTGCCTCCCTCCAGCTGTAGAGCGGCTGAGGGTGCATGCAGTCTATATGGGCACTGCTCACATGGCGACCATATGGGCTGCCGTGAGTGTGCACTCTGTACGGGATGCCGCACATGTGCGACATCCCGTACGGACTGTGCATGTGTGGCATCTCGTATGGAGTGCGCACGTGTGGAGTGTCGCACATGCGCAGTCCATACGGGATGCCGCACATGCGCACTCCGTATGGGCTACCCCCCCGGGTGCCGGAGAGGGTTCCTCCGCTGCTGCCCACAACCTCCTGAGGGAGACTTTTCCTGTGCTGAACAGCTCTTACTGTCAGAAAGCTTTTCCTGATGTTTAGTTGGAATCTCCTTTCTTGTAACTTGAAACCATTGGTTCGAGTCCTGCCCTCAAGATCAGGAGAAAACAAGCTTGCTCCATCTTCCATGTGACAGCCCTTGAGATGTTTGAAGATGGCTATCATAGCTTAGTCTCTCTTTTCCAGGCTAAACATACTTAGCTCCTTCAACCACTCCTCATAAGGCTTGGTTTCAATACCAGTAATCTTGGTTGCCCTCCTCTGCACTCATTCTAGCCTGTCAACACCCTTATCTTAGATTGTGGTCCCCAGAATTGGTCACAATATTCCCGGTGTGGTCTGACCAAGGCAGAATAGAGTGGCACTATGGCTTCCCTTGATTTGGAAACTAGGCTTCTGTTGATGCAGAAGTATAAATAAAATATTTCTTCACACAGCTCATTGTTAAACCAGTGGCAGACCTACGGTCTATGAGGGCCTGTGAGCAGCCCTTTGGGGACTACCTCTTTATTGACCTAAATAAATGTGACCATGTCAAAATTAGGGGTGTATGAGAAGATGATAACAATAGTGTTTCTGCCTTTGCACTGTTCTCTCGCTGCTTCCCCAGACACCTTGGAAATAATCCCTGCTGCGGGCCAGGCAGGAGAAAAAGGTCATGATAATAACATTTTATCTGAAATGCACCCCCCCCTCTAAAAATAAAATAAAAAATCCCATTGGGAACTATCAGGAAAAAACACTGTGATGATAATAATGATGATAATTATAATTATCTCCCGCTTGGACTACTGCAATGCGCTCTACGTGGGGCTACCTTTGAAGGTGACTCAGAAACTACAGCTAATCCAGAATGCGGCAGCTAGACTGGTGACTGGGGGCGGCCGTCGAGACCACATAACACCGGTCTTGAAAGACCTACATTGGCTCCCAGTACGTTTCCGAGCACAAGTCAAAGTGCTGGTGTTGACCTTTAAAGCCCTAAATGGCCTCGGCCCAGTATACCTGAAGGAGCGTCTCCACCCCCATCGTTCTGCCCAGACTCTGAGGTCCAGCGCCGAGGGCCTTCTGGCGGTTCCCTCATTGCGAGAAGCAAAGCTACAGGGAACCAGGCAGAGGGCCTTTTCGGTAGTGGCGCCCGCCCTGTGGAACGCCCTCCCATCAGATATCAAAACAATAAACAACTACCTGACATTCAGAAGACATCTTAAGGCAGCCCTGTTCAGGGAAGTTTTTAATGTATGATATTTTAGTGTTTTTTGGTTTCTATGGAAGCCGCCCAGAGTGGCTGGGGAAACCCAGCCAGATGGGTGGGGTCCAAATAATAAATTATTATTATTATTATTATTATTATTATTATTATTATTATTATTATGCCTCTGCAATGCTCTGCCCCCCAACCACTTGGGAGCAATCCAGGAAAAGGTTATTATAATGATGACGCCTCTGCACTGGGCTCCCCCCCCCCATCCCATCCCCAAAATAACCCAGCAACTTGGGAACAATCAGGAAAAAGTGTGATGATAATGATCATGATACCTTAGCACTGGGCTTGCCCCTGCTAGACAACAACTGGGGGGGGGGAGAGAGAAAATGAGGTGATATGATGCCTCTGCACTGGGCTGCCCCCCCACAACACCTCTGGAACAATCCCTGCTGCATGGCATGCAGCAGACACAAGAGAGGGTTACCATATCCTCCTCTCATCGTCATATTGAACTGAGCCCTCTCTCAAGTAGCTGCCTGCTGCACATTCCGGCAGGCAGCAAAACAAATGCAGCAGCAAAGAGACAATGTTTCTTCCTCCTGTTGCAGGAAAAATCCGAGGGCTCCCTTGGACAAAACAAAGACACCAACCAGGATAACTTGGAGCAAAACAGCAGCCTGTAGGCTTGGCCTTTATTGAACTGATGCATCAGGGTGTTCCCCTCACTTGCAGGAGAGAGGAAAGACCCAGAAAAATGGTGTGCCAGGTCTTATAAAAACTTTTGAAATTCCCCTCCTCTAGATCAAGCCCACCCCCCAGAAACATCATGCATACATTACAGAAAGGAGGGGTTGAGGGAGGAGTTGGTGGTAACCTGAGTGTCTTGTCACCTGGCTGGTTCCTCCTTTCCCCCCCACCCCATGAGTCACTTCCAGGAGACAAAGGGGAGTTTGCAGTTTCCTGCCCCCTGAGGGAAGATCTGATCATTGTCCTTTGTTTCAGTCCATGCTGAATCCACTCCCATATGCAAGTTCTTTGTGATTTTGATTGTCTTCTGTCTGGGATCATCTGGGCAGGGCTCCTGCAAATGTGCTGAGATGTGCTGAGATGGTGGAGGGATTATGGCTGACCAGGAATAAGTCACCCCCCTTTGCTAGTTCTCGTCATATGGAGTAAAATAAAAATGGAACAGTGCAAATCCAATGTATGGTTGATTTTCTATGAATTTATATCAGAAATGTGGCATATGTAGTGTGTGTGTGTGTGTGTGTGTGTGTGTGTGTGTGTGTGTGTGTGAAGTTTGTACAAACAGAATGATTGGGGTGGGGGGGGGGTTCCTGCAACAGTTCCCCCCTTCGGAGATAAGATTGCAAAGGTGGCTACTTTGCAATCCTTTTCTCCGCACAATTTAAGGTGGTAAAAATTAACCTGCTATTCTCCGTGTGTCCATGTGAACGTGAAAGGGACTTGGATGTCATGCTTCTTAAGGATATTTGCCTAGAAATATAATGGTGTAACAGTGCACATAGTTAGACATAGGATATCATGTAAAATTAATATTTTGTTGCTCAGTTACTTGTGGCATTCTAGTACCTTGGAAGAGATATTTTTCGATAGTGGCGTATGCTTTACATTTAGCAGGAAGGTCCACTAATGACTGAAAAATGCAGTTTGCTTTGTCCCCCGCCATTCTTGTGTTCTCAGGTGTCAAGGTAGCTCTTCTATGGTCTCACACCGGCATGGTGTCACAGCAGTGGCAATCCCTGGTGAATCCACTTAGGGCTTTCATATCAACCATGTTGTATGGCACCCACCACAGCTGGCACAGGTTTGGGCACATCATGAGAGAAGTGTCTTTGCCTTGGCCGCCCTATGGGATTATTATAGGCTCTGGTCTTGCAGTCATGGGAAGTTGCTCACTTGCACTTTAAGGACCAAAAAGCTAATTGCAGCCTGGATACACTTGCCCAATTCAAACTGAGTCCAATTTGAATTTATCTTGCCCCATGGTTCCCAACTTCTCAAACCAATCTGTTAAAACAAAACCATTCTTAGAGGGCATTTGTCCAAATAAGTCAATTTAACTCTATAAGGGATTATTCCTACTAAACCAAAGCATATCCACCTTCATGTATCTTAGAAGCTTCTCATTAGTAAAGCGAGTTTTAGCACATCTTTAAATGGGTAGGGAAGGTTGGCATAGCGCCATGTGGAACAACGAAATATGGTTATAAATTTATCTAATTCTAAACATTGGACTACATAATAGCCTGGTCTCTTAAAAGGCATAAAATGTATGAGAATCCTCCACTGGGTTGTAAGGAATAAGACATTAAACATAAAAACAATTATACAGAAACTGTTACAGGAAAATCCGAGGGCTCCCTTGGACGAAACAAAGACACCAACCAGAGCAAGTCAGAGCAAAACAGCAGCCAGTAGGCTTGGTCTTTATTGAAAGACTGTCGCGACAGGACTCCCACCGCCCACGAGGTGAAGCAAGATGGAAGCCTCTACATTTAATAACAATTTTCTTAGAAAGAACACCACACTTTCATAGGCATGTGTTTAATGAAATACATACACTGCATTTTAGCTTGAGAGAGCAGTTGGCTCAACTAGGCTTTTGCAACAAAAACATTAGTTTTTTTCACAGCACATTTCAAAATACTGGAACAAAAGACTGGAAAACGGATGTAGACTCACAAACTCAAAAGTTACAACAAAACATCATTTACCACTAGACTTAAAATCACCCTCCTCACTTAAACTAGAGGAAGGAGGTGGGGTAATCCTCCTTTCAGAACACAGGTAGCATGTATACAGGATTTTACCACTTGGGAGGAAAACTCTCTTTTAGAGCTTTTCTCAAATAACAAACATTTGCACACCTCATTCTCCATTTTGTTTTGTTTAAGATTGTTAAGGCCCAACATGGCTTCCTTAGCTTTAAAAGTTTTTGAAGCAAGTTTGCAATTTAAAACTATGTGCATTTTAAGAACAGTCTGTGGATGCCGAGGCCAATGTAAATACAAACCCTTGAAATATTTCTAAATCTTTGAGTACATCTCTTATTCATTTATTATTATTTTTTTTTTTTAATAACTAAGATCTCTATAATGCGTGGGCTCTCAGGCTGGGCTGTTATTATATCTACTGCCTTCTGAGCACCATTAAGTTTACGGTTTCATGTTCTAGCTTTAGGTTATAGTTTAACAACACAAATTTGATGTTTTCAGCTCTCCCTAAGGGTTCACACCCTGATTTTGTTGAAGGATCCCTGAGGTGGCTGCTGTGCCCTGGGTTCCAGGTGGTGAGCCTAAGCCACCCACTAAAAGTTACAATGGTCTCGTACTTTGTACTTGAAAGACCATATTGCCCCTTTATTTTATTTTTCTCAACTGGAGATGCTGGAGG
The DNA here is from genome assembly GCF_964188315.1 of Podarcis muralis. Taxonomy (NCBI): domain Eukaryota; kingdom Metazoa; phylum Chordata; class Lepidosauria; order Squamata; family Lacertidae; genus Podarcis; species Podarcis muralis. Next base: position 14,228,326 of record NC_135658.1, on the reverse strand, counting down.
GGCATATTAGAATCCTCTCTGGGGCAAAAAGGCTTCATAGATGCCTGGTCACCGGGAGGAGCCCAGTCAGAGTGTTGGGATGCGTGGGCACCCATCGCTCTACTGCTTAAGGGAAAAGGTGTTCTGCTAGCGATTTGTACTAGAGTTAGGAAAGACGCACAAACAGGGGGAGGACAAGAACGAGACCACAACACACACACACACACAAAAGGAAAGGGGGAAAATAATATTCTTTCAGTAAATAAGGTACCTCTATTATCTCTACTTAAACTTAGACCTGCCTATCCCTTGGCTGGATTCAACTTAGTCCTTTATAACCTCAAACACTAAACCTTATTCCACGGGTCTCTCACTCCACCCGATACACAACAGCGGATCCTTACAGCACAGTTTACACAACTGGTCCTAGTGTGGGGCCCCAACCCGGGTTCCGCCCCTCTCCCTTCACGACAGCCTCCTGCCTAGCCTTTGGGACTAAGTTCGAAATCTCCTACTGGACGCTTGCGCAGTGCAATGCCAGATCGGGATCCGAGAAAAGTCAAGTATGGAAAGGAAACAAACGACCTTGCGTTCTCACGTACCCGGGTCATCCCTAACCAAGGTCACCGGGCAGGAGGGGCGGATTCGTTTGCATAATTAGCGGAAAGAAGGATAGAGAGAGAGAGAGAGCTTTGAGGGACACCTCCAGACGACTCCGAGAGAGGGACGTCAGAGAAAGACAGTAAAGAGCCACGCTTTCCCGGACTCAATTCCAAGACGGAAAACGGGGGAGAAAAGGGATAGAGAGATTAAGACGTTCCTGGACGACCCCGAGGGGGAACGTCGGAAAACAGTAAAGCACCACAATTTCCCCGGTCACAGACCGCGTAAGAACTTGGGGGAGAGAAAGGGAAAGGTTTCGACGTTCCTGGACGACCCCGTGGGGGAACGTCAGATAGTATAGTTCCGCAACCTCCCTGGCCACTTTCCGAAAGGGGAGGATCGGGGAGAAAAGGATAGAGGAAGGACGTTCCTGGCCGACCCCGAGGGGGAACGTTGGAAATGATAGAAGGAAAGTCTGGCTGTCGTGAGGACGTTACTTTCCCACCCCCCTCCCAATGTATTTACTTCAAACCATACTCACGTTCGAAGATGTCCCCCGTGGATCCCGGGATCCTTTCCCCTTAGCCGGCTTTGACCTTGCCTTTGCTTCCCCTGGTTGGGCTTTTGGTGACGATTGATTACCGCCCGCAAAGAGGAGGCAGGGAGAGGAAGAAGGATCCCTGGGCTAAGGTTGCCCAGTGGCGCCCGATCCCCTCTATCTCCCCCCTCACCTTTGCAGGAGAACCAAGTGTCCCTGAGAATGGTCGCCAACTGTTGCAGGAAAAATCCGAGGGCTCCCTTGGACAAAACAAAGACACCAACCAGGATAACTTGGAGCAAAACAGCAGCCTGTAGGCTTGGCCTTTATTGAACTGATGCATCAGGGTGTTCCCCTCACTTGCAGGAGAGAGGAAAGACCCAGAAAAATGGTGTGCCAGGTCTTATAAAAACTTTTGAAATTCCCCTCCTCTAGATCAAGCCCACCCCCCAGAAACATCATGCATACATTACAGAAAGGAGGGGTTGAGGGAGGAGTTGGTGGTAACCTGAGTGTCTTGTCACCTGGCTGGTTCCTCCTTTCCCCCCCACCCCATGAGTCACTTCCAGGAGACAAAGGGGAGTTTGCAGTTTCCTGCCCCCTGAGGGAAGATCTGATCATTGTCCTTTGTTTCAGTCCATGCTGAATCCACTCCCATATGCAAGTTCTTTGTGATTTTGATTGTCTTCTGTCTGGGATCATCTGGGCAGGGCTCCTGCAAATGTGCTGAGATGTGCTGAGATGGTGGAGGGATTATGGCTGACCAGGAATAAGTCACCCCCCTTTGCTAGTTCTCGTCATATGGAGTAAAATAAAAATGGAACAGTGCAAATCCAATGTATGGTTGATTTTCTATGAATTTATATCAGAAATGTGGCATATGTAGTGTGTGTGTGTGTGTGTGTGTGTGTGTGTGTGTGTGTGTGTGTGAAGTTTGTACAAACAGAATGATTGGGGTGGGGGGGGGTTCCTGCAACACTCCCCTCTCCTGCATTTTCAAAAAGTCCACATGGCAGCTGCCTGCCACATAGCTGGCAGGCAGAAAAACATATGGTGATTTCAATCTCACATTTTTAAAAAGCCTATCGACTGCTGGTGAGTGGCCTTTCTGAACCCCTAGGGTCCTCGCCCAGTTTCTGACTTGCCCCACAACTGGTCCGATATCTGCTTTCGAACCTAAAGGTTCCATATAGCCACTGTGGCTAAAAGTCACAGAGAGCAGGTCCATCGCCCAGTGGTTTGCCTAATTTCTGTGGCTGTCTGCTGTTTAGGACAGCGCTCAGGAAAAGCAGACCCATTGCAGCACATTAAATGCACCCTTCTCTCGCCTCTTGTCTTGGGACTGCCTACCCATCCTCCATACCCAGTTATTACAAACATTGTAATTACTTCTTTGTCCTCAGCTCAACCGCCTGCTTGTTAAAAGGTTGCAGTAATAAAAACCCTCATTTAAGAATTCTTCCTCCTTGAGTAGTAATCAAACCTCTCATCTATTTTGCATCAGCAGCTTGCCTTGAGAACCTGAAGCTATTTAAGACCCGTCTATGTAGATTTAGAGGAGTCCAATCAATCCTGCCATTGCAGAGCCAATGCAAAAAAATAGCCAAGCCCAGCCGAGCAAAAAAGGTGGTTGGTCTGAATGGCTGTTCCTGCTCTCAGCAGAAACACAGTCTCATCCACACTTCATTGGGGACCACAAGTTCCAGGCAAAGGTCTGGGATTTCTGGGTCCAAGTGGTTTTGCGTTTCCCTGGGAAAATTTGCCATTTACTGCTGAACCAGATGGCAATCAGGTTTACCAAGGTTCGCTGTTTGTTCTGATTCAATGATAAATAGTGGGTTTTCCCAGGGACGAGCCCTTATTCATAGTGTTACTGTTACTTATCTGTTAGCATCATTTATTTCATAACAAGGCTGAGCATTTGTATTTATAGCTATCCAATGCGTTGTGTCCATTATCTTGCCACCCCTTCAGCAACCTTTCCAGGCGAGCCAGTTTTGTCATCTGTGTATTGCCGAGTGGGAACTGTGATATATAATAACAGCTTGCCTAAGACCAGCAAGGGAGTTCATGACTCAGGCGACATTTGCGCCAAGAGTTTCCTGAGTCACAGCTCAAGCCCTTTAGGCTGCAAGCCCACAGCACCTGGGCTTTCTGAGGTTCCCTCCCTCCATTATGTTGCGTTTTGAGCTTACTGCACCAAATATTTCTCTGTCCACTTTTGCCTCTTGCCCTGCCTATCATTTGCAAGTGGCCCCTAGAAAGTTGTCTAGAATGGAATGTGGCCCTCGGTCTGGAAAAAGGGTTCCCTTCCTTTGCTTTTTGAGATGGCCAGTTCTGGCTGTGGGAAGATCCAGCAGGGCGCTTCTTATCTTCTGCAGTCGTTGCAGTATTCCCGCCCCCCCCCCCCTTCTGAGTGTTAAGATCCATAAAGCATTGGATAAAATAATAAGAATTCGTGTTCTGCAAATGTGTGTCCCAGCAGGTCCCTGACAGGAAGACAGTGTGCTACCAGGGGGTGGGAGGAGAGATATCTGCGTTTTGTTCACTGCTACTAATAAAATCCATACTTTAAACAGCTTGCAAAAACAAACATATGCTTAAGCTGGCTTCCTCATTAAAAACGACTTCTCTTGGAGCTATTGTTTAAAATGTATTTGTAAGCTCAATAGGACTTGGCACCTCACTCGCACAAGTTTTTCCCCCCCTTTAAAAAAGCCTCGGAGTCATTTGTCTCACTTATACATCTTTCACCTCTTATTATTTACCAAATCTAAGCTGCTACGCATGAGAATTTACTGCCCTCCAAGTCTCAAGGACGGCCTTTTCTAGCGAGTTTGGGTAGATGAAGAGTGCGTTTCGTTAGTTAGCTCCAGCCTGTCATGATTTCATTTGCTAAAAATGCCTTGAAATGAGTTTATTCCACTTGTTTATTTTTTAAACACACAACCACCTATGAACCTCAGAGGAATCAGTGTGGTTCACAGCAGGAAGGGGAATAACCAGGCTCACACTCAGCCAACCAGAGAGATTTGGTTGGTCTGAAATGGCGGAGGGTCTGCCCACTAAGGAACAAAGGTTCAAAGAAGGGGCAGTGAACCCATCTCAGCCCATACTCCTTCTGGGGGGTGACATACGAGTCATGGGTGGGCCAGTAGCAAAAGTGGGGAGAGCCACAAATGCAAATGTTATTTGTACATTACTTTGGTTTCTGCACTTATTCACATGCACTCTCCATTCAGATAAGCAAGAGGCATCATCAGAGTTCAAGGGTACATTCCACCCAGGCAAAAACACGCAAGTAGAGTGAAAGAAAGGTCTGGTGAGGGGTGTGGCTCAGGAGGGTATGGGGCAGAGTCCCCAGGGCCAGATAGGGAGTCCTCAAGGGCCACATCTGCCCCACCTCCAGACCTGAGGCCCTGCGATGTCCTAGGAACGGAAACCTAGCAGGCATAAGAAGCAGATGCTGCTATTGTATCACTGCCATCATTAGTATTATCGGCTAAGCACTGCAAGATTTGGTTTAACTTGCTCGTTTTGCATTCTATTTGTTTATTTGCTTTATTGCTCCCTATCTTCAAGAGGTTCCGGAGGCAGCTTACATAAGAGTTAAAACTGCAATAAAGCAAATGCAGATAGAAACACCAAAACACACTATAAAATCAATAAGAGGTAATGCAATAATTCCATTTGACACTGAGATAGGATAATGAAATCCAGTGGCGTAGCGTGGGTTGTCAGCACCCGGGGCAAGGCAAGTAATTGCGCCCCCTAACCCGTGGATTTGCGCCCCCTAACCTGTGGATTTGCCCTAACCCCAGATGTTGCGCCCGGTGCGGCCGCCCCCCCCTGCACCCCCCACGCTACGCCACTGATGAAATCTGATTGCACATATTAAGGATGCAATTCTCCAGTCTCAGGTTTGAATGCCAGTTGTTCTTGCCTTGGTGACAGAATATTTTGATGAAATATTGTATGCACTTGCAGCATATGATTCTGCATTTCAAGCGTGAACCCTAGCTTCACCACCCCTCACCTGTATACAAGCGGTCAAGGAAATATGCAATATCTCCCTTGAAGGATGATAGATACATCAGAACATAAAAATTAGTGTGTGTTCAGTATGGAGGTCTCCCCCCCTTTAAAAAAGATCTTTATTATACTTTAATTAACTGAAAAAACTAAACGCAATACAATACAATACATAAGGTAAAGGTAAAGGTACCCCTGCCCGTACGGGCCAGTCTTGCCAGACTCTAGGGTTGTGCGCTCATCTCACTCTATAGGCCGGGAGCCAGCGCTGTCCGCAGACACTTCCGGGTCACGTGGCCAGCGTGACAAGCTGCATCTGGCGAGCCAGCACAGCACACGGAACGCCGTTTACCTTCCCGCTGGTAAGCGGTCCCTATTTATCTACTTGCACCCGGGGGTGCTTTCGAACTGCTAGGTTGGCAGGCGCTGGGACCGAACGACGGGAGCGCACCCCACCGCGGGGATTCGAACCGCCGACCATGCGATCGGCAAGTCCTAGGCACTGAGGTTTTACCCACAGCGCCACCCGCGTCCCAATACAATACATACATTACATATAATACATTCCTTACATACCTACTTAACCCACCTATACACCACATACACTTGACTTCCAACTCTTCTTTTTGTGCTTTGTACGCATTTCATGATTGTATTACTATCTATCTTTTATTTTTATCTAACCAAATTATACCACATCTTTCCTATATTTTCAAGATTTACTCTATTTCTGCTGGGAGATTTACATTATCCATATAGTTTTTGAGATATTCTTTAAAGATTGACCATTCATTGTTAACTTTTTGAACCAAATTTCCTCTTATTCTCCCTGTAAGTTCTGTGAGATGTTGGTATTTGATCATTTTGGCTAACCAGTTAGATTTAGTGGGGATCTTATTGCTTTCCCAACTTTTGGCTATCAAAATTCGTGCTGCTGTGGTGGCACACATAAGTAAGGGTCTGTATATTAATTTCTGTAGACATGATACCGAGCAGGAAAAGTTTAGGGTTTTTTTAATGAACGAGAGTTTAAACGTTTCTTTTTCAGTTCGTTATAGGTGGTGTCCCAAAAGTCTTTTAACATCTTGCACTCCCGCCACATATGCGTACAGTATGGAGGTCTTGCACTGATTCCATACCTGTTTTCAGGCGGATTAGGAAAAAAATGTAAAACCACAGTGCAACATTTATTACATTTATATACCTTTCTTGCAAGAAGTTCAGGGAGGCTTCCATAGTTCTCCCACTCCTTTTTTTTTAATCTTCAAAACAACTTTGTGAGGCTGAGAGAAAGTAACTGGTCCAAGGTCACCCACTGAGCTGAGTAGAAATTCAAATCTGGGTCTCAGTTTGACACTGCATCCTGAGAAATCACAGTCAATTTGTGTATGTGCGTGTGACACATACACTTGCAGGATCCACCAATGACCACACCTGAGGTCAGAAGCCTGGCCTGTGTGTGTGTGTGTGTGTTGCAGGAAAGGCTGTGTGGCACTTCTAGCACCTCCCAGCTACTTGCTCACTGATCCACTGAAGCCTGCTCTCTACCTGCTCAAAGAGATGCTGCAATGCAGCAGTAGCAAAGGCAGTATGAATCATGTGCACAGAGCAATGCATGCTTTAGTGCGTGGCCTCGCTTGCCTACCTTACTTTGTGCTCACTCCGTCGGGGGTCTTTCCCAACTTAAGATGGCTGAATCTGTCCTTCGGTTTCTCATTTTGCTTTCTTACAATTTTAAGTTTGCCACATCTCTGCATTATTGTGCATAACTTTTTCAAAGTCCTCCCAAAAGTCCATTTCAGTGCATGCACATTTTTGTCTGCAATTTTTTCCTAATACACACTTTTGGTTTGCAAGCACTTCCCCCTAACATAATGGATTTGGGATGTTATTTTCATTTTTTTGTGCCTGCACCCATAACATAATGCATTTTTGGTGCACATTTTTTTTTTTGAGTTGGAGTATGCTGTTGCTGTATTTGAAAGGATAGTTGCATTTTGATTTCAGGAAATGGCACATTGTTTCAGGAAGTGGAGATTCGATAGTTTTGGAACTGAATTTCCCCTTGCATTTTGTTATAACTGCCCCCCCCGGGGGGGCCAGCTGGTGAAGGGCAGGCAATAAATTTTATAATCATCATCATACAGGCAAGTCGCATCATGTGCAGGTGTTCGGTTCCTAGGGTCATGCCTAAAGATCACATTCAGCCAAGATTATCCTTTCTTGGCTGGCAAGGGCCTGGGGGAAGGGCTCCCTCATGTCTCTGTTGCCTCCACTCACCCCTCCACATGCGAGCAACCGGTGGAAGGGAGAAGGAGAGAGGTGGACACAGAGAGAGAGACAGACAGAAAAAAAAGGCTGGAATGGATCTCGGATAGAGCTGCAGCCAAGCATGTGAAAACGAATTTGCATAAGTAAAAAACAGTGGTACCTTGGGTTACAGACGCTTCAGGTTACAGACTCTGCTAACCCAGAAATAGTACCTTGGGTTAAGAACTTTGCTTCAGGATGAGAACAGAAATCGTGCTCCGGTGGCGCGGCAGCAGCAGGAGGCCCCATTAGCTAAAGTGATGTTTCAGGTTAAGAACAGTTTCAGGTTAAGAACGGATCTCCAGAACAAATTAAGTTCTTAACCCGAGGTACCACTGTACACATGTGATTATGATGATAATCTTTATTGCCAACTACACTGTCTGTGGCACGTTGGGAGAAGTCAAGAAGACAAATACATGAGACAACCTTTCAGCTCAGGCCACCAACAAGCAAACATTTTCACTTGCCTCAGGAGAATGGGAATGGCGGCAGCGACGGGGCTGTTGAGGAGGAAAAACTGGGTAGCTGGTCGCCACTGCCCCCACTCACCAGGCAGGAAATGCCTTGCAATATGATTGTCTTTGCTTGGAATTATTTTTAAAGTTTTCGGCATTATTTTACCATTGAACTAAAGAGTTGGCCACCAGTGATGGCCACCAACTTGGGAGTGGCTTTAGCAGAAGCTTAGGCAAATTCATGGAGGATTAAAGCTATCATTGGCCACCAGCCATAATGGCTGTATTCCGCTTCCAGTAACAGAGGTGGTCTACCTCTGAATACCAGCCACTGGGGATAGTAATGAAGAATGAGAGTACGCAATAAAGTTATAAAGCAGAATACACAACGATGCATATAACCTGTTTCGACCTCAAAGAAATGCCCTAAACAGACCTGATCAAACTTAACAAAATATCTTCACGGTCTAAAAAAAAATATGTCAATGGTCATGTAAAGTACACTATGAAATTGCAAGACTGCAATTTTTATGGCATTAATATAAGCACATATTAAAAACTGTAATGATCTCCACCTAATTAAATCCACACCTCTTGCAAACTTTATCTTTTGTAATATCTCTAAATTACCTGCTCCATTTTGCTGACATCTGCAGTTCTTATGGATAATGAAATATTTAATTTGAGAGTAAACAATCTGAAAAGGCTATTTCTCTAAACAAGGATATAAACAGGTCATTATTATTATTTTTTTTTAAAAAATGGCTGCTGTAATTGATTTAAATAGTTCATTACAGGAGAGTATATTTGCTAATTGGTATATGAGGTTCTTTAATTATTTAAACGATTTTATAATTTTTAATTGGCTGTAAGCATTCCAGGGCGGGTTTTTTAAAACAAACAAACAAACAAACAAACAAACAAACAAACAAACACAGGGGTTGGGGGAAGGGCACAGTATGCATTTTCTCAATGAATGTACGTTAATTTTGGAATCAACCAAACCTGGAGCAGGAAACTGTCTCATGATTATTTAAAACCTGCTCTTCTTCATGTCAGTCTCAGGACAGTGGGGAGGTAGAAAAGAATTTCAGTCGAACCTGCAAATTCCATTTGTTATGTGTGCTGATGTGGTTGCTCGAGAGCCAACAGGCAAGACCCCCACTGGTCTTTTCAAAGGCTTTATTATCGGTGCAAAAACATTCACAGTGCAGAACATCTCAATTCCAAGTCTTGCTCAGTCACTAGCAGAATCTGGGAGTGGGCGGTCCTTAAACTTTCCCCAGCAGAGTAGGGGAACCCACATCCTACGCCTCCCCTCTCTGCGCGTAAACTGACTGCACAGAGAGGGCGTGGGCAAAGGGGGACCTGCCTCCCCCCCCACTTTGCTCATGATCAGTGCTGGGGCTCTCCCTTGCATCCTCCGAGCCCTGCATCCCTTCCCCACTGGAGGCGTGGCTTCCCTCCTCCGCAGAGGAAGTGCTGCTTCACACGATCTTTGGAGGCTCCCTGTAACCCAACTGCCCTTCCACCTCTCCAGTGTGGTGTAGTGGTTAAGAGCAGTGGACTTGTAATCTGGTGAACCGGGTTCGCGTCCCCGCTCCTCCACATGCAGCTGCTGGGTGACCTTGGGCTAGTCCCACTTCTCTGAAGTCTCTCAGCCCCACTCACCTCACAGAGTGTTTGTTGTGGGGGAGGAAGGGAAAGGAGAATGTTAGCCGCTTTGAGATTCCTTCAGGTAGTGATAAAGCGGGATATCAAATCCAAACTCTTCTTCTTCTTCTTCTTTTGCCTCTGAGCTGATGGCAGTTCCCTGACACCATTAAAAAGCAAAAAGAGAAGACAAAAATCCATCAGATTCAGTGTTATCTATACCAGGCTTCCCCAACCTGGTGCTTTCTACCGGTATATTTTTCTGGCTACATCTTCCATCAGCTCAGCCCCAGATCTGCATTGGCTCTTCAGCATTTCGTAGCTGGATATGCATGGAATTAAACCTGGAACCTTTTGCATGCAAAGTACGGCCTCCCCTCAATAGGCAATTTCAGCAAGGAGACAACTTCAATACGGCATCGCCCGTGCGTCGCTATGTATTCTGCTTTATCTCTGCTCCCATAATCGCTGGATCTAATCTAATCCCTGCAGCTATAGCTTCCATTTCTCAAATAAATGGCAATAGAGAGAAAGAACAGCCCTGCTGAGTACCACAGTAAAGGTGATAATATTTAGAAGATGTTCTATTCACTGCCACGTTAGAGGTATCGGATTTTAATGCAACCATAGAAGTGTTTCAAAGGAAGCACTTGAGAATCCGACTGCAGGTTATGTTTATGAGCAGTGAAGCTGTTTCTGCGATATGTTTGGGGATATGCATCTGTCTGTCTCGAGAAACAGTGGAGGAATGTGCCTTTGGGGGTGAAGTCAAGCGTTTGGAAGCATACAGCGCCAGCTGTGGCTGTAGAGACCGATATGTGAGAGACATGTTTTGTTGCACCTGGGGCAGATGAATTTCACTGGATCTGAGCTAGAACTATCTGGACCTTAATGACTGGAATTGGCAAAATGATCAGTCGAGTGGCCAGTACCTTAGTAATTTAGTACCCACGCTTATAGGATAAAACTGGAGCCAAATTAGTCCGGTTCCAGATTCCCTTGCTCACTGGCATTAGCATGAGTACTAGGACCAAAATTCTACAGTTTATCTGAGCTGTAAATGCTCAAGGATGCTCAATTTGGAATACAGTGTGCATTATGAGCTGGGGGGGGGGAAATCATATTCCTAACCAAGCAACTGCACCCATCAGTGGTGTTGAGGTGGATGCTATCGTTCATCCCACACTCTCCTTTCACCCCCAAGGTCCCAACGTTTCATTACAATAGCTAAGCCTATGGTGCCACATGGTATATGGTACCCACAGACGCCGTGTGCTGCCCTCTATTGCAGACTAAAACCCCCATAAGCCACAGCCAGTATGGTCCATGATCAAGGATCGTGGACGTTGTCCAAACCATCTAGAAGGCACCAAATGGACCATCCCTGATCTACTATGAAGGTAGGAAACACAAAAGTAAGCTATGAAATGCCCTGTCATAGCAACAAGATTGCTGGCTACAAAGGAGGATGGAGGTGGAAGCAGAATGATGTGATGAAAAATGACAAGAGGAAAAGGGTTATCAAGTTGTTATGGCAATTGGCATACGTAGGCCGTGATTTATGTACCCAGGCTCAAAAAGCATGATCTAACTAAGAAACACAAACATTGTCTTTGCTAATTAGAGTAGTGCCCCAATAGCATCCAGTCTAAAATAATTAGTCATACTCACTATTTCTAATTACTCCCCCCCCCCTTCATTTTCTTTCCAGTTACTTAGGCTTGGCTAAGGGCTTTGCTTACTTACATTTGTACTGATTGAGGCAGGGTACTGCTAGCCCTCTTGCAAATCTGGACTAACCCCATGTGGGGAGCCTATAATGGCAGGACGATGTTTCTGGCTATGATCCTTTACACTTGATTTGCCCTTTTGTCTTAAATGCAATTTAGTTTCCGCAGGATGCTGTTGGCAAAGAACACCCATTAAGCCACAGCTGAGCTTCAAATTGCCTTTGTTTTTCCTCTGGCCTTCGAGGGATTTGTTTAATAATACCAGTTTCGCTTAGGAGGAGCAGATCTTAAGATGTACCGGTACTATCTTGGATACCATTCTCTTTTTTACCCTGATACACCCTCATCCATTATCTTCATTCCTGTAAACCCACTGCCCTTTGCCTGATGGGCTGAAAGGCCTTTTGGGTTGGTGGAATCAAAACTTTCACAGCATAACTTGGGACTTATGGCAGGAATGGTGATGGCCATCAAGGTGCATTCTCTGTAATTGAAAGGTTATTGCATATGTGAGATGTGGTCTCTGAGCTGAAACTAGACAGAAACATCATCACCACCACAATGATTTAATTACTTATATCCTGCCCATCTGACTGGATTTCCCCAGCCGCTCTGGGCAGCTCCCAAGAGGACTAAAAACAGAATAAAACTTCAAACATTACAAACTTCCCTAAACAGGGCTGCCTTCAGATGTCTTCTAAAAGTCAGATAGTTGTTTATTTCCTTGACATCTGAAAGGAGGGCGTTCCACAGGGTGGGTGCCACGACCGAGAAGGCCCTCTGCCTGGTTCCCTGTAACCTCACTTCTCGCAGGGTATTTCCTCTGGATAAGGGACACACTGTAGCTTAGCGGTAATTCACATGTTTGGCAATCTGAAGGTCCCAGATTTCTCCTCCAACATCTTACTTAAAGGGAGGCAGAGACTTGTGTTCTGCTGCCCCAGAGGGCAGGACTTGATTTAATGGAATAATAATAATAATAATAATAATAATAATAATAATAATTTTATTATTTATACCCAGCCCACCTGACTGGGTTGCCCCAGCCACTCTGGGCGGCTTCCAATATATTGTATTTTTCTGTGTATAAGGCTATATTTCCCACCAAATTTTTTAAGTTTAAAATTAGGGGTCGTCTTATACACGGAATGTTGCAATTAATTATTTCTTAATTTTGGGCTAAAATAAAGGGGGGTCATCTTATACATGGGGGCGTCTTGTACACGGAAAAATACGGTAAATAGGGACACTTGGAGGGTCTGAACAAAAAGAAACACCCACCTACCTTGTAAATATATTTAACCTGAAACTGCAGGCACACTAAGTAAAAGTTGTATGTTCTTTAAACTTTAAATGAAGAGTGTCTTGTGTGGTTTTCTAGGAGGGAAGAGAGAACTAAAAGGTCAACAGACCCAGGGCCGTCTTCCACATACTCTGCAAATGGGAACTGCAGTCTAATTCCCACAGAAAAGAGTGTGGCAGAGGGAGGAAAAAGAGAGAGATTAATGTTTCTGAATATTTCTTTCTCTGGAACCCGCACACTCACCTCTGTCCACACCAAGCCAGAATTGGTCACCTATAGAAAGTGAATTATGCTTAAGCCAAACATATTTTTCTTCCCATTGATCATTTGCAGCCTGTAACCTTATACACAGGCGAGTGACTCACTATTTTTCTTGCATTCACATCTTCCCCAGTGTTCTGTGTTCATCCCAGGAGGCCATGTGGTCGCTGTACATCTGCTTAATTAATTAATTTACATTAATATTCTGTGAAATTAGCGACTTGGGCGCATGTGGTTATGTATTTTGCACTTTCCCCTGTAGCTCTTTAAATGCTTTAATGATTGGAGCAGCATTTATTTCCCAAGCAGTTAATTTAATAAAAGTCAATACCTCCCAGCACCATGTGCTCCTAGGAGCCTTTGATTATCAGTATGATAGATTAATTGACAGATTCCTGTTGTCACCAGGATGTGCCAGTATATCAAAGCAACCTATTATAGACTGCTGAAAGGATCAAAATGTTTCCTAGAAGTCGGTAAAAACCATGCTGCTCCAATAAATATATGCACATTTTAAATTGATGCCTGTCACTGTGATTACCTTAAATTAAATTTAAGAAATTAAAAACTTAAGAAGAGCCCTGCTAGATTGTTCCAAAGATACATGTCATCCAGCACTCTGTTCTCACGATGGCCAATCAGATGACTATACTGTAGTTAACTCACAAGCAAGACCTGAGTGCAATACCACTCTCCCCACTTCTGATTTCCAGCAGCTGGTATTGTTGTTGTCATTTAGTTGTGTCCGACTCTTCGTGACCCCATGGACCAGAGCACGCCAGGCACTCCTGTCTTCCACTGCCTCCCCCAGTTTGGTCAAACTCATGCTGGTAGCTTCGAGAACACTGTCCAACCATCTCGTCCTCTGTTGTCCCCTTCTCCTTGTGCCCTCCATCTTTCCCAACATCAGGGTCTTTTCCAGGGAGTCTTCTCTTCTCATGAGGTGGCCAAAGTATTGGAGCCTCAGCTTCAGGATCTGTCCTTCCAGTGAGCACTCAGGGTTGATTTCCTTCAGAATGGATAGGTTTGATCTTCTTGCAGTCCATGGGACTCTCAAGAGTCTCCTCCAGCACCATAATTCAAAAGCATCAATTCTTCGGCGATCAGCCTTCTTTATGGTCCAGCTCTCACTTCCATACATCACTACTGGGAAAACCATAGCTTTAACTATATGGACCTTTGTCAGCAAGGTGATGTCTCTGCTTTTTAAGATGCTGTCTAGGTTTGCCATCACCTTTCTCCCAAGGAGCAGGCGTCTTTTAATTTCGTGCCTGCTGTCACCATCTGCAGTGATCATGGAGCCCAGGAAAGTAAAATCTCTCACTGCCTCCATTTCTTCCCCTTCTATTTGCCAGGAGGTGATGGGACTAGTGGCCATGAACTTCGTTTTTTTGATGTTGAGCTTCAGACCATATTTTGCGCTTTCCTCTTTCACCCTCATTAAAAGGTTCTTTAATTCCTCCTCACTTTCTGCCATCAAGGTTGTGTCATCTGCATATCTGAGGTTGTTAATATTTCTTCCGGCAATCTTAATTCCAGTTTGGGATTCATCTAGTCCAGCCTTTTGCATTCTGAATTCTGCATATAAGTTAAATAAGCAGGGAGACAATATACAGCCTTGTCATACTCCGTTCCCAATTTTGAACCAATCACTTGTTCCATATCCAGTTCTAACTGTAGCTTCTTGACCCACATAGAGATGAGGTGATCAGGCACTCCTATTGCTTTAAGAACTTGCCATAGTTTGCTGTGGTCAACACAGTCAAATGCTTCTGATAATTTTTTTTAAAAAAGAACTCAGATTTGAAACTGCTGATCTTCTAAGAAAAATATGTTACATCCTTAAGTTCAGCCTCCATATCCGAGGACTGGAAGGCTGTCAACACCATTTCTAAAAAGGGATCTAGCAGGATCCAGGAAATTGCAGACTGGTTAACTTAATGTCTGTTCAAGGAAAACTGGTGGAAACTATTGTTAATTATACAATTGCCAAGCATACAGAAGAACAAGCCTTGCTGACGCAGAACCAGCATGGCTTCTGCAAGGGTAAGTCCAGTCTCACTAACCACAATCCAGGGGTTCTACATATACCTTTAGGAATCTCAAGAATGTGGGAAATGATGCAGCCATAGTTTCCCCCAGGTTATTCCTCCTCCCATCCCACAGCTGGGTGGATGAAAACACTGGGATGAGTAATGGGTCTTGGGTGCAGGAAGGGAACCTTGGCTGCATCATTCCCTCCTTCCAAACTGTTCCAAATATGTATGTGGCATTTGTATGTTACGACTTAGCAGTCCTAGGAAATATGTATACATTCTGTACTGGGAGCTGACATTTAAATGTGGAACTTACTGGGATATATAAAGAGCTCAGCTCATTTTTTGCCTGTATAGGGTCCTTGGCTTACCAAAGCTTGTGGAAAATGCCAGTCTTAAAAGTACCCCCATCTAATTAGCAAATAAAAGAATGGAAGGGAAGTCTTCTTAAGTAAATATCAGTCACATAAAAGGTAGCTCCTTGTGGCTGCATGTGATTTTTGGGGGGGATTTGGAGCTGCAAACATTTGTTTTGACATTTGTTTTGCAGACGTTTCTTATTACTGTGTCTGGACATCAATTTATGAAGATCTGCTTAGGAAAGCTGCCTTCTTCTGCACCAGCCCATTTGCCTCTCTCTTAGGCTTCCCATTGGCACCTGCGACAACAAGATGCTGGACTTGATGGGTCTTTGGCCTGATCCAGCAGGCCTGCTCTCATCTTATGCTGGGTGAGGTGTCAAGGCTAGTGGTGGAGGTACCACCCGTGTCAAAGACAGTGCACACCCACTTAAGGTGTTACAGCTTTTGATTTCATTGCTTTATTTAAATACAGTGGTACCTCGGGTTACATACGCTTCAGGTTACATATGCTTCAGGTTACAGACTCCGCTAACCCAGAAATAGTGCTTCAGGTTAAGAACTTTGCTTCAGGATGAGAATAGAAATCGTGCCCCAGCGGCGCAGCAGCAGCAGCAGCAGGAGGCTCCATTAGCTAAAGTGGTGCTTCAGGTTAAGAACAGTTTCAGGTTAAGAACGGACCTCCGGAACGAATTAAGTACTTAACCCGAGGTACCCCTGTAAGGTCAAACGGGCTTGCAATTTAAAGTCAACAGTGTAATAATGCAACTCAATTACAGTATGGAAATGGCCACAGAAAACAATACCGAAAGCTTTACAAATGGAGGAAGCTGATTCCTGCGGAGTCAGGCCCTGCTTGGAGGCTTGCCATTGGCATCTGGTTGGCCAGTGTGAGCAGGGCCGTCTTACCCATTAGGGTTAGTGGCTCCCTGCGCCACGGCGCCCACCCATCGGGGCACCCAGCAGCAGGAGTCCAGGACCGACCGGGAACAGCTGCAAGGGCATGCTAGGCAGTGCCGGCGCCTCTTCCTATGGCCAGCTGCTCTCTCTCGCTTCCTGCCTGGGAGACAGTGGCGTAGCGTGGGGGGTGCAGGGGGGGCCAGCCGCACCGGGCGCAACATCTGGGGTTAGGGCAAATCCACAGGTTAGGGGGCGCAAATCCACGGGTTAGGGGGCGCAAATTACTTGCCTTGCCCCGGGTGCTGACAACCCACGCTACGCCACGCCACTGCTGGGAGAGGAGGCAGTGCCGGTGGTGCGCAGAGCTACACAGCGCCCTTCTCCCTCCTGCCCGCCTCAGCGGGACTGCTGAGGAAGCCTGTGTGGCAAGCGAGCCTTGAGCTGCCCAGCGCAGGGGGCGGGGAGGACGGGGGGGGGGGTGCCGCGTCAAGGAAAAAGGTGGAGGGATTCATTCAGATTTGGGGCGGTGGGAGGGGAAAGCTGAGGGGGGACGCACTACCATTAGGACTTACCGTAGTTCGGAGGTAAGGATGGACTAGAGAGTGTGCTCTCCATGCAGTTAGTGGTTAAAAACAAACACCAACAAAAAGTCCTTTAAAGATGGGGGCGGGTTTTTAGGTCCTATTAGATTCAGCAAGGCTTACTCTCAGGTAAGTGCAGGTAGGGCTGCAGCCTTTGCGACCTAGGTTTTGGGTCCTTTTTAGGTTCAGGATGTCACTACTTTACATCTACCCCCACCCCACCTCCCACAATATTTGAAAATGTGCGCTTTGTACTTAAACACAAATTGGCCGGGAACTTCATTCTCTGTGTCTTTATCAATTTATTTAAAGAACAACAAACTGGTGATTGGTTTAACTTTTTGATATGTGGTGATTTGAATCATGAGGATGAATTAGAAGAACTGCTGGAAGGACTTCATTAGATTTTCTTCTTTTCATTTCATTTTGTTCTAAGGGCTTGTTAGAGCATAGCGTCAGCTCCCTAAAAAAAGTCAACAACTCTAGGGAACCTTTCCTTTAAAAGTTCAACAACTTTGGGGTCCCCCCCCTTAAAAAAGGTCGACAACTCTGGGAAACGGGGGAGCAGGGGCGGGGGCTGGAGGGATCTTTGCACCACGGTGCCGGATATGCTTAAGATGCCCCTGAGTGTGAGAATAGGAAGCTGGCCTAGATGGTTCCCTGGCCTGATCCAATAGGCTCATCTTTATATATTGGTCAATCTAGTTCAGTATTGTCTATACCAGACTTCCTTAACCTAAGGTTACCAGACGTCCCCGTTATCCGTCCCCCATACAGTCCCCATACAAAATCCATTGAAGTTGAAAAGCGTCCCCAGATTCATTGAAAAAAAATCTGGCAACCTTACCTTAACCTGGTGTTAAGGAACCTGGTGGCCATTGGCTAGGATGGCTGGAGTTGATCTGCAGTGACCTCTAAGGGTGTTCAAAGCTTTGAAACAGAACTCTTTTCCACCCTTACCTGGCAATGCTGGGAACTAAACTTGGCACCATTTGCATGCATGGCATGTCCTCTACCACTCAGCTACAACCATTCCGACCCTGGGATTCTCATTATCCCACTTACTATGCTTTTGGAGTCCTGAATGTTTTCTTCCAGCGCCTCATGACTGCAGTTCTGACCAAAGGTATTGAGGGAGGTGGGTCAAGCAACCAATGGCCACCTAGGCTCAAGCATGTTTTAACATGCTCCACCTCTCTTGGTGCCATTGGTTGGTTTGCTGTGATGTCACAGCAGGCGTGGGCAGGGGCTCCAAGGCTGGGTGATACAGGGGAGTCTGAAGACTTGGGCCAGCCCAAGACATTTTAGCAATGGAGGTGAGCCACAAAATACAATAGTGCCATTGGTTGATTTGCTGTGATGTCACAGCAGGCGTGGGCAGGGGCTCCAAGGCTGGGTGATACAGGGGAGTCTGAAGACTTGGGCCAGCCCAAGACATTTTAGCAATGGAGGTGAGCCACAAAATAGTGCCACTTCCTCACCAAGAAAAAAGCAGGGATCTACACCCGGGAATAAGGTGTGTGTGGGAAGGGGAGGGGAACAATGGTCGGCATTGGGATCTGCTGTCCCTGTGGATCCTGCTGCAGGAAGCAGTTGCCTCACTTTGCCTCATGGGTAGGCCGGCCCTGCTGAAGACGTTAAGATCCTTTTATGGTCTGCAGACAATTTTAAATTTAGACCATATGTTTTTAACAGATGGCTCACAGGCATTCAAATAGCAGTTTGGTGCAAACTCTCTAGGGAGGCCTTGCAAAATATACTAGATCATCCCTGGACAACTAGGGATGCGCCAAGCCAAAGAAAACCAAACCCACCACTGAGATACACAAGTGCCGGGTAGGGTTTTTTTCAGACAAAAGGCTGGCTGAAATGTCAGTGGCTCCCTTCGAATTCTGAAGGTAAAAAAATGAATAAAACAAAGCCCTTACAGGAATCCTGGACACAGCGTGGGAATATCTGCCCCTTATCCCAGGCAGTGGGGGTCACCCAGGCAGGTTTAGTCCTAGTCCTAAAATTTCTCTACCACTTGATTGTCAAAACAAACATCAAAGTGGTTCACAAATGCCTTGTTCACAAATGCACATCTTTATTTCCTGTTATATAAATGAAGGATGGTTGCAAAACCTATGCCGGTGTGATTTGTGACTAAGCTCTTCCTTAATCATGGATATGGGGTTAAGAAGCACCTTCCTGAGCCCATCTGAATATATTGCTGCAGTTTTATGGGCTACTTAATGTATGAAGCTGTTAATGTTGTCAGAATGTGCCATTTTCAATGTCAGATTGTGCTGCTTTTTCATTACGGCCGGGAACGAGGGGGAAGCCAACTGAAATGCTTCCAGAGTTTCATTCTATAGCGTTGATTGAATGTAGGAAAATTATAATTACTTAGTCAACCACTGCCATTTAAACGGTTGGTGGATCACTCATACTGGAGGTCTTCACAAGCTGAATGCTTTACAACGGGTAGAAAAAAGCGAGAGATGGCGGGAGAAGGTAGAGATGGATATATGACTAGGTAGACATTGCCAATCTTTCAAATACCTTGCCAGTGTTTAAAGATCTACACTGGCTCCCAGTTTGCTCCCAAAGTGCTGGCTTAATAACAAACAAAGAAAAGAAAAACAGAAAGAACGGATGAAAACCCCCACCAGCTCTCACTGAGAATATAGTCACCATCCACACACCCATCTTAATTCAAACACATATAAGCCATGCAAATGTCCAGATAAGTATTCACCCAAAATGATTGTTTATGAAAAATGTATTCAAATATAGCAAGGGCAGTGAGGTCCTCAGACCGTTGCATAAGTGTGTGTGTGTGTGTGTGTGTGTGTGTGTGTGATCCTTCCAGGCTCAAAGCATAAGTCTCTCAGCAGTTTTCACGTTTAATAGTGCGATCCCATGCATGACTACTCAGAAGTAAGCCCCGCTGAAGTCAACTGAACTTACTTCCAGGCAAGGGAGTACAGGGCACGAATGCATAATAATGACACCTGGAAGGGCCCTCAGAAATATATTCTGTTTGTGCTACCACTTTCTTGGTGAATGTTTTCTTGAAATGTCTCCCCTCCTTCCTATTTCTAGACAGCAGCTTCAAATGGGCCAGAACAATGGGCAGCAGGCGAAAACCAGGACAAAGGGAACCAATCTTCTGATAATCATTCCACAGATAAAACTGCAAAGGTAAGAATGATTGCAATATGCTTGCAATCTCCCAATGGTTGTGGTGGAAAAGGAGCCAGACCAGAGTTGTCTGTATCTACACCATCTCTTTCTCAGCATTTGTCCGCACAAAGAAACCGGGGAGCTTACATGAAGACACCTGGCAGAAAAATATATATAACTAAGGGGAGATATGGTACAGCAGTATGAAATCATGCACGATGGGAATTTTGTTGTTGTTGCTGTTGGCATCTGTCTGTCCCGTGAGACAATGGAGTGTGCCTCCGGGGGTGAAGCCAAACCACTGTGTGACCAGCACTGAAGTAACCTCCCCTCCCTGGGGCGCAAGCTTGGGCAGTGTGTATGGAGGTCCTGGGCTGCCCTGATGCCAGCCTCGCTGATGTGGTCCAAAGGAAAGCAGAGCCTTTTCTGTGGCTGCTCCTATATTCCTCAATTCCTTCCCAAGAGAGGCAAGACTGGCTCCCTCTTTGCTATCCTTCCACTGGCAGGCTAAGGCCTTCCTGTTTAGACGGGCCTTTGAAAACTAAGGTGCAGCCAATGCTGGCCATTGGGCTGCTTCCAGGGCAAACTGTATTTTAGTTGCTGCTTCTAGATGTGTTTTGATTGTCAGTTTTAGCTAGTTCGGTTTAATTACCGTATTTTTCGCTCTATAACATGCACCCGACCATAACACGCACATAGTTTTTAGAGGAGGAAAACAAGAAAAAAAATATTCTAAACGAAACAGTGGATGTATGATTTTTGGGGTTCATGCTGTGGCCACAGACATGTGATCTGACAGTGAGTTTGGAGTAGCCCAATGCAAAAATCCTGAGGATCCATGTGGATCCATGCTTTGTAACCACGTTTTTGCACCACTGCGGCCCCAGGCAACAGTGGGTGCGTGATTTTTTTGGTGCAAGATGTAGCCATGGACATGCCATGTGATCTGATGGTGAATTTGGGGTGACCCAGTGCAAAAATCCTGAGGATCCATGTCGATCCGTGCTTTGTAACCACATTTTAAGTGGGGAGGGAAGGAAAAGCACTCAAGGGACAAGGAGCACGCATGGGGTGGGTGGAGAAGGATGCTGCTAATAATGAAGAAGAGGGGTATAAGGGGAGAAGGCTCCTCTCCTCTCCCACTTTGCTCCTTTAAAGCAAGCAGGCTCTGCTTTTCTTCCTCCTCCCCGCTCATCCCCGGCTTAGCGAGCTGAAAAACTTTGCTGCTATGTAGCGAGCTGAGTGGGGAGGAGAGAGGGACAGAGAGCCTGCTTGCTTTAAAGGAACCAACTGGACAGGAGCCGCTTACACTCGTGTAAGCGGCGCCTCTCCTCTCCCGCTTTGCTCCTTTAAAGAAGCAGGCTCTCTGTCCCTCTCTCCTCCCCACTCAGCGGCTCTTCTCCCGCATTGCTGTTTCAAAGCGAGCCATGGAGGAGGGAAGGAAGGGGAACCATGGATCCTCTGCTCACGACTGCAGCAGATCCCCTCCGCCACCCGCAGGCATTCCCTCCATAACACGCACAGACATTTCCCCTTAGTTTCTAGGAGGAAAAAAGTGAGTGTTATGGTGCAAAAAATACGGTACTCTGTATCACATAACCAATGTATTTACCTGTAAGCTGCCTTGAACCCCAAGCTGGGGGAAAGGAGATAAATATAACAACAACAACAAGTTGCGTGGCGAGTTCCCACCTCCCACCAGAAGAAACAAAGACACAAGACACCGTAGGTTAAGGTTAATGGGCGAAAATTGGCCACAACGTTATTGATTGCAGGAAATGAGCGGTATTGGCCTAGGCATTGGTCCTATCAACTATCCGGCTTCAGGCTGTATGCCTGAGAGGCCGGGAAGGGTTAACACCAGCAGGGGGAGCCCTGCTGATGCACATCAACTAGGCACTCCCCTGGGGTCACCGCTCAGGGGCGTGCCTTGGGCCCTGTCCTCCCTAGGCTTCGGACGGGGCCACGCCCCTGAAGTCCTTTACCACACTACTCTTCACAACCGGGGGAGGTGATGGCGCTCCCCCCCATCCATCTACATAACAATACCCTGACCAATGCCTCACCACCAAACCGTGGAAGTTGTGACAATTTGCTACGAGGTAGGCGAAAAAACCAAATGGCCGGTGCCAATTTGCCAGGCCCCTTAATGGCGACCAACCGAAGTCCATAGCAAGGTCAAAGGGAAACCTTAAAGGGAGGGTAGGTGGGAAATTCCCCAGCTGATTGGCGGCGGCAAAGAGGGAGCTCCTCTGCTGCGCTTGCCTTAAGAGCGGCAAGCCACACCCCCTGAGCCAGCCAATAGGCTGGCCAGGGTATGACGCGGTAGAGGATTTCCCCTGTACGCGTGAGGCTGAGAGCCAGCCTCCCCGCGGGAATTGGGGGTGGGAAGCCTGCAACCCCACCTCCTCCCTAGGGTCAGAAGTGGCTTAAACAAACAACAGCAACCACCACCACTTCTGACCATTGGCTGTGTGGTGGTATTTGGGGTCCAGCTACATCTGTAGTTCCACAAGCTCTCCTGCAACACCTTAAAAGACACAGGGATCATTGATAGACGTAGTATGTATGGCCTGCCTCTCTATGTAGCAGGCAGAATAGTGGCATCCCTGGGGAAAGATTAATTGACGGGGCAGTATCATTTTGCAGCTGCCTCTTTGGTTTTAAGGCTCTGTTTGCTCCCCATAGCAAATTATGGCTCAGTTTCTAGGTAACTGGAGGAGAAGGCTGAAAGCTCTGGGAGGCGAGATTAGTTTTGTATTGACAAAGTAATGATAGTTATAGCTGTTCGCGGCTCAGCAGTGAAGTTGAATGGAGAAATGGGTTAACATCGTTAATTTTCTTCATTACCGTTCTACTTTGTAATAAATAATAGGCTTCCAGCCTGCCAGGACAAAGTTAAAGTGTGTCAAGCTTTCTGTTATTATAATTCATGTAATATTTTCACAGGTTTACAGCTTGGCTGTGACAATTCTCTCAGGCTCCTCTCCCCCCACCTTTTTATATGACCGTAGAAAGTTTTCAGCTCTCTAGCTCCTTTCTCCCTCTTCTCGGCTTCTCTCAAAATAACATTTAAAAAATGATGTGGGCTTTCCCTCTTAATATCCTCAAGTTGGAAATAAAAGGAAAAGAAAATAGAAGCTGATGGGCTTGGAATGCTTATTCGATCCCCCAAATGTCATGAAATGCCTTTTCTAAAAAGTAAGGGGAGGTGAAAAAACATGGAAAATGCGAATTTATTTCTTGCCAATATTCACATCCAGGGAAAAAAACAAAACCAAAAAAAACACAAAAAAAACCATGTGCTGTAATCCTTATGGGGCTATACCACCTTCAGAACATAGAGAGACAATTGTACTGCTGCATAGTCCTGTGTAAAAACACTACCAGCCTCTAGAAAGCTAGCATATGAAGAAGAAAGGTTGTAGTAACCTAAGTTATTCCCTGAGATGCTAGTTAGAAGTGCATAATCATAGAACTGTAGAGCTGGAAGGGCCCAAAGTGTCATCTACTCCAACCCCCAGCAGTGCAGAGCAAAGTTATTTGCAAAGATGAATGATTACCCAGATATACTGCTGCAGCCTTATTCCCTTCTGAGCGTTGCCCCAGGGTGGGAAGACAGAGGAGTCAATGGACACCAGGGTGTGGTTCACAGAGAAAGAGTTTATTCAGTTCTGCGCAGAGGCGGCCAGCGGAATCGCTTCCAACATGCCCTTACAGCATGTTGGCAAGCAATTTTTATACCCTCCCCATCACCCCATACATCGTCATCCCTTTCCTTATCCAACCATACTACACAATTCAATTCATTCTCTTATCGGGCTCGTGCAGTGCCCTGTTAGCCCTTCTTCATTGGTCCCTGACACTACCCTCTCTGAGCATGCACTCTGTCCCTGCTTGCATAGCTTCCTTTAATGTAACTTGTTTACTGCGGCCGTGCCCTCACATATCTCACCCTGCGTCATTTTCCCTATCTCGCTCTCTGCACGTCCCAGGGCGTGCCCTCAACCTCCGTTTCACATTCCTGTGCCCTTCACTATCTTGCTGTCAAAGAGGTACAGTCCTAGGAGTATTTTAGCACATCCTTCTTCTAAAGCACTACGATACCATTTTAAATAGTCAAATAATTATGGCAGCTGATCTCTCTTCCCACTCTGAGACCTATAGCTCTGTGAGGGTGAGGGGGGCCTCCTAACAACTCTGAGAACTGTAGTACACCCCTTACAGAGTTACAGTTCCCAACACCATTAGCAAACTACAGTTCCCAGGATTCTTTGGGTGGGGAAGGAAATGTGTTTTAAATTTATGGGTGGGTGGGTGGGTGGGTACACTCACGCGTGCAGCCATTGATTCATTCATGTACACACACACACACACACACACACACACACACACACACATTTATAAGGCACTTATTTAATTATAAGACACTTTATAAGATACATAATGGGTTTATGCCCTAAAGATGCATTTTGTAATGAGTTTCGCCAAAAAATAATAAACACAAAACAGTTTTTGCATTGAGATAAAAACAGTTTTCTAAATTGTTAAAATCAATTTACATGAATTAAAGTGAGGAGCAGGGTAAAATAAATTCATAATTTGGAAACAAGTGAAAAAACGTAACCCTAGGTGGGCCCTATGCAGTCATCTAAAGGTAAAGAGTAAAGGGACTCCTGACCATTAGGTCCAGTTGTGACCGACTGGAGTCGGGTGCTCATTTCGCTTTATTGGCCGAGGGAGCCAGCGTACAGCTTCCGGGTCATGTGGCCAGCATGACTAAGCTGTTTCTGGCCAACCAGAGCAGCACATGGAAACGCCGTTTACCTTCCCTCCGGAGCGGTACCTATTTATCTACTTGCACTTTGACATGCTTTCGAATTGCTAGGTTGGCAGGAGCAGGGACCGAGCAATGGGAGCTCACCCTGTCGCGGGGATTCAAACTGCTGACCTTCTGATCGGCAAGCCCTAGGCTCAGTGGTTTAACCCACAGCGCCACCCGCGTCCCATGCAGTCATCTACCTCTAGTTTAACTACGGCTGCAGAGACAGATGGAAAGATGTAACTTTTCAGTTGGACTTTTCGAAGAAGGCCGGGAAATCAGTGGGATTTCCCAAGCCTCCTCCTTTGTCTCACTTATGGAGAGAGCTATTTGTCAGGATATATCTGCAAGTGAAGTTGCTCGCATGTTAATGATGTGCCATTAGAAAAACAGCCTGTCGTTTTACGGGGTTGGTTAGCTATTTAAAATGTGCACGTGGCTCTTTTTGAAAAATGCTGTCAGCTTCCTTCTGCCAGGAAGAGTGGATGGAAATTAAAGTGCAGATCTGGAGAGCATATTGCTGCTTTAAGAGTTGAGAGCCTCTTTGGAAAGACACAGTGCCTTATAAGTACAGTGTGCTTCTTAGGTCTTTGCCACTGCATACATAATTCAGTTACCTGTAGTTTCCTTCGTCCTAAGAGGGCACAGAGGTAGTGGAAGCAAAACAGCTGTCTCATGATGGGTGATATAATAATGACATAAGGAAGGTGCTGTGATGGATAACCAGGGATTTATAAAAGAAGCACCCAAAGAAAATGGGTGCTGTTTTCACAAACTGTCATTTTGTTTGGAATATACAGAAATAAGGCAGTTTAGAGCATTTTGCATTATTTTAATTAAATAATTTGTTATTTTAATTTACTATCATTTTTTTTGGGAATATACAGAAATCAGGCAGTTTAGAGCATTTTGCATTATTTTAATTGCAGAGGATCAGTTAAATCTGTATCCAGAAAATGTTTGGCATTAGTAGATGGCATGGTATGTTTGTGTGTAGCACTCACCTGCCGTTGTGGTGTTGGTTACTGAGAAGGAGAAGGGGTGGGGAGTTTGGTGCAGAAAAAAATACATTGGCAGAAGTGGGCCAAATCCTCATCTCCCCACCCCTAGAGGGCCAAATTTAATGGGTGGGTGGGGCCAGTCTTTGAACCTCCAGTATTTAAGACTTCAAAGCACAGTGTGGGGCTGTTTGAAGCGCTTTTGCAAAGAGCCCCACACTGCTCTGTGAACCTCTGATTTTCATAGTTTTAAAGATTAATGCAGGTTCTAAGCAAAAGGGCTTTCAGGTAGCCCAGCGCTAGACTTTGAACCTCTGAAAACGAGAGGGTGACAGGAGGGGAACAGGTGTGTACAGCCAAACTGAACAGAATTGACCTTTCACAATCCTTTTGAGGTCTTCTTTGCCAGCGTGTTCCCTGTGGGGAATGTGCTGGCAAAGCATACCCCTCCACCCAGCAGGATCAAACCCTTCACTGGAGAACTGGTGAGCAGAGGGTTCAATCCTGCTCAGTTTGGCTGTGCTTGGCTGCTGAGAACAGAGTCCATGTAGCCAAAGCACTGTCTGAAAGGCCTTTTGCAAACAATTACGTCCTGCTCTTTGAACACAATTAGTTGACTAGGAATGCTTTAATCTGCTGATAGCTCTAATTATTTATTCTGATTATTCGTCACTACTGCTTGTGTTTTAGTTCAAGGATAAATATGATTTCTTTCCTATTGCCCTTTAATAAATGCACTTAATTGAAGATGTCCCAGTGTGATGGGAGGTTTAGCATGTTAATGCCTTATTTACATTGCTGTGACCATATTTTGGTCTCTACTGATAAGCAGTAAATTATTCTCAGTCACTGGATGCAGTTGTAGCAGCAAAGACAGCAACCTCTGTTTCTCTACACCTTTGTGATTCTTGAATGTCAAATGCTGAATTTAAATACTAAATTTAAATACTTTGGGGCTCTTTTTGTTAAAGGTTAAATTCAGTGTTTCCTTATTACTGCTTTCTTGATAGAATTGGCACACAGCTCAAAAACATGCACACACCATGAAACATGCTGAATAAAACTCATTCTAGTCTGAATGCTAAGGACCCTCCACCACAAAATAACGTAAGAAATAAAGAAGAAGCAGACCTTTATAGCAACAGAAGTGCCATCTAAGCAAACCTTTACACTGTTTCCAAAACACTGGGAAAGGTGTGTTCTGAGAGCTAACCCCACTGGTTCGAGGCCAGGAAGTCTGTTATGAATGTTCTGTTTTTGACCAATTGGGGAATGTTAGCCAGTTACAATTGGGGAATGTTAGCCATTTCCCCCAGTAGTGATGTATGGAAGTCAGATCTGGACCATAAAGAAGGCTGATCGCTGAAGAATTGATGCTTTTGAATTATGGTGCCGTAGGAGACTCTTGAGAGTCCCATGGACTGCAAGAAGATCAAACACATCCATTCTGAAGGAAATCATCTCTGAGTGCTCACTGGAAGGACAGATCCTGAAGCTGAGGCTCCAATACTTTGGCCACCTCATGGGAAGAGAAGACTCCCTGGAAAAGACCCTGATGTTGGGAAAGATGGAGGGCACAAGGAGAAGGGGACGACAGAGGACGAGATGGTTGGACAGTGTTCTCGAAGCTACCAGCATAAGTTTGATCAAACTGCGGGAGGCAGTGGAAGACAGGAGTGCCTGGCGTGCTCTGGTCCAGGGGGTCACGAAGAGTCGGACACGACTAAACGACTAAACAACAACAACAACAGCAGCAGCAGCCAGTTACTAAATCAAATAGTGTCTTTTCTATCCATTAAAACAGAAGAAGTAAAATCCTGTTTAATGCCCCAAGGATGCATTTTGCGATTGCACAATGGAACCCACCAAAAATACATTGCTGTAACTACTAGAACGTTTCTGGAGAGAATTACGAAAGTTGTTGCTTAATACCAATTTCCCAGCTGCCCTTTTCCACTTTAAATATGATTCATTTATAATCGCTCATAATTCCACCGGGAACAAATCACACTGCTGCTGCACCTGTTTTATCCAGCGTTTGAGTTTTGGTGTGAAGACCTGGATGCTTTAGCTGAGATTCCTGCACTGCAGGGACTTGGATTAGATGACCTTTGGGGTCACCCTTCTAACTTTACAGTTCTGTGGTTCTATGAAAAAGGAGGTTTCAGGGTGTAATAATAATAATAATAATAATAATAATAATAAATTTTATTTATATCCCGCCCTCCCCAGCCTTAGCCGGGCTCAGGGCGGCTAACAACAATAAAACAGTACAAAAGTACAGCATAAACAACACTCTAAAATCATTCATTCTAAAATTAATTAATTGAAGCCACTGGCTTTAAAGTAGCCTGTTTCAACCTGACGTTTGCACTAGTTTGCTACTGATCACATCCCAAACTGGCTGTCGCTTTGGCACATTTTTTTTTTTAATTGCCCTCATCACTCCTAGAAACAGGTAGGTCCTCGTGTGAGCCAGTTAGATATGGCTACTTTAGAAAGTTGATGAGGGCAAATGAAGAACAAAGTTAGTTTATAAGCAATCAGATTGACTGTTTCTAGGAAGAAGTGGGCTGTTGTTGTTGTTTTTCTAATGGAGTGGAAGCAGCTGGTGGAGAGGACTGGAAGCGCATTAAAAATGATACCAGACAGTGGAGTAGTGAAAGGTGTATGTGTACCTCTGTACACTAGGGATGGACAGACCTGTCAGCTGGGCTCTTTCAGTTGTAACCATAAATTCAGTTCTCCTTGTTTATACAGCAATTTGTGATTTTTAAAAAACAGTCCCAATGAAAATCCATCTGCTTTTCAGTGAAAATTTATCCTAATAAACACATTGTTGTGTGCAGTTTTGCCTAATAAACACAATTTTTCCAAAGCCCGTCCCCTAATGCATTTTTCCTGTGCTATTCTAACTAACATATGTATTCTCTGCATTGCAAAATTGAGAGGCAGGAAGCTTGCTTAAGGATGGCTGTGTTTCGGGTTGCATATCATTTCGGAAAGCCTGAATTTGACAGGTTCGTCTTTAAACACAAACTGAATTGGATTTCTCTCCATCCCTAATGTGGACACGGAGGGGAATGATGACATTTAGTAGTGGTGGTGACGGCACCTAGCTATAGGGCTACAAACACTTTTGCCCTCTTTTGTGCAAATCCTCCCTTAAATTGGGAGACCCAGGAAGCACTTTGCGGGAAGCAAAATGTTTATGAAATGTACCCCATTCTTTTTTGTCTTAGTACTAATTTGAGCAATGGAACTATTATGATACATTTTGTTTATGGAAGAGTAGGGAATACAATTTACAGTACAGTGGTACCTCGGGTTAAGAACAGTTCTGCTAATGAACGCTTTGGGTTACGAACTCCATGAACCCGGAAGTAGGTGTCCTGGGTTGCGAACTTTGCCCCGTGATATGAACGCAATCTGCTTCCGGGGCCATGGGAGGCCTATGTAGGGAATGCGCGCCTCAGGTTAAGAACGCTTCGGGTTAAGTACGGACTTCCGGAACGAATTAAGTTCATAACCCGAGGTACCACTGTATATTGAAAAACTGGCTGAGCCTTCAAGTGTGATCTGTTTCTCCCCCACTCCACTCCCCACCCCCGGCTAAAATTTTCAAGGACTTTTCTGATTGGTGGTGTTCCGTTCTGCGGTGATACTTAATCACCCTAATGATATATAATTTCTGTCTGTGTCGTAGTACAGAAATTACAAGTGTATATATAAAAGGGGGAAGTGATTTGACCCAGCTTAAGAGAACGAGATCAGCTTAATAAGTAGCCTTTCAAACAAATGTACAGACAATGGGCATGTTTCACCAGTGTAAAAGTCCCACGGATTTCATTGGGAAAGATTTTATGCACAAGTTTATCTTACTCCTTGAAATAACACCCCAGTGTTTGTTGGTGCAATGTTGTTAGCCAGAAAGGAGGACAAGCAGGATTTAATGAACTTGGCATCGTATGGGCATGATCCACCACAACATTTCAGACCATAGCTGTCAACTTACAGATTTGAAAATAAGGGACAAGCAGCCTCAAAAAAAGGATCAGCAGCCAAAATAAGGGATCAACAATTACTTTTATAAAATACATATTTTGTTGCGTGCAAATGGCTTTAGATACCTATTACAGTGGTGCCCCGCAAGACGAACGTCTCGCAAGACGGAAAACCCGCTAGACGAAAGGGTTTTCTGTTTTGGAGGCGCTTCGCAAAACGAATTTCCCTATGGGCTTCCTTCGCAAGACGAAAGCCCATAGGGAAATCTCCGGGACAGCGGGGAAGCGCAGCGCATCTTCCCCACTGTCCTCGGACCTCCTCCCGCCGCCAGGCTTCGGAAGGCTGCTCCTGGCGGGGGGGCGGAGAGGTTTTTTAAAAACCCTGGGACAGCGGGGGACTTCTCCGCTGTCCGGGGCGATTTTAAAATACTGCCGGGCGGCAGCGCTGCTGCCCGGCAGCATTTAAAAAAACCCGGGACAGCGGGTTTAAAATCGCCCTGGGCGGCGCGTTTCTCCGCTGTCCCGGAGGGCTTTTGAAGGCAGGCGGGGGGGGGGGGGAGCAAAGACTTTTGCCCCCGCCTGCCTTCAGAAGAGGTCCTGGAGAGGTCCCCCCTGCCTGCCTTCCCGGGAGAGCGGAGAATCAGTTGTATGTTACTTTTTGTTTCACAGAATAATAGAATCGCAGAATTGTAGAGTTGGAAGTGTCATCCAGTCCAACCCCCTGCAATGTTTAGTTTAGGGTATTGCATAGCCTATGTACATGACCCCCTCATTTCCCCCGTTCTGAAGGAGGAGGTTTTCAGTCCTTCCAACCTGCGTTGTGGCTTCAAGAGGTCACTGTTAATGGAAATGTTTGGTTTGGAGCAGAAGCCTGTCCCTTCGGATCTGGTCCCTCTGAGGCCACTGCAGAAACTGAAGATATAGAACCCATGATGTCTGAGCTCCTGTTTTAAATTCCCTAGTATGTTTACTTTGCTTCCCACTACTCAATCAACTAGGGAGGCAGGTGGCGCTGTGGGTTAAACCACAGAGCCTAGGACTTGCCAATCAGAAGGTTGGCGGTTTGAATCCCCGCGATGGGGTGAGCTCCCGTTGCTCGGTCCCTGCTCCTGCCATTCTAGCAGTTCGAAAGCCCATCAAAGTGCAAGTAGATAAATAGTTACCGCTCCGGTGGGAAGGTAAACGGTGTTTCCGTGCACTGCTCTGGTTCGCCAGAAGCGGCTTAGTCATGCTGGCCACATGACCCGGAAGCTGTATGCCGGCTCCCTTGGCCAATAAAGCGAGAGGAGCGCCACAACCCCAGAGTCGTCCGCGACTGGACCTAATGGTCAGGGGTCCCTTTACCTTTTTACATTCTGCATGCACAAATGGCTTTAGATACTTATTAGGTCCATAAATTACTATATAGGATATATTCCACACAAACAACAGCGACAATTTGTTGTTGACAAAGTACAGTGGGACATATAAAGGGCCTCATTACCTTCAGTAGCTTAGGGCCTCATCAAACTTAAATCCGGCCTTGAGCGGGCCTCTTCCCAATTCTCCCTGATCCTGGTTGGGGTCCTCTACTGGGGAGGTCTCATTTGATTCTAGCTCTGGGAACGAACAATAAGGTCTGGTTTATTCCAGTGGCACTGGACCTTTCCCAAATAGTTGGATCATCACAGGTTGAGTTCACATGGCATTGTAGTGACCTGCAACCAGTTGAGTCTACTGTGTGCAGGCTTGCACCCTCCCAACCCCAAACACTGGACACATCTCTTGCTTAGCATAGGACAAGGCAGGTACAGCCCAATCCCTTTGTAGTCCTGTCTCCCACTTGCTCCTTTCCACTGCTGGCCCTAGCAAGGCCTCCAGCTGTGAGAGCTAAGGATGAACAAGAACTCTGCAGAGGGAATGGGCAGGAACAGTTATGTGGCTGCCTCCTTTCCTGTTTTAGCCAGAGACTTAATGGGCTTTGTCCAGTGTCCAGGCTGCGAGGTGTCTACGTGGCAACCCCAACTGTGTCTTCATATACAGCTTCCAGTTGTGAGTGTTTCTACTGTACAGCCCCATGCAAAGTTTCTGAAATCGACTCGAAATCCCGAAACAGCAGCGCTTCTTTCTTCAGAAGTTATGGAGAGTTTTGCAAAGTCTTTTCTTTTCTTTTCCTTTTACAACCGCCTTTAGCATAAGCTTTTTATAGTCTGCGGGTAGGTCTCTATGCACCCCCGTTTTTTATTGCTGTCTGGGAACATCTGAGATGCTATGGATTTTTTTTTTGCAAAATTGCTTTAGATCTTTAGTAGCCAGGATTGACTCTTAGCAAAGTAATGGTATGTGGTTGGCTGTATCGCTCGCCTCTTGAGAGACCACAGTAACATTGGGGTTATAACCTGAATAATTTACAGAAAGTAGATGGCTCTTAAAACATCCCCTTCTTCCTTAGAACGGTTTATTGGAAACATACTTCAGCTGGAATGAGAATAAGAGATTCCCAGGAAAAGGATCTATAGGGGTTGGGTTCTTCATTACGCCGAAAGCCTGGACTGCATCGTATGGATGTCTAGACGGTTCCACTTGAAGAGGGCATTGATTTTCCTCACTTTTCGGGCAGGGCTTTCATTTTATCTATATCCTGACCCCTTCTGCCTCTTCCTTCGTGGGAGCGGGAAGGCTTAACGATTGAGCAGAGGGCTTCTCTTCTGAGCATGAATCATGTACGGCTCCTCAAAGGCAAACTCTGCAACAGTGTGGCTGCAACAAAGGTGTGTTTATGGGTTGTTGTCGGAGAAGCAGAAGCTGGGATGTGGGGGGAGGTGTGTGGAGTACTTTAGTACACTGCAGCAATATTTGTTGCAAAGCTGTGACACAACTCCAGGTCGAAGTGATTATGTTTGCAGCCCTATGTGCATGTTGTTACTTGGGAGTAACCCCCTCTTGACTTTGGCAGGATTTGCTTTTCAAGTAAACATGGATGGCATCACGCAGTAAGGGATTTGAAAAGTTACGTGCCGTTTGTCTGGAAAAGAGATAAAATATTTCTTTGAACGCGGAGTTGTTAACTGAGTTTGTACCAGGGGAAAAGATGAATGCGAGTATAAAACCACACTTTCTTTGGTTTTTATTTTTTTGTTATTAGGTGAATGGGGGAACCCAAAGAATAAGAGATACACAAGGGTTAGAAATTCTCTCTTTTTAAATCAGTGCTACCTCTTTTTTTTTTTTTTTGGTATAGAATATGCCAGTTACACACAACTCAGGTAGGAAGAGAAATTACTCGGACCTACGCTGACCAGGTTTCAGATATTTATTCTTCTGTAACAGTGGGCAAATTCTGGACTAGTGGGCAAATTTTGAGAGTCTTGTGGGTGCGAGTTACAAAATGGCTGCCACGAAGGGGGCATAGCATAACACAAAATTAGAGTGGCAACCACCCCCAACAACCTTACGCTTGCCATAGGAAGTCCTGATTGTGGAGATCACACAATACTGATCTCTCTCTCTCTCTCTCTCTCTCTCTCTCTCTCTCTCTCTCTCTCACACACACACACACACACACACACACTGATGCTGTTGCTGTCTCATAACAACATGGAGCACAGCCACCCCACTTTTACTTTCTAAGTAAAATACAATAACATTTTGCCCCATGACTTTCTTTATAGGAGGGCTGGTTACTTATTTTTGTTAAAAAAACGAAAGGATAAATTTTGGAACTCCCGCTCAGCGGCACCACTGGAAGCTGCCATGGGTTCTATGGTGCCCACGGGTGCTGCGTTGGTGACCCCTGTTCTATAAGCGTGAATCGTAGAAGGACTGCATTCACAGGTAACAAAGGGTAAAGCCGGTCATACTATTTTAGCAGTGCTATCTGCTCAGAAGTAATGGGGCTCAACCGCGAACTCATTCAGGCTTACTTAGGCCAATGCATGTGTAGAATTTCATTGCAAGTGTAGTAGCACTGATTTGAGCATATTCTGGGTTTCTTTTTCAGATTCAGGAATGTTTTTATAAGGAAGTGAATGAACATATGTTCAAATCACTTAGGTTGTTACCGTATTTTTCGCCCCATAGGACGCACCGGCCCATAGGACGCACCTAGTTTTTTTTTTGGGGGGGAAATAAAGGAATCCCCGCGACGGGGTGAGCTCCCCAAGCGCGCCCCAAGCTTCTGGGTGCCGGCAAGGTCTCCGCTAGCCGTGGGAGAGCCATGCGGCTCTCCCAGGGCTAGCGGAGTGCTGCGCTAATCCCGAAGCTTGGGGCGTGTGGAGCTCAGCGCGCCCCAATCTTTTGGGTGCTGGCAAGCTCTCCGCTAGCCCTGGGAGAGCTGGGTCTCCCACGGCTAGCGGATAGCTTCCTGAAGCCTGCATTCGCCCCATAGGACGCACACACATTTCCCCTTCATTTTTGGAGGGGAAAAAGTGTGTCTTATAGGGCGAAAAATACGGTATATCTGCCTTAACTTGTAATGCCCAAATGTGAAAAAAAACCCTATCTATCTATGATTTATTTATCTATGTCTCATCCACACACACACCCCTAAAAAACTTTGCAATGAATTTTCTTATGTCCACCAAGAAGACACCAAGCTCTTTATTTTATTTTAATTTCATTTCCAACCCACCTCTCTCCAGTGAGAACTCATGGCAACCAAGAAAGCCCATAAAAAAACAGTTTAAATAATCAAAACCAGCTCTTGCCCCCCCCCAAATTATTTGAGTATTCTTTACAACTTGGTGCAAAATGTCCCTTCCACATTCAGAGGTGCACTAGTCAATAAAAACATTCTGCATTCCGCACACATGGGGATGTTCCTGGCTTTCACAGAAAAGTCCCTCACCTTCAACCTGAAAAATCACTGTAATGTACGAAGGAGGCACACTCACACCACCACATTTGCTGCGTGTGTGACATGTTCTTGCCTGCCACTGCAAATTTCCACTCCTCCTACCCACACAGTTGTTCCATGCAGGCTGTGTTCTTGCCTGCTACCACATATATCCACTCCCCTTAACCACAGACTACCGAAACAACTGTACATTTTTTTTTAAAAAAAAAAGCAATACTGCACATTAAAGGTAAAGGTAAAGGTACCCCTGCCCATACGGGCCAGTCTTGACAGACTTTTGGGTTGTGCGCCCATCTCACTCTATAGGCCGGGGGCCAGCGCTGTCCAGAGACACTTCCGGGTCATGTGGCCAGCGTGACGAAGCTGCTCTGGCGAGCCAGCACAGCACACGGAACACCGTTTACCTTCCCGCTAGTAAGCGGTCCCTATTTATCTACTTGCACCTGGGGGTGCTTTTGAACTGCTAGGTTGGCAGGCGCTGGGACCGAGCAACGGGAGCACACCCCGCCGCGGGGATTCGAACCGCCGACCTTTCAGTCGGCAAGTCCTAGGCGCTGAGGCTTTAACCCACAGCGCCACCCGCGTCCCAATACTGCACATTAGGTATTTCCAACTTCATATTTTATAATGGGAAAAAGTAACTAGATGCCTATGATTATACAATGGTGGCAACAGCCACCAATAATTTTGCCTACTCGAATGATGACTGGCTAGACCGTCCATACTTTGCCATGTTAAAAAAATGCCAGGCCTCTCTCCCGTCCAAGATACCTAAATATGTGAACAGGAAAGTCGCACACCCTTACATTGTACAGTGGTACCTCGGGTTAAGTACTTAATTCGTTCTGGAGGTCCGTACTTAACCTGAAACTGTTCTTTTTTTTTTTTTAATAATAAATTTTTATTAGTTTTCCATAAATAAAGAATAAACAAAACAAAAACATAGACATAAACAAACAAAAACATGACTTCCCCATACCACCCCTTTCCTGCATTCTTGTTTCAAGATTTTTTAGCAACCCTCTGATCATAACTTAAGTATATTTCATGTATTTAACTTCAGTTAATTATTAATACCACTGTAGTTCTTTATCTCTTATAACTCTGAGCCCCTAATTTTCCAAATTACAACAGTTTTTAAGATAAACTTTGAAATTGTTCCAGTCTTCATCCACCGCCTCTTTCCCCCGGTCTCGAATTCTGCCAGTCATCTCTGCCAGTCCCATATAGTCGATCACCTTCGTCTGCCATTCTTCCAACGTGGGTAAATCCTGCGTCTTCCAATACTTTGCTAGAAGAATTCTTGCTGCTGTGGTGGCGTACATAAAAAATGTCCTATCCTTCTTTGGCACCATTTGGCCCACCATACCCAAGAGAAAGGCCTCTGGTTTTTTAACAAACGTTCTCTTCAGAACTTTTTTTATTTCATTATAGATCATTTCCCAGAAAGCCTTAATCTTCGGGCAGGTCCACCAAAGGTGATAGAAGGTTCCCTCCGTTTCACTGCACTTCCAACACTTGTTATTGGGCAAATGATAGATCTTTGCTAACTTAGCAGGAGTCATGTACCACCTGTAGATCATTTTCATAATGTTTTCTTTTAAGGCATTGCATGCCGTAAATTTAACACCAGTGGTCCATAACTGCTCCCAGTCTGCAAATTCAATGTCATGCCCAATGTCCTGTGCCCATTTAATCATATTAGATTTCACCATTTCATCTTGAGTATTCCATTTCAACAGCAAGTTGTACATTCTTGACAAATTTTTAGTATTGGGTTCTAACAGTTCTGTTTCTAATTTTGACTTCTCCACCTGGAAGCCTTTCTTTCTGTCCTGTTTAAATACTTCATTTATCTGTCGATAATGTAACCAATCTCTCACCTTAAATTTCAGTTTCTCAAAACTCTGCAATTTTACATTTTCACCATCTTGTTCTATAATTTCACAATATTTAGGCCAATTAGAACCCATATTCAATTTTTTCACCTCTTTTGCTTCCATTGGTGACAACCACCTGGGGGTTTTACTTTCAAACAGGTCTTTATACTTAATCCAAACATTATACAGAGCTTTCCTCACCATATGGTTCTTAAAACCTTTATGCAATTTTACCTTGTCATACCATATATATGCATGCCAACCAAATCTGTTATCAAATCCTTCAAGGTCCAAAATGTCTGTATTCTCGAGGAGCAGCCAATCTTTCAACCAGCAAAACGCTGCTGATTCATAGTAGAGTCTTAAGTCCGGCAGGGCAAAACCCCCTCTATCTTTCGCATCTGTTAATGTCTTAAATTTTATTCTTGGCTTTTTGCCCTGCCAAACAAATTTCGATATGTCTTTCTGCCACCTCTTGAAACAGTCCATCTTGTCTATTATTTGTAATGTCTGAAACAGAAATAACATTCTAGGCAATACATTCATTTTGATAACAGCAATTCTGCCTAACAAGGAAAGTTTCAGCCTTGACCATATGTCTAAATCTTTCTTAACTTCTGTCCAACATTTATCATAATTGTCTTTAAAAAGATTCACATTTTTCGATGTCAAATTCACCCCCAGGTACTTCACTTTTTTTGCTATCTCCAAACCTGTTTCATTCTGGAATGTCTCTTTTTCTTCATTTGTTAGGTTTTTTTCCAAAACTTTAGTTTTTTGTTTGTTCAGCTTAAATCCTGCAACTTGACCAAATATCTCGATCAGTTCTAAAACTCTTTTTGTGCTAGTGATTGGCTGTTGCAAAGTCAAAACTAGGTCATCTGCAAATGCCCTTAATTTATACTCTTTCACTCCGACCTGAATTCCTTTAACCAACTGGTCCTTTCTAATCATATTTAACAAAACCTCCAGAACCAGTATAAAAAGTAGGGGGGAAATAGGACATCCCTGTCGTGTTCCTTTCTCTATGGCTATCTCTTCCGTTACCACATTGTTCACAATTAGCTTTGCCTTCTGCTCAGAATAAATTGCACCTATACCATTTTCAAAACCTTGGCCTACCCCCATCCCTTGGAGATTCTTTTTCATAAAACTCCAACAAATATTGTCAAAGGCTTTCTCCGCGTCCACAAAAATCAAAGCCGCTTTTCTGTTAATGTTCATTTCCAACAGTTCCACAATGTCTATTATGTTCCTCACATTGTCAGACATGTGTCTACCCGGGAGAAAGCCAGATTGATCCTTATGAATCTCACCTGTCAATACTTTCTTCAGTCTTTTTGCTAAAATGTCTGCAAAAATTTTGTAATCCACATTTAATAATGATATCGGGCGGTAGTTCTTAACCTGGTTCTTTTCAGTCTCGGTCTTTGGTATAAGTGAGATAAAAGCCTCTTTCCACGTTTCAGGTGCCTTTTTCCCCTCCAATATTTCATTGCAAACTTCTTTTAGTGGTTGCACTAAACCTTCTCTCAAAGCTTTATAATATCTAGCCGTCAGTCCGTCTGGTCCTGGAGACTTTCCCAGTTGTGCCTTTTGAATGGCCTCCTCTATTTCCTGTTCTGTTATTTTCTCATTCAAAATCAACTTGCCCTGTTCTGGAATTTTCGGTAGTCCATAATTTTTAAGAAATTCTTCTATTTCTTGTTCGTTTACTGGCCCTTGTGTGTATAATTTCCGAAAAAAACTTTGGAAACAGTTACTTATCTCATTTGGCTTATGAACATTCTTTCCCTCTATCTCCAAACAAGTAACTGTGTTCAATTTTTGTCTCTTTTTCAATTGCCATGCAAGGAGCTTCCCACACTTATCTGCAGACTCAAAAGTCCTTTGTCTCATTTGTTTAATTTTCCATTCTATCTCTTGATTTGTCAGTTCCATATATTGCGTCTGATAATATTTTATTTCTCTCAAAATTTCTTGAGACTTTGGTTTTGACCTCAGTTTCTTTTCTCCTTCCTTCATTTTTTCTAAAATTCTTTCTTTCCTTTCATTTTGCTTTTTCCTCTTGATTGAATTCTGTTGTATCAGGAAGCCTCTCATCACGGCTTTACTTGCGTCCCAAATTGTTCTTTTTTCCACATCTGTTCTCAAATTTATCTCAAAGTAATCTTTCAATGTCTTTAGGGCCTTTATACAGAATTGTTCATCTCTAAATAGGGAGTCATTCATTCTCCATCTAAAGGATCCAGTTGTTGTCATTTTCATTTCCATCTTTACGGCATTATGGTCGGAGCAGGTTTTTGGGCAGATTTCTACTTTTTTAATCTTTGTAGCCATCACACTAGATACCCAGATTTGGTCGATTCTCGTCCATGTCATTTTAGATTCCGAGAAAAAAGTTCCCTCTCTCTCGAGAGGATTCTTTGTTCTCCAGATATCAATCAAGTCCATATTTTCCGTCATCTCGAAGAAAGTCTTTGGTAATCTTCCTTCTTTGGATATTGTCTGTCTTTGTGCCTTGTCCATATTTGTAGAAACCACTCCATTCATGTCCCCCATCATTATTATTTTGCAGTCGAGATAATCTAGTAAGGTCTCATGCAACTTCTTAAAAAATTCTGCCTTCCCATCATTTGGTGCATATACTCCAATTATCAAATATTTTCCCCCCTGGATCTGTACTTCAATTGCCAGGTATCTTCCTTCTTCATCCTTAAATTTTAGCTTCGGGTCCAATTTTTCCTTTGCATAAATCACTACTCCTCTCTTTTTTACTTTATCGGAAGATATAAATTCTTGTCCCAGTCTTTTGTTCACCAACAATTTCCTGTGTGCTCTAGTTATGTGAGTTTCCTGTAGACATATCAGATCCAGTTGTTCCCTTTTCAAAATGTGGAAAACCTGTCGTTTTTTTTCTGGGATGGTTCAAACCGTTGCAATTCCAGCTTAGAAGTTGCAGAGACATTTTGTTTGTTAGATGTTTGATCCTCCGACTGCTCCAAGTTTTTCTTCCTCTTCAGTTGGCAGTTGTGGTAGTCCAAATGATAGATTTGCAATGTCCGTTAGCCCTCCTCCTTCTGGTGTTAATCCTTGTCCTTCTCTTGCCGGATCCACCGTACCTTTCTGTAGGTCCTCTAGGTTTCTCTCCAAAAAGTACTCTTTCTCCTGTACTGTTCTTATTCTTACTTTCTTCCCTTTGTAGTTAAAGGACAACCCCTGTGGGAATTCCCACCTGAAGGGTATGAAGTTCTTCCTCAGCAAATTGGCAAGATCTCTATAAAAAGTCCTCACTTCCAAGATGTATTTAGGGATGTCCTTAAAGATTTGGACTTGAATGTTTCCAATCACCAAAGCTTTTTGATAATGAAGGTTCAGTATCTTGTCTCTTTCCTCTTTGGTTCTAAAGGTGATCAGACAATCCCTTGACTTCTTGCTTTGCTTTCTACCAAGTCTGAAAGCAGTTGTTATCCCCACTTCATCTTCCTCCAGATCTCCTTGCCAATTTTCCAGAATTGCCTCTGTGAGAAATTCCGCCAGATTGTCCTCTTCTTTCTCTGGAACCTGTCTAAATTTCAGATTTCGTTCTTTCCGTTGTAATTCCGCGCCTGAGATTTTAGGGGTCCCCCACTCGCCGTAGCGGGTAAGACCCGAACTTGCGGAGCAGTCCTTCTCCGGAGCTCGGAGGTAGGACCGCCATTAAGCGCTGGCACCGACCGGAAGTCGCCTAACCTGAAACTGTTCTTAACCTGAAGCACCACTTTAGCTAATGGGGCCTCCTGCTGCTGCCGCGCTGCCGGAGCACGATTTCTGTTTTCATCCTGAAGCAAAGTTCTTAACCTGAAGCACTATTTCTGGGTTAGTGGATTTTGTAATCTGAAGCATATGTAACCTGAAGCATATGTAACCTGAAGCATATGTAGCCCGAGGTACCACTGTATCATAAATGTTCAGAGTATTGGCTGCTGTCATGGGGTTGCTATCACGCCACATATTTCATGAGAGAGAGAGAGAGTTATAAAAAGCTGTGATTTCCCATATTCCATTCCTTTACTGAGCCGCGCCTTTGCTCTGCCCTGTGTTCCACTTCTGCCACAACTAGCCAAATTTCTAAAAATGAATTCTGGAAGCGGAGTCTGTGTGGTTTGCTGCACGTTTCAGTTCACTCGGAGTTACTCGTTTGCTGTCTATTGTTCCCAGAGGGCAGGCCTATAACCAGTAGGTGGAAACTGCAGGGAAGTAGATTTTAACTAAACATTAGGAAAAGTTTCCTAGTGGAAAGAGGAATCTGGTTGCCCGGGGAGGTGTCAGGACTCTCACTTGCTGGAGGCATTTAAGCAGAGGCTGGATGGCTGTCTTTCATCCATCCAAGGGGAAGGGCTGTAGCTCAGGGTTAGAGCATCTGCTTCGCATGCAGACGCTCCCAAATTAAGTCCCAAGCACCTTGAGGTAGGGCCAGGAGAGACTTCTGCCTGGTGACCCACTGTCCTTCATAGTGAGCTAGATAAACCCATGGTCTGATTCAGCTTCCCATATCTCTAGGTCTGCTGCAGTTCAGGGGTGGCTAACCCACAGCCCTTCAAATAAAAGGTTCCTGGACTCCAGCTCCCATCAGCCCCAGTCATCATGGCCGATGGTCAGTGATTATGGGAGTTGGAGTCCTACAGTGTTTGGAAAGCACAGATTTGACATCGCTGCTGTAGTTGCATCCTGCATTGCAGATCCCTAATTGAGCTGGTGTGTGTGTGTTGGACTACAGAACCTTGAAGGTCTTTCCCAATGCTGTGATTCTTTGATTTGAATTTCTTCCCGTCTCTAAATCACATCAGTGTGGTTGTGCACATTAATAATAAACACTGTGAGGAAGCAGTATCAGTGTGGTTGTGTCTGATTCCTTTTGTGTAGTGTCTTAACTGATGCACACATAGACTTCTGTGCATTGGAAAAGAACCTTGATATGACCATACTGTGATCACATCAAGATCGCTTGTTTTGTGGTGGTGCTTCAGTGAATACAAGCAGTTTAGTCATTTGTGTGTGGGAAGAATATATGAATGAACTGAAAGCTGCTGCAATGCTATGTGTGATCCGCATAACATTCAGAAGTACTCCTTCCCTGAAAAAAAAAAAAGGAGAATTCCTTTGGAAACAACAACAAGAAGAAGTAATTCAGAATTTTTTGGAAGCGTCCTTAATTAAAACGCCTGTGTTCCAGACCTTTCTAATTACAGTGCTTTGATTTGGAAACAGATGACAGCTTTCTCTACCTCCCCCAAGAACTGAAGGCAATTTGAAAGAGGGTTAGCTGTTTCATCCTGCTTGCACCTATGGTAAATGGGCTTTGCAGGCTTTTTTTTTATTTAAAAAAATCATTTCTAAAACCTGCAGTACCTCTTTGATCAGACTAGCAATGGGACGAACTAGATGAAATATGTGAGCACAGAATGCCTCCTTCGAAGAACTTCCAAGTCTCTTATAGACTAAGTGTCTCCAACTGTACATACCAAAATTACATCACTCTTGCAGTGGAGATCCTGCTATATAAGAGGTGCATTATAAAAGCACTGTCTTCAGCCAATGGCCTCTAGGACTTAGAATTCTTAGGTGTTCTCCTGCATTAAGCAGCCACCAGCAGCGAACCACATAAGGGATGCTACATATTTGTTTTCTCCTTAACCCTCTATGTTTCTTCCCAGGTCCATTTCCTAGCTGTGAATCTGCTTTGAGAAACTATGAGTGATTTAGGCGAGGTGGAAAAAAAAAACTGCATTGCACACCGCAGTACTCTAGCAAAATGTGTACTTGGGAAGCATGCTTCTAATAATGAGCTTTACAACCCCAAAGCTATTGTTTTGGCAGCGCACTGATAGTCTTTTGATGGATGGGCCCAATAGTTGTGTGCATTGTGCTTACTCAGAATTTGCAAACACAAACCGAGTGTTATTTTTTTTAAAGCAGAGATAACACAGAGGGAGAGGGAGAGAGAGAGAGAGCGCGAGAAAGAAAAAGAGAGAGACTTGGCAGAGAAAGCCTTTTTTGGGTTATACTGAAAGAGCCGATCAGAATTGTAGAAACAGAGATGATATGCAATGCTTCCTGGTCCCTCGTACGTGTTTGTGGCTCTCCTCTTCACTGTTCAGAACAGACTGCTTAGAGGATATTTCTGATTGCAAGCTGGACAATGCAGCAATCAAGCTGGAGAAGCCACCTGGAAGTTTTGCTTGAGATGCTTTCTAACGGGGCTTTGGATCCCTGGCAGAATCACGCCTGCCTTTAAGCGATGTGGAGGAGGACTCGAGTTTCTTCTGCGGGGCCTGTCAGGAAGGGAGGGGGGGCAAAAAACGGCAGCCAGCTCCGTAGATTCAAGCCTGTGCATGCTCCTCTTCTATTTCTTGTAAAAGCCTTGCTGATTTGCTTGAGGATTTCCACGTACTCCTGGAGAGCTTATCGGAATGGATTGTCTGTGCATTGTCACTACTAAGGTAGGAACTGGAAAATGTTGCCGTTTGCTTGTCTTTCATTCCCCGCCTGTGATTAAACAGACGGAAGATGTTCTCAGGCTCAGGTTGCGAGATGAAGTGATAACTAAGCCTGGCTTCAGCCGGTATTCAATTCCCCTGACGTGACTGTTAAGCTCTATCTATGTTCTGATATACCTCCTTTCTAAACAATGTATTAATTGCCTTTAACCAGAAAGAGGCCTGCATAGTGTGTGTGTCTTTGTGTGTTTTAATCTTAGATTTTGCTTGCATCTATTAATAACTCAGGTACTAGAGGACATGCAGAAAAAAATAGCCTCTATGCACACATCACAGCAGATTTTAATGAAAATGAGTTAGCTGCGGTTCACCAGTTGTTGCTTTTTGAAACTCTGAGCATTTCATACACTTTTGCTTCTTTTGCCTTAAAAGCCAATCATGTGAAGTTTTGATAAGGACAGGGTTTCTGATTGGAGAATCCAAGTTTTCATAAGGTTAGTCATGATGGCACAGTAGATCCTCCATATTTAGGGGCAGTATACTCTGGGGCACAAAGCAACACTCAGTTTGCAAGCATCCTGGACGGATCTGGCTGGCTGTTCTTCGCAGCAGAATGTTAGTCTAAAAATGGACATTTGGCCTAACCTGGGCTCTTCTTGATCTTTCTAATATGTTGTAAACCACAAAGGATGAAGGGTGGAATATAAATTTAATTATTATTATTATTAATAATAATAATATATGCATGTTAAATAGGACATTAACCCCTCTCTGTGTGTGCAAAAAAATATTTCATATGGCTCATTGCAGTCATGCTTATGACAGACCCAGCTCCTTTTTAAGTTGGAGGTGAAGCAAGGCAAGGCAAAGCAGAAGGAGAAGCAAGCTGAAGGAGAAGTGGGTATGCAGCCATGCTAATGAATAGAATCGTAGAACTGTAGAGTTGGAAGGGACCCTGAGGGTCATCTAGTCCAACCCCCTGCAGTGGAGGAATCTCAGTGAGCAGAGTCCCCCAAATGGTTCAGAAGAGTGATGCGACCTGACCTGGGTGGCGCTGTGGGTAAAAGCCTCAGCGCCTAGGGCTTGCTGATCGAAAGGTCGGCAGTTCGAATCCCCGCGGCGGGGTGCGCTCCCGTTGCTCGGTCCCAGCGCCTGCCAACCTAGCAGTTCAAAAGCACCCTCGGGTGCAAGTAGATAAATAGGGACCGCTTACCAGGGGGAAGGTAAACGGCGTTTCCGTGTGCTGCGCTGGCTCGCCAGATGCAGCTTTGTCACACTGGCCACGTGACCCGGAAAGTGTCTCCGGACAGCGCTGGCCCTCGGCCTCTTAAGTGAGATGGGCGCACAACCCTAGAGTCTGTCAAGACTGGCCCGTATGGGCAGGGGTACCTTTACCTTTACCTTTATGAGTTGCATCTCATCCTTTCTGCTGTTGTTTCCCCTGTGTTAAATGTTAGATTGTAAACTCATTGGGCCAGGAGCCTGTCCCTTTGTACAATGTGCACACTG
The DNA here is from genome assembly GCF_964188315.1 of Podarcis muralis. Classification (NCBI taxonomy): domain Eukaryota; kingdom Metazoa; phylum Chordata; class Lepidosauria; order Squamata; family Lacertidae; genus Podarcis; species Podarcis muralis. The sequence goes on along the minus strand of NC_135658.1, from coordinate 14,183,889 downwards.
ATTACATAATACGGAACATAGAAAGGTGCCTTAAACTGGATCAAACTACTGGTCCATCTAGCTCAATGCTGTCTGCACTGAGCGATTAGCGGCTCTCCAGGGTTTCACACAGGAGACATACCCAGGAGACCTACCTCTGGAGAGGCCAGGAACTGATCCTAGCTCCTTCTATGTAGATGATGGACCATTGAGCTACAGCTCTTCCCCAGTCACCATCACGTAATCTGTCCTGACCTTTCGTTGGCCGCCAGTGGGTGATGATGCACAAGCCGCATCCTTGCTGGACACCCCATGTTCAGAAGACACAACAGCCCCAAATCCCACCAACCTGCAAGTTGCTTCCTTTGTTCCAGCCCCGATAGCCAGGATACTAAGATGGGGGCATGCATGGGGAGTTGGAGTAGCTTGCGCAACCAGAGTTCTGCTTGCCGTTCTACCCCTAGCACTAGTAAAGGTAAAGGGACCCCTGACCATTAGGTCCAGTGGCCGACTCTGGGGTTGCGGCGCTCATCTCGCTTTATTGGCCGAGGGAGCCGGCGTACAGCTTCCAGGTCATGTGGCCAGCATGACTAAGCCGCTTCTGGCGAACCAGAGCAGCACACGGAAACGCCGTTTACCTTCCTGCTGGAGCGGTAACTATTTATCTACTTGCACTTTGTGCTTTCGAACTGCTAGGTTGGCAGGAGCAGGGACCGAGCAACAGGAGCGCACCCCGTCATGGGGATTCGAACCGCCGACCTTCTGATCGGCAAGTCCTAGGCTCTGTGGTTTAACCCACAGTGCTACCCGCATCCCCCCAGCACTACACAGTGTCAAAGAGGCAAGTCTTCTTCAAAGCTGAGTAGTGGCTAATCTCTTTTGCAGTGGGAGCTGCTGCAGAGAAGGAAGAACACACACCCACCCAAACTCAGCTGCTTTAGTTATCAGATTATATAATGTACCTTTTTGCACTTGGCAATTTCAGAAATGGAAGGAGTGCAGTGACATTGGTCTCTAAATAGTATGATGGTGCAATTGCGGCCGCCTTTAAGTGACAGATGTAAAGCAGGGAAGGGAAGATGCCAAGAAAGAGATGGTGACATGATAGTAATTGAAAAGCTGGCCCCATGTTGCAGGTTGGAGTATTGGAAAGGCAGAAGGCTGTTGTACTTGGTCACTCACTGAGGTATGCACAGACCCACAAGAATTTTCTTACATTTGCCACTTTGTTGCCGCAGAAGAGGTGACACAAGTCTTGTCAACAAACTCTTGTGGGAGGTAAATGATGGAGAGTTAGCGTCCTCTACCGTCTGTGTACTTTGTTGATTGTGTCTCATTTGTGTGTGGGTTGGTCATTCCTTTCCCCTCCAGCTGCAGTCCTGCATCTTCACTGATTCAGAGAGAGGTGTAGTTACAGGTAGGTAGCCGTGTTGGTCTGCCGTAGTCGAAACAAAATAAAAAAAATCCTTCCAGTAGCACCTTAGAGACCAACTAAGTTTGTTATTAGTTATTTTAGTGCATCTGAAGAAATAACAAACTTAGTTGGCCTCTAAGGTGCTACTGGAAGGGATTTTTTTATTTTGTTCAGAGAGAGGTGGTGTAGCACAGTGGCTAAGAGACTGGGCTCCAGATCAGGAAGTCTATGGTTTGAATATCACCTCTGCCATAAACTCACTATTTATTTATTTTATTTAAGATATTCATACACCACCTCTGAGTGCAAAAAAGCTCCCTCAAGGTGACTCCCGTAAAGCACTAATACAGAATACAATAATATTGCAAATAAGGAAAGAATTAATAAGCCAGAACACAATACAGTGGTACCTCTGGTAAAGAACTTAATTTGTTCTGGAGGTCCGTTCTTAACCTGAAACTGTTTTTAACCTGAGGTACCACTTTGGCTAATGGGGCCTCCCGCTGCCGCCGTTCTCATCCTGAGGTAAAGTTCTCAACCCGAGGTACCACTTCTGGGTTAGCGTGGTCTGTAACCTGAAGTGTTTGTAACCCAAGGTACCACTGTTAACGCAAACATTGAGCCCAGAATTAACACAAATTTAACCAAAGCAAGCTTTAGTAGTTTGTTAAGGGTGCTGAGGGTTGCTAAGAGAGACCGACCAATTCCCTTAACTGAGCTACACTTCCCAGAATGGTTTTACAATCAATCCCTCTTGCTAGGGTTCTCCAGGAATTCTAGTTTTGTAAGGGCAAAAGGAGGTCTCCTAACACTCTTCTCAGAATCCTAAAAAACCTACAGTTCCCAGGATTCCTTGGGTTGTTATTTATTTCACCAGTTTATATGCTGCGTGCACTGTAGGCTCTAAGCAGCATACAGCAAGACAAAAAGGACACAGTAAATATAAAATTAGTTAAAACTAATAATAAAATTGGCAATATTACCTGCTGCAATAAGATCTTCATTGGCGCTGCAAGTTCCGCAGTGGTTTCAACTTGAACATGTTTGTAAAGTGCTTTGAGCACTTGAAAGCCCTATACAGTGGTACTTCGGGTTAAGAACTTAATTCATTCTGGAGGTCCGTTCTTAACCTGAAACTGTTCTTAACCTGAGGCACCACTTTAGCTAATGGGGTCTCCCACTGCCACTGCGCCGCCATGGGCACAATTTCTGTTCTCATCCTGAAGCAAAGTTCTTAACCCGAGATCCTATTTCTGGGTTAGCGGAGTCCGTAACCTGAAGCGTCTGTAACCCGTGGTACCACTGTACAGATATTAAGAATAATTGTTTTGTTACCTTAATGAGAAGCGACTCGCCGAGGAGGGTGTAGCTGCTAGGCTACCTTCCCAGCAGGTGGGGTGCTGTTGCTCCAACATCTGAAGGGCACCTGGTTGGTTGTGCTGAGCTGGGTGGACCAATGGCATGACTCAGCATATGGCAGCTTTCTGATTGATGGTGACAGACCTATCCTCCATACGTATGAAAAGCTAAGGACCCAAAGTGGCGCAATATTATTCATGCAATTGGCAATTGCATGAAAGATTTTTTAAAAGTAGATTGCAAGTGGGGGCCCCAATCTGCATTGCCTCCGCTCCAAGGTGTTGGATAGGGGATTTAACCCTGCAATCCAAATGCAAATGGGGAGGGGGGAGGGACTGTACCTGTTACCTGCAGTGGGGGGAAAGCTCACATTGAAGTCAATGAGAGCTCCCTATCCTGTACAGTGTGTTTAGTAGGCTCTGGGGACCTGATCAGGACTAAAGGATGAAGGACCACTTACTCCTGTGTAAGGTCTCCTGTGCCTGCAATTTACTTTGAAAAATATATTCACAAGGCTGTTAGTTGCACGAATGGCATCTTGTCTAGTTTGGCCCAAACTGGTGGCCACCACCACACTTTTGGAGCGGTGAATTCCCCATGTCAGTTATGCAATTAGGAATCTATGCCCTGAACTTACTGCCAAAGGATGAAGATTCAGAACTAGTAACTGGCAAGGCACTTAGGGAGCAATCCCATAGCAAGCTCTGCTGGGATGAGTGGGTTAGGATCCAGTGGTTCTCCAGCTGAGCTGAGAGTTTCTCAGTGCAGATGGGCTATGCTGGCTTGCCTTTGGATGACCCAACTGGATGTGCCGAGACTGCTGCATCTTAAGCCTGCATAAGCCCCAGAAAGGGTGTGTTCTGGGGGCAGGACCAGAGAAGGGGAACTTAGGCTGGATCATATGCCCATTCAGTTTGGTCATGTGACCTGGCAACCTAGTGTAAGTTAAGCTGCCCCAAAGGGTGGTGTAACTCAAACGCTATTCATTGGCCAGGCTTAGCCTGGCTCAGCCAGCAGTAGCCCCGCTGCTGAACCAAATTTGGATCTGGTGTAACTTTATATCAGTTGAGCTTAGGCTGGCTGGCTTTATCCCAAATTCTTGTACATAGGATTGCTTCCCAAGTTTTAAAAATCTTGTTGGCACCTGTCTGTTTTGGGAGACAATGGAAGAGTGCACCCTTGGGCATGAAGTCAAACCGCTGGATAGTTACAACACCTGCAATAGAGATACATGTTTATTGCAGGTGGGGCAGATGAAGGTGTCTTGCTGCTACAGTTACTAAAGAGGTCATTGGGATAGCTCCATTGTGGCTGCCTCCAATGTTGGAGGTAGTATACCTCTGAATACCCATCGCTGAGTCTCACAAGTGGGGGGAGGACTATTGTGCTCATGTGGGATCTGATTGCTTGCTGTGAGAACTGAGGACTGGACTGCCCATGGGATGAGTGAGCAATTTGATCCAGTTTTGCACATAAAGACAAACCAAAACCCAGCCATCCTTTGAAGTTCAGCATCCTCTGAATTTTGCAATGCAGTTCTCCAGCCAAGTAATGTGTGCAAGAATGCATATACAGAGGTTAAAGTATCCATAGAAATGCTGAAATTAGTGACTATAACATTAAAAAATGCATTACTTTAGGGGAAGCTGGTTTGCAAAAATGCAAAGGCTGTAAATATGTGCATGTTAGGAGAACTTTGCATTAAATGCTGGTGAATTTTCACTAGGACTTCTTCATTTAATCGTAAGCTGAGGTGGAAATGTGTGGAATTTCTTCTCTCTTTCTTTTTTCTTCTCCCCCTAATGCCTCAACAAATGAAATGGATTTGTAAAAATGTTACATGAAAAAAAAAAAAAAGATGCGAGGCACTACACTTCTGTAAAACAAGAAAATCCTTAATAAAATATTTTTTTTTAAAAAAAGGAGAGAAATCTAAACTGACAGATTTGCTGGATGGACCTTTAGCCTCATCGAACAGGGCTCTTCTCCTATTCTTATGGCACTTGGGAGAATTGAGTTCAGTGTTAGAATATCCAATGCAATGATTACACAGCTGTATATGGCTGTACCTAGCATATGTTGGGGAGAATGTGGCAGTTCCTGTGTCACTGGAGCAACCCACTGGAGCAGTCTTAACATGAGTATGGGATGTCAGTACTTGTACCCATTAATTATGCATTCAGCTCAGAGGTCAATCAGTAAACAACTGCTATGGGCATGTGAGAGTAAATCCAAATTCCTCTGAAGATGATGATGGTGGTAGCGGCAGCAAAATGTTCAGGTTCAAGTCATTCTGTGCAGTGGAATTCATCTTTGCAATATAAATGAAGTAAGTGCCAGGGACAGCTCCATTTTTGCATTGATGTACTTTCTAGAACCTTAAAATTCATGCTCAGGAGCCGCAGATGCTCTTCGCCTGGAGCATCTGAGATTGAGATCAACGTCCTTGGCGTCAGAGAAGTAAGCAACATCTGTTATGTTTGCAAATGTTAGATGTATGTGTACTAGGCTGGGCCTGAATTCTATAAAGCTCTGAAGTAAGTGACGTGCGCTGCTCATTCACATCCCCCCCCCCAAACTTTGTACAAATAAATTAGCATTGGGTATTGCAGCTAAGATTTAGCTGTTTCCAGTTGTATTTAAAGTGTGTATGTGTGTGGTTAGTTTAGTTTAGTTTATTAACTGCATTTATTGCTGCAGTTTAGACTTTAGGGGAAGAGTAATAAGAGAAAAGGGATTCCTTAGGTTGAGTTCTATCCGTGTAAGTAAATTATTGATTATTGCATCTTCATTATTTATATAGCACAGAAAACGTTGATACTAAGTTCTGCGTGCAAAACTGAAACAACCAGCCATGCTGGAAAACTCACAATCTACTTGATGTGAGCCAAGAAGCAGAAGAAATGGTGGAACAATCATGTGACAAAGGAATTTAAAATATTTAGCATTCATATGGAACAGGGAACATGACGTAGTGCCTTTTAGAGGTCGTTGGACTCCACTTCCCATCAGCCCCAGCCATCGCGACAAATGGTCAGAGGTGATGGGAGTGGCAGTCCAGCATTTGGAGGCCACCCTGATATAGAACTTCCTAATGTTCAAAGGATCACATGCATAATCTATCTTTATATACTGCTGTCAGTGTACATGGCATTCTACAAAGTATGACAGGTCCCCGTTCCAAGGGCCTTAAAGTCTAAAATAGACACAACATGGGAAGGGAAGGGGTAGGAGGAGGCATAGGCAGGCAGCAGGGGAACGTGTTGTTGTTGTTTTAATTCCACCTACTTTGCTAAGTAGGGGGACGCGGGTGGCGCTGTGGGTAAAAGCCTCAGTGCCTAGGGCCTGCCGATCGAAAGGTCGGCGGTTCGAATCCCCGGGGCAGGGTGCACTCCCATTGCTCGGTCCCAGCGCCTGCCAACCTAGCAGTTCGAAAGCACCCCCGGGTGCAAGTAGATAAATAGGGACTGCTTACTAGCGGGAAGGTAAACGGCGTTTCCGTGTGCAGCTCTGGCTTGCCAGAGCAACGATGTCACGCTGGCCACGTGACCCGGAAGTGTCTCCGGACAGCGCTGGCCCCCGGCCTCTTGAGTGAGATGGGCGCACAACCCTAGCGTCTGGCAAGACTGGCCCGTACGGGCAGGGGTACCTTTACCTTTACCTTTTACTTTGCTAAGTTGTGTATTTATTACCTACCCTTCACCCAAAGGTCTCAGGGTGAGTCAAAGCATTAAAACATGGTGTTAAAAACAATTTAAAATAACTGTCAAGCACAGAAATAAGGTGAGTCCTAAAAACATAGAGTGCTGAGAGCCAGGGTAAAAAAAGTGCACCTTCAGCATTCTGCAGAAGCTGTATAACGAGGGTTCCAGATGTACCTCTGTGGAGAGGGAATTCCATAGCTTAGGGGCTGCAAAAGAGAATGTCCTCTATTCGGCCGCCACCCCTGGGGCTCCAAGGGCGGTGGAATGGACCAAGAGGACCCCCTCTGCTGATCTCAGCACCTGAGGATCTGTAGAGAAGGAGGCAGCCTTTCAGATATTTGGGGCCTGGGTCATTTAGGGCTTTGAACACTAGTGGGAGGACTTTGAATTGAGTCCGGAAACAAACTGGCAACCAGTGCCGCTGTTTTAAAACAGGGTTTGTTATATGGGATCTGAATGGAACCCCAACCAGTAATCTGGCTGCTGCGTTTTGGACCAACTGAAGTTGGTCACGGTCAGCATTATACTAATCCAGTCTGGAAGCTAACAGAACACGGAGTACAAGGTGTTATACCTGCTTTGGACCAGAGTGATGATTCGAAGTTGGAGATTATATGTGGAAGGGTTGTCGTCAGGTCTGGTGCCCGATTATGGGAGGCCCCCAGCAAAGTATTCTCTGAGCTCCCCAACTGAGGTGTTGTGGAATGGCAGGGACGCCAGGGCTGTCAAGATGAGGAGGACCCAGAGAAGGGCACCATCAGCTACTGAGGGCCCTCAGGACTCAAGTCAGGAGACCTCAGTGCTCCTGTGGAACATGAGGATGCTCCAGATGGGCTGGGGGACTAGGGCCAGCAGGCGAGCAGGAAGACAGCATGGAATATATAACTGAAGTGGGCACCATACTCTTTCTCCCAAAAGCCTCTGGATTCAAACACAGTGTTTGTACTTTGGTGGGCAGCAGATGCATTTCTGTGTGTGTTTGAGGGGCTACTCAGTTTTTCCTTTCAGCAACAGGGCATTAAAATGAAAATGGAAATCCTGACTTCTCCCAGTGTGCGCCCTTCTAGAGCTTGTGGACCCTGGCTAATAATAATAATAATAATAATAATAATAATAATAATAATAATAATAATAATTTATTTGTACCCCGCCCATCTGGCTGGGTTTCCCCAGCCACTCTGGGCGGCTTCCACAGAGACCAAAAATACACTAAAATGCCACACATTAAAAACTTCCCTGAACAGGGCTGCCTTAAGATGTCTTCTGAATGTCAGGTAGTTGTTTATTTGACATCTGATGGGAGGGCGTTCTACAGGGCGGGCGCCACTACCAAGAAGGCCCTCTGCCTGGTTCCCTGTAGCTTTGCTTCTCGCAATGAGGGAACCGCCAGAAGGCCCTCGGCGCTGGACCTCAGAGTCTGGGCAGAACGATGGGGGTGGAGACGCTCCTTCAGGTATACTGGGCCGAGGCCGTTTAAGGCTTTAAAGGTCAACACCAACACTTTGAATTGTGCTCGGAAACGTAAATCATGGTAAGAGCAGATGCATTGCACACAAATACAAAAGGAAAAAAACAACACAGCACAGTATATCTGGAAGAGACCTAAATCAGATAAGTAGAGTACTTTTATACCAAAACAAGAACCGCAAGTCCCATAAGGTTTCCATTTGGGGGAAGTTCTGCAACATCCATGTCAAGAATTCCTGAGAGTTGAACCCTTTCAGTTTATTATCCCCAGTGGCGTAGCGTGGGGGGTGCAGGGGGTGCCGGCCGCACCGGGCGCAACATCTGGGGTTAGGGCAAATCCACGGGTTAGGGGGCGCAAATCCACAGGTTAGGGGGCGCAAATCCATGGGTTAGGGGGCACAAATTACTTGCCTTGCCCCGGGTGCTGACAACCCACGCTACGCCGCTGATTATCCCAGTTCACAAATTCAAGGAAGTACTTGGGTCTTAGCTTTAAGTGCAGTCGCTGCCGACATGCTATCTGCCAAATGATTTCACCAGCTTCCAATTTGATCCCTGAACCTGGCATGTTTTAGCACATTAACCCCACAGTCCCCAAACAAGCCTACATGCAATATCTGCAGATTAATTAAAAGGAGTCCGTTTCCTTCATAAAGTTTTTCGATTTTTAATGAGCTTCATCAAATGAAGGAGATGAGAGTGAGGAGTTCAAAATTCAATTATAAAAAGGACCACTGTGATAAGAGAGTTAAATCAGGCAGAAGGTTCGCAATTACACGTGAGCAATCCCATTAGGGTTCAGAGTACACATGCAAGGCCAGTGCCTCAGCTGCTATATGTTGGCATAGCTCTATGAAGCTGTGGGAGCTTTGCTGATTTCCACAGTAGTATAGATAATATTGCACTGGAGAACATAAACAGTATTTAGTATCATATATCATCTCCATTCCTTAGCAGCAAAAGATGTTCAAGTGCGGTCAAAATACATCTTCTGACTTCCTCTATTCTGAAACAGCAAATAATTGTTTTTGGAATGACCATATGTTTTCCATGTAGAAGGTCTCAAGTTCTGTCCTGACATCTCCTGGTATAGGGCTGGTAAAGATCCCTGTTTGAAACCCTGGAAAGCCCTTGCCAGTCAGTGCAGAGTAGATAAACCAATGCTCTCAGTCCATATAATGCAGCTTTCTAGGTTTAGCCTTGTAGCACCTTAAAGACCATTTGATTTATTATGGCATTAGCTTTTGTGGGCTAGAGTCCACTTCATCAGATGCTTGGTGGTTACCTACTTCATCATTTGACAAAACCTGGTACCTTTCATGATGACAATTTACAGAATGGACTCTACAGAATGGAAAACTTGTGCTCTTTTACACCTACATGCACCTTAAAGACTAATTCAAGGTGTCAAAAGACTCTGTTTTGTTTTTGTGGCAACAGACTAACAAGACTACCTTTCTAAAAATTGCCTCCATCCTGAGATCCTTGTGGCCAGCTTATCATTGATGCCCCAGAAACCTACATGGATTCATTCTGTGTGTTTTGACTGATAAATGCAGAGTAAATATGGATTCTTATGGCCACATATTCCTCAGAAAATTGATGTGGACAATTCATTCATGGTAGAAATGTACATGCAAACTGTGTTGCTGAATTGTTCAAAAAGCTGCCATTCATGACATGATATCATGCAGGCACCTGGAATAACCCTAGTATCTGAGCATAACATAAACAGCAATCCTATTCATGCTTCTTTGGGAGTAATTGAGCTCATTGGGGGATACTTCTAAGAAAGAATGTGCAAGAGAGGTTTTTTTGGGTGTGTGTGTGTGTAAAATTGAATGTAATCTGCACAGTTATTGCTTAAAGCATACGGCATGATGGTTCAGTCCACTGGGGAAATCAATTATCTGTAGTCTCTGAGCACTTCAGGACATGACTCTCACCAAATCTCCTCTTCTCTCAATTTTCATGCCATGGTACTTGGGCTGCTGTTCAGAACATGTTCCTAGGACCACCACTTCCTTTCGTGGTTGTTGCTCAACCATATTCAATGGTTAATGGCCATATTCAATAAATATAGCATGTATTGCTATCTTCTTACTCTGCACTGGATAAAAGGTAAAGGTAAAGGTACCCCTGCCCGTACGGGCCAGTCTTGACAGACTCTAGGGTTGTGCGCCCATCTCACTCAAGAGGCCGGGGGCCAGCGCTGTCCAGAGACACTTCCGGGTCATGTGGCCAGTGTGACAAAGCTGCATCTGGCGAGCCAGCACAGCACACGGAAACACCGTTTACCTTCCCGCTAGTAAGCGGTCCCTATTTATCTACTTGCACCTGGGGGTGCTTTCGAACTGCTAGGTTGGCAGGCGCTGGGACTGAGCAACGGGAGCGCACCCCGCTGCGGGGATTCGAACCGCCGACCTTTCGATCGGCAAGCCCCAGGCGCTGAGGCTTTTACCCACAGCGCCACCCGCGTCCCTTCTGCACTGGATAGAGGTTCCCAATTAGCTAAGTACTGCAACCCCACTGTTTTTCAAGTCAAGCCACGGACCCCCTACTTTTGAAATTTTTGATATCTCTATGGTAGTTTTTGCTATGTGAATGGTGCCACACACCACTAATTGGGAACTACAGAGGTAGAGTATTTCACTCTGGGTCCCATAGCTACCCCATGTCTATCCCCTTTCCATTGTGTACGCATTGAACATACCATTTTTGCTTCCTTAATTTGCCCCACTTCTAGCAACTTCAACATATGATATGAAGTGGACCCCCTGCAACCACAGTCACTGAAGACAACCACTGTTTGCCTGCCATTGTCACCACATCCAGGACCACGGACAGCTCTCATAGCTGTTCCTCATGTTGCCACCAAGTCTTAGGGTGGAGCCACACAACACATTGAAGTCCATGATTCCAACCCACCCACCCCAGCTAATTCTGGAGCTTGAAGTAGAAGGTTTTCCTGTTGTGGCATACAGAATGTGCAACTAAATGCCCCAGCAAATTTGGTTGTCCGCATTCACTTTACAGCCAGGCCATTGCTGTCTTAAGATGCTTCTTTTATGACCTGCTTTTAATTTATCTGCTGTGGAGGATTTCCCTTGTTTTAGCCTTGACTCTGTTCAGTATTCATTTTAATGTTTTAACTGCTGCTTTTATGTGAGGTAAGGGGTTGCTTTGTATTACTTAATTAAAACTATTGTTTTAATGGCCCCCCCCCCCAAAAAAAAACTTTGTTAGGTAATACTCCCTAGAGTATTTCTGATAGAATATAAGTACAGGAATAAATGGCTAAGTCTGGCATTTTCTGCTAAAAGTCATTCCCCCAAAGGAGCTTCCCCCTTAACCATTTAGCAGAAAAGATACCGTATTTTTCCATGAATAAGATGCCCCCATGTATAAGACGGCCCCTATTTTTTTGTGCCCTGAAGTTAGAAATAAATGCTTTAAATACCTGAGATTGCTAAAATTGTTGAGCTTTCTTGGGGAATTTGCCCAAATTCGCCGCCGCTGAAGGACGCAGGCAGGCAGGCAAGGCAGGGTGGATAGGCAAGTGAGTGATTGACAGTTAGCAAAAGGTAGCAGGACGAACAGCTAAAGCACTGGACAGTATTTTTATGCGTACAAGACATCCCCGTGTATAAGATGAGTCCCTATTTTGGACTAAAAAGCTAAGCAAAAAACATTGTCTTGTACGCGAAAAAATACGGTACATGTACGCATATTTTTTTTCCTAGTGCTGTTGAAGCAGCTGGGGGTTGGTTGGGGAAATGGTATGAAATGAAAAGCTTAAGAAATTCCTCTCTCTCAGTACCAGTCTTTCAGATTACAGCTTCAGCAGCTACACACACACACACACACACACACACACACACAACCAACCCAGAAGAACCGTGGAATTGACCCTAGGTACTTCAGTCTCATGGGACGCGGGTGGCGCTGTGGGTTAAACCACAGAGCCTAGGACTTGCCGATCAGAAGGTCGGCGGTTCGAATCCCCGCAACGGGGTGAGCTCCCGTTTCTCGGTCCCTGCTCCTGCCAACCTAGCAGTTTGAAAGCACGTCAAAGTGCAAGTAGATAAATAGGTACCACTCCGGCGGGAAGGTAAACGGTGTTTCTGTGTGCTGCTCTGGTTCGCCAGAAGCGGCTTAGTCATGCTGGCCACATGACCAGGAAGCTGTACGCTGGCTCCCTCGGCTAATAAAGCGAAATGAGCGCCTGACTCCAGAGTCAGCCACGAATCAACCTAATGGTCAGTGGTCCCTTTACCTTTTACTTCAGTCTCATATACACACTTTTGCACCTGAGCCATAAATTGTGGCACACTGTCAAAAACCAGAGCTATGTCTCTGACTCGCCTTTCTCCTTTTGTTTAGTAAAACTGCCATGTGTCCCAGTGATAGTCTTCAGTTCTCCAGCCCAGTCATTGGGGACCTCTCCTGTCACTGTCTAGTTCTGCTCGCAGAACTGTTAAGAGTTCACACCTATCGACTCAAAATTCACAGTGAAATTGTTCTAAAGCAGTGGGTTATCAAGTGCCCTGTGAAGCGTTTGCACACAAATTAGATATCAGGAGAGAGGGATAGTAGAAGATAAATTAAGTCAGTCCTCCAAGGCCAAAATGGTGGTAAAAATCTAGATAGTTAAACCCCATGACTAATTCCTCCTTGAAGAAACTAGCATGTAAACAGCATAGAAATTAAGAAATCAGTGTGGAGGTTAGTGTGAGACTAAACTCAGCATTTGTTATGTAAAAGTATACCCAGAAGAAAATCTAGAGAATCTAGTCTGCTCTTTTAATACTTAACACGACTGTTTGCATCACTTTTTCTGTTTACACCAGAGATGGCAAGTGTGATATATTACAAACAAGGCAGCAATGAATATTCTCCAGTTTAAATGTTCACATGAAGCTAGCATATTTGATGCAGCCAAATTACTTAAGGTAAAAGTACTCAATTGGTCAACCATCTGCATTGTTTAAAGGTCATTCAGTCATTTTTCTCCCTCTCTGGCTGCTTCATCTGTTCGGTGCCATTTTCTTCCTTCTTTGCTCTCATTATATTTAGCTTCGTTTGCCCACACTTCTGTTAAATCCCATTGGCTGTGGTGACTCACATGACACCATCACATATTTTATGTGAGAAGCCAAGTTACAGGGAACTAGGCAGAGGGCCTTCTCGGTGGTGGTGCCTGCCCTATAGAATGCCCTCCCACCAGATGTCAAAGAAATAGACAACTACCAGACTTTTAGAAGACATCTGAAGGCAGCCCTGTTTAGGGAAGCTTTTAATGTTTAACAGAACACTGTATTTTAATATTTTGTTGGAAGCCACCCAGAGTGGCTGGGTATTAATAATAATAATAATAATAATAATAATAATAATAATAATAATTGTTTAGCGATGCTGTTGACGGAATCAACTAGGTTAAGAGGCAGTGGGGGCAAATGAGGCCATCAGCAGTGAGAGTAAAATGAAGGAAAATAGCACCAAAAAGAAGAAGTATCAAACAATATAAATTTGTTCAAAAGTATCAAACAATACGTATTTGTACATTTGTACTGTGGATCAGTGAAGCTGGGAGGTGTTGGGTTTTTTTGCAGATCAGTGACACTGCTTTGAGATGAAACAGAAAAAAGGAAGTTTGGCTAACTCCAATTTTACACCTTTCCTTACCAATCTTTACATTTTGGTACAATTGTAACAGTTAGGTTTATGGAACTTATGGCTCAACTCTTACAACAAAAGTTCCAAAATTATTTACAAGAAGATTTTTTAAACAACAAACAAACAAACAAACAAACAAACAAACAAACAAACAAACAAACGCAGAAATAAACTGCATAAGCATATTAAAAACTTAGTCAAAGTAAGCCATTTGGTGCTGCCCAAATGGCCACTAAATAAATGTAAAGGTTTGCCTGGTGCTGAAACAATGACAAAGTTGGCCCCTGGCAGGTCTCTTTGGGGAGAGCATTCCATGGATGGCGAACTACTACACAAAAGGCCCGTTCTCTCATTGCCTTCGCCCACATCTCCACTGGAAGTGGCAGACAGAGAGGGGCCTCCTCAGATTATGATCTCTACATCTGGGCAGTGGCCCTTTAGATATAGTTCATTAATTTAGCCAGCTAATTTGCTGCTTTGGGAGTTTGCAAAATATGAATGCAGACTTTTGAAACCCTTTATGTGTTTTCCAGGGATATTTTTGTGTGTGTCAAGAAACCTCATGAAAATCATGTGCATTGCCTATACATATTGCAAGTGGAACAGGTTGTAATTATATCTTGTCAAAAGCCCCTCTTTCCTGCTCTTCTTTATTCCTGTAAAAATATGGTAATTGCCCCTTTCCCCCTTGTAGTTAATTTTAAATTTCTGGAAGAATTAAGCCTGTTAAATCTCATCATTCTCTCCCCCCCCACCCCCTGTTGGTCTCTATGGTAGCAGCAAGAATAGAATTACTTTGATCTCCATTTCTAAGTGACATCTCGTTCCTTCCAAGCATTGACCTTGTTTAGTGCGAACGAAATTTCCGATAAAACTCCATTAACTTATCATTCGTTGATCTCAGAGAAACGTCTTTAGGGGAGCAGCTTTAGCTCTGAAAGACAAAAGGTGATTTGTTTTAGAAAATCAATGAAAAGCGCCATAAACTAAGGGAGAAAATATGCAATTAACTGCTCGGTCAGACCCCATTAGGGCTTTAATACTGCTTAGCGCTGGAGTGCTGCATCTTACAAGTTGGAAAATGAGAAAGCAGCACATGAAGACTCAGAGGTCTGCTCCTGCATTTAAAAGGATCCGACCGCCATCATTGGTGTGCAGAGAGAAGGGTGTTTGTGTCTCCAGTTTCACATAACATAGTGTGGCAGGATGCAGCCAGGCTTTCTAGCGCATGATGACGTGGTCCTTTAAACTTCACGCAACTCCAGATTAGGGTGGCCAGATTGTAAAATGGGTTGCATTGCAAGCTTATTCGCTGTACACTGCTTTGATTTTAAATTCATTCATTCATACATACATACAAGCTCTTATCCCATTAAATCTGCCACTGAATTGACAGAACTACCCAATACACAATTTCAAACACAATATGCAAACTGAAGCAAAGCCATTCCTCAAAATCCACCTTTTCTATAAATTTTCAGTGCAGTTCTCCTGCCACGTAATGTGTTCAGAAATTAATATTTTAGGGTAATGTGTGCATTTAAAAACCATGATAAATGTGTATACTGTATTGGGGAAAATTGCATAAAACAGGGGTATATTATGAGAAAGTCTCATTAAAATGCTGATGAGTTTTCATGACTGACTTCTTTTTAAAAAAATGCAAAATAATGTAGAAATGCAGAGAACTTTTCAGGTTCCTCCCCTGGATGTTTTGGGTACACATCTGGGGCCTTGCTGCCTTTAGCAAGCATGGGGAGAAGTGAAGGCAAAGACTAGGAGCAGGTGGGAAGCAGAAAAGACTCCCAATTCAGTGATGAATTTAAAGGTACATGGGAATCTCCAAGTTCCAGCCTGACAAACCTAGTGGTCACCTTTAAATCCAGCAAAGTATGGAGCATCCATTCAAAATGATTACTGCAGTGATGAATTTAATGCAATGTAATACACTCTAAAGCTCTGCATAGATTTCTGGAGTGAATCAAACACTGAACTCAGTGGGGACCAAATGGATATGAATGGGAATAAGAAAATTGGAATAGCCTGCTTGGCCAGACCAGTGCTCCCTCTAGTCCAGCACCCTGGTCTCAAAGTGGCCAGCCAGATGCCTCTGGGAAACCCGCAAGCAGATCCCAAGCACAAGAGCCCTCTACCAGAAACTGGTATTCAGAAGCAGACTGCCTCTGACTATTGAGGCAGAGTACAGTCATACCTCGTTACGTTTGCTTCAGGTTAAATCTTTCCAGGTTACGTCCCGCAGCAACCCGGAAGTACCGGAAAGGGTTACTTCCGGGTTTCACCACTTGCGCATGCGCAGATGCTCAAAATGATGTCACGCGCATGCGCAGAAGCGGTGAATCACGACCCGCACATGTGCCATCGCACAGGCGCAGGTTGCGTTCTGCTCATGTTGCGAACGGGGCTCCGGAACGGATCCCGTTCACAACCAGAGGTACCACTGTATAGTCATTGTAGCTAGTAGCCCTCTCCTCCGTGAATATGTCTAATCCTCTCTAAAGGCCATCCAACTTAGTGGCTATCACTACCTCCTGGGAGAGTAAATCCCATATTTCTACTATGTGCTGTGTGAAGAAGTTTTTTCATTTATCTGATTTAAATCATCCTGCATTCAGTTTTATTGGATGTTGATGAGTTCTAGCATAATGAGAGGCAGATAAGAACTTTTCTCTTTCTCCATGCCATGAATAATTTTACGGACTTTGATCATGTTGCCTCTTACACACCTTTTCTCTGAGTGAAAAAGTCTGTCTTTCTTAGAGTTTATGAATGGGGAGGCAGTCAGTGTTAATGACTTCTGATGGTAGTGGCAGCAGTAGTAAGTTGGGCAGCCAGTCCTCTCCAGGCAGCCACCATTGTTTTGCTGAACGCCCTGGAACTTGTTTCATTCTGTGGCTTTTTTATGTGTGTGTGTGTGGGGGGGGGGGGGAGGGGAATAGTAGCTGCTGGGGGGGGGGGGAAGGCAGCGTCCGATAGCGGCCACCATTTTGGGTTGTTGTTAGATTACCTTGGAAAAAGATGGCACCCAGGGCATTCTGGGGGTGGGGGGAAATGGTGACCACAAGGTGTGGTGGCAGTAGTAAAAAGGAAGAAAGGAAGGAATGGAACTTTAATGTATGAACAGCTAAACGGATGTGCTTTTTAATAAATCAACAGTTAAATTAATGAGGTTTATTTTTTAAAGCGGAAAATGAATAGAGTTGTTAAGTGAAAAAAACAAAAACAAAATTTTGCTATAATCCTGAGTAAGTAATAACATCAATTTATTTTAGTAATTAGATGTGGACTCAAATACAAGATAGCACGAGCAAAACAGCTAGGCCTGCAAAGGTTGCATCCTCTAAAAAGCAGCAGCTGCTAAAATCCCACTAAGTGGCTGTTCTCAGGCGTAGAGGGAATGCTAAGAATTGTATTTAGCCCTCCGCTATCCTTTCTGCGTAGCTGATTAGAGGGAATTTATCCTTGCCTTAAAAAAAAAATATAATGGACTTGATACTCAGTGCCAGCTTTTGGACTGAGCAGAAGAACTGCAAGCATGGAACCAGTTTTACATGCTGGTTTCCCATTCAGCTGGGGAAGCAAATGTGGAAGCTTTGATTTGGCAGGTGTAGCCCCCACCTGCTGGATTAGCTGCAGTCAGTTTATTTGTACAATGCATACAATGCATTTACCACAAATACGCTGCGCTCCAAGTGCCTCACAGAAAACAAGCAATCAAAAATTATAACACCAGTGTGGTAAACTGATGATAGTTCCACAGTTAACATTTTAAAGCATATCAAAAGTTTGCAATAGTTAAAGCATACCAAGAGGTCTATTAACAGCATCTAGTACCAACAGCAGCATCAACATTATATCCACAGGAATGGAGGAAGCTGCCATATACAGTGTCTACTACATTGACTGGCAGTGACTCTCCAGGGTTTCAGACAGGGGACAATCCCATTCCTAACTCGAGATACTGGGTGTGAACCTGGGACCCTCTGCATGCAAAGTAGATTCTCTGCCACTGAACTATGGCCTTTGCAGCCCCATTAAGTAATTCACACCCAGCTGTTCACATTAAGAGGCCTAACATTAATATACCTTGTTTGGTTGTGAAGGAATGGGTTTCTGTGCAGTCAGTTTAAAACTGACTCAACCCCCCCCCCCTTTTCTTCTTAGCATTTCTAAAATGCATAAAACTTGAGCTGATGAGCAAATGCATAACAAGGACACAGCTGTATAAACAAACTCTCTCCTTTATCAGTCACAGCAAGGGATGGCCTTGGCTGTTCCAGCCGAGTAGGGATGACATGTCTAGGGCTTATCTTACATGCTGACGCACAGACCTAGTCCGGGAACAGCGCCAGAGTGTGTTCTTGGAGATGGTGACCTCTTGCTCCAAGATAACAGTAGGAACAGGAATATCCTTTTATGGTCAGAAGTACCATAAGAATATCAGAGCAGGAACATATGTGATGTCAACCTGCGTGTATAGGCTGACGTGGTTGGATTCCTGGGGAAGGAGGGAGAGGGTGCCTGGAGGATATATATACTGCATGAAATTTCTCATTTCTTTGGACTTGCTGTGGACACACCACGCAGGTGCCTTTCTGCTGTTCCGGAGAGCAGAAATAAAGAACTCTTTCTCTGAACCAACCCTCGGTGTCATTTGACTTCCTTCCTCCTGTCCGGGAGCAATGCAGACCCAGTTGGTGAACTCCAATAAGGCTACAGTTGTAAGTAAGAAGGCAGGCAGGCAGGGTGGCGGTGGTTGAGATCAGACTAAGGTTGCTGGGGCAGTGCCAACATTTGCCCTAATGGACCAGCCTTCAATGCTTGTCCCGTCCTGTCCTTGTTTTTTTTGTTTTGCACCTGACCAAGCTGCTACCTTTTCCTGCCTCATTCTGCTTACTCAGAATCTCCAATTCAGCCTTTACCCACCTGGTACCCTCCAGATGTTTTCCACCACAATGTCTACCAGCCCCAGCCAGCACAGCTAGCCCTAACTAAAACTGAGTTTTGCTTGGTTTCCTAAGAGTGTTTCTCTTTGCTAGGTGCCTTAATCTCACTCTCTTGCTTGGAGTTCTGACTGCCATGAAGCTTGACCTCTCCAAAGTCCCTGATCCTGCAAGAATGTGCTCTGGCCTTTCAAGGCATGACAAAAAAAAACCCCCATTATATGTTGATTGCAAAGCCTGCTCTTAAAATCAAAATTGCTATCTAGGATAATAAATGGCCATTATCGCCACTCATTATCCTACCCAGCAATTTCAATTTTTCAGAAAGGGAATTGTAAATAAAAATAGCAGCGCTTCTTAATCTTGCAGGACAACTTGCCCTGCTAGTTCTTCCCCCTTCAAAAAAAGCACACTTAATGCTGCTATTGTCTGCCCACAGGAACCTTTTTCTCTCTCTGCTCCCGCCTCTTATTTTTGAAATGGAAAGCAGCATCAATCGGAGTTTTCTTTGGGGATGCAATGCAGCCTCCACAGAAAATAAGTACTAAATTTTTAGATATATAAAAAGACATTTCCTGCTAATTATGGGGAAGACTCCTCAAGGACAACTATCCGAAATAAATATGAATGGGTGACACCTACATCCCATATTACACATTATGGTAACGGCTGGCTGTGAAGGAAGAAAAGCTTTAGCCATTTTGTGCTTGGCTGCTTTTTGCTTTGAAGGCTCACATGCACAGGAAGGTCAAAAGTTTAAGGGGAGGTTTTGCTCAGGATCTTCTGCAAAGGAGGGTCCAAGGTTCAGCCTGGGAACCAGGCAATTAAGAGGAAATAGAAACTTTACCAAGAGCCCGCTGTCCTTCTGATGGACTGAAAGGTTGGAAAGGGAAGTGAAAACACTGTACAGAAGTCAAGTTGGAAAGAGGAGTCAAGTTGGAAAGAGAACTCTTTTAGAGGGAACTGCAGCAGAAAGGAGCTAGGAGAAAACTCCAAAGGGACCCAGAAGCTGAACTGAGCGATGTAACTTGAACATGAACATGAAATTTATTACGGTCATAGACCAGCTTGAGAAACACAAATGGAACTACAATCCCAATAGCAAAACAAACATTTAAAACAATATACAGTAGATTTTAAGTTTAAAAGTGTGATAGGCATATAAACACATAAAAACTTTAAAATAGACTACCTTAGAGAAATGACCCGAAGTCGCCCGTGGGTCTGGGTTTGGGAATTTTCTTAACAAACTAGATTGAAACAGGGGATGGTCTGCGCCTACAGATCTGTGCGCAGAATCTGGCAACAATCTGGGTTGTCTTGTGGTCTTTGCCTAACAGGAGAAGGTCAAATTTTTGCTTTACCGGGAGGTCAGTAAGCCTCACCAGCAGGGGGGTCAATGGTTTCTCTACGTGCCTCAGAGTGATGTGACTTGATACGCATTGGCTTGAATAGGGAAACAGTCTAGATCAGGTATAGCTGGGTGTCTTCTTCTTCTTCTTGCAAACTGTAAAGTGGCCTGCAGAGTCCATGATGCTCGTTTGGTTTGGAAGCTACAAAGACACGAAGGAATCTGTCCAGGCTTGTTCAGAGAGATTTGTTGTCCCTGCCTCTTTTGAGATCCATTGTGCTGCTAAGGCATGAATTACTGGTCAGGACCATTCTATCCAGGTGACAAATTGTCACATTTGCTGAGGAGACCCAGGTTTAAGTGGCTATGAAGATCACTGGGCGATTTTGGTCCTGTCACTCTTTCAGGCTAATCAGAGCCGCGGTAAGGATAAATTGAGGGTGGAGGACAACCACACAAGCACAACCTGGAGCTCATTGAAAGAAGGATAAAGGTAAAGGTAAAGGTACCCTTGCCCGTACGGGCCAGTCTTGCCAGACTCTAGGGTTGTGCGCTCATCTCACTCTATAGGCCGGGAGCCAGCGCTGTCCGCAGACACTTCCGGATCACGTGGCCAGCGTGACAAGCTGCATCTGGCAAGCCAGCGCAGCACACGGAACGCCGTTTACCTTCCCGCCAGTAAGCGGTCCCTATTTATCTACTTGCACCCGGGGGTGCTTTCGAACTGCTAGGTTGGCAGGCACTGGGACCGAGCAACGGGAGCGCACCCCGCCGCGGGGATTCGAACCGCCGACCATGCGATCGGCAAGTCCTAGGCACTGAGGTTTTATAACTCTCTCTGTCTGTCTATCTCGGGTCATTCCACACATTACATTTCTAGGTGCAGGCTGCCTTAAATGTGCACTTAAAAATGAGAACTGCGGATGTAAGAAACAAGGCTTGCAGACATGTCCATCATGTATGAAACTTGGCAGGGTGCACTCAGCAAGGAACAGTCACTGCCTGGAATACGCTGTTGACGTGAACCTAGCGCCAGATCCGAGTTTTCCTCTGTTGAACCTTGAGTACTGATTCAGGCTTCACACAGATATTGGTGCTTTTACTGTAGTGCATTTATTAAACAGGTTTCTATGCAGCTCCCTAGCAGAGCTCCAAATGCAGCAATGCAACATTAACCCGCCATGTTTAAATGGAACAGGAGTTTCCAGAGAGGTTGCACAAACTGCCACGAAACACGCCTGACCCTGCAGCATGGTGCCAAAGGCACGCATCAATTATTCAAGGATGCAGCACTGATACAAAACTAGAGCAGAGATTTATGCTGGGTGCACACCTGGCCCAAGTTATATAATGGCAAAAGGGTTCCAATTATTGAGACGTAAGTGCTCGAGGACAAAGGCCTGCATTTGTTAAGAGCTGCCTGACAATGCTTTTTTCTTAATCTACATGGTTCCTGCTATGCTGGGGCTCAGCTACATAATCCACTAGCTGTGATCACCCCTGCCCTTTCAGAAATTGACAACTCCTCCACATAATGCCCTGAATGACTTCCCCAGCTTTTTCTAGAACCGCACGTTCAGCACACTTGTTTAATAGCACAACGATCCTTTCCCTGGTCCTCCTTTTTAAGCAGCTTTAGAGGGTTAGATATGAAATGCAGAAACCATCAATCAGCAATACTGACTCATTCATGGAATACATGCACATTTCCCAGTGAATTTATCAGTACTGTTAGTTTTCATAAGAAAAAGAGTGAGATCCTTTATCTGCCGGACAGCAAGTTTAGCGTACTTGCATCGGGCCTGGTGTTGCATACGTTGTGAAAGTGAAATCACTGGCACCCCAGAGAGATGGTATACTCTTCTTTCTGATATGAAGAAGACATGTATGTGACTACTAGTGTCACGGCTCCAGTACAGTGGTACCTTGGTTGTCAAACTTAATCCATTCTGGGAATCCGTTCGACTCCTGGAACCGTTCGAAAACCAAGGCGCGGCTTCCGATTGTCTGCAGGGGCTTCCTGCACTCAATCGGAAGCCGCGTCAGGCGTTCGGATTCCAGAAAACGTTCGCAAACCAGAACACTCACTTCCGGGTTTGTGGCGTTCAGGGGACCTGATTTGTTTGGGAACCAAGCCGTTCGACAACCAAGGTACCACTGTACAGTGGTACCTCAGGTTACATATGCTTCAGGTTACAGGCTCCGCTAACCCAGAAATAGTGCTTCAGGTTAAGAACTTTGCTTCAGGATGAGAAGAGAAATCGTGCTCTGGCGGCACGGCGGCGGCAGGAGACCCCATTAGCTAAAGTGGTGCTTCAGGTTAAGAACAGTTTCAGGTTAAGAACGGACCTCCGGAACGAATTAAGTACTTAACCCGAGGTACCACTGTATTTATGCCAGTTGCTGGGAATCAAAAGAGGAGAGAGTTGCTGCCGTACCCAGGTCCTGCCTGCAGACTTTCCACAGCCTGGCCTGATCCTATAAAATCTGAACGATCAAAGAGGCTGGAATAGCCCTGAAGATGGACAGTCACCCCTGCCTCCCCACTCAGTTTCCTCAGCATACAATGTGCACTACTTTCAGCTTCTTGGAGGAAAGGCAGGCTAGAAATGCATTAAATGATAAATAAATAAATATGTAACAGCTTGCCTCTCCTTGGAAACAATCTTTTAAGAATCCCTGAAGCCTGCTTCTCAGCTAGGCTTGGCCAAACATCCACAACATCCATAATAAAAAAAAGCAGCATTGCTTGTTGGTATTTAGAGCATGCTGTGAAGTCAGAAATCGAGAATTAGCCTTGCTGTGCCCCTAAAACCTGCCAAGTTCATTCTTAAGATGCGCACTTATGTACAATGCAAGCATCCTCAAATGACCAAACACATGGAGCCTGCTTCAAGTCCAGTTGTTTTATTGACTAGATGCATGTTGATAAAGAATGATTGGGTGGTGAGTTTGCAGAGACATTTTGTTCAGCAAAAAGTAAAATTGTTTTAACACTTAATCGGCTATGTGTTTGGACAGGGGAAAAAAGTTAATCATTCTTGTTTGTTCTTGAGATACTCCAGATGAGGAAAGAGAGTTTTTTTAAAAAAAACAAAAACAAGTGTGTGATTTAAAAATTGTTACACAAACAAATGAGCCTAGTAATGAGATAGGATAGATGAGGAATTAAAAAGATGGTTTGTACAGTGAAAAATAGCCATACAGGAGCATGAGCAAGGATGGACCATCGCTCAGGGGCATTTTATTTTATTTTATTTTATTTTATTATTTCTACCCCACCCATCTCGCTGGGTTTCCCCAGTCACTCTAAATCTGGTGCAATAAAGAATGGGCAACTTGATATACTTTTATTGATGCTGTTAGACAAAAGGGTGAGAGGAGGAACCCATCAAAGACTGATGGAAAACCGCAGAAAGATATATTTGATTAATAGGAATCTAATAATGCTCGGTAATATGAGTATTAAGCTTTTTATTAATGTGTTTTGGTGATAGATTTCAATGTTATTATTGCTTGTGGTCCCCTCTGATGTTTGTGTGTGTGTGTGTGTGTGTGTGTGTGTGTGTGAGAGAGAGAGAGAGAGAGAGAGAGAGAGAGAGAGAGAGAATGAAAGATTGAATTTGGAGTCATTTTCATGCAAGGTATTTGTTCTACCACTGAACTACAGCTGCTTCTTTAAGGTGGTGCCACCTTCAAACCAACACTTTCCCTCCAATGTCTGGTAGTTCATGCACACAGAATATCTAACACACCACCCTCTTGTTTCCTTCATTGCAGCAGAGCCACACCAGATGCCCAGCGCACAAGTGTCCCGTTGAATCACCTGGATGGATACCTATTCAGCACTCTGTGGTAAGTCGGAGCCTTTTCCTCCCTCCGTTGCAAAGATTAAAGAGAATAAAGGAGATGTCTATGTCCTAGAGGCAGCCTTAGGGCTGTATACCAGAATGTTTGATAAAATTATCAGAGAAAGGCCAAATTAAGGGTACGTTCTGGTCTTTGTGAGTGGGTTTTCCCCCAAAGCAATTCACAGTTTTGTGGTTCCATACTCTGTCGCTGAGGGATTGAAAATAATCTCAAAAAAATTCTAGAAAAAGATTTGTTGGTGTTGGGTGAAGCCCAGGAGAAGACAAAGATCCTCTTTCCTGATTTCATGGTTCTCCTTGTGTTCAGTCATCTGAATTAGGTACATTTTCAACTGCTGGGCCCTAATCCAGACTTTCTAAACCTGCAACCCTCCCTACATTTACCTAAAAGTAAGGCCCCATGAAATCACCAGGATTCGTTTCTGTGAAACTGTGCATAGGATCAGGCTGCAGAAATCCTAAAATTAATACTGCAGTGTTCACATTGTACAGGCCAACTTAGAAATGTGGTCAGGAAAACTGACATTTTGAGTTTTGCCTCTTCCAGTCGAGTGTTAAATGTTTAGTTTTGATATCCAAACCAAGATGTTATAAATTTCAAATCAGAGGTGTGCAACCTTGGATTTTAAACCATCCAATTTGTTACCACGATTGGTGCGTTACTCAGCAAGTTTTTTGAGATCAGTGGAAACAGCTTTTCCCCATCTTATGGGGAACATATACAGTAATACCTCCTCGAACGTCTGCCCTGTCGACCGTCCATTTTGGCAAACGTCCGTGGCAAACCCGAAAGTACCGGCACGGGCTACTTCCGGGTTTGCCACTCGTGCATGCACAAAGCGGTGCTTTGTTGAGCATCCCTTTCAATGGATCCCGGACTCAGAACAAGGTACCACTGTAATTTAAGCATGTGAGCAGCCCTCTGAAAGCTGCCTACTTCTTTAGCTTTTTGTATGGTTGATGTTTAAATATGCAAGGTGCATCTTCCAGCTTCCCTTTGAAATGGGTACTGGGGTTGGGTGCTGGAACTCCAAATATGGGAATCATTTTGTCCAATTATATACCAACCAGCCGTCATTGTGACTGTTCACTGCTCAAGGGTGATGTTGTACTATGGTGTGTCAGGTGGGTAGAATCTCCACTCCAATGATGTGTGTTCCATGTGGTGGTTTTGCTGGAGTGCTGATGCTCACTGCACATACACAGAGACTAAGAACCTAAGAAGGATTAGTGCTGGCCACTGGAGCTGCTTCCATTGGATAATATGTACTTGTTGGGCTCCCTAAAAGATGCTGAGGTTAACAAGCTGTGACAGTGCCATCTAATTTAAATTGGGCCTCTGTTGTGCAGAATATTCAATGTGTAGTGTAAGTACACACTGACCAGAGAATTATATTACAGGAGAGAGTCCAAAGCTGCAATTTTATACGCAGTTACTTGAAAGTAGGCATCACTGAACACAGCAAGACTTACGTCTCTGCGTAACCATGCATAGAATTGCACTGTTAGACAACAATTCTGTGCATGCTTATTTGGGAGTTAGGTTGCAATACTAACCCCACTTACCTATGAGTAAAGGTAAAAGGTAAATGACCCCTGGTCGTTTAAATCCAGTCAAAGGCGAATATGGGGTGCGGCACTCGCCTCGCTTCAGGCCGAGGGAACTGGTGTTTGTCCACAGACAGCTTTCTGGGTCATGTGGCTAGCATGACTAAACTGCTACTGCTGCATGGAGGACCGTGACAAGTGCCAGAACGCATGGAAATGCCATTTACCTTCCCACCACAGTGGTACCTATTTATCTACTTGCAATGGTATGCTTTCGAACTGCTAGGTTGGTAGAAGCTGGGACAGAGCAATGGGAGCTCGCCCCGTCACAGGGATTCGAACCGCTGACCTTCCAATCAGCAAGCACAAAAGGCTAAGTGGTTTGGACCACAGCGCCACCCACATCCCTTTACCTATGAGTATCCAGTCATCTCCCTCTGCTTGGTTAAGTTACACCGCTCCCATTCACTGGAATGCTCTGATGTTTTAGTACATGTGAGTGCACTGTTTTCACATCTTCCAGCTTCCCTCTGAAATGGGTGCTGGGGTTGGGTGCTGGAACTCCAAATAGGGGAATCATTTGGTTCAATTATATACCAACCAGCCGTCGTTGTGATTGTTCACTGCTCAAGGGTGATGTTGTACTATGGTGTGTCTTTTCGTTGTAATTGGTATTAAAAATTAATATCCCACTTTTCAGTTCAAAAACAGGCCTCTTTAAAGTGCCCTACAAGGAAACACAGTCAAGCATCATAAAAGAGAAACAACATCACATCATATATACTTAAAATAAATAAATCACAGCAAGCATTTATTCTGCCCTCCCTGCTCCTGTGTGGTCTGAAATGTACAGCTGTGTACCAAACATATATACCAGATTTCATTCAAACGTCTCAATGTTCCAGGGGATTGTCATGTTGCAAACAGACAAAGCTAAACAGGCCAGTTAACTCAAAGGCATCACTTGAATCAGTCTATACTTGTTTAGATGTCTGTCTTTCTGATCTCACTTCTTCTAAACCAAGTAAAGCCTTTTCAGTGCTGGTCTTTCAAATGATCCCTTCTTTTGCCCTTGAAGATAGTTATCCTCCAGTTCCTTTAGGAATCCCAAGTTGTGTATGCACGGAATTTGCTGAGCAAGAGTGTCCGCCTTGCTACCTGTTTTATATATGCCATTTAATCAATTTATAGACTGATGCATACGAGGAAGTTTGCAAAGTAAAAGGCATACGACTGCAAAACTAAGATACAGATAGAACAAAAATATCTAGTGTCAGTAAAAACCCCGAATCAAAATATTGAGCAGTGCAACCCTGAAATTAATAACAATAATTTTAATATTCATACCCCGCCCATCTGGTTGGGTTTCCCCAGCCACTCTGGGCGGCTTATAGAAGTGGCACTGCAGGGATTCAGAGGGGTGTCTCCCAGCCCTCCCAGGTGATGCTTAGAATCATAGAATCATAGAATCATAGAGTTGGAAGAGACCACAAGGGCCATCGAGTCCAACCCCCTGCCAAGCAGGAAACACCATCAGAGCACTCCTGACATATGGTTGTCAAGCCTCTGCTTAAAGACCTCCAAAGAAGGAGACTCCATCACACTCCTTGGCAGCAAATTCCACTGTCGAACAGCTCTTACTGTCAGGAAGTTCTTCCTAATGTTGAGGTGGAATCTTCTTTCTTGTAGTTTGGATCCATTGCTCCGTGTCCGCTTCTCTGGAGCAGCAGAAAACAACCTTTCTCCCTCCTCTATGTGACATCCTTTTATATATTTGAACATGGCTATCATATCACCCCTTAACCTCCTTTTCTCCAGGCTCAACATGCCCAGCTCCCTTAGCCGTTCCTCATAAGGCATTGTTTCCAGGCCTTTGACCATTTTGATCTAGATGCTATACTCCTATTGATGCAGCCCAGAATTGCATTGGCTTTTTTAGCTGCCGCGTCACACTGTTGGCTCATGTCAAGTTTGTGGTCAACCAAGACTCCTAGATCCTTTTCACATGTACTGCTTTCAAGCCAGGTGTCACCCATCTTGTATTTGTGCCTCTCATTTTTTTTTGCCCAAGTGCAATACTTTACATTTCTCCCTGTTAAATGCTTGGGAACTGAACTCCAAACCCTCTCTATGCAAAACAAATTCTCTAACCCTGAGCTGCGGTACTCAGACCTGAGTGGCACCAGTTGTTTCAGGGATTCCCCACTCCATCCCAAGTATCCTCTTTCTCTCTCTTACCTGCTCCCCCCCCCCCATGCCGTCTGGTGCACTTTGAAGCACTGCTATTACATAAACACCAGCCTCCTTTGATGGTTATAGTTTCATATCCACTTTTCTCTGCTCTGCTCATTGTTCCTTCCTTTAAGACCTTTGATTCTGTTTAGTTGTTTGCAGTCTGTGGGAGAGGTCAATGCAGGATTGGCTTTCCTTATTTGAATGTCCTTGTTTAAACTCATTTGGCGATGGAGAACAGCCTAATTCAAATTAATTGCCGAAGGAGGGAGCTGTGTCTGCAGACTTCTCTTTCCTGGTAATGTTTCTGTAGCGCTTGGGTTATAAAATATTCCTGAAGGAGCTCTCTGCACAGGGAATGTGTTAATCATGAAACCTTAGACTAGTTTCTGGGTAGACTTTATTACATAATAACTGGGATAATTTCCTCTGTAATGTGCTGCCCGTAAGGAAATAGAAGATGCATTGAATATGGATCCAACACAGAAATTACTACCAAGCTCAGTAGCCAAAAAGGTGTTTGGGGATGGAGGAATCTATCAAATTAAATTTTTCTGTTTCTCCTTTTCCCCATCAGTCTGTGATATTTTTAAAGAAAAAATGCCCATGAAGATTCAACAGCATTTTAGTGTGGTTTCCTCCCTCATACGTACGTTTGTAAGGAGTTTTGTCAAATATACACACTAGGGAATGTGCTGATTCTGACACATCATTGCCAGGGCAAAAATATAACTCAAATTGTAGTGCGGTTGCTACCTAGAAATGTTCATAGTGGTGGTGGAAATTGGTGAAAAGGAATACAGGATGTCCTTGTCCCCCAGAGAAGTACTCATCCAGAGCGAACCCACCAAAAAAGCGAGGAATGTGAGCGAAAGCCAAGGAATATTACTTGCACGATGGTCATCAGGAATTATAGACATCGCTGTGGTTTATGCCTGGCGAACTCACAGCACAGGCGTTAATGGGAGGCTGAATTGCAAGCTTGCATGTTTCAAGCTTCCTGGCAAGCGGCTCCACATTTTTGTAAGTCACCGTGATTTAACAATTTAATGAAACAGCAGCCCGTTACATAGCTTTGGAGCTACTGCACTTTTACAGACACGACCTCTGCCACTTCCCTGGAGATGCACAAGCCAGCAACCCTCAAAAAGACAAATAGCAAATAGTTTAATTGCAGGGGCCTGTTAGGGACAGTGGGGAGGCCAACCGTAGGTGGAGACCGAGGCAATGAAAGGCAGAGCCAACTCTTTCTAGTTTTGTCCCCATTTTCCTCCCTGCTGAGTTCTGCAAGGGTAACATTGAGACTAAGGAGGGCCACCCTCTGGGTTGGTTGTGTATCTGCTCAGTGTGCTGTCCACGCACAATCCATTGTTGGGCAATGTTCAGATCCCTCTGCTCTCATGTGGTGTAGTGTGCCAGTGTGGTGTAGTGGTTAGGAGCAGTGGACTCGTAATCTGGTGAACCGGGTTCGCTTCCGCGCTCCTCCACATGCTGCTGCTGGGTGACCTTGGGCTAGTTGCACTTCCTTGAAGTCTCTCAGCTTCACTCACCTCACAGAGTGTTTGTTGTGGGGGAGGAAGGGAAAGGAGATTGTTAGCAGCTTTGAGACTCCTTTGGGTAGTGATAAAGTTGGATATCAAATCCAAACTCCTCCTCCTCTTCTCCTCTTCTCCTCCTGGTTTTTTATCTTCAGACCATAAAGGTAAAGGGACCCCTGGCCATTAGGTCCAGTTGCGGACGACTCTGGGGTTGCAGCGCTCATCTCGCTTTATTGGCCAAGGGAGCCGGCGTACAGCTTCCGGGTCATGTGGCCAGCATGACTAAGCCACGCATGGAAACGCCATTTACCTTCCTGCCGGAATGGTACCTATTTATCTACTTGCACTTTGACGTGCTTTCGAACTGCTAGGTTGGCACCCTGTTGCGGGGATTCGAACCACCGACCTTCTGATCGGCAAGCCCTAGGCTCTGTGGTTTAACCCACAGCGCCACCCGCGTCCCCTTCAAAACATACCAGAGATTTAAAGCACATTTAAAGCCTGCCCAGCCACCCCACAAATTCTGGGAACTGTATGTAGGTCTGTAAAGTTAGCGATAGTTACCAGGATTCCTGGGTGGGTGGGGTGCATGGAAAGTGCTGTAAAGGTCTAGTTTGCATGCCACCTTGGCCAAGCAGCCTTTCAAATGGGGGCACCTTCAAATAGAAGACAATCTCCTGCAAAGCAGGGCACCCGGCAACTCCACTGTAAAACAAGGTAGGTCTACCCAGCCAAAGGTGTTGACGGAGAAGCTCCCTGCTTCTCTTCCAAACCCTGCTAGCTCATAAATTCCACATTCGAGGTGGGTGGTGAGGAATGTGTTTTGTGGTTTACGTGCTTTGAACATTGGAGTATCCAGCTGCCTTCAGCCTGCAATTCTAGTCACACTTACAAAGCCTCGTTGGAGCCAGTAGGCCTTACTCCTTGAGTAACAACTGCTCAGGGGAGTCGTTGTTAAGGAGGATATATCTATGCTTTGTTTTGCAGAGGTGATCTTTAATTTTAATGCTCCCCCCTCCCTTGTTGCTCTGTTCATGTACTCCTGCAGCTTTTCGTTACAACTGAGACACCTACGTTTATGGCTCAAGGCACCTCACCATCTGCCTCTTTTATCTTAGCCTCTCTGAAAACAGCTTTTCCTATTGTGATGCTCTTGGTGCTGAGTCCCACCGACAGTCAGCTGCTTTGGAAATGATTTATTTGGAGCAGTGGGTTGTTTTTTTCAGGGCCAAAATTGATTGACATTTAGATGCCCCTTTTATGAGGTTCGAAACCATGCTGGGTAAATGCTTGTTTCTTGATTTATGAAAAAGGACCTAGAGGACGCATTAGGGAGCACCTGTTGAATATATGAGCTGTTTAACGGTGGAATAGACTGCTTTGGAAGGAAGTGGATTCTTCTTCGTTCTATCCAGCCTTTGTGTATTAGGGGTGCATATTTATATTTTTTGCATTATTGTGGGGTTGGACTAGATGTCCTTTGAGATCCCTTCCAGCTTTTGGGTCTGAAGATTGGGGGGGAAAATATTGCATAACAGAGAGTAGAATATTTGGGTGTCATCCTAGGTATTCAATGTAATTGACAGATGGAAAATTGGAAGTCATTTTTCTTTTTCTTTTTCTTTTCTTTTCTTCTTTTCATTCCTTTTTTTCTTTCCTCTCTTCTCTTTCTTTTTTCTTCTTTGGTGTCCTCTGCTCTGGGCCATTGCTAGGGTCCAAGTATTACACACACATGAAGGTGGATGGTTGGTGGAAGGACCCTGAGAGGCAGGGAAGGAAAAGTCTCCCAGGTGAGAGAGCTGGGAGGGTCCACCCCTTTTGTGGGTGCCAAGGGTTAAGAGCTACCTTTTAGAGAGGACTCTGTGTTTTCTTTTCTCTTTCTGCTTCTCTCTCTGCTTTTGTTTTTATTTATATTCATTTCATTCACATTTCTGGGTTATGAAAAAAGCTTTAATAAAATCCTATGGGAAAAATGAGGTCCCTCTCAGTTCCATTACACCCTCTGCGAACATTGTTGGTACTGAGTGTGTGTGGTTTGTTTAGTACTTGTTGCAGACTTGTTGAACTAGGAAGCCCCTGCCCAGGGTGAAAGTTAGCCCAGTGAGTTATTGTGTCCTGTGTATACTTAGGCCTCAGATCTTAAGACATGGATGTGGCCCTCCAGATGTGGTTGGACTGCAACTCCTATCATCCCTGTCCATTGGCCATGCTAGTTGGGGATGATGGGGAATCCAACAACATCTGGAAGTTTTGCCATTTCAGGCCTAACAAAACAGGCATTGCAACATCATCTTCCGTGGCTTGCAGGCAGTATGAAACCTCTGTGTTGGTCAGACCTGGGAGCCTGGCTTTCTGTAGTTAGGCTCAGTTTTGCCTAGGGAAGAGACCAAAGAGATTAAGTGAAAGGCTCTGCAGAATTGGTGGGTTTTGAGCTTTGGTTTGAGAGGCTGCAGACACACCATACATTTAAAGCACATGGCTTCACCAATGAATCCTGGGGGTTTTAGTTTACCCCTCAATCCCCAGCACCTTCAACAAACTACAGTTCCCAGGATTCCTTGGGGGAAGTCATGAGATTTAAATGTGTGGTTTGCCCACAGATGAGGGTATGTTCTGTAGGTTCTGGCAGGCATTTCGATACATAATGGAATATAGACAGAGCTTTACACAGACCAGTTATTAAAATAAACCTTGCATTGCATTTATAAGATAATTGAAGTGCCAAGGTTTTAAAATAGCGCAGTATAAAAACCATGAGAACTTCATATTCTCTTTTCAGTTTCTTGGACAATGTAACTTTTTTTTTGGCACATTTGTTCTGAAACCTTGTGGGGTTTTTTTTATTACTTGTTTTGAATCTTCCACCAGAAATGGAAGACGGGGAAATCTGCGGGAGCCTGAAATATGTTTCCTCATTTCATGAGCTGGGCTAAAACCTCACAGCTGTCTCAACATTTCAGAAAGCCAGCTAACAGACTAGCACCTACTGGTCCTTGCAGTAGCTCTCCTGCTCACTGAGACAACCACAAAACATTAACTCTTGATCGCCAAAGCTCAGAATTCATTTGAGTTCGGAAAGGGCAAACTAAACTAATGACAACGTTGTAGAGACCACTTGGAGGCATTGAGATATCAGTGTTGGGGGCTTGTAATGTTCTCACCACAACATAGCTGTCAAGTGTCCCTTATTTGAAGGGATAGTCCCTTATTCCAGCGCCATGTCCCGCTGCTGTTCCTTATTGATGGATGTCCCTTCAATGTCCCTTAAATGATGTCCCTTAAATTTCAAAGGAAGCAGTTCCTCTCCCTCCCTCCCTGGCGGCCAGGGAGGAGGGAGGCTCCAACTGTGTTGCTTGGCTGTGTTGCTCACCCAATAAGAAGTCTAAGAACGACTGGGGGGTGGAGCTTGCATGCCTTGTGTGTGGCTAGTTAATGCAAGCTTAGGGGTTTTTTGAATGCTGGACGCCATTTTGTTGCACGTGCTGCTGCAAACTTTGCAGTGCAAAGCCAGGCCGGGGAGCCATCTTAAGTTGAGGCTGCATAGGCCTTGTGGTGCATGTGATTCAGATTCTATTCAGTTGAACCTCTGGTTACAAAGTTGGTTGGACAGTGTTCTCGAAGCTACCAGCATGAGTTTGACCAGACTGCAGGAGGACAGGAAGACTGGAGTGCCTAGAACAGGTGAGGCTGCAGGTCCCTTATTTTGGCTGCTGGTCCCTTATTTTCAAGGCTGCTGGTCCCTTATTTTCAAATCTTTAAGTTGACAGCTATGCACCACAAACACAAGTTGAACATTGGAGCCTCCAAAGTCTTCTCCTTCTGAGAAAATAATCCCTTTCATTCTCTGCTCTCACCACAACAGCTCCCTAGACACTGTCTCAGATCCAGCGGCCTTTAGGGAAAATTACATCCCTCAGGTCTGTTTTCCCCTGGCTCTGGTACCTGCACAGCACAGTGCCAGGTACCAGAATGGTGAGAATGGAAGAACCTCCCTCATTCCATATGTTCAGCCCAGCTGCCCACTCTGCTAGGACAGGAGTAGCAGCAGGAGAGTATGAGGGAAGGGGAGAAGGGGGTTGGCAGACTGTGGAGGTGTTGCGGTTATTAATATTGCGCAGTTGGAAGCAATGTTGAAATAAAAACTGCCCAGTCCACAAATATGGCTCAAAAGCTTTACTAGCAGAACTTGTTCCACAAAACAGAGACTCAGAACAATAATGCTACATCTAAATAGATGCATAATGTTATGCGCTTGTCCAAGCAACAGGTACAGCATCTAAGAGATATGAAATTACTTTATCCAGAGCTGAAAGGAAAGATCTGCCTCTCCCACAGTCTCTCCATTATAGCCAGAGGCTGTGTTCCTGGAGAGAATCATCGGCTCCTCTGGCTCCTTGCAGAAAAAGAACAAAGACTAACTCACACAAAATAGAGATTTGCAATTGAATATCCCATGTGAATCTAGGTTAAACACCTCGGGAGAGAACAGCAAAGATACATCAACAGCTAATCATTAACCTGTTAGGCGCTCTGAGAGCTTCAGTTTAGCAATACGCATACAGAGTTATTTTCTGTTTCAATGTACAATGAAACAATTATACTCAACAGGGTAGAGGTGGAGGTATTTGGGAAGTGGTGGGTAGGAGGAAGGGAGTTTGGTTGCACATGTGAATTTGTCACCTGTGGAATCAGGGCCATCCGGAAATCTTCATGCAGATTGTGTTGCAGGTATCTGGACAATCCAATAAACAAATGTCAATTCTGCATAAAATTTGACTTGGTTTGAAATTTGGGGTTCTGCTTCTAAGAAATTGGTTTTGGAACTGCGGATTGACTTACCAAAATCTGCATTGTATCTGACACATTTTTCATCAATGCATCTCCTGTGCTAACAGTTATAATGGATAAAACAAAAAAAAATTCCTTCCAGTAGCACCTTAAAGACCAACTAAGTTAGTTCTTGGTATGAGCTTTCGTGTGCATGCACACTTCTTCAGATACACATGAGTGTATCTGAAGAAGTGTGCATGCACACGAAAGCTCATACCAAGAACTAACTTAGTTGGTCTTTAAGGTGCTACTGGAAGGAATTTTTTTTGTTTTGACTATGGCAGACCAACACGGCTACCTATCTGTAACTAGTTATAATGGACGTACTTCTTGCACCTCCTTTCATGCAGTCAACGCTGCATCATGTGTCTCATAGTCTAAATGCAGTTGAACACACGAGGCTGGATTCATACTTGGTCGAACTTGAGAGCAGAACCATTAAAATCAATGGAAGACAAGCTCCAGTGGCGTAGCGTGGGGGGTGCAGGGGGGGCCAGCTGCACCGGGCACAACATCTGGGGGTTAGGGTTAGGGGGCGCAAATCCACGGGTTAGGGGGTGCAAATTACTTGCCTTGCCCCGGGTGCTGACAACCCACGCTACGCCACTGACAAGCTCCTCAGTTTTAATGAGTTTACTCATTCAATCCACGATGCACTGAGAACAATGTAAAAAGATACTAATATTTGGAAATGCATACAACAAAGCCTATGAGGCAGTTCAACATACACACAGATGAAACATTGGGACATGTACTGAACTGAGCACTTGTAAATACATGTCAGGCTGCGAGGCAAGGTTTACCTTCCCCCTGTATCTGTAGATAACAGCGCAAAGTGGAAGTACAGTGGTACCTCGGGTTAAGAACTTAATTCATTCTGGAGGTCCGTTCTTAACCTGAAGCTGTTCTTAATCTGAGGTACCACTTTAGCTAATGGGGCCTCCCGCTGCTGCTGCCACACCACCACTGCATGATTTCTGTTCTCATCCTGAAGCAAAGTTCTTAACCGAGATACTATTTCTGGGTTAGCGGAGCCTGTAACCTGAAGCGTCTGTAACCTGAAGTGTCTATAACCCGAGGTACCACTGTAGTCTTTTTCCAGCAACACGAAGGATTATCAAGCACAACACAAAATCCAGCGTCCATTCTCACTGTGCAGGTGCTCCCAGTTGAGTTCCTCCCACTTCCCTCTAGCTACTTCCGTCTTCCCGTCTCCTCACCATGTGATTGCTCCACCATTGAGCCTTCTGAGAGGCTACCCTATCCAGTCGTCTTGCCCTAGGACTGACAGGCTGCACACTTTCTAGTGAGGGAGAGTGAACCAGTTGTCCCTCCTCCTGTTCCTCTTCCCCTTGTTGTTCTCCTTCCAGTTCGGCCCAACTATCAGTCTCCGAACTGTGTCCCTCTGCAAACCATTGCTCTAGGTCGATACTACCCTCCTGCTCCTGTAGAGCTTCAGGATCCCAGCCTTGCGCAGAGGGAGAGGGAGGCTCCCACAATTCCTCTTCAGAGCCTGATCCCTGACAATACTGGAAGAAGTGTAGTATGAGGATGGATGAGTCTGTCAGTTTAGTTCCCCCCAGTCTTTAAGTCTGCCATGTTTCGATAGGAGTTGTGATTTTTTCATTTTTAAAAATGTCCTTATGAAAATGTGTTCTCAGCATTTTTCTGCACATTTCCCTATCATGCATTTTAATGCAGTGTTGATTAATGTTATGAATTTGTGCATTTATTTTCCTTTTTTATTATTTATTGGTTTAAAATACAAACGTACAAACGTACAAACACACAACAAAGGTAGGTATAACAAAGTTAAATATAAGTAGAAAAAAAATCACAACTTAAAAGCAAGAAACATTTGAAAAAAGAAAAAAAGAAAGAAAAAGAAAAAAGAAATGAAAAGAAAACCAAAAATTTATACAACATCATGTCCTTCAAAATAATTTTTTTTTACAAGAAATTTCCAATCATTCTCATTATACTTTTTCTATTGTCATGGTATTATCGCACAGTTTTATTTTGTATCCTTTTTCATACATTCCACTAAGATATTTGTTTCATTTATTTATAATTCACAAGTGTCATTCCAGTTCTGCTATGATGGTATCATTTTTAAAATATAGTCTTATGTATTCCTTAAATATTTTCCCTTCTCCACGTGTTCTCTGGTTTAAGGCTCCTCTGACTTTTCCCGTCAGCTTTTCCCGTCATTTATTTTCACTAATATGTGTATTTCTTTTTTTGCACCCTTTTCCCCAGACACATTTTTGTACATGTTTTTGGGTTGGAAAACTGTATTAGGAGAAGTGCAAATTTCAAAAGACAGCTGTGTTTCTGTCTGCATATTGCATCAGGAAGTATGAATTAGGGAGGGTCACAGTAAAATGCAAACTGAGCCTGATTTATCCTCCATCCCTAGCGCGGTGCAAACTAGACTGTTGGTAGAGAAGACAGATAACCTGGACCAGACTCCCATATTTTTAGAGAATGGTGTTGTTTTAGAGAGTGATGTTTCTATCCAAAGTCTTCTGCTGGAACTGTAATCACAAGTCACCGCTTCCTGCCTCAACTTGCTAGGCTTTCCAGGAGTCCTTAAACTAGATCTTTATGTGTTTGAGCATCCACAAAAGTCATTATCAGCAACCTTGTAAAAAACCAGCTTTGTGGAGGCTTTGATGATACAGTGTGATTACGAGGATGAAAAGGTGAATAACCCTTTGAAAAGTGCAGACGCATATCAGTTCAGAAAAAAACCACTAGTTATTACTGAAATACATTGCTAAAGTTTTGTTGTTGTTTAGTCGTTTAGTCGTGTCCGACTCTTCGTGACCCCATGGACCAGAGCACGCCAGGCACCTATGTCCTCCACTACCTCCCGCAGTTTGGTCAAACTCATGCTGGTAACCTCGAAAACACTATCCAACCATCTCGTCCTCTGTCGCCCCCTTCTCCTTGTGCCCTCCATCTTTCCCAACATCAGTGTCTTCTCCAGGGAGTCTTCTCTTCTCATGAGGTGGCCAAAGTACTGGAGCCTCAGCTTCACGATCTGTCCTTCCAGTGAGCACTCAGGGCTGATTTCCTTAAGAATGGATAGGTTTGATCTTCTTGCAGTCCATGGGACTCTCAAGAGTCTCCTCCAGCACCATAATTCAAAAGCATCAACTCTTCGGCGATCAGCCTTCTTTATGGTCCAGCTCTCACTTCCATACATCACTACTGGGAAAACCATGGCTTTAAGTATATGGACCTTTGTTGGCAAGGTGACGTCTCTACTTCTCAAGATGCTGTCTAGGCCTGTCATTGCCCTTCTCCCAAGAAGCAGGCGTCTTTATTGCTAAAGTTAATTTATCACTAATATTTTTTCCAGCTCTGTAAACGACTTCTTTCCATATGAAGCAAAGACACCCAAAGCCTGTATATGAGCACTGACTCATAAAAGTAAACTAATTGAAGTTTCCTGGACTTGAGATTAGCTGCCTAATGTGCCGTGACTCCTCAAAAGCAGTCCTGTAAAAGCTTCATCTCAGTGTTCCCTACTGCATTAGGGAAGCTTTCCTGAGTTTTTACAAAGCTCTGCAGGGATTGGAGAGCACAAACATCTGCCAGAAATGAATAAACAAACAAGGGAAGACTCAAAAGCCAACGTGGGTAATTCTTCCGGTTTCACACTGTAAAAGTAAACTTTTCAGAATGAGGAGTACCTCCGGTTTTAATTAAAAATCAGAGTGACTTGGGGAGCAATCCTACAGCAATAGGATGAACAAGTTCAGATCCAGTAGATCTCTGGCTGAACCTGGTACAGCTGGGTTATGATGGGTTAACGCTGTCATTCTTGGCTCAGCCTGAGATATACCTGCATAGTGTCCTCATGTTGGGTAAGCCAGGATGCAGCTGGCTGGGCCCAGCAGATCTTAAGATGACATAAAAAGGGGCATGACTGGGGCATGGCCAGAGAAGAGAGACTTAAGCTGGATCCAAGACCTGCTCAGCTCAGTCACGTGACCTGGAGTAAGGTAAGCCAGCAAATATGAAGATGTAACTCAAGCACTACTCTAAAGGCTTATTCTCCCTCCGCTAGGCTTAGCGCCGATGCTGAGTGGAGTTGGGGATTGGATCTACACGCAGGAAAAAACACGCTACAAATAAGTCATAACATTTTAACAAAAGAA
Source organism: Podarcis muralis (assembly GCF_964188315.1). Classification (NCBI taxonomy): domain Eukaryota; kingdom Metazoa; phylum Chordata; class Lepidosauria; order Squamata; family Lacertidae; genus Podarcis; species Podarcis muralis. The sequence goes on along the minus strand of NC_135658.1, from coordinate 14,145,792 downwards.
AAAAAACTGTATGTAAAATCACATAGAAAAGTTTTGTGCTCTACAGTGCCATCTGGTGTTGCAGGTTTATAACACATTTGAAACTCTGTTTTTTGGTTAATGTAGCTGAGTCCTGGATCTGGCATAACTTTACGACAGTTTAGCTTTTGCTGACTTGCTTTTTCAACTCCTTGTGGATAGGATTCCTCTCTTGGTGGCTGTGCCTCAAGAAGCTTGTGGAAGGCAGCAGGTAACCATTCCTCAAGATTACAGATGAATGAATTAACATTGACAAGACACATGCCAAGGAAAAGATAAGGCAAAATTTTAGATGTTCCAGGGAAATTAATTTATTCATTCATTTATTTATTCAGATTTGTCACCTGACTGACCTTCTGAAGGTTTGTCAAGGGCAACAAATAACGTGTAAAACTAGCCTGCTAAAATGCAGTAACAAAGATCCAACAAAACTATTTTAAAACTCCACCATCTGTATCAGCTTTGCCCCATTTTCCACACAAGCCAATGCCAGTAGAAAAGGTCTTGCAGAGAAAAGATATTCAGGCTTTAAAAAATGCTTTGACAAGCCTTCAAAGATTTTTTTTCCCAAACAGGAAAGACCTACTTTCAGTTACAGATTTGTTGGCTGCCAAAATATATATATATTTTTTTTTTATAAATTTTTTATTGCGTTTCTTTCCATTGTTTTATAGATTACAAACAAATAACATAATTGCAAGAAACAAATTTTCCCTTTTTTTAACAACAAAAACAAACAAAGACAACTTGGACTTCCCCACCCCTTCCGATTCTGCGTTATTTAAATTTAACAATGTCAGCATTTTGTTACCTTATTTCATGCCTTATTGTAACTTTCAAATGTTATGTAACCAGATTCAATATATTGTATCTCAATTTCAATACCTTTAAAATAAACATAACATGTTCGATTCAAATTGTCTCCTTTTCTCTTTTATCACTTATTTTACAATTTACTTAATCATAATTGCTAAAGCTAACATTTCCTAATCATGCACTGTCTTAAGATTCATACAGCTTGTAATATTTTTGCAAATAGTCTTTAAATTTTTTCCAGTCCTCCTCAATTGTTTCTTTATCCAGATCTCGGATTCTGCCGGTCAGTTCAGCTATCTCCATGTAGTCCATCAACTGCTTCTGCCATTCCTCCAGCGTGGGCAAATCTTGTGTCTTCCAGCTCTTAGCAATGAGTATTCTTGCTGCTGTGCTAGCATACATAAACAAGGTTCTGTCTTTCTTTGGCAATTTCTGGTCTACCATGCCCAGCAGGAAGGCCTCTGGTTTCTTGGGAAAGGTATACCTAAATACCTTTTTCAATTCATTATAAATCATTTCCCAGAAGGTCTTCACTTTTGGGCAGGTCCACCAGAGATGAAAGAAAGTCCCCTCTGCTTCCTTACACTTCCAACATTTATTGTCAGACAGGTGATGTATCTTAGCTAACTTGACTGGGGTCATGTACCACCGGTATATCATTTTCATAATGTTTTCCTTCAAGGCACTGCATGCCGTGAATTTCATTCCGGTGTTCCATAACCTCTCCCAGTCTTCAAACATAATATTATGTCCAACATCCTGTGCCCATTTTATCATAGCAGATTTAACCAACTCGTCCTGTGTGTTCCACATAAGCAGCAAGTTATACATTCTAGATAAAATCCTGGTCTTTGGTTCTAACAATTCTGTCTCTAGTTTCGATTTCTCCTCCTGGAAACCAACTTTTTTATCCATTTTAAAAACCTCTTGCATTTGAGCATAATGTAACCAATCTCGCACCTTGTTTTTTAGTTTATCCTGGCTCTGCAACTTCCAACTGTCTCCAATTTTTTCAATTAATTCCCAATATTTCGGCCAGTAGGCCTCCATATTGGGTCTTTTTCGAGCCTTGGCCTCCACCGGTGACAGCCACCTCGGTGTTTTACTCTCTAATAAGTCTTTGTATTTCGTCCAGACTGCAAAAATTGCTTTTCTAACAATATGGCTTTTAAACAATTTGTGAACTTTAACCTTGTCATACCATAGGTATGCGTGCCAACCAAAAGCATTATCAAAACCTTCCAGATCTAGGACATCAGTGTTTTCTAGCAAAAACCAATCTTTCATCCAGCAGAAGGCTGCAGCTTCATAATACAACCTCATGTCCGGCAGGGCAAACCCCCCTCTTTCTTTTGAGTCTGTTAATATTTTATACTTTATTCGGGGCTTTTTGCCCTGCCAGACAAACCTAGATATATCCTTCTGCCATTTTCCAAAACATTCCACTCTGTCCACGATCTGTAGGGTTTGAAACAAAAATAACATTTTCGGCAACACATTCATTTTTATTGCTGCAATCCTTCCCAACAAGGAAAGTTTCAATCTTGACCAAATTTCTAAATCCTTCTTAACTTCCGACCAACATTTTTCATAGTTGTCCTTAAATAAATTCAAATTTTTGGAAGACAAATAAATCCCTAGGTATTTCACTTTTTTTACCACATTCAGTTCTGTTTCTCTCTGAAACCCCTCTGTTTCTGTAAGTGTCAAATTCTTGGTCAAAACCTTGGTTTTTTGCTTGTTCAACTTAAATCCCGCCACCCGACCAAACTCAGATATAAGTTCAAGAGCTCTTTTTGTACTGGATTCTGGCTCCTGCAGTGTCAAAACTAGATCATCTGCAAAAGCTTTCAATTTATATTGTTTCACTCCGACCTCTATCCCTTGTACCAACCGGTCCTTCCTTATCATATTCAATAGCACCTCCAGGACTGAAATGAATAAAAGAGGGGATAGAGGGCACCCTTGTCGTGTCCCTTTTTCAATTTTAAACTCCTCCGTCACCACATTGTTCACTATTAATTTAGCCTTTTGCTCTGAATAAATTGCTCGTAACCCATTTTCAAACCCCCGCCCCACTCCCATCCCTTCCAAGTTTTTCTTCATGAACCTCCAAGATATATTGTCAAATGCTTTCTCCGCATCAATAAAAATTAACACCGCCCTTGTGTTCATGTTGGTTTGTAAAAGTTCCAAAATATCAATGATGTTTCTGGTATTCTCATATAAATGTCTACCAGGGAGAAAGCCTGCTTGGTCTTTGTGAATTACTTCATTTAAGACTTTTTTAAGTCTACTTGCCAAAATGTCTGCAAATATTTTGTAATCCACATTCAGGAGTGAGATGGGGCGGTAGTTCTTGAGCTGAGTCTTTTCAGATTCTGTCTTAGGTATCAATGTGATGAAGGCTTCTTTCCACGTTTCTGGTGCCCTCTTCCCATCCAAAATCTGGTTGCATACCTCCAACAAAGGTTGTATCAAATAATCCTTCAAAGTCTTGTAGTATTTGGAGGTAAGCCCGTCCGGGCCTGGAGATTTGCCTAGTTGCATGTTCTGAATGGCACCTTCAATTTCCTGAGTAGTTATTATAGAGTTCAAGATTGATCTTTTATCTTGAGTTATTTTTGATAGTCCATTTATCTTTAAAAATTGATCTATCTCAGATTCTTTCTGAGGCCCCTGTGTATAGAGTTCTTTGAAATATCTGTGGAAGCACTTCCTAATTTCTTCTGGTTTCTGTACCATCCTTCCTTCAATCTCTAGATTTGTTATCGTATTTAGCTTTTGTCTTTTTTTCAGCTGCCAAGCTAGCAGCTTTCCACATTTGTTTGCTGATTCAAAAGATCTTTGCTTCATCTGTTTTATTTTCCATTCAATCTCCTGGTTAATCAATTTTGAATATTCTACTTGATGGAATTTAATTTCTCTCAGCAGCTCCTTTGACTTTGGTTTAGTTCTCAATTTTTCCTCTCCCTGGCGTATTTTCTCCAATATTTTATCTTTCTTTCCATTCCAGAGCTTCTTCTTAATTGTATTCTGTTGTATCAGAAACCCTCTCATAACAGCTTTGCTTGCGTCCCAGATTGTTCTTTTTTCTACTGTAGTGTTCAGATTTATCTCAAAGTAGTCCTTTAGTGTTTTTTGGGCCTTTTTCACAATCTCTTGATCTCTTAGTAGTGTGTCATTCATTCTCCATCTGAAGGAACCGGGTTGAGTTAGTCTGAGTTCTATTTTCAGAGCGTTGTGGTCGGAGCATGTTTTTGGGCAGATTTCCACCTTTTTGGTCTTGGGTGCCAGCCCCCTGGAGGTCCAAATTTGGTCGATCCTTGACCAGGACAGGTGGGCCTCAGAGAAGAAAGTGCCTTCTTTACCTAGGGGGTTCTTTGTCCTCCATATATCAATCAAATCCAGATTGTCAGTCATTTCAAAAAAAGTTTTAGGCAGTCTGCCGTCTGATGTTAAATTTTGGTTGTAAGACTTATCCATATGTGTAGACACCACTCCATTCATGTCTCCCATCATTATGATGTTAGCATAGTCCAGATAGTCCAACAAAGTCTCATGCAGCTTCTTGAAAAATTCCGATTTCCCGTCATTTGGAGCATAAATTCCTAATAACAATATTTTTTCTCCTTGAGTCTGAATTTCAATTGCCAAAATTCTTCCATGTTCATCTTTGAATAGAAATTTAGGTGTCAGACTCTCCTTAGCGTAAATCACCACTCCTCTTTTCTTCACCTTATCTGAAGAGATAAACTCTTGGCCTAGTCTTTTGTTAACCAAAACTTTCCTGTGGAGCCTGGTTACATGGGTTTCTTGTAAACAAATAATGTCCAATTGTTCTTTCTTCAATATCTGAAATAGCTTCCTTCTTTTCTCCGGGGAATTTCCGCCATTTATATTCCAACTTAATAGCTGCAGAGACATCCTGAACTGTTCTGTTACACCTAGAGCGGTGTGTCTTCTTTTTCCTCTGGTTCCGAGGGTATAGACGTCCCTCCACCTGCTGGCAGAATGGGTCCTGGTTTAGGTAGAGGCCAATGGGCTGCTGCTTCTTTTTGGAGATCTTCTCCGTGGTCGTGCTGGAACTTTTGTAGGTCCTCTGGCGTTCTTATTTTAACCTTCTTCTGTTTGTAAGTAAATGATAGTCCTTGTGGAAACTCCCACCTATAAGGAATTGTGTTGAGTCTCAACAGCTTGGCCAATTCTGAATAGGTGGCTCTCAAATCCAGTAACTGTTTAGGAATGTCTCGGTAAATTTCCACCCTTTTCTCTTGTATCTCAATTGAGTTATTAAAATGTAGGCCTAATATTTTGTCTCTCTCTTGGCTGCCAAAATATATTTTGATACGGGCACTTACTCAAAGTTAAGCTCTTTGATTAAGCCTTGTTGAGCTCAGCCGAGAAGGGAAGCAGGTGCTTAAATTTGGCCCATTAAAACCGAAGGGACTTAACATTAGCCCCATCCTCCCATTTCCATTTCCCCCCACCATGGTCCCGATCCCCCATAGTTGCTATTTGCAACAGGAGGAAAGCTCCCATTGCAGTCAATGGGAGCTTTCCTACCAGTGCAAATAGATGTGCGTGGCAATTTTGGATGGGATGGAGACAGGAGCAAAGGGTGAAAACCTTCTCTACAAACTGTGGTCCTGCTTCAGCTCTCCCTGTAATGGGTATGAGTTACTCGTGCGTAAACTGCCGCCTCTCTAGGCTAAATTGTCTTGTTAAACCGTTCTGACTGCACAGCCCATCTCAGCGTGGCTGCCTCAGTCGCTAGCAGAATCTGTCAGTGGGCGTTTCATAAAAGCTGTTTGACTCCCAGTCTCCTCCTCCTCTCACTGCGCGGGAGTCTTCTGTGCAGGGAGGGCGTGGGTAGTGGAGGACCTGTGCTCTCCTCACTGATGTCCAGTGAGCTCTCTCTCCGCTTCCCCCATCTGCCCCCCTTTATCCCTGGTGTTGCGCTGATTTCCTTCCCCCTCTACCGAGCTGCTTCTCCCCCTGGTGCTGGGTCCTTCGCCAGCATCACCGGGAGCATCCCCTTCGCCTCTCGCTCTGATGTCAGTTCCCTGACATTCCCCTTCCCATGGTACTTTTAAAAAAAGCACAGCAGATGTTTATGTCACCTTCCATGTGTACACAATTGAGGCAAGAAGCCCAGGAAGCTACCAGATATATAGTGTGTGTGTGTGGCCATATATTTGAGTTTCTAGAATCTACAGCTTTCACATTTGGTTTCTCTCCTACCCACAGTCCAGAAGGTCTAAAATGTCAGTGTTTGACAGCCATGGTCTTTACCTTTCTTGCACAAAGTAATCCAGATCAGCAGTTAATGGAAGATTAGGCTGTGGTCCAGAAGGAAGGCTTTTATTTATAAGACTTCAGATCTTGTCATACTGTGATTTAATGAGATGTGATGTGGTGAGGCTGTAACGTTAAAAAGTATTGAGCCATGTGCTTTGTTTTCTCCTCTTGCAAAATGGATTGTAACCAGAGCTACTACATTTAATTTAATTTTTTGAACCCCCCCCCCCCAAAAAAAATCACACTTGGGCAATAGTTTTGGGAGGCAGCCAGTCAAAATCAGGAGGCTTCTGGGTTCTGCAGTGGGGCGCTGGCAGCAGTTTGAGGGTGTCGTGTGCTGACTCTCGGTCTGAAATGACAGGGCCGGACCTTCCATGAGGTAGAGTTAGGCAGGTGGAGTCTCCTTCTTTGGAGGTCTTTAAGCAGAGGCTTGACAACCATATGTCAGGAGTGCTCTGATGGTGTTTCCTGCTTGGCAGGGGGTTGGACTCGATGGCCCTTGTGGTCTATTCCAACTCTATGATTCTATGATTCTAGGTGCCTCAGGCAGAAAATGGCTAGACATGTGTGTCATGTGGTCTACCCTGAAGACCCTAGCTAGCCCTAGGCGGTAGTGAAGGACCGGTGCTGAAGTAAGATTCAACGACCAATCTTTGTGCACAGGATGGGGACTGCACCATCTTGTCCTTTGCCTTAGGTAGCAAAGCAGCTTGACTGGCTCCTGAATGGACCACATTGGTACTATAATAATAATAATAATAATAATAATTTATTATTTGTACCCCGCCCATCTGGCTGGGTTTCCCCAGCCACTCTGGGCGGCTTCCAACAAAGATAAAAAAATACACTAAAATGAGTGGTGCTAGTGTGTCCAAGCCAAGATGCTCAAGAGAAGAGGAGCCATGCAAAAGTCAGGACCTTATACAAACACACACACACACACACACACACACACACACACACAAAATGATGATGACAATGACGAATTCAATTTGTAGACCGCCTTATACCCACAGGTCTCAGGTCGGTTCACAATGCTCCTTCCAGGTAATCAGAAGGCTGTATCACAGTTCAGTGGCATGGTTCAGCCAGACAAAAGAACTCAAGACGAGTGTGGAAGTGGGTGTGGTCTAGGCAGAGTCCAAAGAGCCATGGAGGCTGCAAAGGTAAAAAAAAATTCAGGTAATAATAATAATAATAATAATTTTTTATTTATACCCCGCCCTCCCCAGCCAAGGCCGGGCTCAGAGCGGCTTACAAGCAATAATAAAAACAAGAAGAATGATTACAACTTAAAAACAAAAATAAAATACAACATTAAAATAATGGAACATTAAAATATTAAAATGTAGCCTCATTGCAGGAGGAGAAGGAGAAGAAAAAAGAAAGAGAGGGAGGGAGGGAATCAAATTGGCTCCAAGCCAAAGGCCAGGCGGAACAACTCTGTCTTACAGGCCCTGCGGAAAGAAATCAGATCCTGCAGGGTCCTGGTCTCATGAGGCAGAGCGTTCCACCAGGCCGGAGCCAGTGTTGAAAAGGCCCTGGCTCTGGTTGAAGCCAATCTAACTTCCTTAGGGCCTGGGACCACTAGGGTGTTGTTATTTATGGACCTTGAGGCTCTCCGTGGGGCATACAAGGAGAGGTGGTCCCGTAGGTACGAGGGTCCTAGGCTGTGAAGGGCTTTAAAGGTCAAAAGCAGCACCTTAAATCTGACCCTGTACTCCACCGGGAGCCAGTGCAGCTGGAAAAGCACTGGGTGAATATGCTCCCATGGCAGAGACCCCGTGAGGAGCCTCGCTGCAGCATTCTGCACCTGCTGGAGTTTCTGGGACAGCTTCAAGGGCAGCCCCGCGTAGAGCGAATTACAGTAGTCAAGCCTGGAGATGACCGTCGCATGGATCACTGTGGCCAGGTCGGGGCGGGAAAGGTAAAGGACCCCTGGACAGTTAAGTCCAGTCAAAGGTGGCTATGAGGTGAGGTGCTCATCTCGCTTTTCAAGCCACGGGAGCTGGTGTTTGTCCACAGACAGCTTTCTGGGTCATGTGGCCACCAGGACTAAACCGCTACTGGTGCACGGAGGACTGTGATGAGTGCCAGAGCACATGGAAACACCTTTTACCTTCCTGCTGCCGTGGTACCTATTTATTTACTTGCACTGGCATGCATTTGACCTGCTAGGTTCTCAGAAGCTGGGACAGAGAAATGGGCGCTCACCCCATCAAGCGGAATCAAACTGCCCACCTTCTGATTGGCATGCCCAAGAGGCTCAGTGGTTTAGACCACAGCACCACCCACTCTGTTCATGGAGGGCTGCATTTGGCTCCTGGTTCCTAACCTCCTTGTCTTTGATTTGGCATTGTCAAGATCAAAGGGTTCTGAATGACGCTTCTCCCCCCTTTTGAGCTTTTCCCCTCTAAAGCAGAAAAAGGCATTGGCTAAGTACAATTATAACCTCACTTCACACTTGAGAGGATTTTTATACACCTGTCAGCGCAGAAGTGTATTAAAATGCTCAGCTGGTTTGTTTGTTTTTTAATATATAATTTCTGGACGTGTACTCGGGGTGTTGAAGAATGCTGATAAATGCAACAACGAGCTAAGGCTGCTATTCGAGATGTCAGAAAACAATTTTCTGGAATGAGAGACTGTAACAGGCCGGGCTCACCTCTCTATAAGGGAAGGGGAGACCAGTGCAGGGATTTAGGAGGCGTGAAGCAGAGCACAAAACACAAGGGAAAACTAAGTTTGTTACATGGCCATTTGGAATGAGCGAGCGAAGCAACGTAATTCTGCCTCCTGTTGCTCTGAGCAAGAATGGGGAGGGTTGATTACAGTCTCTCCACTGAGTGCTAGATTAAGGTCCTTCAAGTAGATGGCAAACCTAATATTGCAATTTTAATTTGCACTGCGGCGGTGCTGTGGCTGGGTGTGGGTGGGTGTTGTTGAGATCTAGTAGCAATTCACTTGGCACTCGACGGCATGAATTTCAAGCGTGGCGACTTGTCTTGTTTCTTGCAGGATTTAAATATTCAGAGACAGTATCAGCAGTGAAGATCAAATAAACATGCGGTTCAAAATTAAGTGGTTTGTCTGTAGGAAGTCTGCTTCCTTCAGCTCTGCAAACATTTTCTTTTTAAAGGGAGCCTCCTACTCTCTTCGCATCCACTTGCAGATAAACTTTTGAGAGCATTGCCTGGGTGGATATATGGATGGCTGCAAAATCCAGAACTTCAGTGCCGGAAGTATATATCCATATCTAATTATAGAACAACAAATATATATTATTTGCTGCTCAGTTTGATACAGTGCCATCCATGTATATGATACTTTATAAACTGGCATATTAGATAATCTTTCCTGACCATCTGCTGTATTCCTGCTGATATCACAACTCATTAAGGTTTGTGAAGAAAATGGGTGTGACTGAATAGGAGGGCAAGGTCTGCCATAGCATTAGGGTGGCACTGATAATTCCAAGGTTGCAGGTTCGATCCCTGTATGGGACAGATGCATATTCCAGCATTGCAGGGGCTTGGACTGGGTGATTCTTAAAGTCCCTTCCAGCTCTAAAATTCTATGATTCTATGATTATTATTCAGTTGTGTGGACGTGTGACCCAGACCATGGGTTCATCTAACTGAGTGTTGTCTCGTCTGACCAGCAGTGTTTCTCGAGAACATTAGACAGAGGTCCTGCCCACACCATCCATCTAAATCATATCACTTCCCCCAAGGAATACTGGGAATTGTCATTTGTGAAAGGTAATTCGGAACTGTAGCTCTGTGAGCGGTGAATTGCAGTTTCTGCTATTCTTTGGGGGAACCCATTTATGTTATGGATGCAACGGGAGTCTTTTCTGTCACCTGCTCTCTTATCCTTTTAGTCAAAGGGTAAAACAAAAAGCAAAAACCCTCCATTTTTATTTTACGTATTCATTATTGCATCTATATCCCACCTTCCCTTCAAGGAGTTCACACCTCTCCCCCTCTCCATTTTATTCTCACAACCACCCTGTGAGGTGGTTAAGCTGAGAGAGAGTGACCTGACCCCATCCTCCTGGAATGCACGTCAAATAGCCCTACCCATTAAGGTGACTAAAACAAGCATCTGATGAAAGTGCAAGATTTTGACAAGTACATTTAAGTCTTTTTTTTTTGATGTGCTGAGAGACTGTTTGTTGCAGTTGCTGTGAGGTACTGATCTGGATGATGCTGATGATGATCAACTCACTGTTTCTACACACTAAGTGGTTGCCATTACAAACAACTAAATGGAAGTATGTTACAGTTTTGTCTGGAAAAGGGAACAAATCTCTTTGCTTATTAAAAAGGTTAGATGGACACCTCTCCTTGTGTCAAAAAGATTTTAATGCTTGCATTGAAGACACTGGGTGAACGCTTTTCAATGTGCTGCCTTGCATCTTAAGATACATGAACAAACCCACACTTTCCCAGCAGCTGCCTACACCAAGACCCAGAAGTTTCATTGGTGGTGGTGGAAGACCTAGGCAGCTACGGAACAGAACTGGAAGCCGGAAAGTTCCCTTCCCTTGTCTTGGAATTCAAGTCACACCTGCTCCCCACTTTAACCTTTCCCAAATGTAACCCTTCAGATTGTTCCTCGACCCCCGCCAAATATAATCACTGGTTGTAATCTGTTTTCTGGAACACTTCTCCTTTATCAGTTTGTGAAGAAGAAGAAGAAGAAGAAGGGGGGGGGGAGGAGGAGGAGGAGGAGGAGGAGGAGGAGGAGGAGGAGGAGACGTTTGGACTTGATATCCCACCTTTCATTCCCCTTAAGGGGTCTCAAAGCGGCTAACATTCTCCTTTCCCTTCCTCCCCCACAACCAACACTCTGTGAGGTGAGTGGGGCTGAGAGACTTCAGAGAAGTGTGACTGGCCCAAGGTCACCCAGCAGCTGCATGTGGAGGAGCGGAGACACGAACCCGGTTCACCAGATTACAAGTCCACCATTCTTAACCACTACACTACGCTGGCTCTAACCACTACACCACGCTGCCTCCACCCTCTGGAGCCGTCCAAGCCATTTTGCCACCCGGAGCAAAGGACAAGATGGTGCATTGCCTATTCTGTGCACAAAAACTGATTAGAATCATAGTTGAATCTTCTGTCAGCACTGGTGATGGAATAGAGTTCTCCACCACACCCTAGGGTAGCAAGCTAGCTTAGGGGTTGCAGGGCAGACCATATGGCACTTTCTGCCCCTCAGAATTTGCCCCTGAGGCAACTGCCTTATTGTGTCTCATGGAAGGCCTGGATCTTCTCACCCTTCTGAGGTTATTGAACTCCAACTCCCATCAGCCCCCAGCCTGCATGACCAGTGGCCAGCGGTGGTGGGATCTGTAGTCTAGCAACTTCCAGAGACCCAGAATTTCTCCATCACTGCTGTAAAACATTTCAGAATTCTGCCTCTTAGTACTGCAGATGCCCAATTGTTGTCTTAAACAAGTTATGCAGCTCTGGCCTTTATCTTGGTCTTTTCCAAACCCAGAACCTTTTTATCATCTTGCAGGAATATTGATCTTCAGTCGTGCAGTAAACATGCCCAATTTGTTCTTCCTGAACTAACACAACAGTGACAGTGCATGCTGGCCCATCTCCTACGTTTGTTATTTGTTGTTCAGTGTCTTCTTGCTGCGGATTCTCAAGAGCCCCCTGTGGGGAAGAGTGAAGCCAAACACTCTCCTTTAAACCTGAAGACATGGCTCTGATGAATGAGTTGCTTAACTGAAAGATCTCACGGGTCAAACAAGGTATTGCTTGCAAATGCACGCACTGAAACTCTGTGCTTTAAAAATAAAGAAAGAAAGAAAGAAAGAAAGAAAGAAAGAAGAAGCAACGAAGGAATAATAATATATTTATTAGTTGCTTTTTGCACTGAAGTGTCTCAAAGCAACTTGCATAGTAAAAATAGAAATAACAAAACACATGCACATAAGAACCTGATATGAAAACTAATGGTACCAGAGCTAAAGTGCTTGTCTGATATGTGTCTCTGTGTGAGAGAGTGTGCATGTGCATGCGCGTAACAAATCCTACACACCCTACTTAAAGGTCAAGGTCAAGGGACCCCTGACCATTAGGTTCAGTCGTGGCCTACTCTGGGGTTGTGGCTCTCATCTCGCTTTATTGGCCGAGGGAGCCGGCGTACAGCTTCCGGGTCATGTAGCCAGCATGACTAAGCTGCTTCTGGCGAACCAAAGCAGCGCACGGAAACGGCGTTTACCTTCCCGCTGGAGCGGTACCTATTTATCTACTTGCACTTTGATGTGCTTTCGAACTGCTAGGTTGGCAGGAGCAGGGACCGAGCAACGGGAGCTCACCCCGTTGCGGAGATTCGAACCGCCGACCTTCTGATCAGCAAGCCCTAGGCTCTGTGGTTTAACCCACAGCACCACCCATGTCCCTCACACCCTACTTAAAAGAGCACAAAAAGGGCCACAGACATAACTAGTTACCTCCCAAGTAAGAACTGAATGCTTTTGCCTACAGCCCAAAAACTGACAGTGATGGCACCAGGCGTGCTTCCCCAGGGAGAACATTTCAGAAGCAGGGAGCCACCATTGAAAAAGCCCCTTCTGATCTCACCACTGTCCAAACAACCCTCTGATAGGGCGCATGGAGAAGGGCCTCCGGTGATGAATGTCTGGGATGGCTTGTGCGGGAAGAGGCAGCTGTTAAGGTATCTCATTAATCTACCTGAGTTCTTTGAAAGTGTCAACAAACATATAGATAAAGGTGATCCAGTGTACTTGGAATTTATGTGCAGTTTCCATTATCTGGCACTACAAACATAAGTGCAGGTTGCTGAAGTGACAAGGTATTCTGTCGCTCACTTGCTGATCTACCAGCTTGTGGTTTATTGCAGAGTTTTTTTTTTCTTTTTTGATAGCTGTGACATTCCTTTTTTCTGAATAACCTCTAATTGCACACTTTTTACGAGCGATTTTCATTGCTCAGAGGAGTCACTCGGTGTGAATCAGTGTTTGTAGCATCTGAAAGGAGGCCAGCCTAGAGCAGTGAATCAGTCCCATTAGACAATGGAACACCACCACTGCCATGATGGCTGTGCAATACTTAGACCCATGTAATTCAGCTCCCTGTTCTCACGGTTGCCAGGTGGATGCCGATGAGAAGGCTGAGTGCAGGTCCTGAGTACTGCGTGATTCCCAGCCACTGATATAGAAAGGGATACTGCCTCTGACAGAGGTAGAACATATCTTGAAGACCTACATTGGCTCCCAGTACGTTTCCAAGCACAATTCAAAGTTTGGTGCTGACCTTTAAAGCCCTAAACAGCCTCAGTCCAGTATATCTGAAGGAGTGTCTCCACCCCCATCGTTCTACCCGGACACTGAGATCTAGCTTCGAGGGCCTTCTGGCGGTTCCCTCGCAGCGAGAAGCCAAATTACAGGGAACCAGGCAGAGGGCCTTCTCGGTAGTGGCACCCGCCCTGTGGAACGCCCTCCCACCAGATGTCAAAGAGAACAACAACTACCAGACTTTTAGAAGACATCTGAAAGCAGCCCTGTTTAGGGAAGCTTTTAATGTTTGATGCATTACTGTATTTTAATATTTTGTTGGACGCCACCCAGAGTGGCTGGGGAAGCCCAGCCAGATGGGCGGGGTATAAATAATAAATTTATTATTATTATTATTATTATTATTATTATTATTATTATTATTATTATTATTATCATTATTATCATTATCATTATTATCCATTGTGACTAGTGACCATTGATAACCTTATCCTCCATTATTTCTTCTAAAGCCATCCAAGTTGGTGGCCACCACTACATCTTCTGACATCCAATTCCACGGTTTAACAAGTCATTCGTACTTTTGTCCTGAATCTTCCAGCCTTTGGTTTCCATTGGATGGCCCTGGGATCTGGTATTATGAGAAAGAGAGAAAATCAGCTTTTCTTTATCTGCAGTGTGTGTAATCCTATCTCATCATCATTCCTTTTTCTTGGGAAGTCCTGCCCCAGGGATGGGATACCAGACAAATATCATGGTTGACAAGGGAGACTCCATTCTGGGCTGGGAGAAAAACGAGACCATTAACTGAGCTTGTTTTGTGAGGATAATGGGACTTCCAAGCTGGATGACATTGGAAACTCCTGTTGCCCTTCAAGGTGCATTGGTGCCTGCCTGTTTCACTTCATCATTCTGGCATTAATGGGCCCACTGGGCTGGAGGACTTTAATTTAGTCCTTTTGGCTGCTGCATGCACACAGAAAATCAAATTCACCACCACTATCAATACATAAAAATATTTTAGGACCCCACAGAGATATATACTAAGTGCATAAACCAATCATCCTGTTGTTGCATTCAGAGTTTTAACAAAATGTAATGAACTGTTTAGGGAGAGGCTGATGACGATGGAAGAGTTACTGGGGTTGTAATGTGCTGGCTGGTGCAAATGTATCTATCTAGGCTCAAAGCTGCTTCCAGAGTAAAATAATAATAAGACTGAAGTCAAATACAACAAAAGAACATCCCAACAATAAACCAGGGAAAGCAAAATCATTACCACCAAGACTAAAAGTTGGCATTCAAGTGGGGATCCCACATTCACCGTCATAAGTGTGGATTCTCCTTACTTTTCCTTCCCTGAGCTATGTTTATTTGGTCTGTATGCAAAGAAACTTTATTATGCTGTGGCTTATTGTCTGTTAGAACTGATGATAAAAAAATTTATGTGGGTCAATTTGGATATAATCTAAAATCAGTTCCTACATGGACTACTTTGAGTTCCATATTGTATAGCTCGTGCATTGCTTAGAACTGAAGTAGGTCTCTCTTCTCTAAAAGCACACATTCATATGATACTATATGCTGGCTATTTGGAGTTTAGTAGTGCTGCAGAGAGCTTGCTGGGGAGACCATGCATAACAAGGAACTCAAAAATAACTTTAACAAGGTTTTAATAACAAAACAAAAACTCCTTTTACACTAAAGATAACAACAACAAACATGACCCAACCACCAACCCGTCCCCCAGGGTAATGAGAGAGCTAGGTGCTGCTCTTTATATACTATGCCCAAATGCTGACACAGCTTAATTAACACAACCTAGCAGCACCTGCTATGTTTCACAGCTGCAAGACTGGGTCTCATTATTTGCCCTGGCCCTTAAAGACATACACAACTTGTGAAACAATAATGAACCTTCACATTTTACAGTGACCATTCAACATTATACTGGGGGAGCGGGGATCATTGCTAATGCCAAACCAACATTTAGCAAAACATTGTTTAAGACCTGTAGAACAGAGCACAATGCTGCAACATTTTTATGTTGCTATATTCAATTTCCCCTCTAATGGCATCTCAGGGTATTTCTGACTGATGAGATCCTTGATGCAGTTTTTGCTGAAGATGCTAAAACAAACGTTGAAAATATGAACAATTCCAAGTACTCGGTCTGGCACCTTCAAATTAAATCTGATCCTAAAAGAGCTTTTTATCTGCAGGACTTAACTCTCTTCCCTGCTCTGCTAGACATGCATTTACTCAGTTCAGATTTCAAGCTACGTCCACGGAATGTATGACCAGCGAATTATTTAAATTACTGTCTTTGTGTATGGAGATCAAACCAGATTTAACACTTGTGCACTATATGCTCTATTGATATAATTCACCTAGGGATAGAATCTCCATTCATTCCAGAACATGGGCCACACAATGGGCTAACCTGAAAATATAGAAGTACAATCCAGCATCTCATTGTATATTAAAGCCCTGCTGGATCAGTCAAAAGACTGTCCAGCATCCTGTCATTACAGTGGTGAACCAGATCTTAGAATCATAGAATTGTAGAGTTGGAAGGGACCCCAAGGGTCATGCAGTCCAACTCCTGCAATGCATAGCTTTAACCTCCATGAGTTTGCCTAATCCTCTTTCAAAGCAATCCAAGATGGCGGCCATCACTATGTCTTGTGGGAGCAAAACCCATAGTTTAACTATTTACTATATGAATAAGTACTTTCTTTTGTCAAAGGCAACATTAACCATCATGAATTTGTCTAACCCCCTATTAAGAAGATAAGAATTGGCCATTACAGCTGTACAAAGACCTGGTCAAAGTCAACTCATTCATACTCCTATGTTAAGTCTACTTTAGTATGAACTTGCTTTGGGAAATAGTGATAGCTGAATATATTATCTTGTGGAATACATGTTCAATTGGCGAAGTGAAATCACTCCTCATTATCTGACATACACCGTTTATTTATATCAATACTGTCAGGGGTTCAGGAGCAGAGGGACAGGAAAGGGAGGAAGTAGAGACCGAGGGAGAGGAATCTGAGGGAGAAGTCAGCGAGGGTAGCCATCCGAGGTCTCTAAGTCTCTCCAGTGAATCAGAGGATTCACAGAAAGGGGCCCCAGTGGTCAGAGCCAGGGGGTTGCCAGAGGGAACACCCCAGGAAGGAGGGGCCAGAGGGGACTCAGAGAGCAGCAGCTGGAAATCGGGACCAGCTTCCCCACCGGAGAGCAGTAAGGGGGAGGAGTCCCAAACATCGGCAGCAGGCAGCCTTCCGTCAGCGGAAGGACAGGAGTCAGGGTTAGCCACGCCTGCATCAGAGAGCGAGGTAACGGTCAAAAGGAAGGTCAGGGGCAGCGCGCGCGCGCCAAGTTCAAATGTACAAGAGGGGGGCGCAATGGGCAGTCCGGAGAGAGAGCCGGGTCCCAAAGCCCGCCGGAGAGAAGGGGAGGAGTCCGAAGGGTCCGCTTCCGAGGCATCCAGGAAGGAAGGCACCCAGGGGGGTAGTAGGACCCAGAGGAGGAAGGAGAAACGTAGAAGGTGGAGTAAGGCTAGAGTCTTAAGCTGGTGTACAGGGGGCGGAGACTCAGACGAGGCTTCGCTGGTCTAGGGTCTAGACGTAGAGACGCACGCTAGTGCTTGAAAATGGAAACTAAATGTCAATAAAGACTTCTGTACAGTTCTAATGGCTAGCGTTGGTCTTCTGTGAGCTGAGACCGGGAGGCAGTCTCTGACAAATACGTTGTTCAATGTTTGTCCTTTTTGCTTCTCTTGGTTCCCTGGTTTTCTCTCAGAAAGATGCTTTTCCGTCAGGAGATGTTAGGTGAGATTCCAAATGTCTGTCTCTTATTCCAGCATCAAATTTAGTCCCTTGACATGATTGTTACAACAGTGATTTGCAAACATCCACAAGTGATTTCTTTTGAAGAAACAAGCAGAAGGCTTGTAAATCTTTCTTTAAATAAACCTTCTTCCACCTTTCCTTGTGGCAATTGAGAATACCAACGAGCAGCAGAGGAGTGTTGTTAGTTTTTTTGTGTGCTAAGCCTTTTCATTTTAAACATTACATAATAAAAAACACCTTGTACTTACATAGCTCTATAGTAGCGTTGCCAATTACACATTGCCAGAAAAGAGGCAATGAACCTCTCACCCAAAGGATGAAAGAGGATGTGGATTTGCATAAAACTTTCATACATTGATGTATATAAAAAGGAACAAATTTAGCAGTAACTACTATGATTTCAAAAGGGACGCGGGTGGTGCTGTGGGTTAAACCACAGGGCCTAGGACTTGGTGATCAGAAGGTTGGCGGTTCGAATCCCCACAACGGGGTGAGCTCCCATTGCTCAGTCCCTGCTCCTGCCAACCTAGCAGTTCAAATGCATGTCAAAGTGCAAGTAGATAAATAGGTACCGCTCCGGCGGGACGGTAAACGGCGTTTCCGTGCACTGCTCTGGTTTGCCAGAAGCGGCTTAGTCATGCTGGCCACATGACCCGGAAGCTGTACGCCGGCTCCCTCAGCCAATAAAGTGAGATGAGCACCACAACCCC
Source organism: Podarcis muralis (assembly GCF_964188315.1). Lineage (NCBI taxonomy): Eukaryota > Metazoa > Chordata > Lepidosauria > Squamata > Lacertidae > Podarcis > Podarcis muralis. Next base: position 14,127,808 of record NC_135658.1, on the reverse strand, counting down.
AGAGTCGGCCACGACTGGACCTAATGGTCAGGGGTCCCTTTACCTTTTACTATGATTTCAACAGAGATACAGCACATCTGTATGCCTTCTGCATCCAGAGCACATGCTCTACCAGTGGCTTCTTGGGTCCCAAGCCCTGCTAGGCAGTCACTTCAGACTGCTGCCCATGGCCCAACCCTGATGCCTATTTGGAAAATGGCTGTGGTGTGACACACCTGGGACTATACCACTTTGACACTGAAGGGGGGATTGCATCTCCCAACAGAGTCTCATATCTGTCTTTGGACACAGGCTTCTTTCCTGTTAAGAACAACGTCTTTAGGTTGCTCCACCAAAAGAATTACTGCATTGCAGGGGACTGGACTAGACGACTCTCGCGATCCCTTCCAACTCCACGATTCTATGATTCTGTTATTCTTAATCCTTATGCCAAGTGGGATTTGAGGCTAAACTTCTGAGCTCTTCTGGAGATACCTACAAAAGATGCCTGTTTGGCACGAATGCCAGTGTGTGCCTAATTCAAGCAGCTCAAAACTAGCCCAGAGCAATTTTAGTTACCACTGCTCATTTCTCAAAGGCTGCCCATATTGATTAGTTTCCATGTTAGCATCTTCTTAGAAGGCTGAGCCATCAGGTCACTGTTGCTGAACAAATTAGAGAACCCGCAACAGCTGGGGTGGCCATTAAAAGGGAATTCGACAGCAATCCTCTTGAATCCGAGATGGGTACAGTCCCCTTGGGACTTAGTTAAGTTTCTTCTTTCTGATAGAAGAGAGAAGCCAAAATCCCTACAGGGCAATTTGCACAAAGAGCTGTAAGAAAACAGGAGTGGAGGGCAGCCGTGGAAAGTGATGCAAAGCTGGGATGCAACAGCAGAAGGTCAGAATCGAGGCCAGGTTTATACGGTGTAAAATTGCAAAACATTAGCGTTTCTCAAAGGAAAACGTTCCTTAAAAACAAACATCAGTTTAGAAGAAACATTTGACAATGCAAAATAAGGTTCGCTAATTCATTGGACATGCAGATGCAACAAACACACAGAAACATTTAAAGTGTTGTACTACTAAAGTAGCAGTGGATAGCCAGAGACCCAAGGGATGCATGTGGCCCTCAGCTTAATTTCCTGTGGCCCTCAGCCTAATTTCCTGTGGCAGAAAGAGAGGGAGGGAGGAAGAAAAGCGGGTGGCCCTGTTCATTGCTGACCTGGCCCCATCCACCACCTGCTTGGGTCCTGCTCCCACCAGCGTGAAGTCCCTGACAGTTTCGACAGAAAATAGTTTCCCCACCCCTGAAGAAAAGTATAAGCCTCTAAACAAGGTTAAAACAGCCTGGCATAATCCAAAACAACAACAACCACCACCCAGCAATATTTCAAAATGCATATGTTTTGTTACGGCAAGTGTCCAAAAGATAATTGCATATTATACTCCTCCTCACATCCTCCTCTACTTTAGGTCAGGGCGGTCTGTTCAACCGTTTCCAAATTACACTTTAATTGTGCGCCATAGGTGTGTGAAGTCTCCTAGAGATGATTCATGGGTTCATACAGAAAACAAGACATTCTAGTTTCCAGTCAGTAGCCAATCAATTACTTCATCTGGTGACTATTGCCTCCAACATTGCAAAGGACATCTTGCACAGCACTGCTAGGTGTTTCCCCCCTGCTCTCTCCCAGGGCCGTTCTCCAGCATGTTATTGACATAATGATATTGCATTAGTAGTGGATTTATACTGGAACATCCACACATCATTCTGATTATCCAATGTTATTGCATTAGTGTTGTCTGGAGGATCTTTCTTGGGCTATAGCGCAACAAAAGTGGGTCAGCCCACAGCTTTCCCCCCAGAGAGCATTTGTGATCTTAAAAAGATATTGGATTTCAGCAGGAAGTTACCAGGCAGAAACTGATTAGAAACGAGACAGCAGGGCGACCCCAAAACCTTTGCAGGTACAAACAGTATTGAAAGCTGAATTGTTTAACCACTCCGATACCAACGTGAACACAAGTCATCATGAATGCACAATAAAAAGGAGGAGCCCACAGAACGTGGTCATAATGAAAGACATAAGCCCAGTTACTAATTGAAATGGTTGTTTTTGAAAGAAATGGCTGAATCCTTCCACTAACAAATATTAGCTGTATGCACTCTTTGCAACCCTGCAAAAGTTTTGAGGGGGGGGGGGGGAATCACTGTCAAATAAGGTAGGGTGGCCATACATCCGGAATTTCCCGGACATATACGGGAGATTTGTTATCTTATTTTAAAGATTTTGCACAAAAAACAAACAACTTTTGTGTCCGGATTTTCAGTTTTTGAAATATGGCAACCCTAATAATAAGGTTTTGGTAGGATTCTGTATCTCAAACAATGGAGAGCGACTATCTGTTGGTGTTGACAATACTGAGCTAGATGAAGTGACTTGGAATAAGGCAACTTCTTATGTTACAATGGATGAAGGGAAGATCAAATTCCCACTCCTATGTAACAGATATTAATATGAAATCCTGCAAGCATTTACTACAAAATCCAATTATTGCTTTGTTTTCAGTTGCCTATTACGGTAAGTGGAACAGCGCAAGAACTAAACAAGCGTGCCCCTGAATTCTCAGCCCTACCGATTAAATTTGGCTCTCACTATTTAACTGATAAAAGCTTTGATTCATTTACTGATCTAAACAACCGAAACCTGCAGTTCTAATTTAAATCCCTCCCCCCCCAAAAAGTACGTCCCTTTTCTATGTGTTACTTAAATATCCTCAGGATCTCTCCTGAATCGCAAGGCTGAGAGGCTTATTTCAAACAGTTAAATGATCAGTTAAAATCAGGAAAGTTACCGCGAATGACAAAACCACTCATTTGTCAACGACTCTGCGTGACTTGACTCAGAAACAAATCAGTTTGGCATTTGATGACCCCCTTCCCCAACACACCTAGGTTCAAAAGCAGCTGATAGGGTGGGGTGGAGAGCCTTTGTTTAAAATCATTTTTGTCACCACAACAACGAAAAGAGCAATAAAACAATATCATGACGGCACTGCATGACATTATTCAATTTCCCTACAAAGCGGGAGAAAACGATCAGTGTCCGTTCGGAAGAAGCATAATGGCGACATGGCAAAGAAATCCCAGTGAAACTCTTCATTATCTGTCTTGGATACTTTCCATCTCATTCTTCCCTGTTCTGGCTCAGTTGCTCCCAAGGTCTGCTTCATCTCAACTGGTGATCCCATCACTTTGTGTTACAGCATTCCAACAAGTAATTTTCTTTTATAAAAAAATAGAGAGATAATGAGGTCATGCATTTTCAGCTGTAAAAGAACGGGCTGATTTTCATTCTTCTTATAGAAAAGCTCGATAAAATGATTTTAAAGAGCTCCTTCTGTCTAACACCTCTTTTGATCAGTCCTATGTATGCTTTTGTTCCCCACAATCCTGCATAGGAGTGCTGTCCGTTAAACATGGTAGGTGACAGAGTAACAGAGCGAACAGACTAAGGAGAGTTTGGTTCTCTAGATGTTGCTTGACTCCAACACTCAACAGCTCCAGTAAGCATGGCCAGCGAGTAACCAAGGATTATGGGAATTGTAGTCCAACACCTTCTGGAGGGTCAAAAGAGGACACTAATTTGCACATGCTAAATCATATGTGTAAATGCCAATACAAATAATTTAAAAAAGAAAGTCATAGTGGGACCTTAAAAAGTAAAGGGACCCCTGACCATTAGGTCCAGTCGTGACTGACTCTGGGGTTGCGGCGCTCATCTCGTTTTATTGGCCGAGGGAACTGGCGTACAGCTTCCGGATCATGCGGCCAGCATGACTAAGCCGCTTCTGGTGAACCAGAGCAGCACATGGAAACGCCGTTTACCTTCCCACCAGAGCGGTACCTGTTTATCTACTTGCACTTTGACGTGCTTTCGAACTGCTAGGCTGGCAGGAGCAGGGACCGAGCGATGGGAGCTCACCCCGTCACAGGGATTCGAACCGCCGGCCTTCTGATTGGCAAGTCCTAGGCTCTGTGGTTTAACCCACAGCGCCACCTGCGTCCCTACAGGTGGGGCCTTAGTGCCTTTTTTAAGTGAAGATTTTCAACCCATCTGGATAGGTTGTGAAATTATTTTTTGTTTGTTTTTATTGTTGATATTTTCTTCTTCTTCAGTCACCCATAGGAAATGATTCATAAATGGAATGGAGTGAGTCAGTAATAAACTTCCAGCCTACTCTTCTCTCTTCTTATTGTTATTTATCTTCAAACTGGACTCGAACAGGACAGGTCTCCCAACGGAGAATAACTTCCAATAAAGGCCTGTCCCCTGCCAAGCCTCTCAAGTACATGGTCGTCCGATATAACGTGGGGCGCATGGACACCCTAAAGGCAATGCCAAGTATGTAGTTCAAGACCTCCCCTCACAACGTAGTTCTCGATGTCCTTGAAGCAAGCCAGGCATTGGCAGGCATTAATGCTGTTACCACTCTCAAAGACAATGTGGTCTGTACCCAGAAGACACATTAGTATTTTGTTTGTGCTTTGGTCACCATATGCTGCCTGCTTAATTCTTTGGAAAATTTCCAGCAGGGGCCAACATGCACCTGCCAGAGAAATCTTATTGCCTGCCTGCCGCCCTGCTTTGCATAGGATGAATAAGGAGCACAACGTGATTCTCAGGCACCTGCTTTAGAGCTCAGTGAAGCCACTCTGTAGACCTCCAGACAGATGCATGCTGCCTCTGATTCTGGATATAATACACAGCCATCATTCCAGTAGTCACTGATAATTTGTCTAGCCCCTTTAGAGCTCACAGGTCCTTATACAGTGGTACCTCAGGTTACAGACGCTTAAGGTTACAGACTCCGCTAACCCAGAAATAGTACCTCGGGTTAAGAACTTTGCTTCAGGATGAGAACAGAAATCGTGCTCCGGCGGCACTGCGGCAGCGGGAGGCCCCATTAGCTAAAGTAGTACCTCAGGTTAAGAACACTTTCAAGTTAAGAACGGACCTCCAGAATGAATTAGGTTCTTAAACCCAGGTACCACTGTAATATAAGTGGAAACATTTGGTCCTGGAGAGTATCAACCGCTTTCAATTTTAACCTGAGGATTGTCATTTGTCCAGTTTTAATTTTAATTTATTTGAATTAATTTTGGGGTGCATTTTAATCGATTGATTACTTGTTTTTATGCATATTGTATTATTTATATGATGTTAGCCACTCTGAGCCTGGCTCCGACTGGGGAGGGCAGGGTACAAATAAAATTGTTATTGTTATTGTTATTGTTATTATCATCTTAGAATCAGAATCATAGAATTTTAGTTGGAAGGGACCACAAAAGTCATCTACTCAAACCCCCTGCAATGCAGAAATATTTTTCTCAAAAAGGGGCAGGACCCACTTATGTGGCCATCATTATCTTTATGTGGGGGGAAATTCCATAGCTCAGCTGTGCACTATTGAAATAAATACTTTCTTTGCCACACTTGTATGTTACCAACACGTGCATCTTGTTCTTACCTGCACGTGCTGATGCAGAAACACTTCTAGCTTGTATCAAAACATAACATCAAACCTGCCCTAAGTCTATTATTTAACCTTGTCCATACTGGTCTTGAAAAGATTCAGACAACGTCCTGCCTGATTCAGATATATAACACCCTGCCTAACCACCACATATCTTCCCTGAAACGTCTGTTTCTTAGATGCAGCTGTTTATGATTGCCAGCTAATAGAATTTTCAGCAAGAAGCAATTTTAGATGAGAAATCTAAATTGAGCAAATGAGAGAAGTTCCCTGAATCGATAATAATAAAAAATGGCTCTGGTGATATTTTCCTCATAAAGGTAGCATTTAGAGCAAAAGCTCCTTGGATGGGCAATGTGGGACATAACCCTCTCTTCTCAAGTTGAAGGAAGAATCATGGCTTATTGAAAGTGTACATGCTTTGGATGTAAAAGGTCCAGGGTGCAAATTCTGACATATCAGGTAGGGCTGCGAGACTCTTGCCCATGGTGAACAGTTTCTGCAAATAAATTGGAAATTATTCTAAAAGGAATCAATGCGTGTTTGTGTGTGGGAGCATTCTATTTCCCCTTGGTTTCTTGTTGAGAGCCAGTGTGGTGTAGTGGTTAGGAGTGGTGGACTCGTAATCTGGTGAACCGGGTTCGCTTCCCCGCTCCTCCACATGCAGCTGCTGGGTGACCTTGGGCCAGTCACACTTCTCTGAAGTCTCTCAGCCCCACTCACCTCACAGAGTGTTTGTTGTCGGGGAGGAAGGGAAAGGAGAATGTTAGCCGCTTTGAGACTCCTTCGGGTAGTGATAAAGCGAGATATCAAATCCAAACTCTTCTACCCTCTTGAAGGTGTTTTGCACCAATCTGGCTGGTGAAAGGACTATAGTTCAACAGCAGAGCTCATGCATTCCACACACAAGGTCCTGGGTTCAATCCCTGGCATCTCCCACTAAAACACCCTTCACTAAACTGGTCCCCCCCACCTGTTTGGACTACAGCCAAGCTGGCTGGAGCCGATGGGAGTTCTAGTTCAAAGCTTCAAGAGTGCACCAGGTTGGCAAATGCTATGGTGAAGGATATAATGGCTGGGAAATAGGTCTACTGGAGAGTAGAGCGTTTGGTGGTATTCAATGAAGGTTTACACAGAGCAGACCTATTGAAATTAATGGACCTCACACAGATCAATTTCACTTGGTCTACTCTGAGTAAAACCTAGCTGAACACCACCCTATCCAGCCTTTCTCAAACTTGGGTTCCCAGATGTTCTTGAACTACAACTCCCGGCATCCCAGACCACTGGTCACGCTGGCCAGAAATGATGGGAGTTGTAGTCCAACAACATCTAGGGAGCCAAGGTTGAGAAAGGCTGGCGTTAGACATGCTAATGATTTAGCTTAATATATGGTTGCTTTAACAAAGCTGACTCTTAACATTTTGCTAGGCATATCTGTTTGGAGAATTGGTGCGAATGGGAGGATGCCTTCATTTGGCATTTCATTCACCCAGTAATGTTTTCTGACTCGCATAATGATGACAAGATGGAGGACTTGGATGATGCTTGAAGATAATGAAGCTATAATGGTTGTCAAGAGTATGAAAAGTGGGAAGGTATGACTTGCATTTTACAGGCGCCATACACGGTAAATTAAAGTCAATAAGTTTCCAGACAATGGCAGCATCGAGGTCGACTTTTATTTATTTAGATAGTGCATTGAAGTCCTCCCTCTCTCCAGCCTTCTGATTTGTGTACTTAGTGGCACGTCGGTTTTTGTTTAGCTTTTCACTTGTGAGCTTTCGGGAACAGTGACAGCTTCTTTAGTCTTTTGGAACCTTTGGCTGCCAACTGCATAATTTTGCTCATTGGATTTTTTGCATTGTAAGGAATGTCGTGACGGACTGAGCAATGGAAAAGAACACGGAACGCCGGTGATTTTTGTCTAGATGGAGTTGAGTAGGTGGTTTAGAGTTCGGGAAGACCTGTATTTCATCCCTTGTACCCTGCTTCAGTGGCTTAAGGCTGTGAAGCAGGTTATAAATCTGTAGAAATAAAATAAATATTACTCGGATGGGTAACCGTAAGAGGATTTCAGCTGGGTAACTGGAAGAGGGTTTCAGCATAAGATGAGGTCCCACTAGAAGTTCAAATCAATGAATCTGCACACATAGGAGCCACAGGTGGAATGACTGCGGAAACCGGGTAGGAGAATAATAGCTTCCCAAGTGGAGTAAACTTGATTACAGCAAGGGTAGCCAATAATAATAATAATAATAATAATAATAATAATAATAATAATAATAATTTATTATTTATACCCCGCCCACCTGGCTGGGTTTCCCCAGCCACTCGGGGCGGCTTCCAACAAAACACTAAAATACAATAATCTATTAAACATTAAATGCTTCTCTAAACAGGGCTTCCTTTAGATGTCTTCTAAAAGTTTGGTAGTTATTTTTCTCTTTGACATCTGGTGGGAGGGTGTTCCACAGGGCGGGCGCCACTACTGAGAAGGCCCTCTGCCTGGTTCCCTGGCTTCTCGCAGTGAGGGAACCGCCAGAAGGCCCTCGGAGCTGGACCTCAGTGTCCGGGTAGAACGATGGAGGTGGAGACGCTCCTTCAGATATACTGGGCTGAGGCCGTTTAGGGCTTTAAAGGTCAGCACCATCACTTTGAATTGTGCTCGGAAACGTACTGGGAGCCAGTGTAGGTCTTTCAAGACAGGTGTTATATGGTCAATGTGGTCTTCTCCAGATACTCCCATCATCCCTAAGCATTGGCCATGCAGTCTGGGACTGATAGGGGTTGGAGTCCAACACCAACCAGAGGGCAACCTGTTGGCTACCCCTGGATTGTAGGATAGACATGATTGGAAGAAACACAGTGGATGCAGATTGCACCTGCTCTCCTGTCCTCCATCTACATGTCATGAGACAAAGGTTCTTGAGAGAAGAAGTAAGGCAAGGCCTACATAGCCTACACAATCATTCAAGCCTAAGCCTGTTAACTGTTAAGAGCAAACTGCTAAGTCCCTGTGACTCATGACTCATCTTGAGTGATGACTCATTCCCCCCTATAAAAGTAGGCAGCCTCTCTATGGGCCTCAGTGAGTGTCACTGTGTACCTGTGTGTGTTGTTGCAGACAGAGTGGCTCCAGGACTCCAGTTAATCAGTAACTAAGACTATGCCTCTGTGAAGAGTTAGATAGCTGCTATGAGCACTCTGTGTATGCTCTTTAACTATGCTGTTCTGAACAAGCTAATTTTCTTCAGTAAAGTTTTATTCTGTTTATAAAAAAGACTCTGCATTGATTAATTTACCGTTGCACGGCACTACACACATTCATCTGAAGGGTGGTTTAGAGCCTTTTTCAGGTTTTATGATTGTGCAGATAGTGCCTGTGCACTACTTGCCTATATGTAGGCTTTATTCAGAGCTTCTGATAGACACTTTGGGCATGAGAACAATGGGTGTGTTCTCAATCCTCCTTCTGAGATGCTGTCTCTGAAATTATGAAAGGGGCTGCTAGATGTTTTATTTATTATTAAACTTCTATCCCACCCATCCTCCCAAAGGAGCACAGGGCAGCAATGACTAATACTTCAATGCTAGAGCTGTATCATCATCATCATTATCATCATCATTATTAAACAACTTACCTCCTGCTTACCGGTATATGCAAAAGTGGCTTCTAAGCAGTTTATAAAATCCACCCATAATTAAAATGCACAATAATATTAAAATATTCTTAATTAAAATGCACAATAAAGCAAACAATTAAACAGCACAAAAATTCAAACAGTAAGGGGGGAAAAACCCAATTAAACAATGAAATCACAAGTTCAGGAGAATGCTTGCCTAAACAGGTGTGTTTTGAGGGGCCGGTGGAATGCCAATACTGATGTCAACATTTCAGTTTTACTTGAATTGGGTTACACTGAACTGAGTTTTAAATCGGCATGTAGAAAATGAGTTATGAGGCAGGAAGTATCTTTATTAAATCTCACCTCATCTATGAGCTGATTGGAGGGTCTGGAGATAATCTTTCCCCCGTGTTTGCATCCTTCCTGGCACTTCCTCTAAAGCAGGGATGTCCAGCGTGGCACCCTTCAGATGTTGTTGGACTCCAACTTCCATCAGCCCCAGACAGCATTTTGAATAGCCAAGGGAGTCGTAGTTCAGCAGCATCTGGAAGACTTCACATTGGGTCCCCCTACTCTAAGGAGTTTTCAGTGTACATCGTATCGGTCACCTTTTCAGTACATTTTTTTATCCTAGTAGCTCTGGGTGGCATATACTGCGTTCCTCCTGCCCACTTTTATCCTGATAACCACCTTTTGAGGTAGATTAGGTGGAGAGAGAGTTGATCCAAGCTCACCAAGCAAACTTCATGTCTGAATGGGGGATTTGAACGGGGGTTTTCCTCTGTCCTAGCCTGAGATTCTAACCATTGCACCACATGCATTTCCCCACTATGGTATTCAGAGCTAAAACTAGGCAGCATACATACCTAACAATAAAGCTAAACAGCCAGAATGAGATTATTTATTTTAAATCAATGAAGCAAAGCAACAAACTGTCTGAAAATTACAAAACCTAGTGTGCTCTCAAGACGCCGTAGGAAGTTATATTTACTAAATTTCAAGCCTGACAATGGTCCCCAGAGTAACTGGCATAATAAAGACACAATATGCAGTACTAAAGAAACAAGGGATAAAGAAAAACACATTAGAAAAACAGAGCAACATCATAACAAACAAACAAACAAACAAACAAACAAACAAACAAACAAACAGGTAACTAGAGACTACAACATTTTATAAAAACACTGCAATTCTGTTTAAGACAGCTTTTAAAAAATCTAGGCTGCTTGACAGAAATGAATTATTGTTTCTGCCAGCCTCCTGAATGGACTAGACCTGGCAGAGTTCTTTACGGGATGGACATCCCATAATCTGGAGACCATCAACACCAAATTCTTGTTTCTAGTGCCACCCAACCTTGCTTCAGAAGATTATGGCATCTCATCAACCAAACCTTCAACCACTGGAGGTTAGGAATAGGGCTGTGTAAGGAGCAGTAGTGTAGCAACAAATTCTGAAGTGCAGGGTCCCTTCATGACAGTCACAATTGCACCTCCCGATAGCCACACTCTCTCGTAGCTGCATTCCCTTCTAAGATTATACAACCTTCTAAGATTATACAATAAAAATGGACTTTCAGTCTCTTACTTTGGAGTTCTCTTGAGCAATGAATGCAGGCGGAGGGTATGTATCTTTTAGGTTCAGCAAGAAGAAGATCAAAAGGTGGTTTGCTGTTTTTTGCAGAGTAAATTACAGCTCACAGAGAGCACATCACACACTTGGAGCAAAGGTGTTTTTTTTAGAGCAAGCTAAAGCAGCTTTAAAAAGTTTCAGTAATGTAGCCCACAAGTGAAAATAAAAAAGTTAGAGGGTAGAGACATAAGCATGCAGAAATGAAATGCCGCCACATTTCAAAATTCCAGGGTCCTTACCAAAGTTACAGGAATTTGCCTACAAATGAAGCCTGTTTCAAGCTCTGGAGATTGGAGTGGGAAGGTAAGGAGGGAGCACAATCTTAAAATAGCCCAGGGCACCCTTAGCAATGGATGTTCTAGCACAAAATTGCTAAACTGCCTGAGGGAAACTCCTTTGGTACTGCAGATATTGAACTATTATTAGGCTCATTCATTAGCTGCTTAGAGGGCAATAAATGCCACAACTTTGCAGCGACAAGGCATAAGTAAATGCTAATCATCACTTTTTAGGAGCTGAGTTCTCAGGGTGCTTACACTGGGACTTTGCTCGTCTGAAAGTAATGGACCTACAACATCCCTGTGATCCCAGATGACTATACCCCTGATATGGAGGCACCATTTTTGTCCTGTCCTGTGTTGGTTGCAATCAGCAGCGTTTCTGTTCAGCTACAGTTCAGCTTCTATTAAAACCTTTTGTAATTTGTCTTGATATCCACTGTGGCCGCAGCTAATTAGGTCATTAACTTTGGTGCATTTCAGTGGAAGAGAAACATCAAAAACAATGCAGAAAATACTGTAGTTATTCATGTAATATTCACGGACTAAACCCCCACTCCCAGCAATAGTGAATACCACTTGCATTCCTTCTTTGTGATTTCCAATCCTGGCCTTGGGTGAACATGCAGATTGTGGCAACATCCGCTCCCATTTCTGTGTCTCATCCAGTTTCCCACGGTAAAGAACTTCACACAGAACAACTTTGATATCTACAGATAAAAAGATAAAAATCTGAGCCAGAGAAGAAGGTGGGTGGGGGTCTCTGTGTTGTAGTCAAGGCAAGCATTATGGCCTGCTAAGGTCATTAGAATCCTTAAAGTGCTTGGTGACAATTCTGTAACAAGCAGGAATAACTGAGCAGTAAGTTTGCTGCACTAAGTCCATGCAATCTGAATCACTTTCACGGGGCTTAACGTGGTTTCCTATGTACCTAGGTAGGTAAGTTTTGTCTCCCCAATGTTAGATAAGCACTGGCCTAGCTCGGAATTTCTTAAAGGCAAATGACTGGGTGGGAGTTGGTAAAGGCATCTCGCGCTAACTGTACCAGGGTGTTAGTTGTGTCAGGTAGTAGGTCCCATGTGACAGCGCCTCTTCCACACTCACTGCTAAGAAGTCAGCCAGCTGTTGTTTGTAATGCATAATTCAAAAGCTTGTTTCAGACAAATTCATTTTAGCATGAAATGTGCAGAGACACGTGTATGCAGGGTGAGGCTGATCACAGTTGATTCCAGTCCTTCCTCAAAGCATCATAAAGACCTCATAACAACCATATGAGGTAGGGAAAGAGAGAGAGGGAGAGGGAGAGGGAGAGAGAGAGAGAGAGAGAGAGAGAGAGAGAGAGGTGTCAGCCGAAGGTCTTTCAGTGAACTTCATTATGACAATTATTAATAATCATATTTGTCTTTCAACCTTCAACCAAGGGCTTCAGTGTTACCCTGGTGACCTCTCTCTTAGGCCTTCTCTATAACCCTATTTGATCCCCTCCTCTATTTTATTCCCTTACTTTCTCTCTCCTTTTATTCTCCCATCTTCTTTCACAGTTCTTCTCTTCCCTTCTCTATGGCATTTCATGAGAACACAGGTCTGGTTTAATCATTAAAAAAGGACCCACAGTATTTAGTTTAGGTGGAATATCCAAATAATCGTAGGCATGATCAAATCAAAACAGTCAAACAAATTGTTTCACATATTACTGTACAGTTAGTAAAGTCCCAGAGGGAGAAGGATACAGCTGGCTGAGTTTGAGTTCTGTTGAATTACTGAGCTACTATTTAATTTGGACGTCCCAGGCAACACTTTTTATTATTATTAAGAGTGAACTTGGAGGGATGGATGAATGCTCCTCTGTTTGGATCTCAAGAAGCATCTGGGTTTTGTGAGCATTCTTCGCAAGTCCTTGAGAAACTTTGAGGGGTTTTTGTGCAAGAAGTCATAAAGAATGCTTGTAAAACCCAGGTGGTACACCTCCCACCTCTGCCAGTTTCTCCCTCTCCTCCTCAAGTAGAAATAAAAGCTTTACCCTCCAGTTGAGAGGCCCTGAAGATGTGTGGAAGTATCATTAGCAGCTAAGGATTGTGGGACTCCTAAGCTCCATGATCTCCAGCTACAAATGGTAGAGACAGGGTTAGATCAGAGAGGGCTGAAACTAAAGAAAGCCACTGCGGCAGCTAGACTGGTGACTGGTACTGGCCGCTGAGACCACATAACAATGGTCCTGAAAGACCTAGATTTGCCCACAGTATGTTTCCAGGCACAATTCAAAGTGTTGATGGTGACCTTTAAAGCCCTAAATGGCCTCGGTCCTGTATACGTGAAGGAGAGTCTCCACCCCCATCATTCAGCCTGGACAGTGAAGTCCAGCTCCGAGGGCCTTCTGGCAGTTCCCTCACTGCGAGAAGTGAGGGTACATGGAACCAGGCAGAGGGCCTTCTCGGTAGTGGCACTTGCCCTGTGGAATGCCCTCTCGTCAGATGTCAAGGAAATAAACAACTATCTGACTTCTAGAAGACATCTGAAGGCAGCCCTGTTCAGGGAAGTTTTTAATGTTTGAAGTTTTATTCTGTGTAATATTCTTTTGGGAGCCACCCAGAGTGGGCTAATAATAATAATTAATAGACAACCTGATGTTCTGGACAGCAACTCACTTCAGCCACAGCAATCACGGCCAATGGTCAAGGATGATGGGAGTTGTAGGAGAGAACATCCAGAGAGCAACAGGTTGCATACTTGTGGTATAGGCAATACTGAGCGAAATAGAATAATGGTCTGCCTCACAAATTGACATGTGTGTGATGTTCCATCCTCTGACCTGTTGTTGCCACCTGGGACTTGGCTACATTTGTAAAAATAAAGCACTTTATATGCGTTAAAACACCATGACACAAGATGGCACTGTGGAATTCCATTTTTCGCCAATGGAACTTCCCTGTATGAAGTTTACAACGTGTTTAACTGAATCACTTCTTTGATCCACCCCTGTATAGTAGTACCTCGGGTTAAGAACTTAATTCGTTCTGGAGGTCCGTTCTTAACCTGAAACTGTTCTTAACCTGAGGTACCACTTTAGCTAATGGGGCCTCCTGCCGCTGGAGCCCAATTTCTGTTCTCATCCTGAAGCAAAGTTCTTAACCCGAGGTACTATTTCTGGGTTAGCGGCATCTATAACCTGAAGCATCTGTAACCCAAGGTACCACTGTACTCATGCAACTCCTGTTTCCATTGAGAAGTGTTGCTAGGGATAAGCAAATCTGTCACTTTTGGTTTCTTTCAGCTTCTCGTTTTTCCAAATTTGCGTTCAATTCTCTGGGTTTCCACATCAGTTTGATTTTTTTATTTTTTTTAATTCAACATGAGAATTCACCAGCATTTTAGTGCTAACTTCTAAAACACATTTCTGCATGCAATCTTGCCCGATAATCACATTCTTACAAAACAATTTCCCCCAACGCAATGCAATGTATGTTAAAGGTAAAGGTACCCCTGCCCGTACGGGCCAGTCTTGACAGACTCTAGGGTTGTGCGCCCATCTCACTCAAGAGGCCGGGGGCCAGCGCTGTCCGGAGACACTTCCGGGTCACGTGGCCAGTGTGACATCGCTGCTCTGGCGAGCCAGAGCCGCACACGGAAACACCGTTTACCTTCCCGCTAGTAAGCGGTCCCTATTTATCTATTTGCACCCGGGGGTGCTTTCGAACTGCTAGGTTGGCAGGCGCTGGGACTGAGCAACGGGAGCACACCCCGCCGCGGGGATTCGAACCGCTGACCTTTCGATCGGCAAGCCCTAGGCGCTGAGGCTTTTACCCACAGCGCCACCCGCGTCCCTACGCAATGTATGTTATTTTCATTAATATGTGCCTTTTTATATTCACACTTAGTTTGTTGGACCTGGACCTGGGAGAACAAGGGTTCGAATCCCCACTTAGCCGTGAAGCTCACTGGGTGACCTTGGGCCAGTCCCTGTCTCTTAGCCTAATGTAGCTCACAGGGTTGTTGTGAGGAAATCCATGTACACCGCCTTGAGCTCCTTGGAAGATAAAGTGGTATATAAATGTAAATGATAATAATAATAAGGAGTAAAATGTGTTTTGTACATATTGCCCAGAAGGAGAACTTCCATACAAAATTCAGAGAAGCAAGGATTTTGAAGGATGGCTGTGTTTCGGCTCCCGTATTGTTTTGGAAAGATGAGATAAGTTAACCTTTATATGCGGACCAAGTTAAATTTCACCACCATTTCTTCTGGTAGCCTAATACCCGGTGTTCAATTCCACAAGAAAACATAGCTGGATTTTGAGCTCCCCTATATCCTATGACCAAGGCAGAAATAATGTCAGTATGGCTTGAATATTATTATTTTGCTACTTTCTCCCCATTCTTCGTTCGGTCACTTGCATAACCAAAACTCCCTACATGCACCCTTATTATTATATTTAATTTCATTGGCTAGTCATGTTGTTAGATTTTATATAAGAAAACCCAAGGGGGGAGGAGACACTGAAAAAATAGCAAAGGAACCATGATTGGGGGCTGGAAGACCCTTGAAGCGATCGAGAAAAGGGCAAATGTGAGAGAAGGTGAAAGAACAGCAGCCCAGAGGTGGAAGAAAGTAGTTGGCATTTTATATCTGGAAGGCAGAGATGGGTGTTCGTAGCTCCACAGAAAAAAAGAGTGACTCTTAAATGACCCAACACTGCAGATGTAAGCGACTGTAAAAATCTGAAATTCTTTCCCCGGATGCCCAAAGAGCTGTTTCCCAGAAATGCAAAAGCTTTTGACTCTTTACCATGGAAATCAATACCAAAGCAAGGCATGGTCTAGTTCATGGGTAGGCAAACTAAGGCCTGGGGGCTGGATCCGGCCGAATCGCCTTCTAAATCCAGCCTGTGGATGGTCAGGAATCAGCGTGTTTTTACATGAGTAGAATGTGCCCTTTTATTTAAAATGCATCTCTGGGTTATTTGTGGGGCCTGCCTGGTGTTTTTACATGAGTAGAATGCGTGCTTTTATTTGAAATGCATCTCTAGGTTATTTGTGGGGCATAGGAATTCGTTCATTTATCCCCCCCCCCCAATATAGTCCGGCCCTCCACAAGGTCTGAGGGACGGTGGACCGGCCCCCTGATGAAAAAGTTTACTGACCCCTGGTCTAGTTCCTGCCTTTCAGGAAGTAATGGCAGAAGGATAGACAAGCTATAGACTCATAACCATTTGCCAGGATGTTTCTTACCACTTTAAATTGCACCTCAACTATGAACTCGTTGGTCAGATAGGGATGGGGGAGGATTTCTAATTTTGGGTCTCATCTAAAGACAAATCTCGCAAATTGTAGTTAGCGGTTTGAGAGAATGCAGTTCAAATCCCAGCGTGGCTGTGAAGCTCCATGGCTGGCCTTGGGCTGGACACACTCTTCTCATCTTAACGTACTTCGCAGGATTGTTGGGAGGATAAAAAGCAGAGAAGAAGGAAGTCTCTTGCATAGTACCTTGAGCTTCCTAGCAGAGAGGATGGAAATCAAATGCATGTAGCAGATAACGATAATGCTCATTATTATTACTCCATGAGATGGCAATGCAGCACAAGTCAACAGCTATCAGGGGGGAAAACCATACCAGCTTTTGTCTTAGTTATGCTGATCAAACCCTTTTGTGTATGGATTAGCTGCAGGGCTGCCTCATTTCAGGCATCAGGTGGGGGACTGAATATTTGAATCTTACCCCAGTCTCTGTTTATATAATCCCCGCTTATATAAAACTGTCATGCCGGGTTGGGCGGGGGGAAATGTTCTAGGCTAGCCTTCTGTGTGACATACTAATTTTTGATTCACACCACATGCTTCTTTTGTGGACGGAGTGTTCAGACCAGCAATCGCCACCACCTGTGGCCCAAAGCGGTACAGTTCAGCGACGGATATGTCATGTGAGTTTGCTGGTCACATCGCTCAGCTTCCAGTCTTGGCAAAGTAAAGGTGTTTACAGCTGGAAAAAAAAGACAAACTAATATTCAGAGCTTACAGAGTCCTGTGTGCAGTGCTTTGCAAGACCCTGGCGATCAGCTGATCATCGACACTTTCAGAGTCAAAGTCTTTGCAAGCACTGACAATCAGCTGATCGTCAAAGCTTACAAACCCAGGTGTACAGTGTTTTGCACAAGGCTTTGCAAGTGCCCAGTCGTGTCTGTAATCCCCCTTCCAGCTCAGTTACAAATAGGTGCCCCACACCTAACAACATATACGACATCAAGTGTAGGGCGGGAGGCTGTGGCTGAGCCGAGCTGAGCTGAAATGGCCTCACCGGCTAAATGAGCAGGCCTTATTCTTTACCATCCTCTGCTACCTTTAACCAAAGACTAGGGATTGTCAAGGATCAGAGATTGCCAAGCTCATTCTCTGCTGCTGAGCTGCAGCCCTTCCTTGTGTTTTCTGTACCGTGGCAGCACCTTGTCTATTTTTATCAAAGTAAAGTTCAAGGGATTTTGATATAATTCCAACAGGGGAGGTTAACTGCTCAATAGAGACAGGAATTGCATTTGGCTGTCTGTTTCAAAGAGCAGACTTCCTCCTTTTACTCTGTTGAGCAAATAACAAGGCAAACATTGGGGAGCTGGTGGTGTGATGGTTAGAGTGTCAGACTAGGACACCCTGGATCCCCACTTGGCTTTGAAGCTCTCGCTGGGTGACCTTGGGCCAGTCACTTGGGCCAGTCTCAGCCTGACCTACCTCACATGATTGTTGAGAGGATAAAATGGCAGAGGAGGATTGTGTACAGCCCCTCAGGTTCATTGGAGGAAAGGTGGGGATATTAATTGGGGGGGGGGGGAATAAATATAAAATGAAACTATCTGCTCTGTATTTGCACCTTTATCTTGCATTTCAGCAGCCCAGATGATTTTGTGATGTGATACGTTACTGTATTAGGGGACGCGGGTGGCGCTGTGGCTTAAACCACAGAGCCTAGGACTTGCCGATAAGAAGGTCTGCGGTTTGAATCCCCACGACAGAGTGAGCTCCCATTGCTCGGTCCCTGCTCCTGCCAACCTAGCAGTTCGAAAGCACGTCAAAGTGCAAGTAGATAAATAGGTACTGCTCCAGTGGGAAAGTAAACGGCGTTTCCGTGCACTGCTCTGGTTCGCCAGAAGCGGCTTAGTCATGCTGGCCACACGACCCGGAAGCTGTATGCTGGCTCCCTCGGCCAATAAAGCGAGATGAGCGCCGCAACCCCAGAGTCGGTCACGACTGGACCTAATGGTCAGGGGTCCTTTTACCTTTACCTTTAAGTTACTGTATCACTCGAGAGACTGTGGACTCTCCTTCCTTGGAGGTTTTTAAGCAGAGGTTGGATGGCCATCTGTCATGGATGCTTCACTTGAGATTCCTGCATTGCAGGGGGCTGGACTAGATGACCACAGGGGTCCCTTCCAACTCTACAATTCTATGATTACCATACAGTCACCCTTAGCAAAAATGAGCCCTTTGCTTTTTCTCTCCCTGCAGTCCCCTCTAAAGGCAGCTACCTCTTGTTTGAGTTGAGTGAAAGTAATTAATGCAGTGGACTATGAAAGGCTGGGAGCTTATTTAAAATTAATTCTATCAAAATAGCATCTTACTGCACCAAGGAGCCCTATTTATTTATTTCGCGAGAATGCAGGGTAGGAGACTGACAAAAACAAAATGAACTTTTATCAAACATGTTATTCTAGGGCAGGAGGCTGGATTTGTTCCTCATGTGGGAACAGTCTGCTTTTATCATGAAAGATTCCTGCATTGCAGGGGGTTGGACTAGATGACCCTTAGGGTCCCTTCCAACTCTACAGTTCTGTGACTCTGTGATTCTATGGAATACACATTGACCTTTGCATTCATTACCCAATGTAAGGTGAAAGTTAATGGGCTGATTTTGTGCCCTGCTGCCTGTCTGTTCATCTATCTGTTCACCCACCTTATATATTTATGGCAAATTCATTCTCCTTACATAGCCAAACCAGCCTCATCTGCTCACAAGAGAGACATAGCAGCAAGGATACAGGAACTCTGAGGTTTAAAAACCCTAAGGGCAAAGCCAAAGCAACCAATTGAGGGGTGAGCATGCTTAGTAGCCATGGTATACTGATTTGACTTTTGAGAGGCCCCCCAGCTTCAAAACTGCAGTGAGGGGAGATTATAAATATTGCTTACATTCACACTGACTGTAGTCCTACCTGCCACGGATCTACAGTGCCTAGCTCCCTTAAGAAACAAAGGGAATAGCTAGCAGAGCCCTGAATGTGAATGCTAAACACTGCAATATTTTGCTGCAGATCCTACTTTTATGTGTAAATTCATGCAAATTGTTTCCTTCTCCAAAGTCTGTTTATATAAGTGAATTCACTTATTGGGCTGTGAACTGCACAGCGTCCTTTGCTTCCGACAGAAGGAAGGTTAGGGAGGTGGGTAGGATTATCTGTTGTTGGTTTAGTGTTTTGGCCACAGCCCCATGGGGCCTCTGTACATGACATTCTGGTGGAATTCTTCTTCTTCTTTGGTGATTACACATAACTGAGTAAGATTGTATTCCATGAACACGGTTTTAACACTGAGTCTGTAAGTGACTGTGGAGGCCATTTCTGGATCCACACGTCCTTCCACAGTGGGGACATTGGTTTCTGGGTGGGAGTTGATCACAATGAGGGTTTGCCAAGTGTGCCTTCCTCTTAGCTCGTTTCTCCCTTGTGTCCTGAGTTCAAGCATCTTCAAAGTCCATGGCACCTTTGGTAAAGGCTGTTCTCCAACTGGAGCGCTCGCAGGCCAGTGTTTCCCAGTTGTCGGTGTTTATACTACATTTTTAAAGATTTGCCTTAAGAGAGTTTTTAAACCTCTTTTGTTGACCACCAGCATTACACTTACTATTTTAAAGTTCAGAATAGAGTAGTTGCTTTGGAAGACGATCATCAGGCACCCACACAACATGACCAGTCCAACGAAGTTGACGTTGGAGAATCATTGCTTCGACACTGGTGATCTTTGCTTCTTCCAGTACACTGGCATTAGTTCACCTGTCTTCCCAAGTGATGTGTAAAAATTTCGGAGACACCGTTAATGAAATCTTTCAAGGAGCTGGAGATGGCATTTATAAGTGGTCTGTCTTTCAAAAGCATACAGTAACGTTGGTAGTACAATAGCTTTGTAAACAGGCATTTTTGATTCCCTGCGAATGTCCTGGTCCTCAAACACTCTGCACTTAAAGTGGGAGAAAGCTGCACTTCCAGAGCTCAGGCGATGCTGGATTTCGGCATCAATGTTGGCCCTTGTGGAAAGATAACTGCCCAGGTAGGAAAAGTGATCAACACTTCCCAAGGTTACACCATAGAGTTGAATTTGTGGTGCTACAGAGGGGTTTTTTTGTGCTTGTTGGTGCAGCACTTTGGTTTTTTGGATGTTGAGCAATAGGCCAAGCTTTTCGTAAGTGTCTTTGAAGCTATCTAGGATAGTTCATTCTCTGAGTGTGGTGGAATTACAGTTCTTGTGATGCCTAAAGAATTCACAGTGGATTCTGGACTTAGAGCGGGGAGATGTGGGTTCAGTCCCTTCTCACTTAGAGAGCTTGCTGAATTGCAATTCCCCATCTCCATCACCCCACTGCCCTGCTGCCTCTCTGTCTAATCTCTTTTACACCCATTCTCCAACATCTCACAGATGAAAACAGTTATAGCCTTATAACACCACTATCCACATACCAGAGATCTCTGCATAAGACTCTTTCATGCTGCTTAAGGCTTTGTGCTGCCAACTGTATACTGCTTTCATGTACTCTGCAATAACCTATTCCCCCATCAGAAAGGGAGTGTTTGTTCTTTTGGTTAAAGATATATTGGGGTTGGGGAGAGAGAAATGTAATTGCCTGACAATATGTCACTTCAAAACAGACCTGATGCTTTAGTCTTCACGCATGTGCATTTATAGACATGTGCATTAGAGGCAAGTTACCTCTACTCTCCCACCAGACATGTAGCTTCCAAAAACCCTGGGGAGGGCACTGAGGCACCAGTAATGCCAACTCTAGTAATTAATGG
Source organism: Podarcis muralis (assembly GCF_964188315.1). Classification (NCBI taxonomy): domain Eukaryota; kingdom Metazoa; phylum Chordata; class Lepidosauria; order Squamata; family Lacertidae; genus Podarcis; species Podarcis muralis. Next base: position 14,106,707 of record NC_135658.1, on the reverse strand, counting down.
TAATGGTTTTCGAACGTGTGTAGCATGGTGTGTGCGCGCCGGGGGGCTGTGACTCAATTTTTGAGGGGGTGCGATCCAGGAGGCCCAATGCTGGTGACCCCAGCATGATATGGCATGGTGCTCATTGTGCATGTGTGTTGTCAAGTTTGCAATGCATGTGTGTGACATCATGCTTGTAACATGTGCTACACATGTGATATTGGAAGGAGGCAGAATGCGGAGCCGAGCACTGTGTGACTTCAGTGGTCAGCAGTTCCTCCTCTTTCACATTCAGGAGGAGCTGGTCCCTGAGACTGAGCCACACTTGGCTCTGCGCTCAGCCTACTAAGTCCTCTCAACATTGAGGGGGCCCGGCCCCTCCCAATGGATATTGGGAGGGTGAAGACACCTTGGTCCCATAGAGTTGGCACCCCTGGCCTAAATGAAGCCCACAAGCAGGACATGAGTGTGACAGCTTTCACCTAGTTTGGTCCCCAGCAACTGGTAAGGTAAAGGGACCCCTGACCATTAGGTCCAGTCGTGGCCAACTCTGGGGTTGTGGCGCTCATCTTGCTTTATTGCCCGAGGGAGCCGGCATACAGCTTCCGGGTCATGTGGCCAGCATGACTAAGCCGCTTCTGGCGAACCAGAGCAGCGCACGGAAACGCCATTTACCTTCCCGCCGGAGCGGTACCTATTTATCTACTTGCTCTTTGACGTGCTTTTGAACTGCTAGGTTGGCAGGAGCAGGGATCAAGCAATGGGAGCTCACCCCGTCACGGGGATTCGAACCGCCGACCTTCTGATTGGCAAGTCCTAGGCTCTGTGGTTTAACCCACAGCGCCACCCGCGTCCTGCCCAGCAACTGGTAGTCAGAGGCATAAACCCCCCAACAGTGGAAGTAGAACAGAGAGGTAAAAAGGCATTTGGAAGAAGATTGGCTCCTGTCAGCCACCCACTTCATCCTGTTTTCAACGCTAAGCAGTTGCAGATATGTATGAGTGCGTTGAGATGCCAGGTGGAGACGAGGAGGGAGGAACGGGAGAATTTGGAACAAGCCCACGAGAAGAGAAATTTGACTTGCCGCGTCTAGCTTTCATCTGCCGAACTGGGAAACAACATTCCCCAATCACTGCAAGATGCCACAAGGCAGAGACGCACCTGACAGTTCTTCAGAAACACATGTGAAGACAGGGGAGAGAATAAAAAGCAGAAGCAAATGCGAGAGGGAAGCCTGAAGCTCCCCCTTCTCCTGCTCTCAATAATACATAAAGGAAGGGGCAGCTCAGAGACAATTCAACATGCTGAGCATTCAGTGTCACTGCTGAAGTTTTTGCACGGCCGCAGCTGGCGGTCCTTATAGTAAAAACTCACTTCCAACTCTACAATTCCACGGTTCAAAGCTTGAACCATTGACAAAAGGTAATGAAGAAACCTAGACAGCATCTTAAAAAGTAGAGACATCACCTTGCCAACAAAGGTCAGTATAGTAAAAGCCATGGTTTTCCCAGTAGTGATGTATGGAAGTGAAAGCTGGACCATAAAGAAGGCTGATCGCCGAAGAATTGGTGCTTTTGAATTATGGTGCTGGAGGAGACTCTTGAGAGTCCCATGGATTGCAAGAAGATCAAACCTATCCATTCTGAAGGAAATCAGCCTTGAGTACTCACTGGAAGGACAGATCCTGAAGCTGAGGCTCCAATACTTTGGCCACCTCATGAGAAGAGAAGACTCCCTGAAAAAGACCCTGATGTTGGGAAAGATGGAGGGCACAAGGAGAAGGGGACGACAGAGGACGAGATGGTTGGATAGTGCCAACATGAGTTTGACCAAACTGCGGGAGGCAGTGGAAGAGAGGAGTGCCTGGCGTGCTCTGGTCCATGGGGTCACGAAGAGTCGGACACGACTAAACGACTAAACAACAACAACAACAACGAAGAAACAGAAGGGAAGGGGAGCTGAGAAATTAAGCACATAGAGGAAGTATGGCTTGTAGAAATACTAAGCCAAAATAAAAGGGCCTTTGCAAAGGAGAGGTCAGAGGGGGGAGATTGGGAGGAGGTGATGGATACTGAAGAGGCAACAGAGTTTAGTGAACAGGAGGAACCTGTAGGTGGCAATGAGACAATGGATCTTCTCTGTGGTAGCTCCCCATGTATGGGATGCGCAAATTTAATAAACCTAACCTCAACTTCTAGGGTCTGCATTATTCTCCTAAGTTGTCTATATTGAGACTGCAACAGTCAGACACCCCCTGCGTTGTCTCTTATAGGAGCTAACTGAATATCTGCACATGTGTAAAGAAGAAATAATGAATCTAAATTTAAGAAAGAAAACGACAACAAAGCAACCTTGAAACAGAATAAGTAATGCACAGTGCACCAACAAATGCAAATTGTTTTCATGGGCATAATTCATTCATCTCCTGGAATCTGGCTTTTCTCAGTGGAAATCCTGGATGAGCTTCGCAGAATGAACAATTGTTTCTTGGTGCTGCAATTAATAGTTCTTTCTTACCCCACAAGGGATCCGACGGAATAAATGTGTTAGAGAAAGTGAAACACTTAGGAACTGTAGCTGCAGCGGCCCTGAAACACTCATGAGAATGGAGGATTCGTCAACACTCGGTGGAGACTATTAATCACTGAGGTTCTGTTTGCAATCTCTCCCTTTAATTCTACTCCACATTTAGCCCACCTCCAGTGTGACAAAAGAGAAAGGAGCCATCCCATGGACAAGAAGAATTCCAGTAATGAATAATAGAACCTCTCTCTGCTAAAACTGTTTCACTTAGCGCACAACAATGTGGATTAAGTGTGCAATTGTTGTCAACGCAGTTAACAGAAGGAGGAAGGAAAAGCACAAAGGAAGAAAAACATTATGGATCCTTGACATATTTTATTGCTTGCGTAGTTATCGCTACTCCACTCTTCTGCCCCAAAATGGTGCTCTCAAGACATTCACCATCATAACATATGAAACAGTTAACAATGAAACCATCCAAAACCCATTCAACTGTAGAACAACAGAAGGGTTTAATGATCTATAAATAACACCTGGAGGAGAACTGCTCAGGCGGTGCTCTAAGCCACTGCATGCCACTTTGAGCTGCTTGGATTGGAAAAAAAGTGGGATATCAATGTAATTAACAAACAAACAGGGGCCAAAGGCTCAAAATATGAAGTGGGCAGGTGGAGCAATGTGATAGATGGGAACCCCAGCTGAAACGAGCAGCAAAAACTTTCAAGCATCAGCTATCTGAGTATGTTTAATTTTGCATTTAATGTTCTGGTATTTATGTGCATGCATGATTAATTATGAACATGAACCCAGAGGCATTTGAATACCGTATTTTTCGCACCATAGGACGCACTTTTTCCCTCCCAAAAAGCAAGGGAAAATGTGTGTGCGTCCTATGGAGCGAATGCAGGCTTTCGCTGAAGCCTGGAGAGTGAGAGGGGTCGGTGCGCACCGACCCCTCTCGCTCTCCAGGCTTCAGGAAGCTATCCGCTAGCCGTGGGAGACCCAGCTCTCCCACGGCTAGCGGACCGCTGCGCTAATCCAGAAGCTTGGGGCGTGCGGAGCACAGCGCGCCCCAAGCTTCTGGGTGCCGGCAAGGTCTCGCTAGCCCTGGGAGAGCCCCGCGACGTTGCGTGGCTCTCCCAGGGCTAGCGAAGCGCCGCGCTAATCCCGAAGCTTGGGGCGCGTGGAGCTCAGCGCACCCCAAGCTTCTGGGTGCCGGCAAGGTCTCGCTAGCCCTGGGAGAGCCCCGCGACGTTGCGTGGCTCTCCCAGGGCTAGCGAAGCGCCGCGCTAATCCCGAAGCTTGGGGCGCGTGGAGCTCAGCGCACCCCAAGCTTCTGGGTGCCGGCAAGGTCTCGCTAGCCCTGGGAGAGCCCCGCGACGTTGCGTGGCTCTCCCAGGGCTAGCGAAGCGCCGCGCTAATCCCGAAGCTTGGGGCGCGTGGAGCTCAGCGCGCCCCAAGCTTCTGGGTGCCGGCAAGGTCTCGCTAGCCCTGGGAGAGCCCCGCGACGTTGCGTGGCTCTCCCAGGGCTAGCGAAGCGCCGCGCTAATCCCGAAGCTTGGGGCGCGTGGAGCTCAGCGCACCCCAAGCTTCTGGGTGCCGGCAAGGTCTCGCTAGCCCTGGGAGAGCCCCGCGACGTTGCGTGGCTCTCCCAGGGCTAGCGAAGCGCCGCGCTAATCCCGAAGCTTGGGGCTTCGGGATTAGCGCTCCGCTCAGCCTGCTTCCCGGAGCGCCAGGCGCCCTGAAAGCAGAGCTCCAGGCGCTTCGGGAACACATCCGCAGCATGGGGAGCCTTGCAGGAATTCCCCACAGGGCTCCCCACGCTGCGGATAGCAGCCTGCTGCCTGGCGGGTGGGGCGCCCTGAAGCAGAGCGCCCCTCGCGCCAGGCATACATCCGCAGAGTGGGGAGGCTTGCAGGAGTTCCCGACAAGGCTCCCCACGCTGCGGATAGCAGCCTGCTGCCTGGCGGGTGGGGCGCCCTGAAGCAGAGCGCCCCTCGCGCCAGGCAGACATCCGCAGAGTGGGGAGGCTTGCAGGAGTTCCCGACAAGGCTCCCCACGCTGCGGATAGCAGCCTGCTGCCTGGCGGGTGGGGCGCCCTGAAGCAGAGCGCCCCTCGCGCCAGGCAGACATCCGCAGAGTGGGGAGGCTTGCAGGAGTTCCCGACAAGGCTCCCCACGCTGCGGATAGCAGCCTGCTGCCTGGCGGGTGGGGCGCCCTGAAGCAGAGCGCCCCTCGCGCCAGGCAGACATCCGCAGAGTGGGGAGGCTTGCAGGAGTTCCCGACAAGGCTCCCCACGCTGCGGATAGCAGCCTGCTGCCTGGCGGGTGGGGCGCCCTGAAGCAGAGCGCCCCTCGCGCCAGGCAGACATCCGCAGAGTGGGGAGGCTTGCAGGAGTTCCCGACAAGGCTCCCCACGCTGCGGATAGCAGCCTGCTGCCTGGCGGGTGGGGCGCCCTGAAGCAGAGCGCCCCTCGCGCCAGGCAGACATCCGCAGAGTGGGGAGGCTTGCAGGAGTTCCCGACAAGGCTCCCCACGCTGCGGATAGCAGCCTGCTGCCTGGCGGGTGGGGCGCCCTGAAGCAGAGCGCCCCTCACGCCAGGCATACATCCGCAGAGTGGGGAGGCTTGCAGGAGTTCCCGACAAGGCTCCCCACGCTGCGGATAGCAGCCTGCTGCCTTGTGGGGCTGGCCGATGTCTGTCTGGCGGGCGGGGAGCTCTGCTTCAGGGCGCCCCTCGCGCCAGGCAGACATCCGCAGAGTGGGGAGGCTTGCAGGAGTTCCCGACAAGGCTCCCCACGCTGCGGATAGCAGCCTGCTGCCTGGCGGGTGGGGCGCCCTGAAGCAGAGCGCCCCTCGCGCCAGGCATACATCCGCAGAGTGGGGAACCTTGCAGGAGTTTCCCACAGGGCTCCCCACGCTGCGGATAGCAGCCTGCTGCCTGGCGGGTGGGGCGCCCTGAAGCAGAGCTCCCCGCCCGCCAGACAGACATCGGCCAGCCCCACAAGCTTGGGGGACAGCAGGGAGGCGCAGCGCCACTATCCCGCTGTTCCTCGACCTGGTTCGGTTTCCCTGACCTGCTTTTGGGGGGGAAATAAAGGGGAAATTTTTTTCCTTTATTTCCCCCCCAAAAAACTAGGTGCGTCCTATGGTCCGGTGCGTCCAATCGTGCGAAAAATACGGTATCTAGAGGATTTTCTTGAGATCTAATCCATATTTTCAATTGTAACATGATAGCCCTAGGGCCTTGTTCTGTAGTCTTAGAGTGTCTTTCTCTGCTGTACAATGGCATGGTTCTTTTGTGTTACACACACACACACACACACACACACACACGGATCTAAACTTGTTTGAAGCTACCTGGAATGCACACAGCACATAGGAGGTAGTGATAGCCACCAACTTAGATGGTTTCAAGAGAGGATAAATTCATGGAGGATAAGGCTAAAATGGATGCTAGCCGTGATGGCTACGCTTGGTTTCCAGAGTCAGGAGCAGTCATGCTTCTGAATATTGGTTGTTTCTGTAATCCACAGGAAAGGAGAGTGCTCTTGCGCTCAGTTTCTGCTTGAGGGTTTCCCAAAAGCATCTGGTTGGCCACTGAGAGAACAGGATGCTGGACTACATTGGCCATTGGTCTGACCCAGCAGGCCCTTCTTATGTTCTTACAGTAAAGGTAAAGGTAAAGGGACCCCTGACCATTAGGTCCAGTCGTGACCGACTCTGGGGTTGCGGCGCTCATCTCGCTCTATGGGCCGAGGGAGCCGGCGTTTGTCTGTAGACAGCTTCCGGGTCATGTGGCCAGCATGTCTAAGCCGCTTCTGGTGAACCAGAGCAGCACACGGAAACGCCGTTTACCTTCCCACCGGAGCGGTACCTATTTATCTACTTGCACTTTGACGTGCTTTCGAACTGCTAGGTTGACAGGAGCTGGGACCGAGCAACAGGAGCTCACCCTGTCACAGGGATTCGAACCGCCGACCTTCTGATCGGCAAGTCCTAGGCTATGTGGTTTAACCCACAGCGCCACCTGTGTCCCTACATGTTCTTACAGTAGAATCACAGAATTCTAGCGTTGGAAGGGACCACAAAGGTCCTGCAGCCCAACTCCCTGCAATGCAGGAATCTTTTGCCCAACGTGGGGCTCGAACCCCCAGCCCTGAGATATTAAGAATCTCACACACTACTGACTGAGCTATTCTATAGGAAGCCTGAAAGCAGGACCTGAGCTTCAACAGCAGTGCTCTCCCCTACCTGCGATTCCCAGCGACTGGTGTTCAGACGCATAATGCCTCTGAAAGTCGATGTCTCAATGTTGTTTTAATGGGATCGTCTTACTGTGTATTTTAATTATGGATGTGCATATGTCAATGCATGCTTAATTGATTGTTATGCCGGTAAACCACTTAGAAGCCTGCTTGGGCACTAAGCGGTATATGAATTGACAATAGCGATTAAGGAGAGCTAAAGCAGTGTGCAGCAGAAAAGAAAAGATCTAAGCTGGGGGTTTTGGTTTACCTTTCAGCACCTTATTCCTAAACATTTTGAACGGGAACTTCTCTAGGGTACTTTCTGGGCTGAGACTTCTCTCCTAAGTTAGTTAGAGCGTGGTGTTGATAAAGCCAAGGTTGCAGGTTCGATCCCTGTATGGGACAGCTGCATATTCCTGCACTGCAGGGGGTTGGACTAGATGATCCTTAGGGTCCCTTCCAACTCTACAGTTCTGTGATCCATGCACAGCAGTTTGTAACCCTCACCCACCCCACCTGAAGGGAGCAAAGCCAAAACTGCAGCAACCTGGTGCTGGTTTCAGTCCCTCTTGGAATGAGTTTATTTGTTTTGGATAAAAGCCACGGCAAACGCAGAAACCTCATCTTGTTTCATTACAGCCTTAAAACCACTTGAGTAAAACAAGAACATTGTCACATTTATACAATTTATCATGTCAAGCTTACACGGCAAACGTGAACTGATAATGCACCTGTGAAATCTACCGTATTAGCTAAAAGTAACAAAACCAAATTGGCGTGGCATGTCCATAAATCTCTCTATGGATCAAACTACATGTTACGCTAATCACACTTTTGTTGTTGTCTAAATTATGATTAATGATGCCACTTGTTTCATTTGTTAAAAAATGTGTATCCTGACTTGCAGGGTGGAGCAACTTGCCTGGTGGGGCTTCCAAGTAGAGGCATTGCCGCAGTATCCCCAAGTTTGTATACACATCTTGGCAGGCAAGATTGCCTAGTATACACATTTTTGCTAAGCTTTCCCAAGTCTAATGAGTTTTTATCTATTATTTCATTAATATATGCATTTATGCGCAAGTGGAAATCTGAAAAAAGTTGTTGAACTTTATTTAGTTGTTGAGCCTTTTTTCAGGGAAATTGCCAAAAATGACACCACAGACATGGGTTGCCATACATGCGGACGTTTCAGCGATTTCAGCCTGGACACTGTTTCCAACGGCCGATTGCCAGCTATGTCCCTACGTTAACCTACCTCACAAGGTGCCTCACAAGACGAAATTAATTCGTTCCGCAAGTTTTTTCTTCTTGCGAGTTTTTCGTCTTGCGAAGCACGGTTTCCCATAGGAATGCATTGAAAATCAATTAATGCGTTCCTATGGAAACTGCCTTCAGACCAGGTCCGGGGACAGTCTGTCCCCCGACCTCTTCTGAAGGCTGGGGGGGGGGGCAAGGGCTTTTCTTCCCACCCCCAGCATTTTAAAAAAACCCGGGACAGCGGAGGACTTCTCCGCTGTCCGGGGCGATCTTAAAATGCTGGCGGGCGGCATTTTAAAATCGCCCCGGGACAGCGGAGGACTTCTCCGCTGTCCGGGGCGATTTAAAAGCCCCTGGGAAGGCAGGCAGGGGGGACAAAGACTTTTGCCCCCCGCCAGCCTTCAGAAGAGGTCCTGGACCTCTTCTGAAGGCCGGCGGGGGGCAAAAGTCTTTGCTCCCCCCTGCCTGCCTTCCCGGGAGAGCGGGAAGCTATCGTGGACGGTTTTTGAAGGCAGGCGGGGGGAGCAAAGACTTCCGCCCCCCTGCCTGCCTTCCCGGGAGAGCGGGAGAGGGAAAGCTATTGTGGATGGCTTTTGAAGGCAGGCGGGGGGAGCAAAGACTTTCGCCCCCGCCCGCCTTCAGAAGAGGTCCTGGACCTCTTCTGAAGGCCGGCGGAGGGCAAAAGTCTTTGCTCCCCCCTGCCTGCCTTCCTGGGAGAGCGGAGAAACGCAGCGTGTTTCTCCGCTATCCCGGACGGCTTTTGAAGGCAGGCGGGGGGGAGCAAAGACTTTTGCCCACCGCTGGCCTTCAGAAGAGGTCCTGGACCTCTTATGAAGGCCGGCGGGGGGCAGAAAGAGGTCCAGGAAGGCCGGCAGGGGCAGAAAGGCTTTGCTCCCCACCGCCAGCATTTTAAAAGCAGTCTGGGATAGCAGGGAAGCGCTTCCCGCTATCGCGGACGGCTTTTGAAGGCAGGCGGGGGGAGCAAAGACTTTCGCCCCCCGCCCGCCTTCAGAAGAGGTCCTGGACCTCTTCTGAAGGTGGGCGGGGGGCGAAAGTCTTTGCTCCCCCCCGCCTGCCTTCAAAAGCCGTCTGGGACAGCGGAGCAGCCTTCCGAAGCCGGGCGGCGGGAGGAGGTGTCCCCGCCCCGTCGCCCGGCTTTGGAGGAGGTCCGAGGACAGTGGGGAAGACGCGCTGCGCTTCCCCACTGTCCTGGAGATTTCCCTATGGGCTTTCGTCTTGCGAAGGAAGCCCATAGGGAAATTCGTTTTGCGAAGTGCCTCCAAAACGGAAAACCCTTTCGTCTAGCGGGTTTTCCGTCTTGCGAGGCATTCGTCTTGCGGGGCACCACTGTACATGCATCTCTGTATACATTATTTGCCTGGAATTACAGCGGAACCTCAGTTTTTGAGCATCTCGGAAGCCGAAAAATTTGGAACCACCAAAAACCCAGAAGGGAATGCTTCCGTTTCTGAATGCACATCAGAAGTCAAACGGCTTCTGAGGCACGTTTCTCCATTTTCTCAATGGAATTTGCCAACCACCCATGGCGCCTCAGTTGCTGAACATTTTGGAAGTTGAACAGTTTTCTGGAACGGATTACGTTCGACAACCGCTGGGAAGAGGCACACACAGCACAGCAGTTTGAAAGTCCTATTTCAAATCAGCCCTATGTTGCCCTTTGCACAGTCTGCCATCTCTCCTTCTTTCTACCCAATGCCTCACTCCTCAGTCAACCCTGGATTGCTCATCACAATCACAGCCTTACCTCAAGATGCTGGAGATTGAACCTGGGATCTTCTACATGCAAATTATGTTCCTTTGTGGGTTAAACCACAGAGCCTAGGACTTGCTGATCAAAAGGTCGGTGGTTCGAATCCCGGCGACGGGGTGAGCTACCGTTGCTCGGTCCCTGCTCCTGCCAACTTAGCAGTTTGAAAGCACGTCAAAGTGCAAGTAGATAAATAGGTACCGCTCCTGCGGGAAGGTAAATGGCGTTTCCATGCACTGCTCTGGTTTGCCAGAAGCGGCTTAGTCATGCTGGCCACATGACCCGGAAGCTGTATGCCGGCTTCCTCAGCCAATAAAGTGAGATGAGCGCCGCAACCCCAGAGTCAGTCATGACTGGACCTAATGGTCAGGGGTCCCTTTACCTTTACATTACCACCACCCTACAGCCCAGCCCAGATGTTACCTCCCAGAAAAGAAAGCAGCTGGCTAACAGAAGTTTCCTTTTGTCCAGTGATCGCAACAAATGTGCTATCCAAAAAGCAGTTGGTCCAGATCTGAAGGAAGTGGTGAAATAGATGAATCTTGTAGGAAGAAATCGGGAATTGTTTGAATCCCTGCCCCCGCCCCCCACTTTTGTTTGCCAATTGTTGGCGTCTGCTCCTGAACACATGCAGAATGAATAAGGGCTATTTATGTTTTCTCAAAAGAGCAATCAAAACTCTATTATTAGAACAAAACCACAGTAGTTATGCTGCTAATGTGCCAAAGCGCTCCTTCCATATGAGCCTTCAAAGCCCATTATTTCATGCTCAGCGCTGTAAGACGAACGGAGGAGAATGGCAAAGGCCTTTCACACATTGATTCGTTTTTCTAAGATATTGTTATGTGCATCGCAGTCTCCCAGAGATGTACCTGTTGTTGTTGTTGCTTAGTCATTTAGTCATGTCCGACTCTTCGTGATCCCATGGACCAGAGCACGCCAGGCACTCCTGTCTTCCACTGCCTCCTGCAGTTTGGGCAAACTCATGCTGGTAGCTTCGAGACCACTGTCCAACCATCTCATCCTCTGTCGTCCCCTTCTCCTTGTGCCCTCCATCTTTCCCAACATCAGGGTCTTTTCCAGGAAGTCTTCTCTTCTCATGAGGTGGCCAAAGTATTGGAGCCACAGCTTCAGGATCTGTCCTTCCAGTGAGCACTCAGGGCTGATTTCCTTACGAATGGATAGGTTTGATCTTCTTGCAGTCCATGGAACTCTCAAGAGTCTCCTCCAGCACCATAATTCAAAAGCATCAATTCTTCGGCGTACCTAGGGTTTGGCAAAACCTGCCCCTGCTGGAGGTGCAGACCCAGGAGGCGGCGCAAAATTCACCTATCAGTGCGTGGAGTGCATGATGTTTATGTGTGCGGTCGTGGAAAAATCAAATGCGGGAGATGCTTCCTGTCCTTATTGCACCACAGCACAAAGGTGTACATTCCTCCCCCCTCTTCCTCCTTACCCTGGAAGTGATTTTGTTTGGGGGAGGGTGTTTGGCCAATACACCTCCTTGCCAAGGGCACAAGGGACTCTAGCAGTCTCCAAGCAGTGGAGTTCCAGTGCATACCTTGAGGTTTGTTTCCCTCAGAAAGAAGGTCAATGCAGACGGGGGGGGGGTGTCTTTACGATGTATGGTGTTATTTGCACCTACAGTGGTACCTCGGGTTACAGACGCTTCAGGTTACAGACTCCGCTAACCCAGAAATAGTACCTCGGGTTAAGAACTTTGTTTCGGGATGAGAACAGAAATCGCATGGCAGGAGTGGGAGGCCCCATTAGCTAAAGTGGTACCTCAGGTTAAGAACAGTTTCAGGTTAAGAACGGACCTCCAGAACGAATTAAGTTCTTAACCTGAATATACATGTACCACTGTATATTCAGGATGGGCATAAGACAAGAAGGCTTACAACATTAGCATTCCAGGCTAATGGAATTCCATTCCAACAGATCTTGCGGCCCCATTAGATAGCTACTCCCCTCCCCCCCCCACAAAAAACCCTCAAGCTTTAGATTCAGCACAGAGGCTTCCTCTGTGTTTTCCCAGCTGCAGACGCTGTCCTACTTGCCAAACTTCCTGGTGAGACTCTGTAAGGGAAGAGGCAAGCAACCCACTCCCCAAAATTTCAATGAAATTTCTCCCTCTCCAAAGAAATCAGAAGACATTTCCCCTGGTTTCTGCAGGAGAAGCATATTTTCAGGACATGGAGGATGGATTCAGCCCAGTTTTAGCTCATCCTTAGTTTCAACTGGGCTCAAGCTCCTGAATCTTGCGTAACATCTGAATGGCGGTGACGTCCCTGTGGAGAGAGACCCATATGTCACAGTTCAGATAGGGCATGAGAAGACCTGGTGTTTGAGCAGTTCAGACATGTACAATTCTATGCATAATATATCTAATCAGAGAAAGTGGGGTGGAGGGGAATAGAGAATATGAACACACCTTTCCTTCTGCATGTGAAATAATAGTTTTCCCCCCAATGGTTATGTTTGAGGACAGGCAAATATATCAATTCCAGGTTCTCTTAGTTTCTCATTTTTTCAGCCTTAAGTTCAGTTCCTTACATTTCCACAGCAATATGCAATTTTGTTTTATTTTTATTTTTTAAGTCCTCGTGAAAAATCTTCAGCATCTTAGCATGTACTTCTCCTGATATGTACAAATTGCTATGCAAAGCATTTTGCAAATAAATTTCCCCTATATAATGCTTCTTTGAATGTTATTTACACCAATATATAAATTTTTATGCAAACTTAAAAAGGTAAAGGACCCCTGACAGTTAGGTCCAGTCGTGAATGACTCTGGGGTTGCGGCGCTCATCTTGTTTTACTGGCTGAGGGAGCCGACGTTTGTCCGCAGAGTTTTTCTGGGTCTTGTGGCCAGCATTACTAAGCTGCTTCTGGTGAAATCAGAGCAGCGCACAGAAATGCCGTTTACCTTCCTGCCAGAGTAGTACAGTGGTACCTCAGGTTACATATGCTTCAGGTTACAGACGCTTCAGGTTACAGACTCCGCTAACCCAGAAATAGTACCTCAGGTTAAGAACTTTGCTTCAGGATGAGAATAGAAATTGTGCTCCTGATGGCGCGGCGGCAGCGGGAGGCCCCATTAGCTAAAGTGGTATCTCAGGTTAAGAACAGTTTCAGGTTAAGAACGGACCTCAGGAACGAATTAAGTTCTTCACCTGAGGTACCGCTGTACCTATTTATCTACTTGCACTTTGACATGCTTTCAAGCTGCTAGGTTGGCAGGAGCTGCGACCGAACAATGGGAGTTCATCCTGTTGCAGGGATTTGAACCGTCGACCTTCTGATCGGCAAGCCCTAGGCTCAGTGGTTTAGACCACAGCACCCCCCCCCCCCCGCGTCCCACCTATTTTGTACACTTGTTCGGAGGGCTGCATTGCAAAACCCAGAGACTAGCAAATTCCAAAGGATGACTGTTTTTCGATTTGTGTATTGTTTCAGAAAATGTCAATTAAGTAGGTTCGCCTTCAAATGTGAACTGAATTTCTTCCCTGTTTCTAGTTATGTGCCATTTCCTGTTTAAAACAGTTTGCCCCTGTCGCTTGTGTAACTATCAATTTCTTGGCACACTCCTCATGAATATTTCTGCTGCAGTATTGCTGCACCTACTTCATGGGCGTGTAATGAGACTGAGAACATAATTTGTATATTTAGTCGTATTTATATTATTTGCAGGCATATGGTGGGCTCAAGTTCGTATAGCTCTATTTTTACCAGAAGGTAGAATGAGAAATTTATCCAGGGATGTGTTTAAGGCCCAGGCCTCTTTCATCTATGGTGCAACTCTGAATAGGAACTAGGCCTCATTGAGGTGCAACTGAGGAAACACGCATAGGATTGCATCGATCATCTGACACTAAGAGAAGCCTCGGCACCCCAATCGTGCCTTTTCATGTAGAGACAGCTCTGTTATGCTCTTCCATGCCCACTTTTCAATTCATTAGAGAAATCTGTTAGAAGTGCTTTCACTTGGGCTTGGAAAGATAAAAGGATCGTGCCTGAATCTCTGTCCTCCTCCAAGCCTCACAATAAATCTGAATACCTCCCTCCCCTCTGCATGCGTCTTCAGTCAATATGATTTATTTATTTGGAAAGTGCAGACTTGCAGCTTTTCAAAACAGTCCCGTTTTGTTGGCTGCCCATAAATTGAGCCCAGTTCCTATCTAGGTAAAGGTAAAGGTACCCCTGCCCGTACGGGCCAGTCTTGACAGACTCTAGGGTTGTGCGCCCATCTCACTCAAGAGGCCGGGGGCCAGTGCTGTCCGGAGACACTTCCGGGTCACGTGGCCAGCGTGACATCGCTTCTCTGGCGAGCCAGAGCCGCACACGGAAACGCCGTTTACCTTCCCGCTAGTAAGCGGTCCCTATTTATCTACTTGCACCCGGGAGTGCTTTCGAACTGCTAGGTTGGCAGGCGCTGGGACCGAACAACGGGAGCGCACCCCGCTGCGGGGATTCGAACCGCCGACCTTTCGATCGGCAAGCCCTAGGCGCTGAGGCTTTTACCCACAGCGCCACCCGCATCCCAGTTCCTAGTTCCATAGACTAGTTCCCAGTTCCTAGTTCCATAGACTAGTTCCTATCTAGTCCGCTTCATAATACTGCTTAAGCATTTGCAAGAGTTTCAGTAATTCAGATATATAAGTTCATTAAGCCTTCCAACAAGTATACCACTGCTGGAGATACATTTCTGCAGCTCTGGTTCTTTAAAGCTAGCCATAGCAAATCAAGATTTGAACCTTGCTGACTGGTAGCTGAATCTCTTAGTGTGTATGCTTCATCAGGAATGGGGAATCTGTGGCCATTTCCCATCATCCCTGACCCTTGACCATGCAGAATGGGACTGCTGGGGGTTGGAGCGTAGCAACAACTGGACAGCCGTACACACCCCATTACATAAATGCATGCATGTTCATCATTTAAGTTTTAAAATCTGTTTTGTTTGTCACAATAGATTTGAAATTACTAATTTATTTTATAAAATTTATACACCACCTGACTGTAACCCCCCCAAAAAATCTTCAAATTGGTTTACAAAAAGGTAAAACAATAAAATCCAGAAAAAAATGACAACCATACTCAAAAACATATGAAAGTTAAGAGCAGGCTTGGCCCTCTAGATATTTCGAGACTACAATTCCCATCATCCCTGACCACTGGTCCTGCTAGCTAGGGATCATGGGAGTTGTAGGCCCAACAACATCTGGAGGGCCAAGGTTGAGGAAGCCTGGTTAAGATACTAAAGCAGATTAAAATTACCTTGACTTTCTGAGCATCTGGGTAGGCTTGTCTAAAGAGTACAGAGCACTGAAAAGAATATCAATGCTTGGTATCAATAGTTAGGGACTTCCAAAGTGAAGGCGCTGCCACACTAAAAGATCAGGTTCTTACAAGTAGTAGTGGCAATTGTGCCAGTCAAAGCAGTGGAGTGGGCAAATGTGGGGTAATTAATGATTTCATTTCCATTTTCCATTGATTTCAGTGGAAGACTCAGCTGGTCTTCTGCTACTTATAACTTCAGTGCTTTCCATCCAAACGGCAGGTATTCCACTTCTTAAAGACTTCAAATTTCAAAGTAGAAAGACAGCCTAAAATGGCACACCTACTGTAAACTTCCTATTGCTTTCAGATGTTCCTTATCCTTTAGCACATGTCTTTTACATCCTAATAGCACCTATTTCCCAGGCGTTCTAGCACCCCACCAAAAGACCCGATCTGCCAGATTTCAGATAGATAGGACAAAAGGAGTTGTATTCAATGCTAGTACTTCATATACTGTATTGGCCTGAATATAAGTCACACCCAAATATAAGCCGGACCTTTAAAATTCAAGGGGGAAAAAAGAGAAAAAGACAATACCTGAATATAAGCTGCTCCCTTAAAATTCCACAGGCACCTGTTCCGTTTTACCGTATGTTTGTTTCAGCAGCAATATTGTAAAAGCCATTTTTTGTAATGTTGCAAATTTAAACTGCACTTTAACTTTTCACGGTCAGAATTTGGGGGGGAAAAAGGTGATGCTTATATTCAGGCCAATACGGTAGTAGACCTATTGAAGTTAATATACATAGGCAAGCTCCAGCCCTCCAGATGTTTGGGACTACAATTCCCATCATCCCTAGCTAACAGGACCAGTGGTCGGGGATGATGGGAATTGTAGTCCCAAACTCCGGAGGGCCGGAGTTTGCCTGTGCCTGATATACATGGTTAACTTAGGTTCATTCATTTCAGTGGATCTACTCTCTGAGTAGGACACAGTCCAATACAACCCACGGTCTACATTTTATATCCAAACTCTACTGCTGTAATTTGTTTTAAACTGTTTTTAATGCTGTATATTACATTGCCTCCTTGGGACCTTCTGGTGCATCTATTAATAATAACTCATATAATACTCTCCTTTTCCTCACTGTAACTTTTACAGTGACCTGTGCAGGCTGTTCCAGAGTCTTTAAACATTTCAACTCAACAGAGACAAACAAGAACCAAACAAATGAAATATATGAGAAATGAGTGGATTTCCCCACCCTTTCAGAACTTGGATTTCCCCACCCTTTCAGAACTTGTTCAACTGAACGAATTCCCATTTGCTTTTATAGCTACAGCAAACAAAACAGATGGGGCTTATCTCGATGACGTTTCATTCATTTTAAAAATAAATGTGCAGCCCTCCCCACTAGGTGGCGTGTCTAAGCCCCATGCCTGTACAGTAATATGTAGATAATTAGTTTAAAACAGAAACCCTCGCAGGATCAGGCACAAACATAATGTATTTGAAGCACTTTGAACACTATCATTATCTCCATTATTATCCATAATAACTGATCTGCTTAATAGGGGAGGCAGGGCAGACACGAAATAAAACAATGGCACGGTTGTGAGTACTGCACCTTTCCTTGCATTGTCTAGATTAGGGGTCCGCTTATTGAATTGGCACTATTGTTACATCACCGGTGGATGTGACAAGTTCAATTGAATATTTACAAAAATCAAATTTAAGTTATGCCGGAGGGTTACAAAAAAAGAAAAGGGAAAAAAAGCCCAGCCTATTCTCTCAAACTTTGGATCACTATAAATACAGTCATACCTCAGGTTACAGACGCTTCAAGTTGCGTTTTTTTGGGTTACGGACCCGCCGAAACCTGGAAGTACTGGAACAGGTTACCTCCGGGTTTCGGCAGCCGCGCATGCACAGAAGTGCTAAATTGCGCTTTGCGCATGCGCAGAAGCGCCGAATCGCAACCCGTGCGGTGCTGTGGGTTGCGAACACGCCTCCCGCATGGATCACGTTCGCAACACGAGTGTCCACTGTATACGGTAGAGAAACAGGCATAGGAAGGGGGTGGGGGTGCGGGCCGCCCTGGCTGTCATGACTGAGGGGGGGGGGTGACAAAATGGTGGGTGGGTGGCACACCTTGCGTCTGGTAGCAGCGGCTCTTCTGACCCGGCGGCAGAGAAAAGCCCTCCTCAGTTGTGGTGAGGCGCAACCGGCTGCAGCAGTTCCGTTGCTGGGTCGTGTCTGACCCAGCTGCGGAGAGCGGGAGCTTCTCTGCCCCTCTCCTACCCCGAACTGTGGCGCATAGGAGGGCACCCTCCGTGCCCTGCCCCCCTCAGGAGTGCACCCGCCCTGGGCACTGTGGGCATACGCTCCACCGCTGGGTAGAGAGAAAAGGGACTATGACTCAGACTTGGAACTCTTTTCCTGCTCTCCGTAACCTTTTGTTGATATGTACAGGATGTTCGGTGCCATTTCGGTTCCTCGTCTCGTTAGAGAACGGGCTCAAAGCAGCCTAGATGGCTTTTCTCAGCGCCACATCTGCAATATGCAGATAATTAGCTACAACAGACCTTACAGGATTACACAAAAAGATAATGTTTGTGAAGCACTTTGAACACTAGATTCTGAGCATTATCATTATCCCTATTGTGCCAAATTCTTCCTAATAACTGGATCTGCTTAATTGGGGAGGCAAGGCACAAATGTATGACACACACATACACACACACAGAATAGTTTGGCTTCAGGTATCACAATCTACTGTCAATTCACATTTAGGCGAAGGGGCACGTTGGTTGAATTCGCATCACTACTTCATTGTTGCTGACTGTGACACTTCCAATCTTTCTTGATTCTCTTGAGTATTTACAAAAATCAAATGTTTTAAGTTATGCAGGGGTGTTAAACAAAACCATCGTCACATAAGATTCGGCTCCCAGCACCATAAAATTGTTGAGTCAATGGTAAAAAGAAAATGAAATATGAATCAGGCTTGGAACTTAATCTCTTCACAGATGAATAAATCTTTTTAATGTGCCTATTAGAAATTTGATTTCCCTTTAATGATTTTTTATTTATTTTAAAAATGGATTATTGTGGTTTTCCCTTGCAGAAGGAAAATTAAAATGCTTAAAATAACGCTTGAGTTCCGTGCGCACAGATTTTTCAGGACACTGACTTGATGAAAACAAAGTTTTTAAAAAATGAATTTTAAATAGAGTTGGTGATTTGGGGGAGTGGCTCCATTAAAAGAGGCCAAAACTGTTTGCCATGCAGAGTGAAAGAAATTGATGATCTGATTAATTGTAATATTTTGGCAGAGCTTTGCCTTCACTCTCAACTGGCTTTTTGAGAGAGGGTATTTATTTGCATGGATTATCATTATTCAGATACGAGTTGGAAATCTGAACTGATATAGACCTAAGGTTTCCTCTTCATTGAAAACTCACCCAGGTGATTATACATCACCCCATCTGCAAAAGTTTCAGGGCAGACCTGCTGCTTTGTTTCCGGTTGGTGCCGAAATCCTGGAATGGTCTGTGCTTTTGGTCCCACTTTTGTTGTGCTATGTGGCCAACTCTCAAGAGACTGCGATGTACTTTCAAAATTAAAAACTGGCAATCAGTGATCTACCCCTGTTTTTGGGGCGTTCAGCTGAAAATTATTGAGCTTTTTTTAAGGAGGAAAAAACCCCTTTCTTTAGGGGTTAAAAAAGCTTTTTTGGGGGGATTTCTGTTTTTTTTGGGGGGGGGTTAAAGGCAAGGGACAAAGGGGTAAAGTCACTTACAAAAATATCACGATGGATGAAAACAGCAGCACAGAGAAAGCTCCGTCTTCCCTTCCAGAGATCAAACAACAATGGAGGGCAGGGCGAGGGGGCGAGACAGGAGTCAGTTTTAGGGACGCTAAGGGAGCCAGAGATCGACCACAATCTGCTAAAACCTCATGGGGATCTACCAGTAGCAATAGACCTGTTGGACATCCCTGCTATAGCATGTAAGTGCAATAATGCTGTAACCCTGGGGAAGCATCTCAGAACAACTAATAAAACAGAACGATATGTGGATGGCCCATTAGGAAAGCAATCGCTATTACAATGCTGCAGAATGCACGTGAAAAGCCAAAACCATAGCACCTGTCTGAAGGAATCCTTAGTTTATTGCCACCTCCCCCAACCTGGTACCCTCCAGATGTTTGGGACTGCAATTCACATTAGTCTGTGGGGTTTGATCTGAAGACGTGATGAAAGGAACAGGCGGGTCTTGAAAAGGATGAGACTTGTTTGGCCATATTTAAACGTGTGATGTTTCCTCCCGTTCAGTAGTAAATCCAGGGAGGTGCCCCTTGTAAGTGACCTGAAATGAACACTTGCAATTAATAGTGAGAAAAGATGAAGGTGTGAGGAGGATTTCCTCAGCAGTAGCATCACTGAGGAGACATGTATATTATACATGTTCTCACAGGCAACAACTTACAGAGGGAGGATGGGTAGCTTTAAGACAAAACCGACATCAGAATAAAGGTGTTGAGTGGGAGATCTCAATGAGTGTTTCCATGGCGATGTTGAGGAGGGATGCTGTGGAGTCACCTTGCCTCCAAAAGGAATATCACTTCCTGAAAAATCCTAAGAAGCCCAGCAAAAATCACTTGTATCATCCTTTTCCTGATAGAAAACCAGCTAATATTAAGAGAAAACAGATATTGCTTTTCCCCCCTGGCTTGGCTAGGCCACTTCAGATCCCTCTTACCTCCTGGGTTGGTGGCTACTAAAATCAGGGCCTTCTCAGTGGTGGCACCTCACTCATGAACACCCTCCTTAAATAGGCATGCCTGGAAGCTACATTGAAGGTCTTTTAGAAACCAGGTGAAGCCTTTCTTGTTTTCCTTGGCCTTTTTATCACAACCTATCCAGTGCTTCAGTTTTCTGTGCCAAGTTGTTCTTTGCTGCCTTTTGTGCTAGCTCAGTCGATAGTCCATGAGACTCTTAATCTCAGGGTTTGAGTTCCACATTGGGCAGAAAATTCCTGCATTGCAGGGGGCTGGACTAAATGACCCTCATGGTCCCTTCCAACTCTATGATTCTACAGGCCAATCCTAACCATGCCTGCTGAGAAGTCCTATTGAATTAAATGAGGCTTACTCCCAGGAAGGGACGCGGGTGGCGCTGTGGGTTAAACCACAGAGCCTAGGGCTTGCCGATCAGAAGGTCAGCAGTTCGAATCCCCTTGACGGGGTGAGCTCCCATTGCTCCGTCCCTGCTCCTGCCAGCCTAGCAGTTCGAAAGCATGTCAAAGTGCAAGTAGATAAATAGGTACCCCTCTGGCGAGAAGGTAAACGGTGTTTCTGTGCGCTGCTCTGGTTCGCCAGAAGCGGCTTAGTCTTGCTGGCCACATGACCCGGAAGCTGTCTGCAGACAAACGCCGGCTCCCTCAGCCTGAAAGTGAGATGAGCGCCGCAACCCCAGAGTCGGTCACGACTGGACCTAATGGTCCCTTTACCTTTACCTTACTCCCAGGGAAGTGGTATGAAGGAAGGGCAAATTATGCATAAAGCTTGGGGAGAAAAGCTTATGAGCAGGGCTGGTCCAAGACATTTTGCCACCTGAGGCCAAACAGGAAATGGCATCCGCCTCCTGCTCCTGAGGTGCAAGCAGGTGGCCCAGGGAAGCCCCAGCATGCTAAGGGTGGTGAGGGAGGAAAAAAGAGGCCAGAGAGTTTATAGCAGGTAGCAGAAGTGATGCAGGGACCATCCTCCTCAAGTGGTGACTGGGATGGTGGCAGCAGCAGTGGCTCCTATCAGCAGCCAAAGCTGCAGCAGCAAAGGTGGTAAAGGTGTGCATCAGCTTCATTGGACTGGTCCTGTTGTGCGGATGCCTGATGATCGTCTTCCAAAGCAACTACTCTATTCTGAAGATAAACATGGAAAGCGTAATGCTGGTGGTCAACAAAAGAGGTTTAAAGACTGTCTCAAGGCAAATCTTTAAAAATGTAGTATAAACATCGACAACTGGGAAACACTGGCCTGCGAGCGCTCCAGTTAGAGAACCGCATTTACCAAAGGTGACATGGGCTTTGAAGACACTCAAACTCAGGACGCAAGGGAGAAACATGCTAGGAGGAAGGCATGCTTGGCAAATTCACACCGTGATCAGCTCCCGCTCGGAAACCAATGTCCCCACTATGGAAGGACACGTGGGTCCAGAATTGGCCTCCACAGTCGCTTACGGACTCATTCTTAAAACCGTGTTTATGGAAGACAATCTTACTCAGCTATGAGTGATCGCCGAAGAAGAAGGAAGAAGAAGAAAGGTGTGCAAGGACGCCCCCTCTCTTTTGATCTGCTGCCTCTCCCAGCTGCCCTCAGCCTGCCGCCTGAGGCAGAACAGAGGCCAGAGGTGGGCGGATGCACTTTGAGACTGCTTGGGAAACATCTGGGAGAGGAGGAGCCTTAGAAGGGGTGGAAGGCAGGGACCTTAGCAACTACACCATAGGGTCAAGACCTGCTGGGAAGTGTTGCTGAGTAGTATGTTGTTTCCTTGAATCTTGCCCCAAAAAGCTTTTCTCAGGGCCGTGATCTCATGTGGCACCCCAAAAAGCTCTCTTTGGGGTATGTGAGAGCGTGGCTCCATAAAAAGTGCATCTTTGGGGCCCTGTGATCTTGCGTGGGTCACGTGATTTGCTCAGGAGCGCAAAACGGGAAGACGTGCGCCCCCATTTTGGGACTCAACTTGTTGGGTGGTATGCGCTGCTTCCTTAGAACACCAATTTTTTCAGGGCTTATGCTGGTGTAAGTTATATTGGGCTTAGCCCTAGCTTAGTGGGGTGGGGGCCAGTGTATCTCTGGGGTTCAGGTTAGCCACAACTTAGTTTAAGCCTGAATGATTTCAGTGGCAACAAGTTTAACTAGCTAACAGTGCAGTCGTAACCATGCTTACTC
The DNA here is from genome assembly GCF_964188315.1 of Podarcis muralis. NCBI lineage: Eukaryota > Metazoa > Chordata > Lepidosauria > Squamata > Lacertidae > Podarcis > Podarcis muralis. Next base: position 14,084,700 of record NC_135658.1, on the reverse strand, counting down.
AGAACCAAGTCCTGTTGAATTCATTGGAGCTTGCTCCTAGGCAAGTGGGGCTAGGATTGCAGCCCTTGCCAGACCCAGCCTTAAACAAATTGCTAAATATTGTTTTTAATATTAGGTACCTTTTGCCATGATGTTTTAATATTTTATTGGGGAGATCCCGCTGGGACTAGCTTCTGTTGTGCCAAGAGTTCTGAACTAAGACACAGACACTTTTATTTAATAAAAGCTTTCATTCGTTTAAAGCCTGCTGAGATACTACTGACACATTGTTCCTGCGAATTTACTGTCAGCAGCTGACGAAAAGATGTCCTGCAAGGTCAAAAATGTGTAGGGGGAAATGGGTCAAGAGCTATAGTATGGCTGGCTTCTCCTGGGACTCATTTGGAAAATGGTTCAGGGGTGGGGGTGTGGACCTATGGGACATAAAAGGCCGTGTAGAGAAGATGCCCAAATTCCCCAGGCGGTTCCCTCCATTTTTTTGGTAGCAAATTTTGACTCTTGTTCTCACATCTAAAAGAAAACAAAGAGAGCAAATGCTAGAGAGGCAACGAGGGTGTGCCATGAAATATTTTTCAACACTGAACAAGGGAGTGTTAATTTATTATCACTGTGGGCAACAGGGCTTGATGGTGAGAGGCACACAGAGCCAGACCCTGGCCATTGATGGAGGAGTGAAGGAAAAAAGCAGGAAGGGAGCAATTAAAGGAAGCATTCAAGACATTATCATTCCCACAGTTTAATGTCTTAGGAAGGAGGCATGACTTTGCACTGAGGACAAATGCTGCTATGCAGGCAACATGGGGCTGAAGGCAACATGGCCTTCCTTGACAAAGGACAGTCTTTGATGATAGTCCTCAATTTAAAGTCATCCTCTGTTTCAGGGGTTGGGAACCTCTGGACTGTGGGCCAATCTTGGCCTGCAGGATTGTTGAATTTGGCCTCTGAGGGCTTTCCCTCCAAAACCTCAGTCACCTGCATACCACCCAACATTTCTCTGATGAAAATAGGGACACCTGCCACTCTGGGTGGCTTCCAACATATATAAAAACACAATAAAACATTAAACATAAAAAACACATTTCCCAGATGTCTTCTAAAGGTTGTGTAAACAAAATTAAAAAATTCCTTCCAGTAGCACCTTGGAGACCAGCTAAGTTTGTTATTGGTATGAGCTTTCGTGTGCATGCACACTTCTTCAGATACACTGAAACAGAAGTCACCAGACCCTTATATATAGTGAGAGGGTGGGGAGGGGTATTACTCAGAAGGGTGGTGGGAATGGGTGATTGGCTGATAGGTGTGGTAAACCTGTTGACGACTGGTCTCTCCTGGTCTGAATAGAGGCATTGGATTCTTATCTCATGATACATGATATAGCTATTTTTAGCCATCTCACCCCTTGCTTTTTCCAGTAAGACCAATTGCAGTCGTTAACAGTCGTCAACTGGAAGGAATTTTTTTATTTTGTTTCAACTATGGCCGACCAACACAGCTACCTACCTGTAACTAGAACTATGAAGGGTTGTGTAGTTACTTATCTCCTTGGCTTGGTGTGCGTCGGTGTGTCACATAACTCCATACCCTCCAACATCTCTCCGATGAAAATAGGGACGTCCTAAGGAAAAGCGGGGCATTCCAGGATCAAATCAGAAACCGGCTCCTGTAAATCCAGGACTGTCTCTGGAAAATAGGGACACTTGGAGGGTCTGCTGCCTGTCAATCAGATGATAGCACCCTGATGGACAGGTGACATCATCTGATGGAAGAGTGTGTGTTCAGTTCCACATTGGCTGTGCCTGATATGCCTATCAAGAACAAGGACTATGGGAAGTGAATAATAATAATAATAATAATAATAATAATAATAATAATAATATATTATTTGTACCCCGCCCGTCTGGCTGGGTTTCCCCAGCCACTCTGGGCAGCTTCCACAAAGACCAAATATACACTAAGATGTCACACATTAAAAACTTCCCTGAACAGGGCTGCCTTAATATGTCTTCTGAATGTCAGGTAGTTGTTTATCTCTTTGACATCTGATGGGAGGGCATTCCACAGGGCGGGCGCCACTACCGAGAAAGCCCTCTGCCTGGTTCCATGTAACCTCACTTCTCGCAGTGAGGGAACCGCCAGAAGGCCCTCGGTGCTGGACCTCAGCGTCCGGGCGGAACGATGGGGGTGGAGATGCTCCTTCAGGTATACTGGGCTGAGGCTGTTTAGGGCTTTAAAGGTCAACACCAACACTTTGAACTGTGCTCAGAAATGTACTGGGCAACACCAGTACTTCCTGTCTTGACTGGAGATGCTATTATTCTTCTATCTGGTGGGCACCTGCATTCCTGTAGAGTTTCTGGTTGACAGAGGAAGTTTGTCTCTGGAGGGCAAGGACTTTTAGAAGTAAAAAACCCTGCACCGGCTTAGCAATCATTTTACCTTATTACCATGACTGCAGCCTAGCTGGTGAGTCACTCAGCGAACTTTCTGGGTCATCATGACCTCTCTGGCCAAGCATGAAGAAATCAGCTTCAGGACTGTATATAAGGTCAGGGCAGGAGAGTCATATACCACGATCCTTCACTTCAGCCAAACACATCTTTGGTCCCATCCTGAAAACACAAAATGGAGGCTTAAGGTGAGAGCCTTTTGGCACTCGCTTCCTAGCTGGTGTGTCCTTGCCACTCATTGGGAGGGAGGGAGGAAAGGGTGAGACAGTGGGCAGGTTGCTGTGGTGCAGTCCAGTGCTCCCGCTCCTGAGAAGCAGCAGCAACACACCTGCCAGGGTGTTAGTGTTGCACAGAATAGTCTGCAGAAAAAGTGCACCCAGAGCTGCAGAGGCAGAAGGTTTTGAGAGAAGGTTGTGCTAGCCACTGGCCCTGCAATTTGATTCATTTCCCATTCTGCTTCTTCCCTTGCCTCACTTCAGATAAGACCTTTGCTTCTTCGTCGCCTCTCTGCAGCTTCCTCGCCTGCCTGTTCTTCAGAGTCTCTCACCTGCCATCCGCCTCCAAGATAAAAAGGGTTTTGGAATTACGTAACAATGCAAAAACACACACAAAACCTTCTGATGTTTGGAGCTCTGAGTCTATATTTAATCACAAGTTTATTCCGCTTGTTTCATGAGGGTGTGTTTGTGTGTGTGTGACATGATTCAAGCATCTTTTTGAAAAAGGCCACCTTCCAGCACAGAATTAGTACCGCTTCAGCCCATTTAAGTGTGCCTAACTCTTGTGCTAGATGATGGCACTGACTGCTAATTGGTTAAAGGTAAAGGGACCCCTGACCATTAGGTCCAGTCGCAGACGACCCTGGGGTTGCGGCGCTCATCTCGCTTTATTGGCCGAGGGAGCCGGCGTACAGCTTCTGGGTCATGTGGCCAGCATGACTAAGCCGCTTCTGGCGAACCAGAGCAGCACACAGAAACGCCGTTTATCTTCCCACCGGAGCGGTACCTATTTATCTACTTGCACTTGACGTGCTTTCGAATTGCTAGGTTGGCAGGAGCAGGGACCGAGCAACGGGAGCTCACTCCGTCGTGAGGATTCGAATTGGAGTCATGCCCAATTGCAGTCCTACTACACATGTTTACTGAGAAGTGCTGCAGCCAAGTCACTCGTGGTTTTCACACATGGGGAGGTATGTCCCCCTACTCACCCACCCATGAGAATTATTTCAGGGCGGGTTTGCATGATTGATGAATGACCACATCACCATCCTCTGTATGTGGACAGTAATACTTCATACTTGTGCTATGCATGCGCAGGCGTGAAATGAAATGGGGAAGATTCAATGGCAAGTACTCCAGATAATAGGATTTGATTCAGACTGGGGCTGGCTCTAGATACATCAAAGAAGCATTTCAGTTAAATGCGTTGCAAACTTTGGATGAGAAATTGGGTTAGCAAAAATGGAACTCCACACTGGTATCGCAGTGTTAGAATGCACAAACAACGCATATAAAGTAATTTTTTTCTTTGCCAATGTAGCTGAGACCTGGGTTAACTCAGTGGCAGAGACACACCAACTAGGAAGCTAGCCCAGGTTTTTCCAACTGGTACCCTCCATAAATTCTCGACTACAGATCCCATCAGCTCTAGTCAGCCAGTTGTAGTCCAAAACATCTGGAGGTCACCAGCTTGGCAAAACGGGTACTAACCTATTTCAAAGATTTCAGTGGGACAGGTCAACTCGAGATCTTATTGGTCTTCACAGTCATTTTTCTCCCATTGCTTTTTTAAGGAAGAGAGGTTTTTTAAAAAAAGAAAAGCAACAATAAAAAAACCACATTTTCACATTGTCAGGTTTTTTTGATGTAAAGAACTTCACCTTTCTGATTGTTGTAGAAGTGCCTTGCTAATTCTCATGCCCCCATCTTCAGTTTGAGTGGATCAGTGAGGCCTGTGCTTTGATGTATATATAGAGAGACAGAGAGAGAGAGAGAATTCTTTTCGGAACATAAAGGTTGAACACAGAAAGCTGCCTTGTACTGATCATTGGGCCACGTGGCTCAGCATTATCTACTCTGCCCTACATGGAGATGCCAGGGACTGAACCTGGGACCCCTTGGCTGCAAAACGTTGCTCTGCCAACTGTGGACGTCCTTTTAGATTCTTGTCTCTGCGTTCTGTGGGCCAGTTCGCACAACATGGGTCCTTTCAACTGGTGCGCTGATCATGGCCAATGAAAGTGGCTAGTTTCATGACCTATGGCCTCCATGTGGGAATGGTTTATCCAGCTGCTGTGGCTTGAAGTACCATGGAGGCTCAACAAGGCACCAGGAAGATCACACCAGCTGTGGTAGCCATGTAGACACAGCACACCCACATTTCCACATTGAGAGCCAGTGTGGTGTAGTGGTTACGAGTGGGGGACTCGTAATCTGGTGAACCAGGTTCGCTTCCCTGCTCCTCCACATGCAGCTGCTGGGTGACCTTGAGCTAGTCACACTTCTTTGAAGTCTCTCAGCCCCAGTCACATCACAGAGTGTTTGTTGTGGGGGAGGAAGGGAAAGGAGATTGTTAGCCACTTTGAGACTCCTGAAGGGGAGTGAAAGGCAGGATATCAAATCCAAACTCTTCCTCCTCCTCCTCCTCTTCTTCCTCTTCTTCCTCTCTCACAGTGCTGTTCATCCATGAAGCCCAAGGTGTCTGGTTGACTGCTGTGGGTTATTAGCATACTGTACGAGAAAGGTCATAGGTCCAGCAAGGGTCTTCTTGTTCAAGAAGTGCCGGTGTTTGTCTGAGCACCATCATCTTCAGAGTGGGCAAACATTTGACCATCCCCTTATGCCGGTGCAGGCCAGTCCATGCTACACTTGAAATTGTATTGCAGTGAATTAGGAATCCACTTTAGGCTAACCAGAAATAAAGTAGAATAAAGCCAGAGTCAGCTCAGCCTTAGGAACAGGACTGAATCTTTCATTTATATCTTGCACAATGGTTATGAATATTTGATGGTGCGTCTAAGTTTGGAGGCTTCATTTATTTGTATATTTTTAGCTGCACTCATTCATGTAACACCTACTGCAGTTGTAGCAAAGTGCTTTGCTCTCCCTGGACTTATTCCTAGAATCATTGTGTATATTAGGTCTCTCTTGCATTAAAGCAAACAAACCCAAACCCATATATTTTCTCCTCTTGGGCAACTCAGGGACAGCTTTCTGGCCACAAAAGTTCATCTCACACCAGAGAGAACCTTTTTGCAATAGATACACACAAGTGTTGATCAGGAGGTCAGAAATTGCCCATCGAAACCCCCAGTGTAGTTTCCTTCTTTGGGAAGGGGCGTCTGACTCTCATATTTACCCAGGACTCAAATCACAGTATTTTGCTTTCCTTCCTTGCTTACCCCAGATTCCCAATAGCGCGCCACTTGTACATTCAAACATTATGTGAATGTGGTGTATTTATTATTCAGTGCCAGCGTGGGAAATTTAAAATGGCAATTCAAGACTAGCCACAACTGCATTCTTCTGTGAATGGCAACAGCGGTCTTCAACAACCCTCCCCCTTGTTTAAGTATTTCTTTTTACCCTCCTCTTAAGCTGAAAAGCCCCACAGAACAGTTTTTACACAAGGTATGCGACAAACAAGGAGGTTTCTGGCTGCAGGCTTGCAATAAAAAAGGCATGGCATGAAAGGAAATTGGGAAGTGGAAGGAAGAGGAAAACAAGCAAACTCAGGCACCAGTTCTTAGACATGACAACGTTGTTACAAATGAGAAACTTGAATGGAAACAGCTCATGGGGAGGATGAGCTTGATGGAGATGTTGTCTTAGCAAAATGTCCTGCTTCCCATCTCTTTTTGCTGCAGCCTAGTGGAATGGCAGCACCTCAGTCATGTGCGAACGGATCCTTAATCACTTTCCCAGTAGAAGTGCCTCCAGGGTTTCTGTTATGAACTTCGGTTGCTTGGTCCTGCTTGGTGAAATGGTTAATCAATGGAGGAATCGGCTGCTCTGTAGGCAGGAAGGAACTGAAAGAGCCTTGCAATCTTGGCTTATATGAGGGTGAATCAGCAGCTGGAGCCAATGTTGTTTTTTTTTTTTTGCTTATTGTTTAACGAAGCTCCTTGTGAATCAGGGTCCTCTTTTCTCTCCGTCTTGAGATTGCAATGTTTGAACATGAAGCGCTTGGCTTGGCAGCTGTAAAGCTGGCTCCTTCCCTCCCTTGCAATGTTGCGCTGCAGGTGAAATTTGACAATAGCCTCTGGTTTAGTTGCTTGCTTTACATGCTTCCTAGCTGCAAGGGATGAAGGAGGCTTCATCAGTCTCCAGGCAAATTTAGTTGCTCTTAAAAAGAAAGAGGCCTGTGTCCAAAGGCGGATGTGAGATGCTGCAGAAGGAAAGGAAAGGAAAGCCTAACGATCAAGCAATTTCAGACCAGGCTCTGTGCTACTTTTCCTGCGTTTCTCTCTCACCTGCATGACTTGTCAGAACCTCTTTCTGTTAAAGGAGGCTGTTTGGATACAGGCACGAGCAATTCACAACCTTTCTAAGGTTTCAAAACAGCAATGCACCAGAAGATATGTGTTTGGCTGGCTCCTCTTTCCCATCCCCATCTCCCGTAACATTCAGTCACACTTTGTTTCATTAGTTTTCCCCAAAGCACTGCTGAAATCTAGTGCTGTGGTTTTCAAATTGTGTTCTAGGGAACTCTGTCTTTCTCTCTCGCTTGCACCAACTGGTAAAGTGAAAGTGGATGCCTTTCCAAACCATTTCTTTGCTGCATTATATAATAATAATAATAATAATAATTTATTATTTATACCCCGCCCATCTGGCTGGGTTTCCCCAGCCACTCTGGGCGGCTTCCAACTGAATATTAAAAACAGTACAGCATCAAACATTAAAAACTTCCCTAAAGAGGGCTGCCTTCAGATGACTTCTAAAAGTAAAATAGTTGTTTATTGCTTTGACATCTGCTGGGAGGGCGTTCCACAGGGCAGGAGCCACTACCGAGAAGGCCCTCTGCCTGGTTCCCTGTAACCTTACTTCTCGCAATGAGGGAACCGCCAGAAGGCCCTCGGCGCTGGATCTCAGTGTCCGGGCTGAACGATGGGGGTGGAGACGCTCCTTCAGATATACTGGACCGAGGCCGTTTAGGGCTTTAAAGGTCAGCACCAACACTTTGAATTGTGCTCGGAAACGTACTGGGAGCCAATGCAGATCTCTCAGAACTGGTGTTATGTGGTCCCGGCGGCCATTCCCAGTCACCAGTCTAGCGGCCGCATTCTGGATTAATTGCAGTTTCCGGGTCACCTTCAAAGGTAGCCCCACGTAGAGCGCGTTGCAGTAGTCCAAGCGGGAGATAACTAGAGCATGCACCACTCTGGCAAGACAGTCTGCGGGCAGGTAGGGTCTTAGCCTGCGTACCAGGTGGAGCTGGTAGACAGCTGCCCTGGACACAGAATTAACCTGTGCCTCCATGGACAGCTGTGAGTCCAAAATGACTCCCAGGCTGCGCACCTGGTCCTTCAGGGGCACAGTTACCCCATTCAGGACCAGGGAATCCCCCACACCTGCCCGCCCCCTGTCCCCCAAAAACAGTACTTCTGTCTTGTCAGGATTCAGCCTCAATCTGTTAGCCGCCATCCATCCTCCAACAGCCTCCAGGCACTCACACAGGACCTTCACCGCCTTCACTGGTTCTGATTTAAAGGAGAGGTAGAGCTGGGTGTCATCTGCATACTGATGAACACCCAGCCCAAACCCCCTGATGATCTCTCCCAGCGGCTTCATATAGATATTAAAAAGCATGGGGGAGAGGACGGAACCCTGAGGCACCCCACAAGTGAGAGCCCAGGGGTCTGAACACTCATCCCCCACCACCACTTTCTGGACACGGCCCAGGAGAAAGGAGCGGAACCACCGTATAACAGTGCCCCCAGCTCCCAGCCCCTCTAGACGGTCCAGAAGGATGTTATGGTCGATGGTGTCAAAGGCCGCTGAGAGATCCAGCAGAACTAGGAAACAGCTCTCACCTTTGTCCCTAGCCCGCCGGAGATCATCAACCAGCGCGACCAAGGCAGTTTCAGTCCCATGGTGAGGCCTGAATCCCGATTGGAAGGGATCCAAATGGTCCGCATCCTCCAGGCGTGCTTGGAGTTGTCTGGCAACCACCCGCTCAATCACCTTGCCCAAGAATGGTAAATTTGAGACTGGGCGATAGTTGGCCAAATTGGCTGGGTCTAAAGATGTTTCATTTGCCCTGGAATAATCTGTTCCACGCAAGCACTTGAAGTTGGTGTGCTTATAAAGTCAGCGGAACAGTTTGTTTTCCCTTTTCTTTTTATAGAGGGGGAATTTAATATAGCAGTTAATCTCACAATTGATCTGGCTGTTGTGCAGAATATTTGCAGCTCAGGGCCTCTTCAGCGACATGTGTAGCTCAGGGCCATAGTTCACTGGTCAGCAAGGGATGTAGCTCAGTGGCAGACCATCTGCCCTGTGTCCAGAAGGTCCCTGGTTCATTCAGGCATCTCCAGGTAGGTTTGGGATTGTCTGCTGTCCAGAACCCTGGAGTGCCTGTACCAGGCAGTGTAGACAATCCTGAACTAGATGTGCCGGTGGTTTCATTCGTTCCATGTCAGCTTCCTGTGTTGTCAGTTGCTTAGGGCTTTGCTTTGGAAGGGAAAGCGGGCTTCAAATAAACACTGACATGAAAGGAAACATTTACTATCTAGATGAGTAGCCATGAGAAGATTCGAGGGAAGCTGCGAGGTGCTGTGTTGTGCTGATGCACAGGGAATTACTGACACATTAGCCAAAGTCAACATATGCATTTTACAAACATAATGCATTTTAAAGCACACTTTACCCAAGTACATGCATTTCTGTACACATTATTTGGTTGGGGAACAGCATTTCAAAATTTGGAGAAGGGCGCGTTTCAAAGGATGACTGTATTTTGGTCCATGCTTTGTTTCAGAAAACATGAATTTGGGAAGTTCATCTTTAAATGTGAACTGGATCAATCTTCTCTTTCATCTTTAGCATCCAATAACTTAACTCACAAATGCACTACTTATCCTCTAGTCGCATACGTAACTTTAAGACATCTCCACCTGACAGGTTTTTTCCCCTTTCTTTCAGTTTTTGTATCATTGTAGCACTGCGGTCTCACTTGTCATGGAACAAAATTGTTGTGAATGTTTAACTTATTATTTGTTACGTATTTTGGAAAATTAACAAAAGCTTTTTTTTTTTTAAAAAAAAGCACACATACCTGGTAGTTTCCAAAATGCAAAACAGGAACAATAAATTATTGACCAGGGACAGACACCCAAAGAGTTACTGGTAAATAGGGGGAGGTGGACCATGGATTAGACATAAACTAGAGGAAATATTCTGTCTCTGTTTGCATACTCCCTGGGGCCTTGTTTTGCTATGACAGGCGTATTGTTTCTGGTGGAGGAGGGAGGGTAGGGAGAGCAAAGTAGGCTTTTAAAAAATATATATGTCATGTTCATTAGCTGTCATTAATGTCAATCACAGCTGTGACAGGCATTCTTGTGTTCTAATTCCATTGCCTTAACTTACGGTGAGATGCTGTTTGGTATTCATTACCTCAGGTTAATTATGGAGCCAGTGAAAAGTTTTGATTTGACTGACTTCCTCGAGGCTATCCCTTTTTTATTGTTATTTGCTTCTTCCCTGCTTTTTGTATACATGCTTATCCAGCTGACCGCAGGTTTTTCCGCAACTTCAAACTTACCTGCATACAGATTTCTTCCCCTCCCAGCCTTTCCCCTTCTTCCTCCCCTATCTCGCCATCTGTTTAGTAGCTTCCTCTCAAGGTTAATCTATTTCATGTTACAGACTGAATACCAAGAGGTTACTCAGCAGATGTATTGTCTGAAGAAAGAATTTGCCATCCTTTTGCTAGCCTCTGCAGCTAGACTGAAGAGTAGAATAACGAAATGGGAAGGTACCCCAGGGGTAACCCAACCCAACCCTCTGCAAGGCAGGAATCACATCTCACGAATAACATTACCGCCCTGTGCCAATGCAAATGTAAAAGAGTGTATTCACCCATCTCGTTGACCAGAGGAAATGGTTCAAAGGTGACCTTTGCTTATTTACAAAGGTCCCTTAACATGCACCACGGTATCAAAGGACCATCTTATAACCTTCCGATGGTGCATATGGCTTCACACTGAATGAGAGAGGCATGGAAGAACCCCCAAAGTTGGTCCATTGAAATTCAATAAGCCATGGTGATGGTTGTTTCTGTTAGTATTTCATGCCTCTGATGTTGAAGATGTGATTGGTGTAATTCACATGCCTGTCTGGGAGGACTATGGGAACGGAAGACAGCCTTATCTCTCTTCCGTTGTCTGTGCTGTTGGACTGTACTTTTGCTTTGACTTCGTTCTCTTTTCTCTCGGAGCTGATGAGAGAGGACGCCATGATGCTTTCTCTGTACATAATGTGTAAATAAATACGTAGATTAGCTTTACGATGTCTCACGCTTCTCGCAGTGTAATGCTAGACGTTTAGTGTGCATATATCATTTGATATATGTCACTGAGCGCATTGGAGAAGAAGGGAAATGTCTTTTCCAGAGCTGCGCATACTGAAGGATGCTTGGACAGCGGGGGCTGCAGGAGCACCCCAGGGCATTTTCCAACAGTTTCACCCCCTTGTTTCAAAGGGTTCATTTGCACATATCACTAAGTCGAACCATGACTTCACACAAACATATGAGTGCGTCACCTCTTTGGGGGGGGGGGAGATTGCAGCGACTTTGCTCCTCATCTCATCCTTTTATTATAATAATAATAATAATAATAATAATAATAATAATAATAATAATAATAATAATTTATTTATATCCTGCCCTCCCCAGCCGAAGCTGGGCTCAGAGCGGCTAACAGCAATAAAAGTAACACAATTTACATAAAATCACAATCAAGTAATTGAAATGCATTCTAAAATCAACTCATTCTAAAATCAATTCAAAATCAAATTAACGGCAACCATTGGGGTAGAGTTCTGTGAGGATTACCAAAGGAGGGGGTCAGGCTGTGCCTTGGCCAAAGGCCTGGTGGAACAGCTCTGTCTTGCAGGCCCTGCGGAAAGATGTCAAGTCCTGTAGGACCCTAGTCTCTTGTGACAGAGTGTTCTACCAGATCGGGGCCACAGCCGAAAAAGCCCTGGTCTGGTTTAGGCCAGCCTAACCTCCCTGTGGCCCGCGACCTCCAAGATTGTTTTGTTTGAAGACTGTAAGGTCCTCTGTGGGACATACAAGGAGAGGCGGTCCTGTAGGTATGAGGGTCCTGGGCTGTATAGGGCTTTAAAGGTTAAAACCAGCACCTTGAACCTGAACCTGTACTCCACCGGGAGCCAGTGCAGCTGGTATAGCACCGGGTGAATGTGATCCCACGGTGAGGACCCCATAAGGAGTCTCACCGCAGCATTCTGCCATGGCAGCTAAGCCAAGATTTGGCTTGATGTGCCATGCAAACATAGACTCCTAGTTAAGGTCTCTCCTCCTTAGTCACAAGCTATAGTCCTAGTTTGTTTTTGTCTGTAATTTGTGTTTGAGGAGGACAGAGCTTAACCACGATCCCAGGTTTGGATGATGCATTGAGCCAAACTTTGCTTTAGCTGCTGCACTAGGCTAAAAGGACTGGGGTCGAGCAACACAGACATGAGCTCCTCTCTGGAAGTCAGCACATTTGCACGGTCCTGATAAGCCATAGTTTGACTTACAGTCAGGCCAGACTTCCTTCATTCACTGAATGCAAGTTAGGACCTTGGCTTCTTTGGACATGAAAAATGATAATAGGATTGATTCTTAGGAACATTTTGCAGGCTTGCCCAAGACACATTGTGGATACCAGAATGCACAAAGCACACCAGATGTTCCCTTATGCTGCTGCTTTATGAAATGCTGATGGGGCCTCATGAATTTTCAGTCAGGGCTCTTTTTGAATGGTGGCAATTACTTTTCAACAGATTGATTTTTCGTTGTGTTGCTGCAAAACTATGCTGAATTCCCTTCGCTTTTATTTTTTTTAGTTCTGGCTTTTTAGATGGGTTTGTCAATTGCAGAAATAGAATGAGGAAGTAAGAATGAAAGGGGATAATTCAATTTATTTGATCGATTTATTTTTAAAAGAAATTCAAACACATATAGAATATTAGGTGATGTTTCCTGAAAAGCACTGCAGAAAGGATTATGGCAGCATGAAATTTGAGAATAACTTTTAGTCTACCAGGAATGAGGGTTTTCTGTAATTTTAACGTCTGTGTATCTCATGCACTGTGTGTGTGTGTGTGTGTGTGTGTGTGCGCGCGCACGCGCTATTTTCCTAGAAAAAGAGGTGCCAGAACTCACCATGGAACTCCTCCTCTTACAATGGCAATGGCGCTCACCTGAGAGGTTCCAAAACTGAGTTCCAGTGAGTTCTGGCTGGGGAAAAAAAGCCCTGGGGTGTGTCATTTATTGTTCTTTATTACTTCCTCCCAAAGGAGCCTGTTGTTGTTGCAGCTGTGTTGCTGTTCCCTAGGGGACTCCCTTTTGTTCTTGACTAGCAAGGAAAATTATGTATGGAACTTGCACCAATAATTTATGGAATTCACAAGATTTGGTGATGGTCACTGCCTTCTTCTTGTTGTTGTTTAGTCGTTAAGTCGTGTCCGACTCTTCATGACCCCATGGACCAGAGCACCCAGGCACTCCAGTCCTCCACTGCCTCCCGCAGTTTGGTCAAACTCATGTTAGTAGCTTCAAGAACACTGTCCAACCATCTCTGTCGTCCCCTTCTCCTTGTGCCCTCCATCTTTCCCAACATCAGGGTCTTTTCCAGGGAGTCTTCTCTTCTCATGAGGTGGCCAAAGTATTGGAGCCTCAGCTTCACGATCTGTCCTTCCAGTGAGCACCCAGGGCTGATTTCCTTAAGATTGGATCGGTTGGATCTTCTTGCAGTCCATGGGACTCTCAAGAGTCTCCTCCAGCACCATAATTCAAAAGCATCCATTCTTTGGTGATCAGCCTTCTTTATGGTCCAGCTCTCACTTCCATACATCACTACTGGGAAAACCATAGCTTTAACTATGCGAACCTTTGTTGGCAAGGTGATGTCTCTGCTTTTTAAGATGCTGTCTAGGTTTGTCACTGCCTTAGATGACTTTTAAAAAAAGTATCATTCTGGTCCCCCTATGACAAAGATCTGAAATTTCGTTGTCAAAGTAATCAAAGCTAGCACAAGATTTGGTATATATTATCTTCTGTGACAGCCTTCTTCTTTACAACCATTTAATGGTCCTCATAGTATGGGATAAATTGGGCTGCCCAAATTGCAAGTCAGGTTGTGTGAGTGTTTCTTCCTCCACTTGTACAATTGAGCCAGTGACTTTCCTCCTCTATTTTAAATGTTCAGCAATGGTTGGGGGTGTTTAAGGCTTCCTGTAGTAGGAACATGTTGCCATAGACACATCTTTTTCTAAGCATTTAAGCAACTCTTTATTGAGTAATAGCCAAGTAAAAAATTGAATGGGTATTTTACAGCAACCTAAAATCATTACATGGTAATAAGGTAATTATAGGGAATCAATTTTTTTTACTTTCAGGGAAGAATTGGTTGTGATTTTGAAATATTTGCCCCATTATGGGTGCAGATGAGGCACAATAGCTATGATTTCTTATTTTCATGCAAAGTGTACCTGATTAGCAAGAAACTATTCAATATTACTCCTAAACTTGGTCTATACAGTTAGTCACAATGATAGAATTTCTGGTTGATGGCTGCAGTGCCAAATCCATTTATCTGAGGAGGAGGGGAGCAAAGAACTTTGAGTCAGTATCATGCAAGGGGGAAAAACACACAAATTGAATATTAAGTTAAATCATTGCTGCCACAAGATAGAGTGAGGGCCAACAATTTAGATGGCTTTAAAAGCGAATCAGAAAAATTCATGGAGGACAGCACTGTTGATGGCTGTTACGGTAGTTATGGTGGCTACTGCTTCCAGCAACAGAAGCAACATGTTCTCGAATACAGTCGTACTTTGGAAGTCGAACGGAATCCGTTCTGGAAGCGGGTTCAACTTCCAAAAATGTTCAAAAACCAAAGCGTGACTTCTGCTGCCAATCAGAAGCTGCGGAAGGCCTGTCAGACGTTCGGCTTCCAAAATAGTTTCCAAACCGGAACAGTCACTTCTGGGTTTGCGACGTTTGGGAGCCAAAATGTTCAACTCACTAGGCGTTCGGAAACCAAGGTACGACTGTACCGTTCTGGAAATCCCAGGTGGGGAAACTGCTATTGCATTCAGGTCCTACTTGAGAGTTTTGCAGTTTAAGAAGAGGGTGCTGGATGAGATGGGGCCTGTGGTCTGATCCTGCAGTAAGGCCCTTCTTACGTTCTTAAGACTTATAGAAGGCAAACTGTATACATTCATTTCCCCTTCCTTCAAGACAAATTCCCAGGAAAGCATACACGAGACAGATCAAAATACCCTAAAAAAGGTAAAGGTAAAGGTACCCCTGCCCGTACGGACAGACTCTAGGGCTGTGCGCCCATCTCACTTAAGAGGCCGAGGGCCAGCGCTGTCCGGAGACACTTCCGGGTCACGTGGCCAGCGTGACAAAGCTGCATCTGGCGAGCCAGCGCAGCACACGGAAACGCCGTTTACCTTCCCGCCAGTAAGCGGTCCCTATTTATCTACTTGCACCCGAGGGTGCTTTCGAACTGCTAGGTTGGCAGGCGCTGGGACCGAGCAACGGGAGCGCACCCCGCCATGGGTATTCGAACCGCCAACCTTTTGATCGGCAAGCCCTAGACGCTGAGGCTTTTACCCACAGCGCCACCCGCGTCCCCCACCCTAAAAAAACACACCCTTAAAAACCAAAAGAAAACCTCCCACAAATTTTTGCTTCCTACATTACTTCCAAGGAATTCAAGGCAGCCCCACAATTACATTTTGCCTTCACAACAAGCCTTTGAAGTAGGTTAGTCTGAGAGACAACAACTGACCCAAAGTGTGAGTGTCATGGGTTGTTGTTGTTGTTGTTTAAATTGAAAACCACCCCCTGCAAGCAGAAAGTTGGCCCATTGAGTTTGCCCTGCTTTTCAGTCCAGAGGGAGGTTCTTTTTAAAAATGCAATAGAATGTTAGAAATGGTATTTCCCACCTCCTGTCTGAAGAGGTGCAATCAATTCAGCCACCTCATTTTACTACAGGCCTTGATCTGTTGATGAGGCACCAACGATGAAGCCACACAGATTATCCTGTCCCTTTCCTTATTCTTGTAAGAATCATCCCAGCAGGGCAGAAGACTAACTCCGGGGCAGCGTATCATCAAATCTTGTGCTTCCTGATCAGGTCAGGTAAAAAGCAACAACAGTTCTTGCCAGAAATGTTTATTTTTGTTGTTGCTTATTTTGGTCTCTTGTGACGCAGGGCCCCGGGGGGGGGGGGGAGGCTGACATTGCTGCCTGCAATCTCTCTTTCTTCTCTGTGCATGGAGCAAACATCCTGATGGTTTATCCCCTTCCCTCCCTTTTTTCTTTTTAAAGGAGTGAATCATTGTGGCGGATCCTCCCCTCTCCTACACTGCAAAGGGAATGCTAACTTTTTAAATACTCCAGCCAGCTCTGAGCTGTTAGCAGGTGTCTGTGGCCTTTCACAGATTTCGAGAGACAGCAAAACATTGTGGGCAAGCGGCCTTTTGAAATTCGCCACCCTATTTGTGGGTGGGGAAATTCCACCAAGTTTTCCATGGGGAGAAGAAATGCAACAGTTCATTTCCCTTTTGCCAAGGCTTATATTGCATTTGGCTGCTGTTGCACTGTTCCATAACACTGTTCCATAGCATTGAGTGGAGGCTCAATGGAGGGCATAGAATAAGTGTAGAATTGGAAAGATCCCAAAGGATCACCTAGTCCAACCCATACATTATATCTAGTCCAATGCTACATGTATTGAACTATACCTAGGGACGCGGGTGGCACTGTGGGTTAAACCATAGAGCCTAGGACTTGCTGATCAGAAGGTCGGCGGTTTGAATCCCCACGACGGGGTGAGCTCCCATTGCTCGGTCCCTGCTCCTGCCAACCTAGCAGTTCAAAAGCACGTCAAAGTGCAAGTAGATAAATAGGTACCTCTCCGGCGGGAAGGTAAACAGCGTTTCCGTGCGCTGCTCTGGTTCGCCAGAAGCAGCTTAGTCATGCTGGCCACATGACCCGGAAGCTGGATGCTGGCTCCCTTGGCCAATAAAGCGAGATGAGCGCTGCAACCCCAGAGTCGGCCACGACTGGACCTAATGGTCAGGGGTCCCTTTACCTTTATACCTAGTCCCACTATTGTGTATTGAAATTTGCATTTCTCTCAATTTTTGCAGTGCAGTTTCCTAGCCAGGTAACCTGCACAAAAATACACATGAGAAGGAAAAACACAATGCAAACATTGGTGAAAGTTGCATATAAAAATGCATTATTTTAGGGGAAGTTGCTTGCAAAAAAAGAAAAGTTGCATATGAAATCAGACCACTGGTTCATCTAACTCAGTACTATCTGCTTTGAGTGGCAGCTGCTCTGCATGGTTTCAGGCAGAGGTTCTTCCTAGCCCAACCTGGGAATGCTGGGATCGAACCGAGGATCTTCTGCAGACAGAGGGGATGCTCTGTCACTGAACTACGGCCCTTCTCCCTGGAGAGGTGTGAGCTGTGAATTCCTAGGTTCAAGTCTCACCTCACTTAATGGAACTTTTCAGTGACAGATGAGCCAGTGTGGTATGGTGGTTAAGAGCGGTGGACTTGTAATCTGGGGAACCGGGTTCGCGTCTCTGCTCCTCCACATGCAGCTGCTGGGTGACCTTGGGCCAGTCACACTTCTCTGAAGTCTCTCAGCCCCACTCACCTCACAGAGTGTTTGTTGAGGGGGAGGAAGGGAAAGGAGAATGTTAGCCGCTTTGAGACTCCTTAAAGGGAGTGAAAGGTGGGATATCAAATCCAAACTTTTCTTCTTCTTCTACCCTCAGGCTTCCATCTGCAAAATGGGAACAATAACAGGGTTGTGGTACGGATTACTGAGATAATGCCTATGAATCACTTGGAACACTCAAAAGTGTCATATAAATGTTTCTCCCTCTGCCTGTTATTGTACTGCAGCAGTGTGGGTGCCTTTTCACATGGCAAACTTAATTTCTGTGGAACAATTTCCCATCTGGTTCCACTGATTTCAGCCGCACCGTTGTAAACTTCTTACACACCCACGCACAACACACACTCTCACTGACAATTCTGTTTTGTTTCACCCATTTTAAAACACACCATGCGCTGAGCATCCTGATATAGGCATGCTAGCGAGGCCTGGATTCATTTTATCATAGTGTTGATTTTTTATTTTTTATTTAAGAGCCCATATCCCAGCCTCATGTTTTGACTGTTATGCGAAGTGGACATGCTATCATTTCACTGGTTCTTGGCGTGAAAACATAACCCCACTACATAGCACCGAAGCATCTCCATTAGTTACCATGGAGACACAATTTCACTAAGAGGAATTACGTACATTAACAACAGCTTTTGTCTCAGTGGCGGAAGAATCAGATCCTAAGTGTGTCTATTCAGAGGTAAAGCCCACTGAGCAGAGTGGAACCTTTTGCTAGGCAAGTGTAAATGATGGTGATGGCCAATAGCCAGATGTTCATTTATATAGTAAATTTATGTATGAAATTTGTATCCAGCCCTTCCTCGCAAAGGAGCCCAGGGCGACAAACATCAAAAAGTTAAAAAAAAGTAACATTTTTAAAACAATTTAGAAACCAACTAAAAACATCCCAAAGCAATTTTTTAAAAGCTATCTAAACACCTAAAAGGGAGGCGGGTGGCGCTGTGGGTTAAACCACAGAGCCTAGGACTTGTGAATCAGAAGGTTGGCGGTTCGAATCCCTGCGACGGGGTGAGCTCCCGCTGCTCGGTCCCTGCTCCTGCCAACCTAGCAGTTCGAAAGCACGTCAAAGTGCAAGTAGATAAATAGGTACCACTCCGGCGGGAAGGTAAATGACGTTTCCGTGCGCTGCTCTGGTTCGCCAGAAGCGGCTTAGTCATGCTGGCCACATGACCCGGAATCTGTACGCTGGCTCCCTCGGCCAATAAAGCGAGATGAGCGCCGCAACCCCAGAGTCGGCCACGACTAGACCTAATGGTCAGGGGTCCCTTTACCTTTACCTTTAAACACCTAAAAGCATTAAAAAAGCAAACACACCGTTGCCAATCTGAAGGGTGCCATGGCCAGTCTCTTTCAACCACCAAATGCTTGGGTGAACAGGGATGTTTTTACCGAAATTTCTCCTGAAAGTCAATAATGATTGGGAGAGATGCACCACATCAAGGAAGGCATTCCACCAACAGTGAACCACTACCAAGAAGGCCCTGTCATGGGTCAATGGCAATTGGACAGCAGCTGGAAGCAGCACTTTTCTGGTTGCCTTACATCTGCCACAGTCAGGGATGATGGAAGTAGGTGTCCCCAAGATCTGGAGGTTTAGAACCATGCTGGCTACCTGGGAAAAGCACCTGTTCCTCCAGCGCAGCCACCTCCCTCCACTAGTGCAATTGCAGTATAGGATTGCTCTGTTAAACACCTGCTTTATCTCTCCCATTGAAATCAAGGCGACTGGAAAGCGCTTAATTTAGCGAAGATCACACCTAGTATGTACTGTCTTGCAATGAATTGAAGAGCCAGAGTGGGGGTGGGTGGTAGGGGGGAGCAATCACTAATGAAAGAATACGGTACAGAGGTGACTAAAATCTCCTAGTTTTATTCTACAAACATAAAACACTACAGATTTATCCTGCCCATCCGCAGCTCCTCTGGAAATTGGCAAAAAAATAACTACCGATGTCAAGACTTTATGTGGCTCAATAAAATGATTGTGAATTAACAAGTCGTTCCCTCGCTTTATGGACTGTAGATCTGAGGCAGACCCCTTAAAAAGTGTAAGATCCATATTTCCATAGTAACAAAAGCAACAGCCTGCTCACATTCTTATGCACCAGTACTTGCAATTACATAACAAGATCTCTTCCATTCTTTCTGAAAGATTAATTAGGGTGTTGCTTCTTGTCCTCCCTCACCCCACCCGCACCCCCTTGCAATGGGGGTTTATTTTATCAAGGGAAGGGTAGAATCAAGTTTTCTGAAAGCCTGGCAGCAAATTGACTTCCCCCCGCTTTTGGTAAAGAGTGGCTGGGAGAAAGCTTTTACACCCCACACTGAATATTTTAGTCTTTCTGAAATTGCTTGGAGAACCTGGACAGTTCTCCTCCACCCCACTTCTCTATAACAACAGAAAATACACTAATAATCAGTTTTAATATATCAACGTAAGTGCCCAGGTCCAGAGAGGGCTTATGGCTCCCTAGGCATGCCCTGAGCTCTTCCAGAGTTCATCTCCACACATGCTTCTACATGCTTTATGTGTTGGCACCTTCTTTGAACTCCTGAGAACCTCTAGGTGTGAAGCAACTGTGAAGAGGAGGGTGGCGGGAGATTATTACTTTCATGACCTGATTGTCTGGGATTCCTAGTGGCATCTTCTTTCCTACTCTGTGAAAGAGGATGGGAATTTTGCTCTGATCTAGAAGGGGTCAAAGTTAAACCTTAGTCGCAGAATCATAGACCCACAGAGTTGGAAGGGACCATGAGGGTCATCTAGGCCAACTCCCTGCAATGCAGGAATATTTTTGCCCAACATGGGGCTCAAACCCACAACCCCGAGATTAAGAGCCTCCAGACAGCATCTTAAAAAGCAGAGACATCACCTTGCCAACAAAGGTCCACATAGTTAAAGCTATGGTTGTCCCAGTAGTGATGTATGGAAGTGAGAGCTGGACCATAAAGAAGGCTGATCGCCGAAGAATTGATGCTTTTGAATTATGGTGCTGGAGGAGACTCTTGAGAGTCCCATGGACTGCAAGAAGATCAAACCGATCCATTCTGAAGGAAATCAGCCCTGAGTGCTCACTGGAAGGACAGATCCTGAAGCTGAGGCTCCAATACTTTGGCCACCTCATGAGAAGAGAAGACTCCCTGGAAAAGACCCTGATGCTGGGAAAGAGTGAGGGCACAAGGAGAAGGGGATGACAGAGGATGAGATGGTTGGACAGTGTTCTCAAAGCTACTAGCATGAGTTTGACCAAACTGCGGGAGGCAGTGGAAGACAGGAGTGCCTGGTGTGCTCTGGTCCATGGGGTCATGAAGAGTCGGACACGACTTAACGACTAAACAACAACAAGAAGAAGCTCTACCAACTGAGCTACACCGCCACCCCAAGACTGGTCCAGTGCACTAATTTGCTAGAGAAGAAGCATCTAGAACCAGTGATGTACTGGAAAGCATGTCAGACTAGGACCTGGGAGACCAGAGTTCTAATCCCTATGGCACCATGAAGATCACACATCTTGGGCTGTCTCTCAGCCTGACCTACCTCTCACGGTGGTTGTGGAGATAAAATGGGGAGGAGGAGAATCTTGTATGCCACTTTGAGGTCCTTGGAGGAAAGATGGGATATAAATAGAATAAGTAAGTATGTAAGCAGGCAAGCAGGTAAGTCAGATTAACTTCTGCACGAAAAAGAGTTTCATGAATCAAACCAAGTTGCAAATCTGGGCTTTTAAGAGGCAGAAACAATTTAGTGAATCTCTCTCTCCCCCTCTCCCATTCTTTCTCTCCTGCTTTATTTAGTTGTGGATCTTGTGCCTGAGTGGACTTATCACACTGTAGTTCTGAAATGCTGCCCGCAAAGACTCAATTCATAAAGAATACATACATTTTAAATTGAGAAGAAATTGCTTCTAAGGAAATTGCATGCCTTTTACTCCAAATATCCCATCAAACGCTTCCCCCTTCCCACATTACAAAGAATACAAACCATTTAAAGAGCAACATGATCCAGAAATGGGTGTTAAGTGCTTGACAGAGGAATGCAGTATTTACAGTATTCAGAAAGGGGTGAGAGTTGAAGGAAAGAAAACATAAAGAAGACAAGCTGCAAAAAGGATGGCATTCATTATTTGCTGGTCTTCAAAAATGCAACAGCGGGTGGGGAGATGGATTTGCCATAGCAACCTTTGCATTATAATGATAGCATGTCAGCGATGCCTCTGTATATCACAACAGATAGAAGATGTGTAAATAATTTATCCAGCTGGCCTCTGTTAAAATTCAAGATCAACTAAGTTCACAACATGTTCCAAATACTTTGGCCATTGTGGTTTCCATTGCTTCCTTCACAGTTTGCAGGGGTGGGAAAACCTCTTAGTCTAATCCACAACTAAGTTAAGATTGCAAAATTATATACAGTTACTCAGTTAATTTCATGGAACTCGACGGGTCTTCCTTCTGGGTAGAGATGTATAGTATTTTGCTGCAAATTGCAATTTGCGCTTGAAACAAGTAGAGATGGGGGAGAGAAATTAAGTTTGGTTTTCATTTGAATATGAACTTGCCCAATAGGAACTTCATGAAACAGTATGCAAATTGAAACACTGTGATCTTTCAAAATACGCACCTCTTTGAATTTTGCAACTTTTCTCCAACCCAGCAATATGTACAGTAATGCACATCCTGGAGGAAAGCGTGCATAACAATAGATGCATTAGTGAAAATAACATACAAATGTGCATTTTCATAGGGAAGATGCATGAAAAAATGAGTATGTTACAGAAAGTTGCATACAAAAATGTGTATATTGGGAGGAATTTGTATTAACTTGCTGATGAATTTTCATGAGGGTCCCCCCCCCCCCACTTGCAAGCTAATGCAGAAATGTGGAGAACTGAACTGAAAAGACTGGATAAACCAGAAACAGAGACAAACTGAAACTGATCAGTTCATCCATCTCTAGTGAGCAGTAAAGTAGGAGACATGAATCTATGTCCAGAGGAGCCTTAGGTTAGCAGAGCCCTCCTGCTCCTTTATATGTTGTGTCCAATTCTCAGTTGCTACCCAATATGCATAGAGCTCCCATCCTGAACATATGTATGGTCCCATATCCCTTCTTTCAAATTCCTCCTCAAAACATATCTTTTGTTTGATGTGTCCTATGAGCTATGGCTTTGGTCCTCATTCCCAACTATAAAAGGTAAAGGTAAAGGGACCCCTGACCATTAGGTCCAGTCGTGACCGACTCTGGGGTTGCGGTGCTCATCTCGCTTTATTGGCCGAGGGAGCCGGCGTACAGCTTCCGGGTCACGTGGCCAGCATGACTAAGCCGCTTTTGGCGAACCAGAGCAGCGCACGGAAACACCATTTACCTTCCCGCCAGAGTGGTACCTATTTATCTACTTGCACTTTGATGTGCTTTCGAACTGCTAGGTCTGCAGGAGCAGGGACGGAGCTCACCCCATCACGGGGATTCGAACCGCCAACCTTCTGAATGGCAAGTCCTAGGCTCTGTAGTTTAACCCACAGCGCCACCCGCGTCCCTTATTCCCAACTATAGCAAAGCTCTAAATACATGGAGATGTATTTCCCTCCCTCCCTCCCTCCCTCCCTCCCTCCCTCCCTCCCTCCCTCCCTCCCTTCCTTCCTCTGTCTTAGATTATCTAGTTAGGGTTTGGGGACCTATTTTACCAGTGTAACTGTACTTGTGTGTAGAAGAAGAGAAAGACTAGCACCATATAACACACAACAATTTCTCAGCAGAGCCACCTCAAAAACCCCATCATCCCTGGCCATTGGTTATGCTGACTGATGTGCTTGGGATGATGACATGCTCTGAAATGGGTAAAACACCCATGTATTGAGCTTGTCACTTGTGATGAACAGCCTATTCAGGCAACAGCATGCATGGAGAGTTGCCCCCAGATGAGCCTAGA
The DNA here is from genome assembly GCF_964188315.1 of Podarcis muralis. Taxonomy (NCBI): domain Eukaryota; kingdom Metazoa; phylum Chordata; class Lepidosauria; order Squamata; family Lacertidae; genus Podarcis; species Podarcis muralis. Next base: position 14,061,371 of record NC_135658.1, on the reverse strand, counting down.
TGTTATTCAAGAATCACTGAAAATATTATGGAAGGCAGCAATAGAATCTGAAAGCATGTTGCGGTTGTTCATTATGATCTGGTCCATGCATAAACCTGCCCCGCAAATGCAGGCTGAAGGAGCACAAGCTTTTGACGTTGTTTCCATTTGGACCATTTCTTATTCAAATGGGATATTTTGGTTCACGAACATCCTGCTGCTCCCCCTGAAAGAGGCAGAGTGCAAGTGTTCACAGAGAACACTGAGGTTTTTTTAAGTGTTTAGCAGAAGCAGCCTAAGGCAGTTGCCTCGCTCTGCTGAATGGTAGCGCCGGCCTTGCATACGCCTCTGGAAATGTTAGAAGTGCAACAAATTATTGCTGTATTTCCTGCTTCCATGGAAGCTGTCATTTTCCACCACCATTTGGAAATTTTGTAGGTGTTGCCTTGAGTAGAGTTACAGTTTGGTAACAAATCAGTACAGTGGTACCTCAGGTTAAGAACTTAATTCCTTCTGGAGGTCCGTTCTTAACCTGAAACTGTTCTTAACCTGAGGTACCACTTTAGCTAATGGGGCCTCCCGCTGCCGCCACACGATTTCTGTTCTCATCCTGAAGCAAAGTTCTTAACCCGAGGTACTATTTCTGGGTTAGCGAGGCCTGTAACCTGAAGTGTCTTTAACCTGAAGCATCTGTAACCTGAGGTACCACTGTATTGTGGTCCCTATCTCCATCCTCTCACAACGAGCCTGTGAGGTACATTAGGCTGAGATTAAGTGATGGGCCAAGCTCACCCAGTGAGCAAGGATTTGTGGATTTCTCTGGTTAAAGTTCAGTACTTCTAAATATGGCTTTGCCTTAGTTCAGACTATGCTCAGTATTCCTATGACATAGAATACTCCATTACATTTTTGTTACTATTCTGTTTGTGGCTATTACTCTGGAGTGTACTTCATAGCAGGACTAGAATGGCGAAAACCAAATGACAATGACATCAACATTGCATTATTTCAAATCTGTTTCAGTGAGATTATTTGGGCATGAGAAGCACCTGGTCCTATCACGAGGCCACCGAACCTCATTTGTATAGCTAGATGCTATCCAATTTGCTAAAGTCAGAAAAAACAGTTGGCGAAGCAGAGTGTAGTATAGTAGTTAAAGGGTCAGAACAGGACCAGAGATATCTAGTTCAAATTCCCATGAAACTCCAACAAGGACTCCCTCTCATTGTGAGGATATTGTGTTATTGTGTTATATATTTATTGCATTTTCATGGGGTGGAATCCAACATCACCCTCTTCCGATTGTTCTGTCTGTACTAGCATTTCAGCTTAACAGATGGACTGACACCCCCCCATGTGTTGTTTGGGGGGTGGGGGCTCTCCCAACCCCCCAAGACAATTTTGGGGAGCACAGAGGGAGAAGGGGGGAAAGCCTAATTGTGCAAGTGGGAGTTCTTGCATAGGGTTTCTGCCGATGGGGTTGGTTAAGTGAATCCCACCCAACCTGTATACCGCCGAGGCCTGCTATGTGAGGAAGGATGGCATACAAAGGAAATAATAAAAGGGAAAAAATGCTTTCTTAAACCATGTTAGACGAAGGCAGGAGAAAAATGCAATCCATCACTAAAATGTGGTCTCCATTTCCTGCTTTCCGCTTGTTCCCTGAATGTGATTATACATCTGCTGTCATCAGAAACGGGAAGGTTAAACCTTACACGACAATGTTGAATTCTTTGATCGTTGCCTGAGCTTGGAGACACCAACACTTATGTACAACAAAAACATCTGTTATTGGAGAATTCATCTGGGTATTGGAGAGTGCAAGGTGAATGAAGTGAGTTTTCTGGTGCTGAGCAAAATGTTTGTACTGCAAGACCAAGAGAAATTTGAAAAAGACATCTTCAGGACCCATCAGTCTTCACCCTTTTGAGAGAGTGCTGGAGAAGCACTTAGGAGGAATCAACATTACGGTGAAGTGTAAACATGCACCAAAGAGTCAACAGGGAGATATTTTCAATTTGTCATTCAGGATTCTTGGCTGTTTGATCTCTGTGCATTCCATGTTGAATTGATCTGACCTGCACCTCTGGGACTAATGAGTGGAATGAAACTTAGCTATCTGACAACTTTCACACATCCCAGTTGTTCTAGCGCAGTTCTCGGCTTAATAAATAAACATCATATCATGCATTAAAAATGCTCATTTTGAGAGATGGAGTGTTTTAGAAACCTGACGTGGAAACGGGATGCGATAGACTTACGGAGAAACATACGTGTAATAGACTAATTCATTCATTCCTACTTGCCAGCATGGCTGGAAGGCAGAGAAGGGCCATAGCTCAGTGGTATTGCATCTGCCTCACATGCAGAAGGTCCCAGGTTCAATCCCCAGGTAGGCAGGGAAACCCTGGCCTCAAACCCTGGAGAGCCAGTCCTATTCAGTCCGTACAATACTGAGCTAGGTGCAGGGACAGATTTAGGGCAATGCAAGCAGTGTGGTCACGCTGGGTTTGCAGCCAAGAAGGGCACCTTCTCAAAGCCAGGTGAGGGCTTGTCTGGCTTTAGAAAGGAGGCGTGAGGGCTCTGGTAGGGTCCTAGAGTCCTCTTGTCTCCTTCCCAGTCAAGCACTTACCAGGGATTTGGGTAGGAGGGCTCTAGGACTCTGCCAGAACCTCAAGCCTCCTCCCCAAAGCCCAGCTTAAGCTGATGCTGCAAAGGGCTGTGGGGATGGCATCAAATGATAAATAAGAGGTATGACAGGCAGCTTCCTGTGTCCCTATGGCACAGAGTGATAATCAGCTGGTAGTCAACTGACTTGGGGAAGAGCAGTATCCAGATGGGACACATATGATCATCTTAGCAGCTGAACAGATGAAGAGAACAATGAAGAAATTATGTCTGTGTCACCAGATAAGAGTCATGACAACTGTCAAATATTGCCATTGAGAATCATAACACACTATCACAGTTTATTATTATTATTATTATTATTATTATTATTATTATTATTATTTAAAAAAAAAAGTTCTGCAGAACCAGCATGATACAGTGGTACCTCGGGTTACATACGCTTCAGGTTACAGACTCCGCTAACCCAGAAATAGTGCTTCAGGTTAAGAACTTTGCTTCAGGATGAGAACAGAAATCATGCTCCGGCGGTGCGGCGGCAGCAGGAGGCCCCATTAGCTAAAGTGGTGCTTCAGGTTAAGAACAGTTTCAGGTTAAGTACGGACCTCCGGAACGAATTAAGTACTTAACCTGAGGTACCACTGTACAGCCAAAGTTATGCTTTAAGTCAATATTGGCTTCAATGGGAGAATTAAGGAAGTGCTCCACTTGGAGTGGTTCACATCGAATCAGCATCCTTAACAAAGGCCAGATACTTTGCACTGCAACATCTGCCCTGACTGGTGAAAGCTGCTTTTCAAGTATCCAGACATGACACCTACCATGCAGTTAATAAGATTATAAAATTAAAAATACGTATAGGTATTGTGAAGCTGCCTTATAGGCAGCGTTTTTTTTCTAAAAAAACGTTTAGGGGTACTCTCATTCCATCTGAGACTCAGGAAACACCCTGACAGGAAATGAGGCTGCCATCGGGGGTAGCAGTGGAACTGACAATTCACTGTGCTAGAGAAAAAAACTAAAATTTTAATTTTTTAAAGTTTCTTCTTCTATTAGATTCACAAAATGTTTAGGGGTATGCATACCCCTCCCCCCCCCCCCGAAAAAAGCACTGCTTATAGCAAATCTGGACATTGGTTTTTATAGTAGCCCAGTGTTTCTCAAACTTGGGTCTCCAGCTGTTTTTGGACTACAATTCCCATCAGCCCTGACTGCTGGTCTTGCTAGCTAGGGACAATGGGAGTTGTAGTCCAAAAATAGTTGGAGACCCAAGTTTGGAAAACACTGATCTAGCCCAATGCAGTTATGGCTAGTCCTGGAAAGAAGTCAGTTGCGGGAAGTGGGTGTTTGTAGAACCTTTTCACCTCCAAGCTACCTTCTTCCCTCCCCCCCGCATTTCACATTTCCATCTGTGCAAGTGACCATTTGCTTCAGACCTGATGTTTATTTCTAATCTTCATACTGCAGTCTTCTGCAGTCCCGCGTTAACCTGCAGGTGTATTTCTGTGAGGGTTGTGCGTTTAAAGGTTTTCTTTAAAAAAATTTTTTTTTATTGATCAATTTCCACATAACAAATTATCAGACGATATAGTCACATACATTATTTCCCCCTCCCCCTCCCCCAAGGACTTCCCTCAGCTCCTCTCCCTGATTTCTCTTCACATATTTTCTCTGCATATAATATAATTGTACATATCCTTACATATCTATCCATCATGTTATCAACCAATTAATTTGTGTGTGTTTATTCAAAACCTGCCAAGGAGTCCAGTTCATTTTGTTGTCTTTTTAAATAGTTTGTAATAAGTTCCCATTCCTTCTTGAAGTCACAGTTGTCCTTGTCTTGCAATTTGTAGGTCAATTTGGCCAGTTCTGCATAATTCATCAATTTCTCTTGCCACTGTTCTTTCGTTGGGATTTCCTCATTCTTCCATCCCTGTGCTATCAAGACTCTTGCCGCTGTTGTAGCATACATAAATAAATTCTTTGTTTTCCTTGGTAGGTTTAAAGGTTTTTTAAATTTCCTCTTCTCCCTCCAGTTTGGTTTATAACTAACATAGGGGTTTTTTAATTGTTTAGTAGTGACATGTTCTCTGCAGAGAAGCTCAGTCCTTCTCTTAGGTCCAGAAAAGGAATAAGCCCTGAGGGCTTTCTGTTGCTTTGCTATTTCCAGCAAGCGTAGCAGATCCGGTCCCTGCGGTGGACTCTAATCTGCCGGAGGCAGTCAAAATAATGAACCACGTGTGATCATGGTCAGGGTGACTCTGGTTCTTTTGAAAGTATGGCTCTTCTTCGGGGCAGGAACAGGAAGACAGTGATGCCTTAAAAATAAAACTGCTTTCTGAATAGTCTGCCTTAACATTTGGGTTTGAGGAACTTTCGTTGTCCTGCAGGGAATTCAGATATATTCTTCATTTCTATGCATATCCTGAGAGATCCAGCCATAGTCTAGAATCCTGGAAAATACTAAATGTGGCTTCCGGCTGGATTTCCATGGATGTTGGGCAAAGATATGGATAACAAAGCTGTTTATATTCTGTGTGGGACAGGCCTGTGTAACTTATCATTCCCTCAAGCCTAATGCAGCTCACTAGTTTTGTCTTGTGTGACTGGAATGATAGGATTGTAGAGTTGGAAGGAATCACAGAAATAATCTAGTCCAAACCCCTGCAATTCAGGAATCTTTTGCCCAATTTAGGGCTCAAACCCACAACCCTGAGATTAAGAGTCTTATATCACTCTTATATAACATCATTCCTAGCCTGACTGCACTGATTAGTTTCAAGGGTCAATTCAAAGTGTTGGCTTTGACCTGTTAAGGCTTAAATGGCTCAGGACCGAAATACCCCAAGGGCCACATCTCCCCATATGAAGCAACTCACCCTGCGATCATCGCCCGAGCCCCTTCTTCGTGTGCCCCCTCTGAGGGAGGTCCAGAGGGTGGCGGCAGGAGAACAGGCCTTTTCTGTGGTGGCTCCCCACTTGTGGAATGTTCTGCCAGGGAGGCTCACCTGGTGGTTTTGTTACATATATTTAGGCAGCAGGCAAAAACATTCCTCTTCTCCTAAGCCTTTGACTAATTAAACAATATATGGCCTTTTAAACTATGGAGGGGGTATTGTTTTGTTTGCTATTATGCGTCCTCTTTTTGTATTTTTGTGCTGTAAACCACACTGTGATCTTCACATGAAGGGTGCTATACAAATTTCAACAACAACATGTAGATCAATTTCATATAGGTAACTACAGTCATACCTCGGGTTACGGACGCTTCAGGTCTCATTTTTTCGGGTTACGGACGCGCTGAAACCTGGAAGTACTGGAACAGTTGCGCATGCGCAGAAGCGCTAAATCGCGCTATGCACAGAAGTGCCGAATTGCAACCCACATGTGTGCAGACATGCCACTGCGGGTTGTGAACACTGCGGGTTGCAAATGTGCCTCTCGCACGGATCACGTTCACAACCCGAGCATCCACTGTATTTCAGATCCAGTGCAGATACTGACTTGGATAGCAATCTCCACATAAAAGACTTCCTGCAAAATCAAGGTATTCAGTGGATGCTGGAATGACCTTAGAAATGGAGCTTGCCTTATATGTAATGAAGGGGGGGCGCATCCAAAAGGTTCAGGCAACCACACTAAGGGATGGTTTCCTGCGTCATATGGAACAGACCACTTGAAGTGATGCAGGAGGCCCTCTATGGTAGTTAAAACTTTATTACATGCCCTTTTCATTTCGTTTTAGCTCAGGCAAAATTATGGGGCTTGCTTAAAAGGTAAAGGTACCCCTGACCATTAGGTCCAGTCGTGGCTGACTCTGGGGTTGCAGTACTCATCTCGCTTTATTGGCCAAGGGAACCAGCATACAGCTTCCGGGTCATGTGTCCAGCATGACTAAGCCGCTTCTGGCGAACCAGAGCAGTGCACGGAAATGCCGTTTACCTTCCTGCCAGAGCGGTACCTATTTATCTACTTGCACTTTGACGTGCTTTCGTACTGCTAGGTTGGCAGGAGGGGGCTTGCTTATATCAGAGCATATGCTCTTAAAATGAAAGCTATAAAATAATTTTATATTTGAAGCTCATTTATGTTCCCCCTTGTTTTTGAACAATATATATATGTGATCAACCACATTGTAGATGCAACTTACCAGATAAATCTTGCTGTAGGAGACTTTGGGAGACTTTGCCATCCCAGATCCTCTATTTTACATGTCAAAACGTACCACTGAAGTAGGGTGCACGGTCAAAGCACATTTGGCAACTGAAAGTGGTGTTCACCGGCAATAGACTGTTTAAGGCTGATGAATTATTCACAATGCGTATTGAACATTATCCTGTTTAGAAGTTTGTTTATCTTGATGTTTGGCAAAGCCATTTCCGAGCCTTGGGGAGGAGAGGGGGTTGCGGGCTGGCCCCTCCCACACGCGCGGGAGCTGGATTTTAGCCCCCGCGAGATCTAGGGAATCCCCGGGCGTGCCTTCCCGCCTTCCCCCCTGCCCGCCAATCGGCGGGCCGGGGAGGCGTGACCTGTGGTATTTAAGGCCAGGCACGCCTCGGGACCGCCCTCTTCACTCCTCGGCAGCCAAGAGGTTTTCCCATCCCACCCACCCTTAGGTTAGGCAGCTTGACCTTGCTATGGACTTCGGTTGGTCGCCGCAAGGGGCCTGGTAGGAATTTTTCCAACTTGGCGAATTTTCAGCTCAGCCTTTTGGTTTTTTCGCCTACCTCGTAGCAAACCGTCACAACTTTCGCGGTATTTGGCGGTTAGGCATTGGCAGGGGTCTATTGTTATGCAAATGGATGGGGGGGAAGGAAACGCCATCACCTTCCCCCAAGGAAAAAGGGTAGTCCGGTAGAGGACTCCGGGGGCGTTGCCTTGTCCGAGACCTAGTAAGGTAAGGGCCTCCGGCACGCCCACGAGCGGTGACACCCGTGGGGTCCTAGTTGGCGTACTTCAACAGGACACCCACGGTTAGTGTTCAACCCTTCCCGGTCACCATGCCGGGTAGTCGATAGGAGCCAATGCCTAAGGCCAATACCTTCAATTCTGTAATCAATAAAGTTGTGGCCATTTACGCCCATTAACCTTAAATAACGTGTCCTGTGTCTTCATTTCATATGGGGGAGGGAACTTGCCACGCAACTGAAAGTGCCTGCCAGTATTAGGCTGCTAAGCTGTATTCACCACCCTTGTTTTGTGTTCAGAAGCAGTTTTATGCCATGGCTTTTTTTGCATCTAGAGATCATTTTTAGAAAAAAAAAATGCCACTGTACCACTGTACAGGTGCGGGAGGTTGTCCTGTCTTTTCATATACTGTATTTTAGTCCTGAGTGTTTTATTCCTGAGTGTTCTTTGTCTTACTGCATCTGCTGGGGCCATCATCATGCATGGAAGACCATTTACTGTATTTTTATAATATAATATTATATTTTTATCCCACTCTTTCTCCAAGGAGCTCAGGGCAGGACCCATTGCTTCCCACCTGAAAACACCTGTTTTATCCTTGCCACACTCCTGGGAGAGAGTGGACTGGCTTGGAGTAGCCCAAGGTCACTCTACCTACTGAGCCACGACTGGATCCTAGACCTCTCTCTTTCATTTTCTACTGCTTCAACTCTGAGCCCTGCACCACACAGGCTCTGCAAGAACTTACCATTCACCAGGCCAGGAATTAGATCGGGAAATGCGGCCCCCAATCCTTTCTGCCTGGCCCTTGGGACTCTCCCTAGGCCTCACCCCATATGCACCCTCCTCAGTTGTTTTTGTCTAGTTGGAATGTGTTCTTGAACTGTGACAATGCTTCTGGCTTGCCTGGATGAGGGATGGGTGTGTGTGTGTGTATCTGGAAACAGCAGACTATTGCACTGCTTGAATTGGATCTATTGCACAAATGTGAGAGTAACATAGTTGTTCCCTCCAAACCTCAAAGGAGAATGAATGCAGTTTGAGTTTTGACTTGCAAAAGCAAAAAATTTCCCCCCATAAAACAACAGCATAGAACTATACGGCGCCATGCATACCTCAATCAGATCTCTGAGATTTCTTGACTAAGAATTTTCTAGGACATGATTTGTTTGTTTCTTAATGGAACAGTTGGCAGCATCAGCCAGAACAACTGTTTTCTTGAAGCCGCTGCTCTGTTTGAGAGTCATACTGAAGTCATTTCCTCGAGAACCCCTTCTCTATCTTTGTGTGACGCTTTCCTTCTTTAGACCTGAGATATATTAGGGCTCTCTGTTATTTTCTCGCATCAGACTTGTATTTTTCAGACAACTAGCTGGAAGCGATGTTGAATAGGTCTAAAAAACCAACAACCCACTCAAAAACTTTCTGCCAAAACACCACATTTGGTGTCATTTAGGCCTGCCCAAAATATTTGCCTTTCTCTCTCTTTTTTACAGTTGGGAGTAGCATTTTGATAGGGATAAATTGTTCATGATTGTGTGAGTGTTAACTTTTTTATTTGAACTTCTTTGCGTCTCCCAGCAAAGACAGCTAGGCTGCTATTTCCTAAGTGCTCCTCCAACCCCTGTGGCAGCCTCTGCTTCTTCCTATTACAGACTTCAAAAATTGGCTGCTTTCTGGGTACTTTGGTCTGCAGTTGCCACCAGCCCCAGGCAGCATAACTTGGTGTGGCTATATTTGTTGTTTGTAATGCTTAACAAAAAATATTTAAGCAAACGAAAAACAGTCCTCCTTTGAAGTTTGCACTTGTTTGAATTTTGCAATTGCAGTTATCCCACCAAGTAATATGTACGCTATGGTAAAGCGTTCATATGCATTTGTGTATTAGTGAAGATAACATACAAAAATGCATTGTGTTAGAAAAAGATGTAGCAGCAAAAGGAGAAATGGGCAATAAAATGCTGATTAATTTTAATGGGGACGTTTTTTAGAGTTGCAAACTGATGTGGGGATGTGGAGAACTTGGCTTAAGGATTGAAAAAAATGAGAAACGGAAATTGACAGTGGCCGAATTTGGTTTCTCAAACTTAAAGGTGCTGACCTTTAAAGCCCTAAATGGCCTCAGTCCAGTATATCTGAAGGAGCGTCTCCACCCTCATCTTTCAGCCCAGACACTGAGGTCCAGCTCCGAGGGCCTTTTGGCGGTTCCCTCACTGCGAGAAGCCAGGTTACAGGGAACCAGGCAGAGGGCCTTCTCAATAGTGGCACCCACCCTGAGGAACGCCCTTCCACCAGATATCAAAGAGAAAAACAACCACCAGACTTTTAGAAGACACCTGAAGGCAGCCCTGTTTAGGGAAACTTTTAATGTTTAACAGACCACTGTATTTTAATAGTTTGTTGGAAGCCGCACAGGGTGGCTGGGGAGACCCAGCCAGATGGGTGGGGTATAAATAATAAATTATTATTATTATTATTATTATTATTATTATTATTATTTATTATTTTCAGTGATGCCCTGTGCAACGCTAAAATATGGCGTCCCCTGCATCTTGCACTCTGTTCTGCAGCATTGTTGTGGCGCCCCCTGCAGTGCCGTGCCCAGTGCAGCCAACCCACTTGCACTACCTTAAAACCACCTCTGCCACCCCTAATCAGGATGTGCATAGACTTCCCCCCATGCTTTCTGAATGCATGAACATGGAGTTTGGGTGACCAGGGGTGGCCCACTCCATTTCTCCGCCTGAGGGAAGGTGCCACCCCTCACAAAAGCCTTGCTTACCAGGGTCATATGGCTGATGTGGCTTGTGGCAAGCAGGGGCACCCACAGGGTGCCGCCTTGTGGAATTCAGCTGCCTGAGGCAGCTGCTTCAGTCTGCCTCGCGGGTGGGCCAGCACTGCGTGTGACCATGATTTGTTTGCCCTCATCCAATCTAAAACTGCCTGCAGACATCATCTGGGGATTTCCAGAGCCTCCCCAGGATTAGAAGATGGAAAGGAGAGATGGGGATGCCTGTCATCTACATATTAATGGGCTGAAGTGTCAGAGGGCTACTGCCAGTGGTTTCATGTAGCTATTAAACGGTAACTAGAGCAGAGACTGAGAGCAAGTGAGGGCAGTTTTACAAAGGGTCCACCATCCTGCTTCCTGCAGTGGGCGGCCACTAGCAACATTAAAAGCCCAGGAACATCAACAAAAGGGCTGCAGTGACCACTAATCCTTTACTTGCTAAAAGTTGTAAGAAGAAGAAGAAGTAGTGAGAATTCAGGCTCTCCATTCAAGCTGTAAGAGTTTCTGATTAGCACCCACCTGGATTTTCCCCCCAATGAAAGACAGCAGTGCATATTAAGTAGTTGCTACAATGTACAGTATAGGCAACTTGCTAGCTTTAAACACGATTTGTTTACCCATCCCTGTTAAAAATGCACGACCAATGCTGAGCTAAGAATAGTTCCTCCTTTGGGACTGACATTTTCTGAGTGGAAAAATCATCGGGGGGGGGGGGGGGAGAGAAGGTGGCTGTTCTTATTTCTCCTCCTTCCTCCTTCCTTCTTCTGTCTTTCCCTTGCTGGTTACTTTTCCATTCCTTTACATACAGACAGACAGACTTCCCCTTCCTCAGCCTTCTCGCCTCTTCTTATGAATTTGCAGAGGTTGGTGCAAAAGCTCCTCATTTTAAAGAAATCCTAAAAGCCACTACTGGCAGATATTATGCTTATCCTACACAATTTGCTGGGTGCTGATAGGAAAGGCTGGAGCCAAACATTACCACTTTAATTTTCTTGAAATATGTGCTGCAGTGGGTTGGTAAGAAATCATTCCCCAACCCCCTCCCCCAACTTAATTTCTGAGGACAGCTGCAAAATCCACCGTGCATATTAGAAGTTTCTGGCTATCTATAAGGAGTTGTTCCACCGTGTGCAGTGGGTATATTGCGCTGGACTTTGGATGAATTATTTCCCCTGTCCAAGAAACTGTAGTGGCTGACATGAGAGTGACAGCAGTGGGGTCCATGGGAGTTTTCTGTTTCATAGAATCATAGCATTGTAGATCTAGAGGGAACCACAAGGGTCATTTAGTCCAACCCCCTGCAATACAGGATTTTTTTTGCCCAACATGGGGTTCGAACCCATGACCTCGAGATTAAGAGTCTCATGCTTTACCAACTGCGCTATCCTGGCCTGCTTCTCACTGAATTGTTAAGCCTGTGTCTGGGCTATGGATGGGGGAGAAATTCAATTCAGTTCGCATTCAAAGGTGACCCCGTCCAACATTGGCTTTCCAAAACAGTACATGCACCAAAACGCAGCGGTCCTTTGAAATGCACACTCCTTCAAATTCTGCTGTGCGTTTCTCCAACCAAGTCATATACTGGACATAAAAATGCATATACCCGTGAAAATAGTTTTCAAAATGCATTATATTAGGGAATTTGCTTTGCCAAAATGTGTACGTGGCACAAAATTGCATGCAAACGTGTAAATTAGGAGAAATTTGCAATGCAATGCTGATAAATTTTCACGAGGACTATTTTATTGTTATTGTTCTTAAATCACAATCTGGCGCAGAAATTTAACAGTGGCAAAATGAGAAACTGAGAGAAACTCAAATTGATGGATTCGCCTATCCCTCGTATGGGATGTACCATTTTTTTCTAGCTGGGTGCTCGTGTGACTGAATGCTCCTTATTTCCAAAACGATTTCCTGCACATTGACTCCTCATATCAGGAAATCTGACACCCTAATTGTCAATATGCAGTTGGGTTGTAGTTTTTTTTTAATGTTTGGCTGAACACTAAATCATGAGCTCCCACTGATGGTCAGAAGTGGTAGAGCCCACTCAACAGATTTACTAACTCAATGAGAACTAGGCTGCTGCGCATACTTGTGAATGGAGGTTTTTGCCTCTTGGTTGGGCTGTGGCATTAATTTCCTGGTGTATATTTGGACATGACCAGTTCAGAATTGTGGGTGCCAGAACGCGAGAGTATAACTCAGCCCCGAATTCTGCATGTTCACAGCTTCCCCCATCATTTCTTGAGGCGTATAAAGTGCCTCCACCGTTTAAAAGCCATCAGTGTCAGTGAGCTATCTTGGAATCGCTTCCTCCGCGACATCCCCCACCAGTATTTCATAACTAGCCTTTCTGCTCATCTTGCTGGAGGAGAGGGAGCAAATAGGTTGGGACCTACTCTTCCTTCCCTGTTTCCAAAACAGATTAGCACCGGGGGGCGGGGAGGGAGTGAACTTGTGTGTCCGGAGAAGCATTCTTAAGTCAGCCCGGCGGTGTCCCTAATCAGACGCTTGTATTTGTAAGTAGAACATGTTGAATCTGTCATGGGTGATGATGACGTTGCCGCTGTTAAAAGAGACGCTGCATCTTGAGCAAGGCGAGACGGAAACATTGCAGACTGCAACCTCAGAATAGAAAGGAGGTCCCTATTGTCTCTCTCTCTCTCTCTCCCCCCACCCCAACATCTAACACTGATTGCATTTGTGAAACATTTCAAAACAAACAAAACCTCAAAGACGTTGGGAAGTATAAGCGACTCAGCTGGTTACAATTTTAAATCCTCACCTTCCCCCCCCCCCCACCCTCCCTGGGCAAGCTTCTTCTTTTTTCTTCCTCCTCCTCCTCTTCCTCCTCCTCTTCCAACCTCCCCCCCCCCCTCCGGCATCGCTTCACTCCTGGTTTCTTTTTCACCGGTTTTTTAAAATGCTGGGATGCAAAGCAACTGAGGTCTCTCTCTCTCAAGTTGCAGCTGCCGAAATCTCTCCTAATTGCCTTTGCTGGGCATGATGCTCTGTAGAGGCAGGGAAGAGGAGACGTGTAGCTTTCATTCAGTGCCTTCAAGACATGTCTTTCCTGTAGTCAGCGGGGAGCAAAAAAAAAGGGGGGGGGAGCCCAGAGATCAATGCATTTGAAACTGACAGAGAGAACGAATGCTTCTTAGTAGCACATGCTGAGGATTGCGTGTGTGTGTGTTAGTGTGGTTGTGTGTGTGGTTTGTGCAGAGCAGAGCAGCTGCGTCCTGGTCCATATGCTCCTTGCTTACTGCAATGTTTTTTGCATGTTACTGTGCACTCCGGACTAACGTGAAGGTAAGAGGAGACGAGACGGCAATCCTGGAAGGACTGTGCATCTTTCTTTCTTTTCCTTCCTTCCTTCCTTCTTCCCCCCCCCCCCTTTGACAAACCAAACCAGCTGCAGAAAATGTCTACCTTTTGTGTTGCTTGGCACTTTAGAAATTGCTGCTCGAACAGGCATATCATTACAGGTGGTTGTGCGGGATTTGTTTTTTATTGTGTCTGCGCGGCTTAATTGGAGAAGCATGCCGTTAATGTTTTCACAGCGTAGTGACCTTCTCCGTGTGACGGTTTGTAGTTCGGGTTTGACTCTTGCACCGGCAGAATAACAGGCTAGCTTGGTGTGTGTGTGTGGCTTTTTTTCTGTTTTAAGGGGGGCTGTTCTCTTTCGTAAAGGTCCCAGTAGGCCACGGATGAGACTCTGGAGGCTCCTGTTTTATGCCAGTTTGCTGCTTTGGGTTTAAGGCGAAGAAATCAGAATTCATTCAGCTTTGCTTCCTTCGTGCCTCCGGTGCTATGAGCTTGCTTGTTTTCTTGCTGATGATCTGTCTGGAAAAACCAGAGATCTGTCTGCTGTAGCTAGACTCTTGCGCCAGTCTGTTTCTAGCTTGTCACGAAATGCATACGAGCCAAATGCTGAAATGTGTCCGGCAATACGAGCAATATGTTGAGGTGGTGGTGGTGGGGGGACTGCCTGGCCCCCCAATGCTTAAGAAAGAAATCCTTTTGGCTTCCTCGGTCACTTTGATCAGGCTTTTGACATCCACATTCTGTTGGCTTTCCTTCATTAACCTCCCCCCAACCCAACAACTTCCAACACAAAAGTTGCTGAATATTTTTCCTTGTCCCCAACCCAGGGCAAGCCAAGCTGAAAGGATGGGTGACACTGCGCTCTGCCGTAAGACGAGGAAGTGGGCCAGCCAGCAATTGGGAATAGAGTTGCATAATTTAAATGAATTACCGTCTTCTGTCAACCTATTGGGGAAGTATTGCTGCTGTTGTGGGACAGTGGTGGGGGTCTCACATTAAAAAAAGGTAGAAACTCAGTAGGGAGGGGGGAGATGGATAAAGCTCGGCAAACGAGTCCTATCCCACCAGGATGTTTATTCCGTTGTTTAAGAGAAAGTTTTGTTTTCTGACGGTATGGATGTCAAAGCGACTATCGCTGGTTTAGTGAGGCTAATGCAGTCATAATATAGCTTTTGTCAATGGATATTTTGGAGATGTAAATGCAAACTTCAACAAAACGGTACAGTTTGAAGTTCAGGATAACAGAGTCTTCATTCCAGCCACCCCACTTTTCTGGTTTACATCCCTGCCCCCCCAAACAACAATCAATTGCATTCTGTGGCTAATGAGCATGCTCGGTTCTCATTGGGCTGTTGTTGTGGTGGTGTGGGTGTTGGTTTCTTTTGAGTTGTCTTGAGGATTGTTTTCCCCTGCTTATTCCTCCCTCTCGCGTGTGGGTGGTACCATGTTGGCTACATGAGCGCCGGCACTCACAGCCTGGACATCAGAAACAGAGGGAATGAAATGTTACATTGAGTGTCTGGAATGTGGTGAATGCTGTCAATCTCAGGCAAGTTCCATGAATGCTTAAAAACTCAAGAGACAGACCTCTGAAGTTTAACTGTCTCCTGAATGCGGCTGACAGCATTCACTGGCATATGTCCAAGAAGTTGGGGGAACGTCTCTTTTTTTCGAGACATCCATGAAACGCAGCAGTTTTGGGCGTTCGCTGAAATACAGTCTGTTAATGCAAGTTGGCACTTTTGGGGATTGTATGCAGTCCCATAAAGGAGCAGGTAATGTGTATGAATTAATGGCACCAACAGGGGATTTTGCAGTTTACCCGGGCAATATGCGTAATTTCCAAGTGATGCCAGAAAATGTGAATTGATTACAGATGTTTACATTGATTGATTACATTGACAGGGTAATATGCATTGCCTCTCCAGGAATTCTGTACAAAAGAAGACTGTGTGCATTGACTGACCATTGATTGCCAGTTCACTCTACCAGTAACATTAATACACCATGTATATTAATATCAATGTGTTCATAAATCCCTTGTTCAAGTATATTAATATTAATGTGTATATAAATCCCTTGCTATTTCCCCTTGGCTTTATCTGAACATATACAATTGCCATTATTTTTATGGACACTCCACATTCGCTTTACTTTGAGTATACCTATATATATGTGCATATATGACTTCTGTAAGTTTTTTATTACTTTTAGTGAAAATAAAGGGCACATTCACTCAAGTCTGATAAGGACAATGCCTTGTATGTTACTGCAAATGTCAGAAACTTGTTGAATGTTGACATTGGTTGGTGAGAGTATACAAATCCCAGCAGGAAATTACAGAGCTGAATTTTTTAACATAACTTATTTCTGAAGTTTTATACCTGTGGTACTGCACATGATGGAGATTGGCTTTGCAATTTATTGGTAAAAGTTCAGATATTTTCTTTGACGTTTCTGTACTGCTTCTTCAAATTGCTGGTAAGTGCCAACTTTCACCAAATTTCTGACATTTACTGCAGCATACAAATATTAAAAACCAGAGAGGTCTATACATCATAGATATCTCTAAATTAGGGGGAGGAGTGAGAGTGATTAATGCATGGAATTAATTATTAATGCATGGAATGAACTGGCCTTTTATAAATACAGTCAGGACTGCTGCAGGTTTACCTTACAATTTTGCAACTTAACATTTTGCCACTTTATAGTTAAAATTTATTAATCCCTTTTATATTTTCAATCAGTTTCCAGAACTTGCAGCTGTGGGTAAACCAGTTAGTATTGCCCCCTGGTTTCTCATCCACCTCTTTCCTAGTCAGCCACGCTTGGGGCAGAGATGGGGAACCCTCCAGATGTTGTTGGACTTCAGCTTCAGCATGGCCAGGGCTGAAGGATGAAGGGAGCTGTAGTACAGCAACATCTGGAGGGCCACAGGTTCCCTCATCTCTGGCTTAGGGTATGCAATTTTACGTTCTGGGATTCCTTGATGCTTGTCAGATTTAACACAGCCTGCATTAGGGAATCCTGGGGCACTCTTGCTCCCTCCCATGGAATGATGTAATTGCTGTTACAGTGGCAGAAAGGAGAGGAATTTATGCGACTCAGGGATTCCCTGCTCTAAAGGGTGAAGAGTTGTGGATGTAGCCAATGGGGTGGTTTAAACTATGATTGCAAAATCCAGCGTAGCTTGCTTCACATACCTTGGCATGTGGTTTGTGGAAACCCTAGCTTAAAGAGTGATCTCAGATGTATATAATTTTCTTTTAGACGGACTGATCGCCTTTTCTTCTTAAATAAATTTATCTTACGGTATTTCATTAACACCAGTCCTTCCAGTTTCATCTCCCAATAGGAAGAACAAGGATAATTTATGCTTTGCATATTGGCAATCCATTTGAGGGAGGAAGAAACTGTTCTGGGACCTGATTAGGTCAAAACCATGCTGTACATTTACAATGTTCGTGTTACTTGTTCATAGTTTATGTGTGGGTTTGCTATTTTTTGGGGGGTATAGTGTTGAAATGCCTTTGGCTGGAATGTTTACTAAACAAAATGGTATGGGAAAAGTCCTGTAGAGATCCGTGGGTCACACACCATCTTTCTTTTCACGTGCCTAGGATGATGTAATGAGAACCTCTTTCACAAGACGGTTATTACTAAGTTGAAGGCAACATTAGCTGATTTGAGGCATGGGTAGTTGTATGCTCACATGTTAAATGAGTCTTGTTGTGAATGTTTTAGCATGCCTCCATCAGCTTCCCCCAACCCAGTGCCTTCCAGATGTTTTAGACTATAACTTCCATTGGCCCTGATGGACCTTGCAAGCTGGGGCTGATGGGTGCTGGCGTCCGACAACAGCAACCGAGGTTGGGGACATCAAGACCATGACATGACATGCCTTGGAAAATCTTTGTGGACTTCACCAGGACATTCTGTGCTGGATTTGGGACTCACTGAAGCATTAGCGGGACCAAGTACACATGTGCAGATCAATAAGTTGCAATTCAGGTCACCTTTGAGGGGGGGAAATAAAAGGCAACGAGATCTCGACCTGTGGTAAGGAGTTTATGTGAGTGTAACCCTGATTGTATCAGGGCTCAATTTGTGATTTCAAGGTGTGATTTTTTTTTTGTACAAAATCCCATGGATGTAGCAATCAAAGGGAATTATATGCTGATCCTTAACATAGCTTCCCATCTCCTGTCATCCCCCCTTTCTCAGGAAATGATATTTCATTCAATAGAGAACTGCCAAATTTGCCTTGAAATACACATCTTTTCTGGCAAAAATGGGTGGCAGCTCTGCTTTTCATTTAAATAAAACTGATCAGCCACTTTTCCATCCCTGAAAAGAGAAAAATAGAGAAGAATAGCCTTTGGGTTATCCTTGGGGTGGCTGACTGTGGTGGCAGTGATTGCTGCTTACACATACAATAATTCCTGTTTTATTCTCCTGCCACAGAAAATTGCTTATTTAAACAGAGTTTAGTGAAAGGTGCCCCCTGCTTTCACTCCTCCTAAGACATACTATACCAAGCTTATGTTGAAGGCTGGCATTGTTGTTAATTAGATTGGCACAGAGTGATCCTGGCTACCTGTTGTCTGTCTTTCCCCCCTTTTTCATTCTCTCACTCAGTGTTTGGGATAACTGTTAATAGCTATGAATAAACAATAGGAAATTATATTGCAACTGAAAGCCTTTAAAGGCCAGCATGCACTTCTGAGCACAGGTAACAAAGCAAAAGTTAGACCCTTCAGCAGCTCTTGTGTGTGAGGGGAAAAATACATTCCTGTATTTGTGACCGTGTTTTGCCTTCTGCATTCCTTTTGTATTGCAGGACATCGGTTTTGGAGTCCTTGAGGACCATTACCATGTACAATCTTCCTGCTTGCATTTGCTTCTCTTTCTAATTTGCTCATGAGTAAGACCTGCAGTTTTGCATGTCCCCACTCAGTCCATATAGAGCAGGTCCACATTTGAGTGCAAAATTGTGTTCCATTTGTAATGAATGGAGGGCTATCAAAGGCAAAAGGAAAGCTTCCTTGAGCTGAACGGTCATGTGTTCTAGCCCTTCTTCTTCCAGAAGCCTCTTCTTTGGTGATCACTCATAGCTGAGTAAGATTGTCTTCCATAAACACAGTTTTAGCAGTGACTGTGGAGGCCAATTCTAGATCCACACACCCTTCCACAGTGCGGACATTGGTTTCCGGGTGGGAGTTGATCATGGTGTGGATTTGCCAAGCGTGCCTTCCTCTTAGCATGTTTCTCCCTTGCGTTCTGAGTTCGAGTGTCTTCAAAACCCATGACACCTTTGGTAAAGGCTGTTCTCCAATTGGAGCACTCACAGGCCAGTGTTTCCAAGTTGTTGGTGTTTATACTACATTTTTAAAGATTTGCCTTGAGAGAGTCTTTTAACCTCTTTTGTTGACCACCAGCATTACTCTTTCCATTTTTAAGTTCGGAATAGAGTAGTTGCTTTGGAAGACGATCATCAGGCACCCGCACAACATGACCAGTACAATGAAGATGGTTTTGAAGAATCATTGCTTTGACACTGGTGATCTTTGCTTCTTCCAGTACACTGGCCTGTCTCCCCAAGTGAGCCTACTCTTGAGCTGTCCATGGTGCTGAAACAAATCTCAGGGCTCATTTTCTCAATGGAGCTGCCTGACTGCTGCCTGCTGGTTTCCTGATTCCAGTAAGAGACTGTGTACTGATAGTTCAGAGGTTATCAGCTGCTGCTGCAGAAGCTTTGGACCAAAGGCTCAAAACACATGGTGTGGGCTAATGATGAAGTATTAAAGCAACCCACTTGCCAGGACTTTTGCCAGACTGAGCATGCAGAAAGTGACTCACATGCAGGGCAAAGTACACATCATACAGTCTTGACAGAGAAAAAGAGGGTAGCCACATACAGGGTGGTTGTCTGCATCTGTGTTCTAGCAGTATGCATGCTGCCTTGCACTCACATCATATTTTGGCCACTAATTGTTAGTTTCTTCCATGAAGGATTGAACCCCCCCCACCCAGGTTCAAAATTGGTTCATAATGTTTCCCATATTTTCAGCATTCAGTTAGGAACTGCAAAGTGGAGGCAGAACAGTGCAGTTCCTAAACAACTGCAAGTGGTAAATGTGTTTTGTGAAATAAAAAAGTGCTCCTCACCATGAAACTGTGGCTCCTGGTTGGGTGCTGGAAAATGGAAGTGGCACCATCAGGTCCGGCAGAGTTGGTGGCAGTCTTACCTATCACTTCATGGATGTCTGTCATGCTTGCAGGGGTGCTTGCTCCCCTTGCTCTATAGCAGGCACAGGCAAACTCAGCCCTCCAGATGTTTTGGGACTACAACTCCCATCATCCATAGCTAACAGGACCCGTGGTCAGGTGAAATATACTCAGAGTCAAGTAGTAATTTCATGCTCTTTATTTCAGCTCATAGGAACTGTGATTGAATCCCCCCCCCCAAAAAAAACAACCCTCAGGCTTTATATACATTATTTACACAATGAGTACCGTCTGATTGGTTGATTATCTTTCCCTCCTGGAGCCTGATTGGGCTGTTGCTGCAGGCCAATCAGTTGTTGCATCCTAGTATCCTACCGGCCTAATAGGCTGATTAACTTTGTCTAGGGGTCTGATTGGGCTGCTCCTGCAGGCCAATCAGGTTGTTGCATTCTAGGATCCTACCTGCCTATTGTTCTAGGATCCAAGCTTAGTACATAACATTAGGGATGATGGGAATTTAAGTCTCAAAACATCTGGATGGGCAAGTTTGCCTATGCCTGCTCTATAGACTCCTTCCTATGTGGAACTAGAGCCCGATGCCAGTAATGGACAGTGTGGAGTCTCCCAGCAGAAGTGGGAATTTTGGAGGTAGGCAGAAAGACTTGATGGTTTGAAGCTTGGAATCAAGTACCCCCTCTCATCCTGGGCCATGAGATATACTGAGATTGATTGAAAAGCCATCCATCAGGGAGGAAGGACACTTTCCTCTCATGACAGCATAGCAGGGTTAAAATAAGCAAGTGCTGAATATGTGCTAGCAGCAGCTAACAGCCTCACCAGCCTGGTCTGAAGAATGCTGATCATGCAGGCATAAAAGTCGGGCATCAGTTCCAAGTATATCTCATTATTGATTATGGACAAATCTCAAAGTAAGGGTGTCCAACTCATAACAAAGAATAGTATTTGCAAGCGGTGGAAATTCTTTGCAAACTTTGGTCATCATCACTCGTTAATTTACAATGTATGTATCTGGTCCTTATTTCCTCTTTCAGTCCCCATATTTTCTCTTCTGTTTTGCCTCTAGTAGGCTCTCCTCCTCCTCCTCCTCCTCGGCCTCCGTATTAACCTTAAAACCAGTAGAAGTGCTGTGTGCACAAAGGGGGCAGTGGAAAAATAACACATAATAGCTAGAAATGTTTCAAATGGAATCCATGGGATGGAATTGTTTTTTCCTCATATTCAGACAGGGGCACATAGCTCCTGAGTACATGCCAGAAAATGATAGCCTACAAGAGCATATCCGATTAGAAGCAAGTTGGTAAAACATAGTGCAGCCTGTGCTCTGTTCTTTCAAACAACACATTACGGGGAAGGCTAAATAGCACTGCTAGCTATGAAAATCCTGGCTGTATTTTGATATCTACCTATTTCTCTTTGATTTTTTCCAACTAAAAATACATGTAAAAACCGACATCAGTGTATGGTAAATATTCTGTGGTAGGAAATGCTGGCTATTTTATTTTATTTATTAAATTTCTGTACCGCCCTTCATCTGAGGATCACAGGGCAGTTTACAATATAAAAACCCCAAAATGCAAACCATAGTAAACAGCAAAAGCAATACCCCCCCCCCCCAGTTTTCTAATGTTTCCTCTATCAGCAAAACTCCTTCTGCACACCAAGAATTCAAACGGTTTCATTGTTATTACAGTGGTACCTTGGGTTACAGACGCTTCAGGTTACAGACTCCGCTAACCCAGAAATAGTACCTCGGGTTAAGAACTTTGCTTCAGGATGAGAACAGAAATCGCGTGGTGGCAGCAGGAGGCCCCATTAGCTAAAGCGGTGCTTCAGGTTAAGAACAGACTTCAGGAATGAATTAAGTTCTTAACCACTGTACCAGTGAAGTTACAGGTGCCCCTGCGGAGTTCTGTCTGTTGTCTCCACTGCCAAATCTCTGAGGTTTGGAGCATAACATAAAATGGGAGCATAAGAAGAGCCTGCTGGATCAGTCCAAAGGCCTATCTTAGCCCAGCACTCTCTTCCCACAGTGGCCAAACAGATGCCCATGGGAAGCCTGAAAAAAAAAAAGGACCTTAACTCAACAGCCCTCTGTGATTCCCAGCCATTGGTATTCAGAAGCATGTAACCTCCAACTGTGAAGGTAGCAACCATTGTGGCTAGAAGCCACTGATAGCCTTCTCCTCCATGAACTTCTTTCATCCTCTTTTATAAAGCCCTCTGAGCTGGTGGTCACCCCTACCTCATGTGGGAGCAAATTCCATACAGTGGTACCTCGGGTTAAGAACTTAATTCATTCTGAAGGTCCGTTCTTAACCTGAAACTGTTCTTAACCTGAGGTACCACTTTAGCTAATGGGGCCTCTGTTCTCATCCTGAAGCAAAGTTCTTAACCCGAGGTACTATTTCTGGGTTAGAGGAGTCTGTAACCTGATGTGTGTGTAACCTGAAGCGTCTGTAACCCGAGGCACCACTGTAGTTTTAAAAGTGGTCACGAGTAATGAAACTTAGGTGATGTAGTGCTACCTTGCTCTCTCTGTCTGTATGTATTTATTTAGAAACGTGGGCAATAATTTCAATAGAAATAAGTACAGTGGTACCTCGGGATACAGACGCTTCAGGTTACAGACTCTTCAGGTTACAGACTCCTCTAACCCAGAAATAGTACCTCGGGTTAAGAACTTTGCTTCAGGATGAGAATAGAAATCGTGCAGCAGCGGCATGGCGGCAGCGGGAGGCCCCATTAGCTAAAGTGGTCCTTCAGGTTAAGAACAGTTTCAGGTTAAGAACGGACCTCCAGAACGAATTAAGTTCTTAACCCGAGGTAGCACAGTAAGTGGGTTTATTTAATGTTTCAAACCCTGACAGCTAGAGTCCTAGAGGAAAGATTCTCTTGTTCAAGCCCTGAACTCCAGTTGTTTGTTTATTTAAAGCATCTTTTATCCCACTCTTCAGCCAGAAAAACCTTCCAGGGTGACTCACAAATATAGGCGGCAATGCAAGGTTTACGCGCATGATGCGTAGGAAAGGCAGAAAGGTTCCCCTTATTCTTGTTGAACTGTGTATGAGAAATGCCCACCTTCTTTCTCTCAAAAAATCACTTGCATGCCAGATGACATACTGGGGGGAAATTGCACTGATGGTAGCTTTGTTTGTGGTTGTAGCACCATAAATCAGAGCAATGTCACTGAATGCAGCTGATGGTGATAAACTGCAGTGGACGATAGGTCTCTTGTTTAGTCTTCCTTTTTTCGGTATAACTATACAGAAACTGCCCAAAAAAGATACTGCATTCTCTTTGGAGAGTTTAATCGACATTTTAATTGTAAGTGCATTGACCGATGTGCAAAGTGTGTATGTATATAGCTGTATAGTGGATACAGTGGTGCCTCGCAAGACGAAATTAATCTGTTCCGCGAGTCTCTTCGTCTTGCGGTTTTTTCGTCTTGCGAAGCACGGCTATTAGCGGCTTAGCGGCTTAGCGGCTATTAACGGCTTAGCGGCTTTAAGAAAAAGGAAACAAACTCACAAGAACTCGCAAGACGTTTTGTCTTGCAAAGCAAGCCCATAGGGAAATTCGTCTTGCGGAACGACTCAAAAAACGGAAAACTCTTTCGTCTTGCGCGTTTTTCGTCTTGCGAGGCATTCGTCTTGCAAGGTACCACTGTATACAGTTCCTGTTCTTCTTGCTTACTCATATTGTAACACTCTCTTTTGTATACTTGCTTCTATAGCCCCGGGCTTTCACAACTCAATAAATCTAGTCTCAGCATGGCATGCACGCGAAGTTAACATTCAAAGTTGTAAACGGATCTTCTTACCGTTTACACTGCAGTATCTTATTGTGTAAGCAAAGGTATATAAAGCATAAGGTCATGAAAAGGCTTGTAACTTTTTATCATTCAGACTTACCCTGCAATTCTTTGGCTGTCTTTTCCTGTTGGGTAGAGAGTACGGGAGCATGGGAACATGCTGAACTCGCCATGGATTTGCTGCTGAACATGCTGTACCTGTGGCATGTTCTCTCCATCCCTATTGGAGTATCACGGAGTGCTTACTGCAATAAACATAACTGGTGTCAAGGGCAGGCAGTGTTGGGGCACCTGCCAAGGCCCACATCCCTGCAGGAGTGCTCTGAATATTGTTAAGGGGGCTGAGAGGTGTTAGGAGACCCTATTACTTCCCCAACAAGTTTCTTGAGAAAGAGGGGTTGATCATTAAGCCACTCTGAGACTCTGTGAAGGGAATAGGGGTCTCCTAATGACTCTTAGCACCCTTAACAAACTACACCTCTCAGGATTCTTTGAGGGAACGAATGATTGTTTAAAGTGGTATGATACTGTTTTAATAATAATAATAATAATAATAATAATAATAATAATAATAATAATAATTTATTATTTATACCCCACCCATCTGGCTGGGTTTCCCCAGCCACTCTGGGCAGCTTCCAACTGAATATTAAAAACAGTACAGCATCAAACATTAAAAACTTCTCTAAAGAGGGCTGCCTTCAGATGACTTTTAAAAGTAAAATAGTTGTTTATTGCTTTGACATCTGCTGGGAGGGCGTTCCACAGGGCGGGCGCCACTACCGAGAAGGCCCTCTGCCTGGTTCCCTGTAACCTTACTTCTCGCAGTGAGGGAACCGCCAGAAGGCCCTCGGCGCTGGATCTCAGTGTCCGGGCTAAACGATGGGGATGGAGACGCTCCTTCAGGTTTTAACAGTATAGTGCAGATGGGGCCTAAGAGATGAGCCTAGAGTGTAGGATTAACCTCCCCCTTTCTTACCTGCTTTCAGTGCACCCAGGTGGCAACGATATAAAAATACAAGATTAAAATCAGTTAAAACAATTTACCCTCAGAAGAATAGGGTGGGTCATAAAAGAATGGGCAATAGCCAGCCAAATTGCTAATGCAAGGACTTCTGGCTGCACAGTGGAACTTTCCGCCTTCCTCTTCTCCCCGTGCACACTTTTACCTCCCTAAATCTGTTCTGGGGGTTCCCTCAGCCCCCCAGCAGTGATTTGGGGAGGACAGAGGGGCACGTGGGAAGAGGAGGGGGAGGGGATTTCATTGCACGAGCAAAATTCCTTGCAGCAATGGATCTACTTCAGGCATAGGCAAACGTGGCCCTCCAGATGTTTTGGGACTACAACTCCCATCATCCCTAGCTAACAGGACCAGTGGTCAGGGATGATGGGAGTTGTAGTCCCAAAACATCTGGAGGGCCACGTTTGCCTATGCCTGATCTACTTCATTGGGCACTGTCCCATAATTCAGTTGTCAAAGGCAAGAGTAAAGAGGTTCATCTTCATAATATGACAAATGTGATGCAGTGAAGGTGTCAGATACACCTCTGTGGGGAGAGAAATCCACAGTTTTGGGGTTGCCACCCTGCAAAAGTCTGAGGATGCTGGAAGTATTGAGAGGGTTCCCACTGCTGATTGTAACATATCCACGAAAGTCCATAGGGAAAGAGGCGATTTGCAGATACTAGGGGACAAAGTCATTTGAAACATATTGCTTCAACCCTAAGGTTTGAGTTTTTTGCTGTCACAGAGACCTCCTTGCAGTAACTGCCTCATCATTCAAACCTATAACGATATAAAAATCAGAGCCAAGTAACATTACATCAAAATTACATTACTTTGGAGAGGTAATGTGGGCTATAGCAGGACAGGATGCAAATAAACAAGATATGCAGCGTTAACCCAATGCTTCTATGTCCAGACCTTTCAGGGGAATGTAGCATTATTATAATATCTACCAAGAGTGAATGCTTTACTCTTGATCACATTGTGGTTGAAAATGGCGCACTTGTTGCTCCCCCAAATATTTATTGCATAAGGTATTTTTCACGTGTTGCCCTTGAATCAATAAACTGATTGCACAATACCCAAGGCTGGCAACCCTAATGCTTCAGCACAAATGCAATTATTCCTCATGAGCACTATTTTTTAGGTTTTTTTTTGGTAGTTGATATGCTAAAACTCCTTTCCTGTAGCTTTAGCCAACCACTTTAGCCTTTCAAAACTTGGGTACTGGTGAAAAACTGTCCTCACCACCTTCCTGCAAATCAGACACGATTCTTCAACTTGCATTTTGGGAACTCTGTCTTGAACTTTTGCAATAATAGACATGGGGAGAATAAATTTTTCCGTTTTGCTGCTTTTTCAGTCTGGTTCTTGGTTGAAGGTGTTTCCCCCCCCCCCCCTTCTTTCTTTTTAAATAAGAACTTTCAAGCTTCTGAAGGAGTGTTTTACTCTGAGGTAAAAGAAAAAAGACCCCTCTGGATTTTTAAAATTATTATTACAGCCAGCTGCGGATGATGGGAGTTGTAGTCCAACACATCTGGAGGGCACCAGCTTC
The DNA here is from genome assembly GCF_964188315.1 of Podarcis muralis. Taxonomy (NCBI): domain Eukaryota; kingdom Metazoa; phylum Chordata; class Lepidosauria; order Squamata; family Lacertidae; genus Podarcis; species Podarcis muralis. Next base: position 14,035,115 of record NC_135658.1, on the reverse strand, counting down.
ATGAAGGCTGCTCTAGGGACACCAGGTTGCATATTTACCATTTCATTTTCTGTAATTCTATGTACACCGCTTAGCTTTGTTAAGCGGTATACAAATGCCTTAAATAAAAGCGAACGACAAAAATGAAATGTGTTTAATTTCTGGCTCTTGCCGCAAAAGGTTTGGCTAGGGGCCTGCTCATTGTGCCTATGTGAAATGAGTGCTCACTCTAAAGTTCCCCTCCTGAAACATCCACCCTGTTTAGGAGTTCCATGTGAGATGTACTGGAGTATGTCTGTGGAAGGCCTTCCCTGTAGGTAGAAAGTTTAAGGGGAGATACACCACCTGGTTAAAGCCTGGGCAGCAACAATGAAGTCAGTAGTAGTTTGTGACTGCTAGGGTGGAATGCAGGGAGGCCAAGCAATAGGTGGAGCTACAGACAATGACTGACAGGGCTGACACTGAGACTGGGGAGGAGGAAATGGACAGCCAGGGCTTATAAGTCAGGCAGGTGTGGGCTGACTAAGGAAAGGCTGAGGCTGGGGGAGCAGTGCCCTATTTACTCTAATGGACTGGCTTCCACTGAATGAAGTTTAGAGTGTAGCAGAAGGTTCTAATCCTATACAGTCATACCTCATGTTATATCCGCTTCATGTTACATTCATTCAGGATACATCCCGCAGCAACCTGGAAGTACTGGAAAGGGTTACTTCCAGGTTTCGCTGCTTGCGCATGCGCAGATGTGCAAAATGACATCACGCGCATGTGCAGAAGCGGTGAATCTCAACCCGCGTGTATGCAGACCCGCCACTGCGGGTTGCGTTCTTTTTATGTTGCGAACGGGCCTCCGGAACAGATCCTGTTCGCAACCAGAGGTACAGTGGTACTTTGGTTTGCATATGTCTTGGTTTGCATACATTTTGGATTATAAGCATGTCAAAACCAGAAGTGTGTGTCCCGGTTTGCAGCCTTTTTTTGGATTATAACCTACTTATAACCAAAAAATTTTTGGGAGGCCCCATTGGCGAAAGTGTGCCTTGGGTTACAACCTGTTTTGGTTTACAAACGGACCTCTGGAACGGATTATGGTTGTAAACTAAGGTACCACTGTAATAAATTGGGTGGAAGAGGGATTTTGGGCCAAGTGAATAAGAAACTTCCCAACTTCTGAATATCAATGTGGTACCTGCAGCAGCAGCAGCAACAACAGTGTCTGTTCTATCTATAACATCCAACATGGTTATTGGGGGTGTTTCCATTTTGAGCTGCCCACTCTGAGTCCTTGCTTCACCCACAATGCCTTCCTCCAGCCACATGTCCTTTCAACACTAGTCAATTTTGTGTAGTGGTTTGAGCATTTAACAGACCAGGAAGACCCGAGTTCAAATCCCTGACCATCACCAGAGTTTACAACGACAGCCACAAAGCCACCCAATATCTTACAGTACACCCTACACAACAGAGTTGTTGTAATAATAGAGTGGGGAGATGAATGTTGTTTCAAGCTCAGGAGAATTGGGCAGCAGGAAGATGCAAGGAATAAATTATACAAAAAGCCCTCTCTTCCCACACAAGCTGTCCTTCCTAATTATGGACATTTTTCTATTAGCTAATAAAGTGAATCAGAATCTTCTATTAAACTGACATAACAGGGGGGAAATGCTGCAAATATAAAAGAGATAAAACGAGGCAGCCCCCGCCCTCTGCCGCCCAAGTATGGAGTTCATCAATGGAAAGATCACTGGAGGATGCTATTGAGTCTCTCTTTTGATAGAGCTGAGAGTGGGGAAGGCTTGAAAATAAGCCGGGAGTATGATTTGTCATACTTTGCTTTTCAGTCAATAGGCACCATGAGAAAGGAAGACATTGGTTCCATAGTTTTATTTTTTTCCCACTGCACAGCATTAGAAACGTCTGCTATCCATTGACAATACAAGGGAATAGTTGGTCTGCTATTTCAGTTTGATGCCTGCTGTTTTCTGGGTTGTTTTTTTTAAGAGACGCTATTGATCAAGAGCAGGGGACGCGGGTGGCGCTGTGGGTAAAACCTCAACGCCTAGGACTTGCCGATCGCATGGTTGGTGGTTCGAATCCCCGCGGCGGGGTGCGCTCCCGTCGTTCGGTCCCAGCGCCTGCCAACCTAGCAGTTCGAAAGCACCTCCGGGTGCAAGTAGATAAATAGGGACCGCTTACCAGCGGGAAGGTAAACGGCGTTTCCGTGTGCTGCGCTGGCTCGCCAGATGCAGCTTTGTCACGCTGGCCACGTGACCCGGAAGTGTCTGCGGACAGCGCTGGCTCCCGGCCTATAGAGTGAGATGACCGCACAACCCTAGAGTCTGGCAAGACTGGCCCGAACAGGCAGGGGTACCTTTACCTTTTTATTGATCAAGAGGTGCAGAAGCATATATCGAAGGTACTACTGCAAGCAATAAAACTTTATATATTATGAAATGGAAACTTAATAAAATATTATGAAACTTTGTCTTATGTTACCGCTCTGGGGAGGCTCTAAGTCAGGGATGGGGAAACTCTGACCTCTTCCCAGGTCAAACCCACCTCTGACCCTGTGCCTTCCCTGCCTGTGATGGGTCAGCCTGGTTGCAGGATAGAGAGGAGTGTGAGTGTGTGTAGAAAACAGCCTCTTCTGCAGAGGTAAAAGTGGCATTCATTGCTCCACCCACTTTTGCCTCTGCCTGCCAACCACTCATATGTGTCCCTCAGAAAGCTGACCAGAAGCGAATGCAGCCCTTGGAGTTTTATTTTTTAAAGTTCTCAGAATTAGGCATCTTCCTATGTTCCAGTGCAGGTGTAGGCAACCTCGGCCCTCCAGATGTTTTGGGACTACAACTCCCATCATCCCTGGCTAACAAGACCAGTGGTCAGGGATGATGGGAGTTGTAGTCCCAAAACATCTGGAGGGCCGAGGTTGCCTATGCCTGTTCCAGTGTTTGCATTTTCACTTTCCTAAACACCATCATCTGATGTTTATTTTTTTTTGGGAGGAGCTCAGGGACTGCCTGGGTGTTGAAATTCACCTCCATTTTTTTACTCCAGGACTTTCTGCTGCCCTCATTTCAAGCAGGGAGGAATGTTCCTGTGGAGTCAAGTTAACTGAAGGGGAAGGAACTTGAGTGACCACCTGTCTCCTTGCTTTCCTCTAAGGCACTTAAGAGTGGATAGCTTTTCTTCCCTCCCTGTCCAGAGGTCCCATTTGGACTAGAACTGACAGAGCTCAGGATGAGAACCTGTGAACCAAGTACTTCTCTAAACACAGCTGTCAGCTTTCCTCTGTTAAGCAGGCTTCCTCAGCCAATTGTAAGGAAAGGAAAGGCAGACCCTTGGTAATTTTGGGTGTCTCTCCTTGGTCAGTTGTTTTTCTTTCCTCTGCTGGTTGTTAAATTATTTCATTGCTCTGCATTACTATTTGATTATTTTTTTTTTAATGCATCAGTTCAGGAAGTGAAAATACAAACACAGGAACATAAGAAGCTGCCTGATTCTGAGTCAAACCCATTGGCTCATCCAGCTCAGTAACGTCAACTCTGACTGATAGCTGCTCTCCAGGGTTTCAGACAGGGGGCATTTCCATGTCCTATCTGGAGACACAAAAGCACCGCAGTTGTAGAAGTACTTGGCACATATCTAAACTGAAAAGTGTCTAACCTTGCTTTAGAAGGGGCCCCTGCAATCTCAATTTCTGGTGTGGGTTAATGTCCCAATAACCATACATTACTCAGAAGTCTTTCTTTCTTTGGCGATCACTCGTAGCCGAGTAAGATCATCTTCAATGAACACGGTTTTAACATTGAGTCCGTAAGTGACTGTGGAGGCCAGTTCTGGATCCACACGTCCTTCCACAGTGGGAACATTGGTTTCTGGGCTGGAGTAGATCACGGTGAGGGTTTGCCAAGTATGCCTTCTTCTTAGCACATTTCTCCCTTTTGTCCTGAGTTTGAGCATCTTCAAAGCCCATGACACCTTTGGTAAAGGCTGTTCTCCAATTGGAGTGCTCGCAGGCCAGTGTTTCCCAGTTGTCAGTGTCTATACTACATTTTTAAAGATTTGCCTTGAGAGCATCTTTAAACCTCTTTTGTTGACCACCAGCATTACGCTTTCCATTTTTAAGTTTGGAATAGAGTAGTTGCTTTGGAAGACAATAATCAGGCAACTGAACAACATGACCAGTCCAACGAAATTGATGTTGAAGAATCATTGCTTTGACAATGGTGGTCTTTGCTACTTCCAGTACACTGGCATTAGTTCACCTGTCTTCCCAAGTGATGTGTAAATTTTTTCGGAGACACCATTGATGGAATCTTTCAAGGATTCCATACTACCAACCTTACTGGACACTTGTGAAACATGGAGCTCTTATAAATGCCATCTCCAACTCCTCGAAATACTCAGAAGTTATTCTCCATGGGGATGGCTCCCAGACAGGACTGGAAGCTGGACTGAGTAGTCTTAAAGCAGTCACACATAACTGTTAACAAGGTACTCCCTAAACTTTTAGCCGTATTGTAAAATATTAGAATTGTGGGTGGGCTACACCCCAGTTTGATCAACAGAGGAGGCTCCAGTGTTCTGTGAAGACATGGTTAGGATTTCTACTGCTAGAATAAGCAGAATGGCGGATTATTGGGGGGGGGGGTGATAGTGTGTGTGTGGCTCAGCTTCCCTCCCCTCCCCCCAAATAATGGTTTTTCTTTTGCCCTCTTTCACTAGTGACCCCCTATTGATTTGGCTCAAAATTCTCCTTTGAGAAATCTCAGCATGAGGGGCAGGGTGGAATCCAAAATCCCCCCCCCCCCAAACTCACATTTTCATAATGCCCTTACTACCTGGTTCAGCATCCATATACACTGCGTGAAGTAGCTGCCACATCATTTTCCAAGCAGCCATAGTGGAAAAATTGGCTGTGACAAATGCTATTGGAAGGAGCCCAAAAGATAAAGACTGAATGAAAGTTAAAAACAGCAGCAACACACCGTACAAACCAAAGTGAAAGGAGGTGGGCTTTGTTTCCCAAAGAAGGGAGCCCCAAAGGTGAGAAACAGTCCCTGGGCACTCTGAGGAGCTCTGCAGAAGTTTCTGTTCTACATCCTGCGGCAAATGTATCCCAAAGGATGAGTTTAATCACCCTTTGAATTGTGGTTTGCCAGAAAGAATACACTGTCTTTTCAGAAGTGAAGGAGGAAGTGGCGTTAATACAGATAGCAGATGTGAGGCTTTTCATTTGGGGAGTTTATTTGGAGAGAAAGTCTATCCCAGCAGATGGCGGAGGCAAGGGCCAAGGAAAACAGGAAGTTATCCCATGTAAAGCCGTGGCAGGGCTGGTGGGGAAATGTTTGCGGTTCCTTAGCAAAAAAGAAGCTGACTCATTCTGTGGAATTTGACCTAGTCTTGAAAATGTGGGGATGCGCTCCTAATTATTATTTATATCCCCTACGTTGCACTGCCAAAATGTGCCGAGTGCATCACAGTAGTCTTTTCATTCATCTGTTCAAACAACCCTTAGTGTACGTCTCTGCGGTCGCCATACTACAGATGGGGAATCAAGGCTGATAAACAGCCACAGCCTCACAGGAACCTGACCCCAATCCCACACCCAGTCACTTATGAGACACACTGCATTAGCTTCCCAGTCTATGAAGTAAGGAGAACAGCTTGAAATTGGTTTGTTAACAACACGTATTAACTGGACTAGGTGACCCAGACAAAAAGAATGAGCAGAGTTGGAAAGAGTTCCTCTCTGTCTCTTCATGTGTCCATAATTCTTAAGGCCTCCATCATTTTATTTTCAATTCGTTTTGATCCCGCTTTTATACACAAAGTGCATTCAAAGTGGTGGGTAGAAATACTTTGTGCCTTATTTAAGTATTTTTACACACCACTTTGAATGCACTTTGTGGGTGGTATCCAACTAACTTATTCCACTGGCGCAAGGATTTCTGCTTTTATTTATGGCTCTCAGTGCTGCTAGCCATGATGACTATACAGTGGTGCCTCGCAAGACGAAAAGAAGCCGTTCTGCGAGTCTCTTCGTCTTGCGGTTTTTTCGTCTTGCGAAGCAAGCCCATTAGCGGCTTAGCGGATTAGCGCTATTAGCGGCTTAGCGGTCTTTGCGGATCAGCTGTTAAGCGGCTTAGTGGCTTAGCGGATCAGCTGATAAGCGGCTTAGCGGCTTAGCGGATCAGCTGATAAGTGGCTTAGCGGATCAGCTGTTAAGCGGCTTAGCGGATCAGCTGATAAGCGGCTTAGCGATCAGCTCTTAAGCGGCTTAGCGGCTTAGTGGATCAGCTGTTAAGCGGCTTAGTGGCTTAGCGGATCAGCTAATAAGCGGCTTAGCGGCTTGGGGAAAAGGGGGGGGGGGAGGAAAAAACCCTGCAGGAACTCGCAAGACATTTTCGTCTTGCGAAGCAAGCCCATAGGAAATTCGTTTTGCGAAGCACCTTCAAAACGGAAAACCTTTTCGTCTAGCGGGTTTTCCGTCTTGCGAGGCATTCGTCTTGCGGGGCACCACTGTAGTCTACCTCCATTGTTGAGGGCAGTATGCCTCTAAATGCCGTCCGCTGGGTATTGCAGGTGGGCAGGATGCTCTTGCGCTCAGGTCTTGCTTGCAGGCTTCCCATAGATTAGATCTGTTCTTATCAATGAAGAAACACATGTGCTGCAAGCAGAAGTTCAGAGCTTCAAACCTTGGCATTTCAGCAAAGCGAGCAGAGCACAAGGCCTCGGAATCTGTTGCCCATGAGAGTGGAAAATATTGGACTGGATGTTATATCTCAATACACAGGAGATCTTCATTGGGTTGCCAAGCAGAAATTCCAAGGAATGTCTAGGGAAGTCAAACTAGTTTTGATAAGCAGGCGAAATTTCGCAAGGGGGCATATCAGACACACACCCTAACAGGAAACCTCCAGGACACAAAGGCCTAGAAGCCCCAAGTCCTCAAGCTGCCTACAGCCCAGTTCAAACATTATGTTGAAATCAGTTTGGCGACTTTCCCCACTCCTAAAAGACATTTGTTTTAATTTTATTGTGTTTTTAGTATCCTGTTGGAAGCCACCCAGAGTGAATGGGGAGGCCCAGCGAGATGGGCAGGGTATAACTAATAAAGTTGTTGTTGTTGTTGTTGTTGTTGTTGTTGTTGTTGATGATGATGGAAGGCAATTTTTGGATGATGATGATGATGATGTATTGAATTTATATACCGCCCTATACCTGGAGGTTTCAGGGCCGTTCACAGGACAAAATCAAAATATAAAACAATAAAATATATCATCAAAATAAAAACAACAACCCAATAACCTCCCCCAAAACACCACATTTTAAAAGGGCATAGGATGTCAGTCAAATTCACCAAAGGCCTGTTTAAAAAGGAACGCTTTTACCTGGCGTCTAAATGTGCATAATGAAGGCGCCAGGTGAACTTATCTGAGGAGAGCATTCCACAGACGGGGAGCCACTGCAGAGAAAGGCCCGTTCTTGTGCTGTCACCCTCTTGAGGAGGCCACGAAGAAGGGCCTCAAAAGATGATCTCAGGGTCTGGGTAGGTTCATATGGAAAGAGGCGGTCCTTGAGCTATTGCGGTCCTGAGCCGTTTAAGACTTTATAGATCAAAACCCGCACCTTGAATTGGTCCCGGAAACTAATTGGTAGTCAGTGCTGCCAATGATGACATTTACTGCAATTAGTTTCCTAATTAGCTGGCTGTCAGTAACATTCTTGGTTGCTTACTGGAATTGGCATGTGCCTGTTGCATGCAGATTGTGTCTAAATTATGTCTCTCTCCCCCCCCCCCCCATTTCCCTGTGCTGCATAACCTCAGTTTCACTTCAGAAACAGGATGATGTCATGAGTGTTGTGTTAACCCACAGAGCTGGAAAGGGATGATAACAGTACAGGAGCAGTAGTCACAAACAACTAGTTAACGTGGGCATAGCTAAAGAAGCCTATGCTTAATGCAGATTAACTTTTCAATTGTGCTACGGGCAGGGTGCAGGAGACAGATACAGTTCTTTTAAAGAGGAAACCCACATGATTAATCTGTTTTAGCTTGGGTTGGGGGGAGATAAACGCCTTTCATTTTGTTCATAAACTGTGCCTGGCTGAGAAGCTACTGCTGGTTGAGGGTTGCAGGGCTGATAAGAAATGAAGGGCCATTCATCTTGAGTGTATGCATAAGGAAAGAGATGTAGAGAGAGCACAATGGTGCAGGGAGAATGCTATTTGAAGAAAACACGAACACTGTGGCTTCCTGTCGTATAGTCCAACACTCATAGCTGCCTCCCACATTACATTTCCTTGCTTCTACTCTTATAAAATGAATTGTTGTTGTTGTTTAGTCGTGTCCAACTCTTTTTTAAAAAAAATAATTTTTATTCATTTTCCAAACAAGTTTTATACAGTCAACAAATTATTTTACACTCGTGCTTCAATTTTTGACTTCCCTCAGTTTCCCTGTCAATCTTTCAAAAAAATTCTATTTATTGATGCATTTCTAAACATAATATTGCCTTTCCCCACTCCTTTCCCTCTTACTCTCTTTTTTGCAGTATTTCTTACTAGTTCACAGAGTCTCTTCAAAACCAACAAGCATTGTCTGTGCATCACATAAATTTTTCAGATATTCTGTAAATTTTCCCCAGTCCTCGATAAACTTTTGGTCTTTCTGGTATCAAATCTTCCCAGTCAATTTGTCCAATTCTGCATATTCGGTCAATTTCCTTCTCCATTCTTCCACTGTTGGAATATCTTCCTGTTTCCATCTTTGGGCCAGAAGTAACCTTGTGGCAGTCACTGCATATTGAAACAGTTTACAGTCTCTCTTATTGATTTCGTTTCCTACCATTCCTAATAGAAAGGCTTCTGGTTTTTTAATGAACGTATATTTCAATATCTTTTTCAATTCATTGTATATCATTTCCCAGAAGTCTTTCACCTTTTTACACTCCCACCACATATGATAGAAAATACCTTCTTTTTCTTTACATTTCCAACACTTATTGCATGTTTTATACATTTTGGCCAGTTTAACTGGCGTTATAGACCATCTGTAAAACATTTTCATTACGTTTTCTTTCAACGCAGTACATGCCGTAAATTTTAGCCTTTCATTCCATAATTTCATCCAATCATCATACTGTATATTATAACCAAAGTCTCTTGCCCAGTGTATCATTACTACTTTTACCTCTTCATCTTTTGTATGTCACTCCAGCAACATTTTGTACATTTTAGACAGGTTTTTATACTCATTATTCAAGTCGTGTCCGACTCTTTGTGACCCCATGGACCAGAGCACGCCAGGCTCTCCTGTCTTCTACCGCCTCCCGCAGTTTGGTCAAACTCATGCTGGTAGCTTTGAGAACACTGTCCAACTACCTCGTCCTCTGTCGTGCCCTGTCATCATATTGCACCTATGCTCAAATATCAGCATTGGATGCCAATTGGTTACTCAGTCAGTTCAAGGTCTTACTATAGGTGTAAAAAGGTAAAGGTAAAGGGACCCCTGACAGTTAAGTCCAGTTGCAGACGACTCTGGGGTTGCGGTGCTCATCTCGCTTCACAGGCTGAGTCCACAGACAGCTTTACAGGTCATGTGGCCAGCATGACTAAGCCGCTTCTGGCACAACAGAACACCGAAACTAGAGCAGCGCACGGAAATGCCGTTTACTTTCCCGCTGGTGTGGTACGTATTTATCTACTTGCACTGTTTGGGGTGCTTTCGAAATGCTAGGGTAGCAGGAGCTGGGACCGAGCAATGGGAGCTCACCCCTTTGCGGGGATTCGAACTGCCGACCTTTTGACCAGCAACCCTAAGAAGCTCTGTGGTTTAGACCATAACGCGTGGTTTAGACCACCTCCCCTACTATAGGTGTACAAAGCCCTTAATGGGACCAGTTCATTTAAGGAACTGACTTACCCCATATGTGCCTGCTCAATCACTTTAATATGTGGAACTTTCATCTTAACAACTGCCACAGAGTGTTAAGAACACAATAAGTGCCTGCTGGATCAGCACCTTCTTCTTACAGTGACCAACCAAAGTGTGTACATGGTTCTCCTCTACTTCATATTGCCTTCACAACAACCCTGGGAGGTAGGTTAGGCTGAGATACATCGGCTGGCCCAGTGGCATCCAGTGAGCTTTGTGGCTGAGTGGGGTTTGAACCTTGGTCTTCCAGGTCCTCTGCACCCAATTGTCTCTTTGAGTGAAAGAACTTTTAGGATCTCAGCATGCGGGTAAATACTTGGAAGCCAAATGGACATACATATCACCAAGGCTGGTGGTCCTGATGTGTATATGCTAGTGTCTCTGGTTTGAGACCTCTTGTGCTCTATAGCATACTGGTTTTTGAAAACAGCGGCTTTGTTACATTATGGCAGTGTGTGTGTGTGTGTGTGTGTGTGTGTGTGTGTAAAACAGCTTACAATTTCAAAACCAATAAATATGGAAGATCTTGATTATTCTGTTCTGAATTGCCCACTAGATAATATTGTTGACATGGATATGGTATTTAAAAAGCGAGGCATAAATTAATCTCATCACTTGCTTCAATGCAAAGCGACTTTGCCTTTCTGGGGTTTGATTTGTGTACATAAATTTGCATCCTCGATCTCACTCTGCTGTTGCCTTGATCATTCTCATTAAAACAAAACAAAACACCCCTCTTTTAATGACTCTGTTTGCTGAATTTTCAATGAGCGAACATCCTTTCATTAGTTATTTTCCTAAAGAAAATCCTTAAAGTCTTTTAACAACAGTTCATGGAAATGCTACTGTTTAGTAGCAAAGGTGCCCACCTTAATTGTGCATTTATACACTGAAGTTCCTCCTTTCTTTTAAAACGAGTCTTTTGTAGGGCTGCGAGAACTACTTTGTGAGTGCCAAAAAGTGAGGGTTTTTATTTTCAGTAATTCTTAGCACTTGTTGCAAACAGTCACATTATTTCCATGCCATTCTTTTTAGCTTCTTTTTCTTTCTTCTTACTTGTCATCGCTATCCTTCACTGTCATTTAATCCTATTAGTTGGTGTGACTTAAGCGATTTCTTTTCAGTGATGTCACAGTGCTATGTCACAGGTGTGATGATGTCACAGACATCCACAGACAAAATCACGTGGTTCAGCACAACCCATAGAATTACAAGGCAGTGAGGGCAAATGAAGTCCTGGACAGTAAGGGCAAAGGAAGAAAACAATGCTGAAATATTTGGCAAGGAGAGTCTTACTGTTGCTTCACTAATTTATTAAGCTCCGTCAAATGTGCTCAAAGTGAATATCAGGATTAGATAATAGTTGGTGCAGCTTTAACTTTAATCAGTGTAATTGCCAGATTAATCAACTAAAGCATAGTGAAGGCCAATTGTAATAGATTGGGTAACATCTCAGTCAGTGGGCAAATAGACACTTAAGCTGATAGCTTTGCTTGTTTGAAAAATCTTCCTTTTCCTCACGATTTTCTGCTTTTGAGAGAATAAGAGGTCTGGGGTTTTTTTGGCATTAAAGAGGAAGGGAACAGAAATATTGCAGAGCAGGCTAAAATGAGTCAAACTGCTTCAGCACAGAATGACTTTCCAAAGACAGCAGTGAAGAATTGGCCATTGTTTCATAGCCACAGAGGACCCCTGCTGGAAAGGTCAACTCTTTCTAAAATGTCGCAGGACTTACATTCTGAATAAACAGAGCCAGATAAATGGCTCCAGGCTTGTTTCAATGTCCTGAACCTGCATTTGTCTTCTTATATTACCCGACGGTAACTCCCTGCACAAGGTGTTACTTGTTCCACAGTCTTCGCCGATTTGTCCCCATCTCAGGTGCTTTGCAATACAACTCACCTCAGCCCCAGCTAGTAAAGAGCAGAAAAAAGAAACCACAACACAAAATGGCGTGGGCACATTCTTCCCACCATTAATGGGGAAAGGGCACTTGCTATCAAAATATACAAAACTCACAGATCTAATTAGGCAGTCATGGGTTTCAGAATGCAAGGTTGCAAAGGGAATATGCTCTATTTTCTAGCACATATCCCCTTATCAGCAGCTATTCCATCAAGCTGTGAGACCAGCTTCAGAAGACCCCTCACTCAACTCTTTTTCTGTCTATCTGGCTATAGTGGAGAGAGGCAGAGGTTGCATCGCAGGGCCTTATCATCAGCACTGCTGAAGCGCCAGCAACTTTTGGGCCCACTCTTTCCATTCCAGTTAGTTATAAAACATGTAATTCATTGTTGGACACAAAGGTCATTAGAAAATGTTTAATTTCCCATTGCTTCCCGAAGTAACACGAGAGAACTCAACGTTTTGAGAAGTGTGCTCCATCATTAATTCCACCAATTAATCAACTTAGGCTTTAGTTGATTAATCTACCCCTAAAACCAACTAAAGCTGACAACCTCGTTTTATTTTTATTTTTAAATTTCCTCACAGTTCCCCAACGGTCATTTGTCATACTGGGAGTGGTGTGTGTGTGTGTGTGTGTGTATTGATATTTTTAGCCGCTGCCCTGGACTAACGGGCCACACTGTCATCTTCGTTCCTGTTCAACCTGCCATCCTAAGTATAATGAGTTTAGTGGTTTCACCGTAGCCTCAAGTGGAGAGGAGACTGCTGAATAAACCAGCACACATAATTCTGCTAAATTTGGACTGCAAGGGGGCCCCAGCTCTGTGTTACCATGGAAACAGGAGCCTTCTTTTCTTTAGAAATATTCCCTCTAGGTCTGTAGAGTTAAGGGGAGGGGAAATTCCCCATTCTTAGAGCTTATGTAGTGCTACCTCCTTATTCCTTCCCCCAGGCTTCTGCCAGCAGATACAGGAGCAAAGGCAAATCCCCCCCTCCGTTGCTCTACACAGTTGTTCAATTTTGTCACTAAAATTTCCACTGAGCAGCAGAGCAGTGGACCGATTCTGTTTTGTGTGCCATCACCCACAGAGAACAACTGTTTTAATCCTTAGCTGATGGCCCTCCATTAGAGGGAGGGAGGACTCTCCAAGGCATCGTGCAAGATTATGAGCATCTCTGATCCACTCGACCACTCAGGTTCCCCATAATGACCTACCATCCTATGATAGTGCTTAGATTCACTGTACATCTGTCCCCAAAGTCTGTAATGAAGCATGGGGGTGAGAGTTAACCTTCGTTTCCTCAATGTACCACTCAGGTTGGAAGCTTGTGGAGCAGCCAGCCCCCAACTCAAGATCATAGAAATGTAGAGTTGGAAGGGACCCCAGGGGTTCATGTAGTCCAGCCCCCCGCAACGCAATGAACCAGTGGATAATGGTCATAGTGGGGAGGTTGCTCTACAATGCACATATTGCATGTAGAACTTTACATAACCATGAAGTGGAAATTAAAACGAGTCTGCAATCAAAAGCATGCATACTTGCGAGTTAACGCCATCAAAGTTAATAGCTTCTGAAGAAATACGCTTGTATTTGTTTATAATTGAGTCTCCTCACGGTGTTTTAAAAGCACATGCCAGCGTACAGTAAAATATCATTTAAAAGCAATATTAGAAATGGTACTTGGAGCAAAGAATAAAAATAAAAATTAAGAGCTAAGAATATGTCAGTGAAAACATTATCCAAACCAGGCCAAAATATTAATTATGCAACTCAGATCCCAGTAATTACTAAAGGACATGACGAAGACATAAGCCTTTAAGGCCTTTCTAAAACCCACAAGGAAAAAGATGGATCTCCTGTGTCAGATGTCCAGGGAACTGTATTTTATAATTAATAATAATAATAATAATAATAATAATAATAATAATAATTTGTACCCCGCCCATCTGGCTGGGTTTCCCCAGCCACTCTGGGCAGCTTCCAACAAAGATTAAAAATACATTAAAATGTCACACATTAAAAACTTCCCTGAACAGGGCTGCCTTCAGATGTCTTCTAAACGTTAGGTAGTTGCTTATCTCTTTGATATCTGATGGGAGGGCATTTCACAGGGCGGGCGCCACTACCGAGAAGGCCCTCTGCCTGGTTCCCTGTAGCTTTGCTTCTCGCAGTGAGGGAACCGCCAGAAGGCCCTCAGCGCTGGACCTCAGTGTCTGGGCAGAACGATGGGGTGGAGACGCTCCTTCAGGTATACTGGGCCGAGGCCGTTTAGGGCTTTAAAGGTCAGCACCAACATATTGAATTGTGCTCAGAGATGTACTGGGAGCTAATGTAGGTCTTTTAAGACTGGTGTTATATACAACTGTGGATCCAACATGTTTTCCCCAATCTCACCCACTTTCACAGGTCCCATACAGGCAAGCTAATACAGGCAGTCCTTCAACTAACACAGTCTGAAGTCGTTTAGGGCATTAAAAGTCATCATCAGCACTCTAACTTTGGCCTTGAGATGCATTGGTACAGTACAGGTGTAACCAGTAGTGGATTTTGGGATGGGGAGGTGATGTTCACCTGACCTTTGGTTAGTCACTGCTGCTTTCTGGGAAGTAGAAGGTGGGAGCATGGGATTGGCTCTACCACACTAACCTCATCACTTGCTCGCTCCTCACGCTCTACCTTCCAGTAAACAGCAGCGATGCAACTTATGGAGGTCAACAGAGCACTGCCTCCATGCCATGCAATCCAATGTAACATGGTGGTTGACCACCTGGCTCCAACAAATAACCAGGCAGCCACATACTGCGCTACATGAAGTTTTGGATAGGAGCGTTAATTTGAAGAATAACATTTTGTTCAGAAATCTAACATGTGAAACAAAGCCCACCCACCCCACCAAGAAATGCCTTCTGCTCCTTCTCTGTCCCCTGCCACTATCCCCCCACCCTTGGTGCTGCCATTGGCCTTAGCAGAAAGACAGCTTGGAACAGTTACTTCAGTCCGCAAAGTTCACAGTGGACGCCATTTTTACAAAAATTGCCAGGAGAGAAACGTCACTTTGGCTTTTCATCCCAGGCAGGTGTGTAGACTTTGCATGGCAACCCTAGCAGCTATGGACCCTAACACCAAATAAGGCACCACAATAGCAGATTCTAACCCCTCCCCTAGTATCAACCTTAAACATTACCGTCGTTGTTTAACAGCCTCGTGTATATCAAATTGCCTTCCGAAATTAATTTCAGGGACATTAACTTCCACTAAGCACGTAATTTAATTTTTGATTCAAGGGACGTTCGTGTCACCATTAATTACCTGACTAGAGAAGGCTGTATTGGGATTTCATAAAACTGAAGGAAATACATCAAAGCTTTCTGGAATTCAAGATGCACGAAATATTCGGAATGCAATCGCCCAGATTTTGAATATTGCCATTCCGTTAGGGTAATCGTTATTATTTCAATTGAAGTGATGTGTATGTTCCATCTGTCTTTATTCAGCGGGGACATTCAACATTTCCTAGTACCTGTCCCCAATAAATCACTGTCCTTGTCTAATCCTCCACCAACCACTTATTTATTTTTTGCTTTTGGAAAATGCCTAGTTTTTTTTTAAAAAATTGTGACCTAAATCTCAGAACATGCAGTTGAAACAACTATGTACCACTTCCCCATTTATTCTGCTTCCCTCTCCATCATCTGCTGATTCCATTAGAAACATAGGAACCTGCCTTACATTAGTCCATATAACTCAGCATTGTCGACACTGACTGGTAGTAGCTCTCCGGGATTCCAGACAGGATGTCTTCCCCAGCTCTACCTCCAGTAAAAACTCCACCTGACAGTAGAATATAAAAATACAAAATACAGTGAAACGAAACAATAAAGCAGCATTTTAAAAGTGGAAATAAAATAGAACCCAGATCATAAACCCGTATTAAAACATAAAAGCTTACCTGCATATTAAAACTCCAGAGATAAAACAGACTAATTTGAGAAGGCTTGAGGGAAAGTAAATCTCCGAGAAATGTTGAAAACATAATAATGTTGGAGCTTCTCTTCTGTGAGAAAAGAATTGCATGCCCAGGTGTCATAAGCCCGCTGCACTGCAAGGTACCATTGACTGGAAGACCACTCATGACAACTTTGTATGGTTCATATTTGGCCACGACTTTATTGATTACAGATGTAAAGGGTTTGGCATAGGCATTGGGTCATCTGCTGGATGATTAACCAAGGTGTGATGGCCTGGGATTCGGACTTGGAGGCTGAACCTGAGGAATCCCAGCCTGCACAGGATTTCCTGCCTCCAGAACCAGCTGAGCTGGGGCTGGGGCTTGAGCCTGAAGGGTCCTCACCTGTGCTGGATCCTCAGGTGTAGGCACCAGCTGAGTCTGCTCTGGCTCCTGAGGTGATGGAGGACCCATTGCCTGCAGGTGCTCCACTCTCAGCCCCGTCAGGGGAAGCTGAGGTTGCCTCTGGGTCCGGTAACCCTCCAGCCTCTCCTGAGCTGCAGAGGCTCAGGGCAGAGAGGCGGAGGGAACTAAGTTCCCGCAGGAGGAGTGCTCGCCTCCAGGCCAGGAGAGGTGAGTCACCTGTAGACCAGGGCCGCCCTATGCCTCAGGGCAGATAAAAGCCAGCCAGCCCCAGTCCCGGGTTGCGGGTGCAACATTGTTGGTAGCCTGTTCATGCCTGCACCCTGTCCTGCTGGAGCTCCTGAGCTCACCCGACTCCCTGCCTTGGACCCAGCTTCAGCTTTGATGGACTGCCTCCATACTGCACCCTCGACCTTGGACTGGACTCGGACCTTGCCTCATGCTTAGCCCCCGGGAGCAGCACACAAGGGATTGAACCAGCATTGACGGCATGGGCTGGCTGGGCACAGAGGAATAGTGGGAGACACCAGCTGGAGACCACCCCCCCCCATGGGAAGAAGGCTCAAAGCTTGGGGACAGGTGGTGTGATGATGATGAGTCATCAGAAGGAGAAAACTGGGAGAATGAGATGTCAGAAGGTGAAAGGTTTAGTGAGCAGGGAGAGTCTGTGGCAGAGAGAGAGTTCCAGAATCAGAACTGGAAGCTGAAGGAAGAGAGGAGTGGGGCCAAGGCAGAGATGAGTCTAGCTGGTGAAGAGTCATGGGTGTCTCGCCCTCCTCCTGTGACAAGCTCCCTTCCCTCCCGGTCTCACAGAACCAGGAGAGGCGTGAAGCAAGAGGAGCAGAGACAGGCGCATTGGCAGAGTCTCAGATTGCTTGGGAAGGACCCAGGGGAAGAGGAGACTCAGCTGTGGGAAGGCAGGGATCTTCAGCCTCTGCAACTGCCTCGTGGGGGTAAGACCTACCAAGAAGAGTTGCTGTGCTCATTCGGCCTGGCTCCCCTGAACTGGCCTGGTTTCTGCTAACAAAGAGCTTGACTTCATGTATTCCATGAGGGCAGCAGCAGAGAATGCTTTGGGCGACCAGAAGACATAGGGTGGGTTTTGATTCAGCAAAAACACAGAGAAAAGGAGAGCGCAGATTAATGGACTTGCTTGGGAGTGGGGTGTTTCACCCATCCCCAGCCTTGAGATCCCTGGGTGCCCCAAAGGTTACGAGGAATCATAACTCTTGCTTGATGTTTCTCCTTCATGAAGAGTGTGAACTCCTACGCTGGGAGCAAGAGTAATGGGCCACCTGTTCCCACTGAGTTTCCACACAACCCCTTCCCCCAAACTGTCTCTTTAAAATCATCAGTAAATAGCAGGAGCACTTCATGTGCCTTCGAGTCTGCTTTCTGGGAGCCTTTGAGACACCCACATGCAAAGGGTTGGCTCCCCTCCCCTCTTTTGTTTCTGTGTTTTTTTGTTTTAGAAAGAAAAATCTCCAGGAACATCTGGCCCTTTTGTCTCTGATCTTCCACGGAAAGAAAATATTTTGATTTGTTGTTTGCAAAGATGTACAGCAGTTTGTCCTTCTGCGGATCAGCCTGTTCGCTCTGTAACCGTTGCCAGAGAGTGTTCCTCGCACACTCTCTGAGCAACTCTTCTCGGTTCTCGGTTCAAACAGTACCAGACTGCTAGCCTGTCACAGCCTTCTGGATTGTCTTTAGAATTGTCTGTCTGCTGCTTAGGTTGCCAGAATAGTAAGCAAGTGGTGCTCTATATTTAGATTAATCAACTAACACTTTTTAAAAAGTTGATTAACTGACTGGGAATCAAATTGAAACAAGATGTCAGAGTGTTTGGTGGGGATATTTGCTTATCTTGCAGAAGCAATGTTTGGTTCTGGTGTGCTACTGTAAGAGAGAGAGAAAGAAAAAAGAGCTGTGTGGTGTAGTGGTTAGCGTGTCAGACTAGAACCCCAGGGAAGCTGTGAAACTCATGGTGTGACCTTAGGGCTGGAGGAACAACCCTCAGGGCTGTTTTATGTGGTTAGGCTGATACCTAGTGAGTTTCTTGTTTGATCAGAGACTTGAACCTCTTTGCTTGGCACATCCAAAGCTAACACTATCAGTAGATGAGCGACAGAGAAGCGCATTGTCTTTTCTTCAGGTTGTAGAGTCTTTTTTTACATTTGATGTCACCCCGGTATTGCTCCCCTTTATCACATACTCAGTGTAGACAGTAATTGAGCTCAGTGGACCAGCGGCCTGACTCATGATAAGGCAGCTTCCTAGGTTCCTGTTTACATAGGAAGAGCTGTGACTCAGTGCTGGAGCATCTGCCTTGCATATGGAAACTCCCAGTCTCTATCTCTTGCATCTCTACTCAGGGGTGTGCATGTCCCCTGCCTGAAATCCCAGAGAGTGGCTGCCAGTCTGTGCTGCCAGTACTGAGCTAGATGGACCAATGGCTCTGACTCAGTGCAAGGCAACTGCCTATGCGCACCACATTGCATTTCAATGTGTAAGGCTTATTCAAGCAGAGACACGTCTCTCGCAGTCGGAAATCGCGCTGCTTGTCTTACAGAGTGTAATATTAACATTTGATGATTTGCAGTATCCTAACAAAAAAAAAAGTAACATCAGTGTTATTGCACTGATGCTCTTGCTACGAAATTCTTCTTCTGGGCACTGTTTTTGAGTAGCCTTTTGAGCAGAATTCGGTTGCAGAGCTGTTGATTGACAGGACCATGTCTTTCCCCTTGGGAAGCTTAGTGATGAGCCTGCGTAACGGAAGTCTGTTTGGAAAGGACCTTCCAAATATGGTCTGAGTCCATACACTCAGGCTGGCTATTGACTCCTCCTGGGCAGAAAGGAGTATATCAGGACTTGCTTTTCCAACTGAGGCTTTCTAGAGCAACAAAGCCTACCTGAGATCTCATGTATCCTGCATTTCTACCTACTCCATAGTCCTCCAGTCCTACCATGTGATTTGCCCACTGAGCCAGTGTAGCCTAGTGTCAACTGTGTTTGACTAGGGCCTGGGAGACCAGGCGTTCAGACCTCCACACAAGCATGAAGCTCACTGGGCCACTTTCCTCCTCTTAGACTAACCTACCTCACAGGATTGTTGTGAGAATGGAAAGGGGGGAACCATGTACAACATATTGAGGTCATTGGAGGAACGTTGGGGTATAAACATAATAAATAAATGAAAATACATTCCTGGTTTGTTTTCTGATTGTGCACCTTGGTTGCCTGTCGGCCCTTAGTGTAACATGCAGTTGAGTAAAAAAAATAATGAGTCCATTCCCATGAAAACTATGGTTTGCCACTCAATAATGGTTTGGCACAGGTAGAATGAGAATTGATTCACTTATGCATGGTTCATCACTTGTAAGCATCAAATGATGGTGTACACCCATGAATGAGCTGTCACAGATCAAACACCATGGACAGAAACTGTACATATCAATAGACTCGGAATGTGTTGAGAGACACGGTGATCATTAATTCTAACTGCATGTCCCTGGCTTTTGTCCTTGGTATACCCCAGGCCTCCAGTAAAGAGCAGATCAGAGCTGCAAAGCTTGAAATTTTCCACACCTTTTAATAGGCACTTCAGGTAAGGGAGTTGGGCATCTGCCTGCTTTGAGCTCAGTATTGGGGAAAGGGATTGCAGCAGCTTCAACCACCTTGTAGAATATAATAGAACTGTGGAGTTGGAAGGGACCCCGAGGGTTATCTAGTTCAACCCCCTGCAATGCAGGAATCTCAACTAAAGCATCCATGATGGATGGCCTGTGGGATGTGAAACACAAGAGCAGTCAAGTACAACATTCCTAGAGTGAACACGTTTACACATGGGGAGGAATGTTTGTCCAGCCAGCAGGCAAACTTCCTGTTTCCTTCTGGGCTGGGACAGACTTCCTCTGCATGTGACTAGAGGTGGGTGTGGCCTCACCTGTGCAGGTAACAAAAGCATAGGACTGGCCGCCATCTCTCTCTCTATGACTACTTTCATCGAAGAAGCAACATTTGCTTAGCCAAAGATGCTCTCTTGGCTTCCAAGAGAGGACAAAGGGGCTGTCTCCTTATGAGATAGTTTCCAGGTGTGTGTTACTTTTCAAAGATAAGTCTACCTTCTGGGATCCTATTGTGAACAGAATGATATGTGAGTAAACTCTTTTTATACTTTTAAAGAAGACTGTGTCGTGTCTTATCTTTTATGAGGCAATAAGGGGAAAATACCAGAACAGTTATTATAGAGGCTTTAGCGAACCTGCGCAAACACATCCGCTGTGAGTTTAAAAAGGGGAATGTTACTCTGCTAAATTGTCAACTTGTTAACATGTCCTCCATGTGACAGCCTTTTAGATATTTGAAAATGGTTATCATATCTCCAATATTTTGGACTGCAACTCCCATCGCTCCAAGGCACCATGCCTGGGCTGACTGCGTGCGATGGGGTTTGTAGTTTAAAACCTCTGGAGGGGTTGGCAAATTCTGGGTTACAGCATCACCCAGATCTGTTTCCTCCCACTGTGGACCTGCCACATGTCATTAGGCTCCCTTGGAGTCTCCTGCAGCCATGGCTGCTTTCAAGTAACGTCAATTAATTTTGCCATGGTGCTATAGCTACCTGGTGTCCAGTGCTATTGGCCTGTGGGTTTTATCAGTGATAGTCTGGCCAGTCAAAATATTAAAAACGTCTATGTGAGAAATTCATAATTTGGAAGAAAGGATTAAGTTGGTAAAGTATATGATCTTCTCTGTTCAGAACATTTGCCTGTCCCCCAATCCTTCCATTAGACAGTGTGAGTTCTCATTATGTTATTAAATTTGGCCATGTACATCCTCATTAATTACATTGAACTAGCACTCATTTGAAAGGAAATCACACCACACTTTTGAAGATAATACCGATAAAACAGTGGGACGTTAATTTGATAAGAGCCCGTTGAGAAGCTTTTAGTTAATTCCTGGTGTAATTCTTAATTATTTGCAAGGATTTGTTAACCTTATGTGCAAAATAGCTCCATCGGCCTTGCAAAAAAAAAAACAACAACACCCAAACCAACAGTTCTAGTACAATCCTATGCAGGCTAACTCAGAAGTAGGTCCCACCATAATCATTGGAGTTTACTTCCAGGTGCAGAATTGTAGCTTTTAGAAGAATGTAGACAGTGGTTCTCAAAGGGAGTGGCAGGACAGTATGGCAAGTGTGGTGGAAAGATTCAAGGACAATCAAAGGAACATGTTAACATTTCTGGCCTTTCCTCTCTTTGAGAGAATTGGCTTTTCTTCAATAGTTCTCCATGACATATTGTTGTGAAATGGGATTTTCAGCTCTGACAAACATGGAAGATCAGAAAAGAGAAAGGCTTTGTTGTGTTGATGAGGAGATGAGAGTTTGTCTCAGTTTAAACCTAATATAAATGAGATAAGCCAGCAAAAGCAAGCTCATGCTTCTTATTTAGTTTGTACACATCCTTAAGGTATGTAAAAACAGCATGGCTCGGTTGGTTAGAGCGTGGTGCTGATAATGCCAAGGTTGCAGGTTCGATCCCTGCATGGGACAGCCTGCATATTCCTGCATTGCAGGGGTCTGGACTAGAACCCTAGAATTCTATGATTCTATGCAAGAGGCTCATTTATAATTATATTTTGGGAATGATTATGTTCGCAGGTAGCTGCGTTGTTTTATACTTTCTGAGTGTCCTATGATAACCTTATAAAGTAGTTGTATTCTATGTTGAAGCACTACTTGAAGTTGTTGCTTTTTGTTTTCCAATGTATTTCTTATCAATAAAAAAATTGGTGTGGTGCAAGCAAATTTTTATTCTGAAAGTGTGGCCCAGAGAAGAAAGTTTCAGAATCCATGCTCTATGATGCTTTTGCTAAATGCAGTGAGTGTCATTCTGTTTGGAGTTCTTCCATGAAGCCATCATTTTGTAACTAAGCAAAAACAAAAACCCCGTCTTTTATCTGGCTAAATTTGTTATGCATGTGGATGTTATATTGTATTTCGTATCAATAGTTTTATTCATGATCATTGTGCAATACCCTGGAAGCTGATTGGATGAGGGGCTGACTAGAAATACTTTAAATACAGAAATAGACCTTGAAGAGTGTCTCTCATTAATGGGCCAAAGAGGAAACAATCAGGGCTTTTTTTCAGCCGGAACTCAATAGAATTCAGTTCTGGAGCCTCTCAGGTGAGTGCCATTGGCATTATAAGAGGACAAAGGAGGTGTTCATGGTGAGTTCCGGCACCTCTTTTTCTAGAAAAAAAGCACTGAAAACAAGCTAATTAAGAATTGGTCCAGGAGTGTATATTATTTTATTATTTTTTTTAAAAAAAAGAGGAATAGAAAATTAAACAAGTGAGCCCCCTCCATTTTACTCATTTATTGGTGAATTAATGGAAATTAAAATTAATGAAAATGAAATGAAGATTTGCTTTCATTCCTTTTTTTTGTTATTTATAAATTTATTTACTTGGTTTTTCAACTTAAAAGTTTTACAGAGATATATCAAACATAAATCATAAAAACAAGATTCGAAGGAATCTCCTGCACTTCCACCCTCCTCTTTGTGGGTCCTATTATTAATCATTTCCTCCCGAATCTTTTATGATAGTCCAAATCCTTTACCTCGTCCATTATGTCCAGAATTCACCATTAAAGCAATATTCCAATCCTACTAATGATTTTAACTGTTTACAATGGTCTTCAAGATAATTTATAAATTTCCCCGCCATTCCTTATTAAAATTTTGGTCTTCCTGATTTCTAAATCTTCCGGTCATTTTTGCCATTTTGGCATAGTCCATTAACTTCATCTGCCATTCTTCTCTGGTAGGAACTTTTATCTTCTTTCCATCTCTGGGCCAGTAACATCCGTGCAGCCGTGGTCGCATAAAGATTTACATTTATTTCATTCACTTCTGAGAGCATAAGAGGAGCCTAAAGGATCAGGTGACTGGCCCATCTAGTTCGGCATCCTGTTCTGACAGTGGCCAACCAGATGGAAGCCCGAAAGCAGAACCTGAACATAATATCGCTGTCACCACATGTGATTCCCAGCATCTGACATTCAAAGGCATGCTGTCTTTGGCAGTGGATGTAGAACATAGCCATTGTGACTAGCAGCTATCAATAGCCTTATCTAAGCCCGTTTTAAAGCCATCCCGCTGGTGGCCATCGCTACTTCTTGAAGGGAGCAAATTCCATAGTTTTAACTACATGCTAAGTAGTTTTCTAATGTTTCCTCTATCAGCAAAACTCCTTCCACACACCAAGCATTCAAACGGTTTCATTGTTATTACCAGTGAAATTACATGTGCCCCTGCGGAGTTCTGTCTGTTGTCTCCACCGCCAAATCTCTGAGGTTTGGAGCATAACATAAAATGGGAACGTAAGAAGAGCCTGTTGGATCAGCCCAAAGGCCTATCTTAGCTCAGCACTCTCTTCCCACAGTGGCCAAACAGATGCCCATGGGAAGCCTGAAAAAAAAGGACCTTAACTCAACAGTCCTCTGTGATTCCCAGCCATTGGTATTCAGAAGCATGTAACCTCCAACTGTGAAGGTAGCAACCATTGTGTCTAGAAGCCACTGATAGCCTTCTCCTCCATGAACTTCTTTCATCCTCTTTTATAAAGCCCTCTGAGCTGGTGGTCACCCCTACCTCATGTGGGAGCAAATTCCATACAGTGGTACCTTGGGTTAAGAACTTAATTCATTCTGGAGGTCCGTTCTTAACCTGAAACTGTTCTTAACCTGAGGTACCACTGTAGTTTTAAAAGTGGTCATGAGTAATGAAACTTAAGTGATGTAGTGCTACCTTGCTCTCTGTCTGTATTTATTTAGAAACGTGGGCAATAATTTCAATAGAAATAAGTACAGTGGTACCTCGGGATACAGACGCTTCAGGTTACAGATGCTTCAGGTTACAGACTCCACTAACCCAGAAATACTACCTCGGGTTAAGAACTTTGCTTCAGGATGAGAACAGAAATCGTGCGGCTTCAGCACGGCTGCAGCGGGAGGCCCCCTTAGCTAAAGTGGTGCTTCAGGTTAAGAACAGTTTCAGGTTAAGAACGGACCTCCAGAATGAATTAAGTTCTTTACCTGAGGTACCACTGTACTTCCATTTGCCTGAGTCTTCCAGTGTTCAGCTCCACTGCATGTCCCCAAGTTCAACACTGTCTGTTTGCATTGCCCTGGAGACAATATTTTGTATAGGCTGGAACAGCCCGTATAGTTTTTGGAAAGTTCACAGGGAGGGGGAAAGAGAAAAGCAGAGCAGTGGAATTGACAGATTTAACTGGGATCTATAAAATAAGGAACCTTGTCGAATCTGTCTCAGATTTGGCAGGTCACACCTTCCGAGATATTTGCAATGCTAGCAGGTTTCATGCCAAGAAAACCACCAGATTTATAGGCAGCCGGAGATTGGTTCAGTCTTCCATTAAGATCAACGGACAAATGGAACCAAATTAATAACATGAGAAATTGGAATGAAGGCAATTGACAATATTTTATAGAGAAAATGAGTGGGGAAGTGAAATCTTTTCTTTCTCTTGCAAACCCCATCCAAAGGTTACTCTCAAGTTTGCTCTGTAGATGGCATGACTGAGACAGCTGATCTACTGAAACATCATATGATGCCTCTAAAATATATCATATGCTTCTTTCAATCAGCCGCTTCAATGCCTACATTAAACCTCAAGCCTCAAGTTGCTTGAATAAAGCACCACCTGAGTGGGGACATTCTATTCTGGGACAGGGAAAGATGAAATGCTTAAACCTTCTTGTCCTGCCTATTATTTGTACATTGTTGTCATGTCTTGATTTCTCTCTCTCTCTCTGTCTGCCTATCTCTATCTGTGTCTCTGTCTCTCTCTCTCTCTCCCCCCCCCCCCCCACGGGTAGAGAGAGGACAAAGCTACAGCAAGGGAAATTGATTTGAATCAGCAAGGAGAGAAAATTCCCTGTGACCAACGCAACTGCTATGCTTGCTTTGCAGCATGGTAGAAGGATGCAACGACTGACTTGTGAAATCCTTAGCTCTAAATCTCAGCTAACTTTTTTAAAGTGTGTTTTACATCTCTGTAATTAGCGTGAAAGCATACAGGGACTGAGTCTCTGTAGGCAATGGGCTGGTGGGGAAGAAAAGCACCTTGAATGCTTCAGGGGATGTACTGTGTGGGCGTGTGGAGAACCATTTAGACTAATTCTGCCGTTGGGGGTCAAAAATTGGCCTTGAGGGAGGACTTCTTGCCCAGAACTCAACATGCTGAGTGTCACTAAGAGAACAGAGTGCTGGAATAGATAGGGCTTTGGCTTTATCCAGAAGGACCTTCTTAACATCCTGAACCCAATGGAATGCTTTTTCTTCCTGATCAGCCTCTCTTCAGTTGCCTCTCATCTGTCTGCTGACTGTGTTAATTTTCAGATAGATCGTCTCCTAGATTTAACTTTGTGAAGTGGAATGCGCTTGGATGGTGTAACAAGAAGAGCAACTACTTCCCCCACTATTAATATTGTCCATATAGCCCGGTGCTGTGTTTTGTTGTTGTTGTTTAGTTGTTTAGTCGTGTCCGACTCTTCGTGACCCCATGGACCAGAGCACGCCAGGCATTCCTGTCTTCCACTGCCTCCCGCAGTTTGGTCAAACTCATGCTGATAGCTTCGAGAACACTATCCAACCATCTCGTCCTATGTCGTCCCCTTCTCCTTGTGCCCTCCATCTTTCCCAACATCAGGGTCTTTTCCGGGGAGTCTTCTCTTCTCATGAGGTGGCCAAAGTATTGGAGCCTCAGCTTCAGGATCTCACCTTCCAGTGAGCACTCAGGGCTGATTTCCTCAAGAATGGATAGGTTGGATCTTCTTGCAGTCCATGGAACTCTCAAGAGTCTCCTCCAGCACCATAATTCAAAAGCATCAATTCTTCGGCGATCAGCCTTCTTTATGGTCCAGCTCTCACTTCCATACATCACTACTGGGAAAACCATAGCTTTGTTTACTTGGGCCAAAGATCCTACATTTCATTTATTTAGTTCATAACATTTATACATCTATAAGGTATGCGTTTATATGGACCTGCTCAACAAGTAAATGACCTTTCCCGCAGAAGAGAGGTGTAGAGCTTTATAAGTAAGGATTAACCAGGGCTGTGGAAAAAATATGGTGTGATGTTAAGCCATCTCTTCTCTTAATAGTAAACAAGGAAATTCTCCTGCTGCTCAGCCCTAACAGAACTGTGTATCAGGTCAAATTTCTGGGTGAGAAACATCTCCTACAGATAGCCGATGCTTTCCAATTCCCCCGCTGTCTTTGCATTCAGAAATTCATCACGGTTCCCACGAAGACTTATTGTAAGTCTTCTTCTTGCAGATATTCTTGAAAAGATTAGGAGCCACGTGGAGCACTCTTGAAAAGCGTTTTGTTGGGCTTTTCTATTGAATTAGCACTTTGGCGATTTGATATATTTCATACTGTGTCTGAATAGCAGGAAGGCACGATCTTCACGGCTGAAGTGGTAACGGCAGATTCTACCATAAGCTCTGCTTCAGATCACTCATTAGCAAAGGAGTCATCTGAAAAGCATAGACAAAACCCTGGAGTTCAGTTTCCTTATCTTCTCATTAGCGCTCTCTTAGAGCATACTTTGAGTCAGTGCTGGCTCCAGGCTTTCACAGTCACGATATCCTGACTGTGGCTCTTAGTCACGATATCTTCCACCCCATTGTCAGTACTTCCCATTCACTGACTGCACCGCAGCTCACATGAAGCAACTGCATGCACAGGTGAAAGGTCCATTCATAGGAAGTTGCCCCATACAGAGCCAGGCCATTGATCCATCTAGCTTAGTACTGCCTACTCTAGCTGGCAGCATAGGGAGTCTTTCCCACCCCTGCAGATGCTTGGGTTGAACCTGTGACCTTCTGCATGGAAAGCAGGTGCTGTACCACTAAGCTACAACTCTTCCCCTTGATATTTTCATAGAAACATCAAATCATAGAATTGTTGTAGAGTTGCAAGGGACCATTTGGTCAAACCCACAGCCCTAAGATTAATAGTCTCTTTTTGTTTTTTTTAAGTTGAGCTGTAAGCATCTGAATACTAGTAATGATTCCTGTCTCTCTGCAGGGCTTGCAAGGAAGTGAATAGAAACATAGGAATAAAATAATTCAAACAATCCCCAAAAGGGAAATGGGTATTGTCAGGGCTGCCTCAGGTCCCAGCTCACAAGAGACCAACGCCAACTCCAGTTCATATACAAAGATATTTATTGCAGTACATTGTACACTCCACAGCCGAGGCGCGCAGCCCCACGTCTGTTACGCTTAGACCGCTGAAGTCCCCTCTGAGTCAGTCCCTCCTCTGCACCAGCTTAAGAGGCTTGTGCTGCTCCACCTCTTCCTTTCCTTCCTTTTCCGCAGGGTCTTCCTGCCCCCCGGGGTTTCGCCCCTCCTGGATTCCCCTGACGCTGAATCCCCAGACAACTCTTCCCCCCTCCTGCGTGCTTTGGGACCTGGCTCCTCCTTCGGGCTCCCTGTACTTCCGCGCGCCTCCACATTTGAACTTGGCGCGCGTTCGCAACCTCTAACCTTCCTCTTGACAGTTAGACTACTCCCTGCGCTACTCTCCTCCCCTTCCGGGAGGATGTCTTGCTCCGATCTCCCTTCCCTCTCTGCTTCCTGACCTGCTTTTCCTGTCACACTGGAAACTCCACCCCCTTCACTCCGTTCCGGCGGAGAAGCCGGTCCCGACTCCCAACTCCCACTCTGGGTTCCCCTGCTGCTCCCCTGCTCCTGACGAGTCCCCCCTGTGACTCCCCTTGGCCTGACCACAGGCGCCCCCTTTTGGGAATCCTCCTATTCACTTGAAAGACTCATGGAATCCCTCAAGTCATTGTCATCCTCTTCCTCGCCGTCCTGGGATTCTTCCCCCTTGCTCTCAGTCTCCTCCCTCATCTGTGCCTCTCTCCCTGAACACCTGACAGGTATCTTGCATAAAGACATTTCTCCAGAGAAGAAATGGATGTTCTTGAGCTGTATGCTTTGAGATTAGTTTGATAACCACAAAAAACCTGTTCAAAGTATGACTAAGTCTTACTTCCTGATGTTTGCAGGTGAAATATAGTTTTAAACTTGTTCAGATGGAAAATTAACTTTTTGCGTGTTTTTTAAAAATTATTATTCCCAATAGCTACTTCTGGGTGTGGATGGGAGGATCTGTCAGTTTTGGTTCTTTCCATTCCTATTTTTCCAAAATTTCAAAATAAAAATAATCCTAAATTCAATTCCCCACAAATCCATCTGCAGTAATTTATGATTCTTGTGTTGTTGTTTTTAAATTGTGAAAATTCACCAGCATTTCAGTGTGAATTTCTCCTAATATGCACATTTTTGCATGCAGTTTTGACTAATGTACACATCTTTTGCAAGCATGTTCCCCTAATGTAGTGCATATTTTATGTTATTTTCACTTATGTGTTCATTTTTTATGCACACCTTTTACTTAGTAAATTGATTTTTGTTGGCAGGATTTGAAATACAAGCAGTGGATTACTGAAAGAACTAAGGATAGGGAAGTTTAGATAATGAGAACATATGTATTGTAAAACAGCTAATAAAAAGAAGTAAGAAAAAAAAAAAACCACCAGGAAAGGAGGGCTGGGAAGTCAAGAAGAAAGTTATCTGGAATATTTTTGGAGATTTAATAAAAATGACAAAATATTTTTAGTTAACGGTTGGAGAACAGCATCACAAAAATTGGATGAGTGAATTTCAAAGGATGGCTGTGTTTTGGTTCTCCTATTGTTTCAGAAGAGGCAGAGTTGATAGATTCATCTTGAAAAGTGAACTGAGTTTAATTTTCCCCCACCCCTACTTCTGAGTTCCAGAATCCTTAGCAAGTGGTGTAGTGGTTAAGAGCAGTGGACTTGTAATCTGGTGAACCGGGTTCGCTTCCCCGCTCCTCCACATGCAGCTGCTGGGTGACCTTGGGCTAGTCACACTTCTCTGAAGTCTCTCAGCCTCACTCACCTCACAGAGTGTTTGTTGTGGGGGAAGAAGGGAAAGGAGAATGTTAGCTGCTTTGGGACTCCTTCAGGTAGTGATAAAGTGGGATATCAAATCCAAACTCTTCTTCTTTTTCTCTTCTTACCAGACCCCCCCCCAAGAAAGCTTGTCACAAACACTACGCAGTTGGTTTCTTTGTTTCCACTTTGGTTCAAGATCCAGTTTGGTGTCAGCTAAAAGGAGAACGACCAGTTCCGAATCTTTTTCCAGCCACATCCTCCTTCAAAGGGTGCACTAAAGTTAAACAAAACATGTCAAAACATGACTTTTATCCAGTGTGCATCCAGAGGAATGCAAAAACCTATTCTCAAATTGATTGCACAGGAGTGTAGCTAGGCTTTCCCCAGTTCACATTAAGGGGATGGGCAAGCAACCATTTTCATGCGCTCAGCATCACTCACAGTCAAGCATCTTTAAGCAGCTGCGCCCTTGGTTAAAAGGGATGTGGCCCACTAGTTCAATTCTAAGCTCAATTAACTTCCAAAAATAATAAAAAATAAACCCCAGGACAACTTCCATGGCTGCCTGGGGTGATGTGTTTGGCAGAGGCAGAATACTGAAGAAGAACACTGAGAGAGAGTAAATTTCATCCTCTGCTGATTCCCATGGCGTTTATTGCTACAGGGCAACAGAGCATGGGAAGAGGCTGTATACAGTGTTCTGTGAGGAAGAGCTGACCCAGCCAGCAATTGTTTCCGCTTCCTGCAAGGGCTTCCCGTTCATTTCAGTGGAGGGACCAAATGCAAACCAATGAATAAACAGTCACATTGGGTGCCTCCGTTGCTAACTGAACCCTCCATGTTCAGAATGCCAGCTGTCGGAGGGCAGCAGCAGCAGAAAGAGGAGCAGAAATTGCCAACGTTTGCCTATTCAACAACTATGCAGAATGGAAATCAGCTCAACCAATGTGATCTTGGTTCGCTGTTGTCGTTTCTTTGCCAGCAAACAACAACTAAATTGATTACTTCTCCATGTTATTTGCGTTGCATTTCCTTTTCAATGAAATGAATGGAGTGGAATAATGATGAAGTGATTTATGTAATTAATTAGGACTTTTGCCACAGCTGACAGGAGGACAAATAATTTGGGTTGTAGCAGGAGACAAACTGCAGTTGGATGGAAACAGTACTGAATGCAACAAATACAGTTGACATTCGGGTTGCGAACGTGATCCGTGCGGGATGCATGTTCGCAACCGGCAGCGTTTGCAACCCTCGTCTGCGCACGTGCCGGTTGCTATTCGGTGCTTCTCCGCATGCGCAAAGCGCGATTTAGTGTTTCTGCGCATGCGCAAAGCGTGATTTAGTGCTTCTGCGCATGCACAACCGCCGAAACCAGGAAGTAACCCGTTCAGGTACTTCCGGGTTTTGGCGGTCCGCAACCCGAAAAAACGCAACCTGAAGCGGCTGTAACCCGAGGTATGACTGTACAGAAAGCAATGCCTTTTTTCCATCCTTACTTCCACACATCTTCATATAAAGTCGACCCATATATATTTCTGAACATACCTGGGTACAAAACATTCCTTTGACTTGCTATCTCTTTTTTAAAAAAGAAATGCATTTCTAAAAGCATTTTATCCCAAGAGATGAATTTTAAATTGCAGGTTCTGGAGCTGCGAACCAGACCACAAAATTCAGAGAAGTGTGAAATTCAAATATTAGCAATGTTCTCTTTTAAAGCCATCCAAATTGATGGCCATCACAATTCCATAGGGTAACCAGTGCTATTTTTCTAGAAAAAGTGGTGCTGGAGGAACTCACCATGAGCACCTCCCTTGTTCTCTTAGAATGGCAATGGCACACACCTGAGAGATGCCAGAACTGAGTTCCATTGAGTTCCGGCTGAAGAAAAAAGCCCTGAGTATAACTGTGCTACAAGAAAAGGTACTTCATTTTGCCTGGGCAGAAGAAAAGACTACAGTGGTACCTCGGGTTACAGACACTGCAGGTTACATACGCTTCAGGTTACAGACTCCACTAACCCAGAAATAGTACCTCGGGTTAAGAACTTTGCTTCAGGATGAGAACAGAAATTGTGCTCTGGCGGCGTGGTGGCAGTGGGAGGCCCCATTAGCTAAAGTGGTGCTTCAGGTTAAGAACAGTTTCAGGTTAAGAATGGACCTCCAGAATGAATTAAGTTCTTAACCCGAGGTACCACTGTACAGTAATGTGTAAACCACTTTGATATTTATCCTTTAAAATATAAAGTGGTATAGGAATGAGATTAATAACAATAATAATCTCCATTAGAGGTGGGGAAATGGTAGCTAGACATAATGTTGTGGCCACTGTAAGCAAGGTTTAAGGTGCCATTTGGTGATTAGCTTATATATCTGAGAATCTAACACTGAGAAGGCAGTTACCTGTGTTCAGTTCGATGACTGATAAACACTTTAAAAAATATCTCCCTGGCCTTTTAACATCTTTTAATATCTTAACATCTTTTAAACACCATTGATATTCTGTGGTTTAATAGCATTGATTTTAGATCCTTAGATGGATAGCAGTTTGTTGATTTTTAGCTGCCGGAGGGCTCTGCTGCCAACACCGAATTGGATGTTTCACTGTGTGGATTTATTATTGAGTTGCTGTTGGGTGTGCTTAATTGGTTTTGTTGGTTGTTATATTAATTTTGTGCTTAGGTTTGCACGTCACCCTGAGGAATATTTTTATTAGACGGCTGATGAATGAATCCACCAATAAACAAATAAAATGGAGGGCAGTAGATTTAGGATGGGCAGAAGAAGGTATTTCTTCACACCAGGCATAACTCACTTACGGAGCTCAGTAGCACATGATGGGACAATGGTCACCAGGCTTAAGATGGCTTTAAAATACTGTATAGCTCAGTTGGTTATAACATGGTGCTGATAGTGCCAAGGCTGCAGGTTCGATCCCCGTATATGACAACTGCATATTCCTGCATTGCAGGGGGTTGGGTTAGATGATCTCCAACTCTTATGCTTCTATGAAAAGTTCATTGGAGACAATTCTATCAATGACCATGAGCCACAGGGACTAAAAGGAACTTCTATGATACGCTATAGATTGGTGAATCTGTCAATTTGGGTTTCTCTCATTTTTCCTTTAGTCACTAAATAACAGTTGTTGCAGAAGAACAGTGGGAGTGGTCTGTTGTTTTCATACCTCGCTAGTAGGTGTCCAAAAAGTCATTGTGGGAAAGAAGGATTCTGGAATTAAACGACCGTTGGTCAATCAGACAGGTTCTTCTTTATATAAACATTTAAACGCACATTCTTATGCAGTTTCGTAAGTTTTGTAATTCTGATTACTCCAGAAAATGGGATGGAATGAATTTATGAATGAACACACATGGTAAATTGACATCGACCAGAGATGGAAATGATTCAGCCATCCCCAGCTTATAGCTGAGATGGAAATGATTCAGCCATCCCCAGCTTACAGCTCAGTCTCCGCTGCTATGCCTCTCTCTCTTTCGCTCTCTCTCTCTCTCTCTCTCTCTCTTTTACTTTCTTTTAACATTTTCTACAGCCCTAGTATATGCATATTTAAAGAGATTTCATTGTGTCTCTCTCAGGTGGCTGCAGCAATGTTCTGAAGCATATGGTTGCCATGGTTAATGGTTAATGCACTCTTTCAGGGAATGCTATGGTAACTAGCCACATATGGTAGCGTGTCAATATGTTGCACCAGAGTTGAATGCCTAATCACGGGCCCATGCAAAGCATCCGCTTTCTCCATAATTGCTCCACCGTTGGCTGAGCACGCATGAGGAAGAATTGTAATGAGCTCATCGCACTGTACATTTCCCTATGACTTTGCTGCCTTGCGCCTTGCGATGGGCAAATCTCTGAATCGCTGTTAGGAATACTAAATATATATATATAGATCACTCGGAGAGAAACAGGTGCCTCTCTGTGAATTCATTGGCTTCCAAGGAGAAAGAGTCATCTATTTCTTGAAGGGCAGAGGAAATGCCTGTCTCCCGCACACATTCTGACCATTTCCATTAATGAAGCTTGTTTCTGGGCAGTTTACAATACTGTATGTCTTTCTGCACAACCAGGTTAACAGGACCAACGCTGGGTTGAATCCACACTCAGTTATGCTTAGATTGACCACTTTGATTAGCGGAAGTGGCACTACTACAGGTG
The DNA here is from genome assembly GCF_964188315.1 of Podarcis muralis. Lineage (NCBI taxonomy): Eukaryota > Metazoa > Chordata > Lepidosauria > Squamata > Lacertidae > Podarcis > Podarcis muralis. The sequence goes on along the minus strand of NC_135658.1, from coordinate 14,001,704 downwards.
CCACGTGGCACCCCTTCCACATGGATGGATAGCTCAGTTGGTTAGAGCGTGGTACTGACAATGTCAAGGTTGCAGGTTTGATCCCCGTATGAGGCAGCTGCATATTCCTGCATTGCAGGGGGTTGGACTAGAACAGGGGTCGGTAAGGTTTATCTTGCCTGGGCTGGATTGGTCCCACAGAGATCCCTCCATGGGCCAGATCGTGTGTGTGTGCACGCCCGCGATTTTCGGCGCCTGCACAGATGTGATCTTTGGTATCTGCGCAGATGTGGTTTCCGGCACCGCAGAAGCGAGTCCCTGTACCATGCTGTGCCGGTTTAGCGCAGCGCGCGAGCAGGCAACTCGGTTTGGGTGCAGCTTGTGGGCTGGTAGAATCATAGAATCATAGAGTTGGAATAGACCACAAGGGCCATCGAGTCCAACCCCCTGCCAAGCAGGAAACACCATCAGAGCACTCCTGACATATGGTTGTCAAGCCTCTGCTTAAAGACCTCCAAAGAAGGAGACTCCACCACACTCCTTGGCAGCAAATTCCACTGTCGACCTCCACGGGCTGCTGCTAGCCCATGGGCCTTAGCTTGGTGACCCCTGGACTAGATGATCCTCAGGGTCCCTTCCAACTCTACAATTCTATGATTTCTAATAGCACAATCATTTAGTGTGTCAGTGCCTCCTCTTTGGAACTCCCTGCTGATTGAGATCAAGCAGGTGCCTTCACTGTATACAGTTTGGCACCTGCTAAAAACTTTCCTCTTTAGACAAGCCTACCCAGGTGCTTAGAAAGGTTGGGGTACTTTTAATCTATTTTAGTATGCTTTAAAGTACAGTTGTAAATTGTTATCAATTTTACTGCTGCGTCTTTTGTAAACGGCTTTGCGGGTGTTTTTTTGTTTTTACAATCAAGTAGTGTATAAATTTTATGAAATAAATAAAATAGGCTAGATACATGACATCAACAATAGGGACGCGGGTGGTGCTGTGGTGTAAACCACTGAGCCTTGGGCTTGCTGATCAGAAGGTTGGCGGTTCAAATCCCCACAACGGGGTGAGCTCCCATTGTTTGGTCCCAGCTCTTGCCAACCTAGCAGTTCGAAAGCACGTCAAAGTGCAAGTAGATAAATAGGTACCGCTCCAGCAGGAAGGTAAATGGCATTTCCATGCACTGCTCTGGCTTTGCCAGAAGCAGCTTAGTCATGCTGGCCACATGACCCGGAAAACCTGTCTGTGGACAAACATCGGCTCCCTTGGTCAGTAAAGCGAGATGAGCGCCACAACCCCGGAGTCATTCACGACTGGACTTAACGGTCAGGAGTCCTTTACCTTTATGACATCAACAAGACTTCACATTGATTCCAATGGGTCTGTTCTAAGGATGTCTAAGTCTGGGTTCGCCCTGGAACAAGTACCAGTATTTAAATATTAAAGCACAGAGCACACAACATTAGAAAGAGAAAGAAAAACCCCATATCTTCCTCCTTGTCTTCTACAGTATTGTGGTGGATATATTACTTTGATGCTCAAATTGTTGAATTCCATGGAAAGATAAATAACTTTGATCTCTTTAAAAAAGTGACATGAGGCTCAGGCCCGTGATTATTAAAAACATTTCAGGGATTAAAAATGGCTGCAAATTTGATTTCATTCTACAGAGTGACCATCATAATAATATTGCTTCCTCCGGAGTAGGAAGGGCGTGTCGTAATTTACATTGGCACCTGTTGTTTTCCTTTTGAACTGGGAATTGTAAGTCATACCATCGTCAATTATCTCACAGTAGTGCCATCTCCAAGACAGACTGTGCCTTAAAGAGATCTCTGTAGCTCCTGGCTGTGTGGAATTAATTTGTTTCATTCTGGCCTGTGTTCACATGAGCCAATGAAGACAAGAGGAGGTAAAAGCAAGCGCTACCTCCTTTGCCCTCCCCTCCAACAGTGCTTTAGTTACCTTGATGCAAAAGACTGCAGGGCTCCCCATGTTTCATTCTTCTCCTCCACATCTGGTAGCAAGGTGCCTGCCTTCATCATGCTGTGCTTTTCCACCTCCCCTCTGCATCGGTGATTGCTACTGACATTGACAGAGAACTGCAGTGTAATGATGTCATGACATGGGACAAGCTTATTTGAACGGGAGCTCCTCATTTTCCATACATGGCAGCCATCCACCATCAAATCCCCCAATGTGCAATGCCTGTTTAGAGCACTGAACGCTGAGTAGTTTGATAGCAATTACAAACAGCCCCGGTGCATGGGAGCTGAGCTTGCCTCCTGCTTTCATTTAAAACTGCACTCACTTGGACATCCTCTTGAGCAGCGCTTGCCCTTAAGAGTGACAGCAGGAAGCGGCGGATGGATCTTTCCTTCCCTCCAGCGGTGCAAGAGGAAGAGATGCCCATGGGAGGAAGAGGCCAGCAGCCCGATTGCAGATCTGTCATTGCACTCCTAACGCAGGCAGAAGTGGGTTTATATTTCTCAAAACCTAATTATCCACCGTATGGTGGTGGAGAGGAGTCTGAGAGAAAGGGTTTATCAAGTGCTCTCTCTTAATGACACCTACAGAGATTCAGTGCTTCGTGGTGTTTTCTCTTCCCTCTGAAAAAAGCCTGCTTGTTTTGCCCTTAGGCAAAACAAAAATCCTTGCAATGACCAGCTGCCTGTTCCATGATGGGTGGGGGGCAATAGGGGGTACCTGCTGTATGAGAGAGACATAGAGACAGTGGGCAGGGAGAGGGATTGACAAACTCCCCATGCCTTTTTCTTCATCCTTCTTTCCTTCCATCTTTTCATTCATCCTCTGGTTGTTTTTGGACTACAACTCCCTTCATCCCTAGTTAGCAGGACCAGTGCCAGGGATGATGGGAATTGTAGTTCAAAAACAGCTGGAGACCCAAGTTTGGGAAACCCAGATCTAGACCAACAAGTAGCAAGGAGTGGTTGTCAGGTGTGCGTGCAGGAGCCAGGCCCTATGACCAGGCCTGGGGCCTTCCTAAGTTTGTTCTGGAGAGGCAAGGCACGGCCTCACAGGTGAGGCTGGTTGGTAACTCACAGCACCTGGTGGCAAGAGCTGGGAAGGGTTATAAGGTCAGCATTTCCCTTCAGCTCTTTGCCACAGCAACACGCTTCCTGCCTTGCTGTGTTTGCTTCTTGCTTCCTGATCCTTGAACCTCGGCTTCTTGACTCCCTGCTTCTTGATCCTCGGACCCCAGACTTCGTGCCTCCTTGCTTCCTGACCCTTGGACCCTTGGCTTCTTGACTCCCTGCTCTCTGACCCTCGGACTCCTGGCTTCCTGGCTTCTGGACCCCCATTCCTGCTCCCACCCTGCCACCTTGCCCCCGGTCCTGACGTCCCCTGCCAGGACTTTGGTTGCCCATGACCCGGACCGTGATAGTGGTACCAAAAAGGGCCCATTGATACATGGTTGCCCCAGGGTCCACAAAAACCTACAGCTGCCCCTGTTTAATGGCTACAAGCAATGATGGCTGTGCGCTGCTTCCATGACTTCTGAATACCAGTTGCTGGAAACCACAGGAAGGGAGAGTGGTCCTGGGTTCAAATCCCGCTTGCAGGTTTCCTGTAGGCATCTGGTTGGCCACTATGATTACAGGATGCTGGATTAGATGAAACACTGGCCTGATCCAGTGGGCTCTTTTAACGTTCTGATTTTCAGTCAGGACTCTTTTTTTCAGCCGGAACTCACTGAAACTCAGTTTCGGCACCTCTCAGGTGGTCGCCATTGCCATTATAAGAGAACAAGGGAGGCATTCATGGTGAGTTCCAGCACCTCTTTTTTTCTAGAAAAATAGCATTTTTTTCAGTATTTATCATAATGTCTAATTGTGTCCTCAAAAGAGCCCTGCTTTGCTTAATTCCATGATAAAGGCAGATGGACATTATTTAGCCAGTGGCTACGTTCAGACAACCCTCCCAAATGTGCAGGCGTGAATTTGATGATCATTGGCCTGTTCCTTAAACGATTCTGATGGAAGTAAAAACAAATGAAACATGAACCAACAAAAGGAAGGGATGAGTGAGGCAAGCAATGAAGCTGTGGCTTGAATGCTGACTAATTAGCAAATACGATAAGGGAAAATTACGATGCCTTTTTCATTCTGTCTGGTTTCAACATGGCAAATTTCTTTCTGTATATCAAAGCCGCTGTTAAGAACTCCACTTCCAACTCATGGAAAGGATGTGTGGTTTGCCCTTTAGCTCTGCTGATAGTTACAGCATCTGAAATAACCTCAATTAATTGGATTGAACTGTCAGTGTTGTGCATGGAATAATCATCTGATTTGGCACACTTCATTACCATAGATGGATATATACGTAACCTTTTCTCAAAGTCCAAGATGGATTACTCAAACCGCCACTGTTTTGAAAAGCGGGAATTTATAATTCGATTAATATTCTTTATAGGGTTCCAACCATGTTGATTTCACTAGAAAATGAATCTAGGGATGTAAGAACCTGCAAGCCTACAGATGCTGCTAGACTCCGGCTCCCTTCACCTCTAACTATTGACTATACTGGATGGGGTTGATAGGAGTCCAACAATATCTGGAGGGCCACAGATTTCACATCCCTTTAACGGCCAAAAGTCTTTGGGTACCCTGAGAAACCAACAGCTCTCAGTGTCCCCAATGTTGGGGGTGCTGCCTTGGCAGCTATCAAAGCACCAGGATGGCAGAGTGTGAGGAAATGAGAGCCTGGCCATTCTCTGCTGCCGCTGCAATAGCTACAACAGTAGATAAATCTGTGGGAGGAGGAGAGGGAATACTTCACCTTGGATTACAGTCCAAGCTGGATAAGAATCACAGGAAGGTGTTGCAGTTTGAAATATTGCCTCATTTTAATGAAAGTGCCAATTTCGTTTCAAGAGTAGGCAGCTAAATTTTACTCAGAGTAGACTCTTTGGAATTAATGACCATGACTATGTTGGCCCATTTATTTCCGTGTGCCCACTCTGAGTAAAACCCAGTTGAATAGGTAATTAAGAAGTTTGGCAATATCTCTACAGTGGACTTGTGGGAACCAGTTAAATATTGGGTGGGTCAGTGTGTAATCTTATATACTTCCAATCTTTCCTTGTTGCTTTTATCTGTCCCGCTTACCTGTTTTGTGACTCCCTTGTCTCATTCCTAAATTTAGATTGTACGTTTGTTCTGCTCCTTTGACAAGTTCACTGATGCTGTTATATGAACACCAGTAGCCTTTTACTCAGCGTTGCTAAGGAATTCAGAGCCATCCAAAAAACCAGTGCAGTTTATCCCTCTAGAATCCATCTAGAATCAAAATAGGATCCAGTTGAAGATAAAAACCATCTCAGAAACCGTCATTCAAGATTTGGTTCCGATAACTTAAGAAGTGTCCAAATGCATAGCGAACAAACAAGTTTCCAAAATATATAGCAGGTTATTATTAACAACATCATAAAAACATGGGTGTCTGCAGGAACTTTTATGGTGGTTTGGTGGGGCAAAGTAAACCAACGAAAGAGGAGGACAGGCTAATTTTTCTCACACCACACAAATGAGAAGAACAGTGCCTGCACATTTTGTCCCATATCTCCTGTTCTACAAATGCCAAAAATGTACTCTTGTTTAAAAATGAAAGCTGAGACTCGAGGGATCATAGTTCATTTGTGGGTTAGGAACTCCATGCATAAAAAAGAGCTCTGCTGTACAAGCAGCAATGTACAATTGTTGGAACCAAAGTACACATCGCTTCAGACACTGTACCCAATATATTTTTTTCTAACAGGGGAACAGTAGCTTTCGAAGTGTCAGTGTTCATGGGGAAAATAGCATGAGGGAAAGACTGTGGTCAACCATTGTTGCTTTTTGCAAAAACTTTGACAAGACAGAGATGCATTCACACACCTCCATCATCACTATTAGGCCCTTAATGTTAAAGTGCTAGCTAGGAACTCTCCATCCTGATGTGTCGGCATCACAAAATAAGCCAAACATCAGCTAACTTTTGACCAGTTCAGTCAAATCCAATTATGAGACTGTCAGTGGAGTCCACTTTAATAATCACTGAGCTATTCTGGCAGCATATTCTCTACAGGGCAGCTGCCATCTAGTGGCAGAAAACTAATCAAACTGGTGGGAGGGTGGAAATTTAAGACAAGAACCATAGAGGGTCTCTGCTTTGCAGCTTTCAGCAAAAACTCAAAAGACAAGACAATGTGATAAGTTAACATTAAAACAGAACCTGCATGGGGCTGAAAGCACTTGCCTACTATACTTTTAAACACACAAAGTGAAAATGAATATTCACTATTGGCTAATTTGCTTTGAGTGCCTTGGATGATGCATATAACGGAAATGACGTTCATTGTTGGAAGCACAGCTGGTGATCTATCAAGCCATAAACGGCCAGGAGCCAAGCATACCCATCATAAATGGAGAATGCACTTTAAATATTCCATCCATGCCCAAAGTCAGCACTGCATGGGTGGACAGCAAAGTATAGTTGTAGTGTCTGAAATTCAGTTCCATTGGAGAATCACCCAAATCTGGGCCTGTGCATATTTTATAACTGGTGCAAGGCTTATTTTCAATTAGGCTGGCTTTTGATGACCAGGTGTGGCCCAGAAGAGGGTTAGCCAATATGATGCCCTCTACATATTAGGGACTCCAGCTTTCATCATCCCTGAACATTGCCCATGAAGGCTGGGACTGATTGAACTCATCTCTTTCTCTCTCTCTCTCTGACACTCTTCGAAGCAGACTTGTGAGATAAGCAATTGGTCCCCCCCCCAGTTGCTCCAATGTACTGGGGGCTATCTATTTTCTGCAGCCTTAGCCTTTGCATCTGTTGAGACCCCCGAAATCCAGCAGAGCTCACTGCTGCCTAAGGTTGCTCAAGGAATTCGGTTTCTATGAATTCAGATGCAAATTGACCTGATTTGCACCTCCCAGACAAATGTGTGGATTATAATGTAAACACCCTTGTGATACAGCTCTCTGTGTGTGTGTGTGTGTGTGTGCGCGCACGCGCGCGCGCCACACCAAAATGTGTTAAAAAATCCGGACAGGATTCACCTACTGTAAGGACTTCAGCCTGTGAAAAAGCCTATGTTCTGAGAAAACCCCAGAACAATATGTGGAGAAGCAGAGGGAGGATTGTTCCACCTGGCTAGCTGCAATGCTTGTGCAGATGGAACAACTGCAAAAGTATGATGCTGAATTCCACCCTCACATTTTGGGATAAATTGCCTCTAGCATATATAGATTCCAGCCACCTCCCCCACATACCTAAAAGCCAAATCTCCAAGATGCGGCAGAGGCTGATCTGCCATCAGCCAGCTCCTGCCTGCCTTCTAACTTATGACCAGCTGAGGGGGTGGCTCTGGCTGTCATCTTCCTCCCCCTTAGTCTCAGTGTTACCCTTGTAGAACTCAGCAGGGAGGAGGAAAGGGATAAAATTAGAATGAGTTTCTTCTGCCTGCCACTGGCTCCCTGCTTTCTCCCCTACCTGGCCGAATGGACACCTGCAAACGCAGCCAAGGTGGATTTTGACAAGCATGCGTCAAGTGTACATGCACATGCTGCTTTTCTTCTCTTCTCTTCCGCACTCCCAGTAAATGTTGCAACCAGACCCACTCTGAAATGAAACATTGGGCTGAGCATTACTAATCCTGTTAGAAAAGAAAACAGTTCTGCTCAGTTTGCTAAGACACGCCATGATGGAGAGGTCAGGGCAGGACATGCTGTAGCTGATGAAATAACTACAATCTATTGTGTGTGGTGGGCAGCTCAGGCAGCAATCCTCAGTGTGGAAATAGTGTATGCTACCTGTAACTATCGGAATATGAGTGTGTCCCTGCTTTCGTTTATGAAACAATCATCTGTTGTTCTTTATTATCTTTTCATACACTGACTTTCTGACAGTGCACTCAAGATGGCTCACTGTGTTTCTCAAACTTGGGTCCTCAGCTGTTGTTAGACTACAACTCCCATCATCCCTGACTACCGATCCTGCTAGCTAGGGATGATGGGAGTTGTGGTCAAGTAATAGCTGTGGACCCAAGTTTGAGAAACACTGATTTAAAACAATGGTTTATAGTCAAAGAGACATGATGCGAAAAGGGACCAGGAAGGGGGATGCAATATTCGAACAGTTTGGTCAGTGAACGAAATAGTTCTGGAAAGGAGAGGGGAGGGAGCCAACTGGGAATTGATCCCAGCTAGGGATATAAGAAGGCATTGATTTCCACCCCCCTCCATATTCATTGCATGCAAGTGCTGTTTCTGCTCTGCTGCAGTTTGGCTTTCAATAAAAATTATAGTTCCAGTTACAGATAGGTAGCCGTGTTGGTCTGCCATAGTCAAAACAAAAAAAATTCCTTCCAGTAGCACCTTAAAGACCAACTAAGTTAGTTCTTGGTATGAGCTTTCGTGTGCATGCACACTTGGTATGAGCTTTCGTGTGCATGCACACACTGTGTATCTGAAGAAGTGTGCATGCACATGAAAGCTCATACCAAGAACTAACTTAGTTGGTCTTTAAGGTGCTACTGGAAGGAATTTTTTTTGTTTTAATAAAAATTATATTACTCATCTTTCTGCTGCGGTAAAATATTATGTACCGTATTTTTCTGTGTATAAGATTAGGTTTCCCCCCTAAAAAATAATGTCAAAAATTAGGGGGATACATCTCCCCCCCCATTTTCTTAAATCTGAGTCCCCCCAAATAGGAGGCGTCATACATGGGGGCATCTTATAGACGGAAAAATATGGTAATTAATTATATTATTATTAGGTTATCGCAGACCATTTCAGTGGTCTGCGATATTTCAGTGCAAAGGCAACTCAATGCAAATGTGGGTGTGGGCATCAAGAATGTATTGTTACATGTTGTTTGTGGACTGAAAACAACAACATTAAATACTGGCCGTATTTGCTGGACATGGGACAAATAAGTGAACTTTGGCAGTTTCCAATCCCAATTCTGTTTTTGTCAGAATTCATGGGCATCCCTAATCTATGCTGAGCCAATGCTGCTTCACGTAGCATTCTGATGCAGACAGGTGGAATTGTCACTGGCAACTTCATTTCTGGGAGTGAGAGTGCCAAATGGGAATTGAAAACTATGGTTCTGGAAATGAGGAAGCCAAGTGGGAATGGACCCCTCTGAGCCAATGCTGAGGCCTTGCTGTCTTGCTTCTCCCACTGTCACAGTCAGGTAGAATAGACACCAACAGATGCAGTTCCCAGAGGAGAGGATCCCAGACTCACTGTTTCACCTCTGCCTTGAATACAGTTTTCCAGAACTGTCAGTGACAGAGACAGTTCTGAAATGGGCAGAGCCAAATGGCAGTTGGCCATTGGTGGGCTTACGGAGGTTAAGTCCAGCTTTCAGGTGGGAGCCCCACTTACATAAGCCCCCACACCAGATTTCTCATTTCAGCAACCAATGCCTCTTACGCAAAAGACATTATCCAACATGATGAAGCAGCACAGACAGAAGGTATTTTGGAACACTGTAAAAATATAACCACATTTTAAGACTCTCATTACCATCAAATAGGACCAGATGGTTAGCAAATACTGAATTTGCAAAAGTTTTTTTAATTTTAAAAAAAGAAGAAGAGCCGCCACCAACTATAACTTCAGGAGTAAAGTTTGTAGAACTGTCAAAGGAAATACACTATATAGGTATGTTGCAGGAAGCATAGCGGAGAAAAATATTGAAAGAGAGAGAGAAGGAAGGAAGGAAGGAAGGAAGGAAGGAGAGAGTTATGATCTATCAAAGGGCATGCTCTGCAAATGTCAGAAATGGGAAAATACACTTTGCCACCAGTTTAATAGTGAAAGGAAACAAGAGGTTGTTTCTAAGATATGAAACAGGAGACAGTGCGATTGCTAAAGGGGTGATGTGCTCAAGGAAGTATGACAGGGACTTCTAAAACTACTTGCCAACTTGCAAGGATCAGTACTGATTAAGTGCTGATAGTTATATCGAAAATGCCCATCTGCACTTCCAAGCCTTCCATAGGAGCTTCTAGTTTGAAATCCAGATTATTTTTTTTATCATTTTGTGCATTTGGTATGCAGATTAAGCGCTTATAAAAAATGCAGTTATTAAAATGCAACCCAAAACAGCATGAGTCACATATTCCTATATGATTTAAATATTTTATATAAAGTATATATAGTTAGGTCATTAGTTCATCTAGCCCCAGACTCTTGACTTTGATCAGGGCCTGACCATGCAAAGGTGTGTGTGTGTGTGTGTGTGTGTGTGTGTGTGTGTAATCAACTGAGCAGGGAAGTCTGTCTGAGGCTGTAGCCTAAGGCAGTGTTCCCCAACCTTGGGCCTCCAGCTGTTTTTGGACTACAACTCCCATCATCCCTCGCTAGCAAGACCAGTGGTCAAGGATGATGGGAATTGTAGCCCAAAAACAGCTGGAGGCCCAAGGTTGGGGAACACTGGCCTAAGGGACACACTTTTCTTAAGGTCTAGTTTGCTTGGCCTCCTCATGAGCCAGCGGGTTGGTAGTACAGCTGGACACTGGAGGCCCTGGACAGAGACTCTCCTTTACAGCTGGTGAGATCTGGCTGTTAGCTGGCCAGTGTGGGAAATAATAATAATAATAATAATAATAATAATAATAATAATAATGGTAATAATAATAATTTTATTTATACCCCGCCCTCCCCAGCCAAGACCGGGCTCAGTGTGGCTAACACCAGGTATAAAAACAATTGATTGAAACACAACTTAAAACAAGTTTAAAACACAACATTAAAATGCAGCCTCATTTCAGTAGGAACTGAAATCAAAAACTTTTTGGGGGATGAAAACGTCAAGTCTTCACCAAGGCCAACTATCCAGACTGGTCCTACGTGGGCCAGAAAAAAAGCCAGGGAAGTCCCCAAATAGGAGTTCCATCACAAAAGGAAAAAGGAAAGAGGGGGAGGGGATCAAGTTGATTCCAAGCCAAAGGCCAGGCAGAACAACTCTGTCTTCCAGGCCCTGCGGAAAGAAATCAGATGCTGGACTAGACAGACCATTGATTCATGTCATCCAGTGCTGGATTTATGTATAAGCTAAACCAGCTATAGCTTAGGGCCCTACTCTCTTGGGGGGCCCCCAAAAAAATTAAGGGGAAAAAACTGGATGTACATTTCCAAAATATAAGATAAAAAAACAAATAAAATAAAACCTACATACAGCAACCGTGTTTTGTGTTGTGTACATATTTTGTTATGTGCAAATGGCTTTAGATACCTATTAGGTCCATAAATGACCATATAGCATATATTCAACACAAAACACAGTGACAATTTGTTGTTGACAAAGGACAGCTGGACATATAAAGGGCTGCATTACCTTCAGTTGCTTAGGGCCTCATCAAACCTAAATCCGGCCCTGATGCCATCAAAGGTGTTTTTAATGTGTCACAAGCTTTTATATAGAGAATATAACACAGAGAGGGCTGGAAGGCCTGGAAACGATGCCTTATGAGGAACGGCTAAGGGAGCTGGGCATGTTTAGCCTGGAGAAGAGGAGGTTAAGGGGTGATATGATAGCCATGTTCAAATATATAAAAGGATGTCATATAGAGGAGGGAGAAAGGTTGTTTTCTGCTGCTCCAGAGAAGCGGACACGGAGCAATGGATCCAAACTACAAGAAAGAAGATTCCACCTAAACATTAGGAAGAACTTCCTGACAGTAAGAGCTGTTCGACAGTGGAATTTGCTGCCAAGGAGTGTGGTGGAGTCTCCTTCTTTGGAGGTCTTTAAGCAGAGGCTTGACAACCATATGTCAGGAGTGCTCTGATGGTGTTTCCTGCTTGGCAGGGGGTTGGACTCGATGGCCCTTGTGGTCTATTCCAACTCTATGATTCTATGAATTCTATTTTCTAGGAAGATGTCATGATGTAGCACAGGGACCGGACTATCAGTAACAGATTAGCTCTCAACTGGAAGGATGTGCCCTAACTGCAACATTTCCCTTACCTGTAGCAGGGCATCTGTTTCATAGAAGTGACAGGCCAATTGTATTAATTGCATGCAACTAGAATATGAAAATGAGTCACAGCAGCCCTCTGGCTTGTGATGTATCTGTAACGTGGCCCTGCGTGCTGCTGAACAAGCTTCATCCACCCTTGCTACGGCTAAAAATTAGGTGCTTGAAAGTCTCACTCTTTTCCCCATGCACATAACATGATTTGTTGTTGTTTAGTCATGTCTGACTCTTTGTGACCCCATGGACCAGAGCACGCCAGGCACTTCTGTCTTCCACTGCCTCCCGCAGTTTGGTCAGACTCATGTTTGTAGCTTTGAGAACACTGTCCAACCATCTCGTCCTCTGCCGTCCCCTTCTCCTTGTGCCCTCCATCTTTCCCAACATCAGGGTCTTTTCCAGGGAGTCTTCTCTTCTCATGAGGTGGCCAAAGTATTGGAGCCTCATCTTCATGATCTGTCCTTCCAGTGAGCACTCAGGGCTAATTTCCTTAAGAATGGGTGCGTTTGATCTTCTTGGAGTCCATGGGACTCTCAAGAGTCTCCTCCAGCACCATAATTCAAAAGCATCAATTCTTCGGTGATCAGCCTTCTTTATGGTCCAGCTCTCACTTCCATACATCACTACTTGGAAAACCATGGCTTTAACTATACGGACCTTTGTTGGTAAGGTGATGTCTCTGCTTTTTAAGATGCTGTCTAGGTTTGCCATCGCCTTTCTCCCAAGGAGCAGGCGTCTTTTAATTTTGTGACTGCTGTCACCATCTGCAGTGATCATGGAGCCCAAGAAAGTAAAATCTCTCACTGCCTCCATTTCTTCCCCTTCTATTTGCCAGAAGGTGATGGGACCAGTGGCCATGATTTTCGTTTTTTTGATGTTGAGCTTCAGACCATATTTTGCGCTCTCCTCTTTCACCCTCATTAAAAGGTTCTTTAATTCCTCCTCACTTTCTGCCATCAAGGTTGTGTCATCTGCATATCTGAGGTTGTTGATATTTCTTCCGGCAATCTTAATTCCGGTTTGGGATTCATCCAGCCCAGCCTTTCACATGATGAATTCTGCATATAAGTTAAATAAGCAGGGAGACAATATACACCCTGGCCGTACTCCTTTCCCAATTTTGAACCAATCAGTTGTTCCATACCCAGTTCTAACTGTAGCTTCTTGTCCCACATAGAGATTTCTCAGGAGACAGATGAGGTGATCAGGCACTCCCATTTCTTTAAGAACTTGCCATAGTTTGCTGTGGTCGACACAGTCAAAGGCTTTTGCATAGTCAATGAAGCAGAAGTAGATGTCTTTCTGGAACTCTCTAGCTTTCTCCATAATCCAGCGCTTGTTTGCAATTTGGTCTCTGGTTCCTCTGCCCCTTTGAAATCCAGCTCGCACTTCTGGGAGTTGATACGATACGATACGATACGATACGATACGATACGATACGATACGATATGATATGATATGATATGATATAAAGTCTTAATAGCTGGCTGGCTGGCTGCTGGTTGCAAACAGTGGGGTTGCAAACAGTTCAACTAGCTGAGCAGCCACCCACCTTGGATTCTTAGCAAATGGGATTGGGGAGGAACAATGGGCAGGAAGGGTTCACCTCGCTTGTCCCATGCCCAAAAAGCGTGGGTACAAGTGGTTTTTCCATTTGACTCAACACTTACCCAAGAAAACCCACTCTTTATCACTGAATCAGAGTTGCACGGCGAGTTCCCGCCTCCCCCCGGTGGAAATAAAGACACATGACACAATTATTTAAGGTTAATGGGCTAAATATGGCCACAACTTTATTGGTTACAGGTGATGAGCGGTATTGGCTTAGGCATTGGTCCTAACGGGTCACCGCTCGGGGGCGTGCCTTAGGCCCTCACCTCCATAGGCTTCGGACAGGGCCACCCCCCCCCAGAGGAGCTGGAAGCGGCAAAAGAGGGAGATCCCTGGCTGTGCCTGCATTAAATAGAGCAGGCCACGCCGATTGGCTGTCCAGGGGATGACGCGACTGGGGATTCCCTCAATCATGCAGAGGGGGGCGTGAAGCCCTCAACCCTACCTCCTTTTGAAGGCAGAAGTGCTTCAAGCATCAACCCATGGGAAACCTGACCAACGTTTGCTCAATCAATGGGTTTTCCCCGAGGGAAAGCGGCAAGACAAGTGGCAGCATGGACAAGCCTGGAGAGGAGAGACTCACCAACAAAGGTGCAGAGGCTAGAAAGTGCTCTTTCCATCCAAGTCACAATAGGGTACCCAGGAAACTACTCTATGCTGGAGTCAAACCATTGTTCCATCTTACTGTCAACACTTACGGGCAGGTGAGCATGCCAGTGTCTTTACCTGCTCAACCTGGAGATGCCAGGAATTGAACATGGGACCTTCTGCATGCACCTCAAATGCTCTAAGCTATGGCATTTCCCCTAAAGAACTAAAAAGCAAAGTATGTTCCAAGCAGATCTTTTTCCCAGCCACTTTGTGAGTGTGGCTTGGCTGGTGGAAGATTCAGAGCATGCAACTCAGGCGGAAGCAACTCAGGTGGCTTGCTATACGTTCAGGCTCTTTGCAGGGAATCCTGAATGTATGTAAAATGTGTTCTGAATGCCTACCTGTTGTCCTCCCTTTGAAGCCACCAAAGCGCTAATTGGTGTGTCCCCCAGAAATCATCTCCTGTATTTTCATCTGCCCCAACAAGAATAGCCATTTCACCATCATTTCAACCATTTGTGTCTTCGCTTTCAACACATGCACATCTACATCTCTCTGTTAACCAGCATTGCTAAGGCCACTTTGACCCAGACATTCATCTGTGGTCTCATTCACTCTCTCTCTCCCTTGAGATGACTGATTCTTTTGTGGCTGACTTTAATAGGAAAGTGATTGGTGTCAAATGTGCAATCCTTTAGCTCTGCTGAGATAAAAGCTGAAAGTGGATGCGCCGCCTTTCGAGCAAAATGTCTCTCGTTTATTGTGGATTTTTATTTACGACCTGCTTTTTCTTCCACTCCTACCATGTGTGTATTATTTTGCTGGTACTTTCATGAGAATTGAGCCTGTTGTGCTTTTTGTGAACAATATGGAGGTAGCAGTTCTGCCAGAACCTTTGACACTGAGGAAGGGTTGCTAGCTCTCAATCAGCCTATTTCACAGGAGCCTGCTGAACAGGTGTTAGTGTTTTTTTCTTTGCCAGGAATTGGGAATCTGTGGCCAGACCACAGCTCCTAGCATCCTTCATCATTTGCCATGCTAGCTGAGGCTGGTGGGAGTTGGAGGCTTCTTTAGGCATTGCTTTCTGCTCAGGTTGTTTCATGTCAAATAAGGGTAATTCTGCAATAGTGATACAAGGTTTGATGAATGGGCAAACAACTCCCCGCAAACCTCCACTTTTACACAATAAACTATTTCTGTGTCTTTGACCTACACTGGCTCCCAGTACGTTTCCGAGCACAATTCAAAGTGTTGGTGCTGACCTTTACAGCCCTAAACGGCCTTGGTCCAGTATACCTGAAGGAGCGTCTCCACCTCCATCATTCTGCCCGGAGACTGAGGTCCAGCTCTGAGGGCCTTCTGGCAGTTCCCTCGCTACGAGAAGCCAGGTTACAGGGAACCAGGCAGAGGGCCTTCTCGGTAGTGGCACCCGCCCTGTGGAACGCCCTCCCACCAGATGTCAAAGAGAAAAATAACTACCAAACTTTTCGAAGACATCTGAAGGCAGCCCTGTTTAGGGAAGCTTTTAATGTTTAATAGGTTATTGTATTTTAGTGTTCTGTTGGAGACCACCCAGAGTGGCTGGGGAAACCCAGCCAGATGGGCGGGGTATAAATATTTTATTATTATTATTATTATTATTATTGTTGTTGTTGTTGTTGTTGTTGTTGTTATGTGTTAGACACGCCCTCCCCCAATGAATTGTCTTCCCCAAAGCATTATAATTGGAAGGATCATAGATTAAGAACATAAGAACATAAGAAGATATTGCTGTATCAAAGCCAATGTCTCACCCTGTCCAGCATCTTGTTCTCACAATGGCCAGCGAGATGGTGGTGGGAAACCCACAAGCAAGATTCCTGCACAAGAGTAATCAATCAATCAATCAATCAATCAATCAATGAGGTTGGTTTGCAAGAAAATGTGACCCAAGTTACCTCTCACCATCCCTACTCAGGTGAAATGTTTGGTTAATTTGGCACCCAATATCCGTTGAGATATTTGGCAGGGGAGAATTCTGTAAAATAAATAAATAATTTGAGGGGGAACAGTTGAATTGGAGCGTATTAGAATTAGAGTTTGGAGGGCTGTAGCGCAGAGTTTTGACGCAGAAGGTCCCTTGGCGTCTCCAGGCAGGCCAGTCTGAAACCACAGAGAACTGCTGCCGGTCAGTGTAGGGTAGCCAATACTGAACCAGGTGAACCAGCGGATCTGACTCAGTGTAGTGCAGCCTCTTGGGTTTCTGGGTAATGACTGACAGCAGAATCCTAGCCTTGTCTCTCCAGAACTAAGTCTATTGGATTGGGTGGGGCTTACTCCCAGGTAAGTGGGCTTAGGGTTGCAACCTACGTGCATCTTCAGCAGCTTACTATTAAATAGAGCAAACAAACAAATAAGGAATTGCCTCTTCCATGCCTCCTACTATTTCACGTAATATTCCTTAGCCCTCCTCCTAAGTCTACTTACTCCAGCACCTTACTATGTCCAGTCTCTACAACTAAGCAGCCTTCATGATGTAGAATCTGAGCGTTCTGAAGGGATCGCTGTCCCCTCAAGTCCTAAGGGAAGAGTTTATACCGAGCTACGATCTGTAAGCAGAATGCATTTCAAAAAGAAAAATAGGAAAGACTTCGGCTGAATTATCTGCATTGAGCTCCCGTCTGCGATCATTTGTGTTCCTTTAGCTCCTTCACCTGGTGAAAAATGCAATAGTCAGAAATGGACACATTCCAGGCTCTGTGCAGACCAATTTTTCTCACTATCCTTGCCGCTGCATCATAAAAGGCATTTCTTTGGGGAAATAAGATTTAATGTTTCTATTAGGCTGTCAAAGAGGAAAGAAAGAGAATTACAAATTAAACCGGGAGTTGATTTCTGTGAAGAGCTACATGTTTCACCGGCTCAGAGCTCCAAAGACAACCAAACAAATACAGCGGCTGCGGTCTTGTACCCACTTTCCTGTAACCGCCATTGAATTAATTGGCCATTGCTGCTACTGTAAGTAAACATACATAGGAACAAGGCTGGCTTATGGTTTTTTGTGGCTTGAGACCAAACAGAACAGGGCGTACCTCCGCCGCTGCCTCTTCTGCAGCCCCTGCCTGCTACCACCTCTTCCTCCACAGCCCACCCACCTCTTCTGCCTTCTCTGCAGCCCCCCTGCACTGAAGGGGGCAGGAGAATAAAAGGAGCCCAGGGGGCCTCCTTTTCCTGTGCTCCTAGTAAAATCCCTTAGACGAAACTTTAATTTCATGTAAAATTATTTGTTAGGCACTGGGCTGAGAAGGAATGGTGGAGACCGTCTCCCCATCCTGCCCCCCCCCCCCGGGAGGAGGAAGAGGAAGACAGTTTAGATTTACAAAAGGAGTTTGAGGGAAGTCACAGCTCTGTTAGGATATAGTTCCGTTCCACCTTTAGAAAAGGCGTGTGGAGTTGTTGTATGTCACATGTCTGTTTACTTCCCGCACAGTCTGCTGGGAACTTCCGTCGTATATAGCTTTTGCCTATGCTGTTTGCTTGGACACGAAGGGAAGCAGACATGTTTTTCCTTTGTCCTGCTGCTGAATAAATGCTTGTAAATATGCTTACATATGCCTCTGTCCGCTACTTCTGTTGCGAAGAGTTCTTATCTCTGCTGGCTTGCGTGCTCAGTCCCTAAAGGTCTCTGAGGCTTGAGTTGCAGTTTTTGATGCTGTTCCGAGATCTGGAGTTCCCCCAGCTGCCGTCCAGAGGGCTGGAGCCAGCTGGGGGCCTGCCAATTGCCCCCATCTCCCCAGACACATCCCAAAAAGCTCAGACACAGATGAGGGGGAAAGTTAGGAAATAATGGGAGAGGAGGAGGCAGGACCAGAACAGCAGCTGGCTGACACGGTGTCTTTAGAAAGCATTCTAGACCCGCCTCCCATCTCCCAGAACCCAGCGAGCCTTAAAAGTAGGAGAGCAAAGAGCTTGAAGACAGAGGGCACGTAGCAGCACCCATAGAATGATGATGATCACCCATAGTGATGAATGAGGAAGTGGGAGAGACGGGGTGTGTGTGGAGATTCACATAGGACAATGCCATTATCCAAGAGGCTGGGTTCTATAGCCACTCTCTATAATATTGAAATAAAAAAGGATGGTAAGAAACTTATCCTTGTCTTTATACTTTCCTGGGTGACCAGCTGGGAGCAGCTGACAGCATCTTGACATTATTCTTACCTGACAAAAGTTGGCAGGGATGTCTCACCTGAGTAATTACGTGGGGGCATCAGTTTCTGTTCATTTATGCAGATGACGCACAATAAACAGCTTGGAACATACCTGGATTAAATGACCCTCCATACCAGACCCTCCAAGTGTCCCTATTTTCCAGGGACAGTCCCAGATTTACAGAAGCCATCCCAATTTCTGATTTGATCCTGGAATATCCTGCTTTTAGTTAGGACGTCCCTATTTTCATTGGAGAAATATTGGAGGGTATGCCATACAAGCAGTTTCTCTGAGATCCTATCAGGTTGGATTTCAGGGTGGGTGGGTGGAAGAGAGGAAATACCTCCTGGAGCCTTAAGAGTTGTGTAGATGAGTGGATTTCAGCAGGTATTATCTGTACGAGAACCTACATCATCAGATAGTTTTCAGAAGTCCTTTCCTCTTTGGCATCTCACCACTCAAGTGGGCTACTTCATGTTTGCATCAAGTGAGGACATGGGCTCTTGTAGGCTTAGCAAACAAACCAGTGACGGCCTAGCACCACAAAGGAATTTTTCCATGTAAGCTGATGCCATCTCAAAAGCAACATTTTTCTACTGAGTCAGCTCACATCTTTGTCTGACAGTGATGAATTGTGGAGCAATCAAGGGATGGGCTGAGATCTATGAATCAGCAGTCTCTCCTTACTAGAAAATGCTTTCATTATCGTGGCTTCCTACAAAGCACCATGAGAAATGTAGACTGAGGGTGATGCTGTGCCTATATTAGTCGGCTATCCAGTTTTGACGTGGAAATGTCATAGGACTGCTCTTCTTTTATTTTCTCTGCCATAATTCCTGTGCCTCCAACAGGTAGAGCCATCCCATGCTTTGCAATGCACTTTAAGAAAAGACCATTCCCTAGTAGATGTCTCTGTGCCATGCACATGTTAAACACAGATCCCTGGAAGAAAAGGTCAACCTATGAGAGTTCAGACTTGCGCTTAGTGATTTTCCACACCTGCGGGTCTGGTTGTGCATAGCTAGCCTGGCAGGTCCATGTTTTAACTGATTTTAATTTTGTGTTTTTAAATTGTTACAACCTGCCCTGGGGCACCATGGTGCAGGGTAGATGATGGTGATGATGATTGATGATGATGATGATGATTCTATATGTAATAGCTTGGATCCTAAGATAACTCAAACTTTATGAAAACAAAGTTGAGTGCACCTCTGTCTAATTTTGGAAAATTCATGCCTCCTATATTGTGTTGTTTGGAGACATCACCTTGCCAACAAAGGTCCATATAGTTAAAGCTATGGTTTTCCCAGTAGTGATGCATGGAAGTGAGAGCTGGACCATAAAGAAGGCTGATCGCCGAAGAATTGATGCTTTTGAATTATGGTGCTGGAGGAGACTCCTGAGAGTCCCATGGACTTCAAGAAGATCAAACCTATCCATTCTGAAGGAAATCAGCCCTGAGTGCTCACTGGAAGAACAGATCGTGAAGCTGAGGCTCCAGTACTTTGGCCACCTCGTGAGAAGAGAAGACTCCCTGGAAAAGACCCTGATGTTGGGAAAGATGGAGGGCACAAGGAGAAGAGGACGATAGAGGATGAGATGGTTGGACAGTGTTGTTGAAGCTACCAGCATGAGTTTGACCAAACTGTGGGAGGCAGTGGAAGACAGGAGTGCCTGGCGTGCTCTGCTCCATGGGGTCACGAAGAGTCAGACACAACTAAATGACTAAACAACAACAACCACATTTCACATTGTTCAGGAAGGCCCCCTGATGCCCCCCTGGGTGAGGCTTTTTGGAGGGTTGCATGTGGCTTCAGGAGGGATGAGGGAACTGGGTGCTTCCCTTCTGTGAACTTAACTGTCCTTAGGATCCAAATCCATGCCTTGTAAATGCGAGTGTTGCCAATTGGGCAAGGAAGAAAACCAGCCCTATCGTACTCTATCTTTTGCAAAGAGTAGATATATATATATATAAATGAGCAGACAAAGCATTACATTGCTATCTGCTAGTTGGCACACAGCCAGTTGCTGCTAAAGAGGCAGCCACAGGAGACAAGTGCAAAAGCTGGTGATACTCAGAAAGTTGAGAACTGCGGAATGAACAAAGGAGACATTTTTGTCTCTAGCAGATTTACCCCTATATGCAAGAGGACAGAGTGGAGCCATGCAATGTGGGCTGCAATGTGGGCTTCTTCGTACCACTTCAGTCTACCAACCCAGCCACCATTTGTTTCAGTTCAGGATTAGCTAGTCGCTGTCTGGGGACTGAGTGGGAATTTTGGGAAGGGAACCATAGATTGCCAGTTGTGGAGGTGGAGGCTTTTCCCTGCTCCATGTTAATAAAACAGTGGGTGGTGCTAACCTGGTTGACCTTAATTCAGTCAACCTCGTAGTGCAAGCAACATGGCAGGTTCTTAGCCACCCTCTTAAGTACCCTGAGCCACATTCGCCCAACCTACCTATCATTGCTGGTTATCTCAAGAAGTGGAGAGGGCACACTTCTTGCAAGAGGTTGAGGCTTGCTACCACTGAATGCTGGTCTGTATGGGTGGTGATGAACAGGTGATGCCAGGTGTTGATTGGCTTTTGTTGATTTAACCCAGGCTTCCTCAAATTTAGCCCTCCAGATGTTTTTGGGACTACAACTCCCATGATCCCTAGCTAGTAGGACCAGTGGTCAGGGATGATGGAAATTGTAGTCTCAAAACATGTGGAGGGCTGAGGTTGAGGAAGCCTGATTTAACTGCTTTGAGCCAAGGTGGCGTTGCCAAAACAGGAGGCAGGGAGAATCTTCAGATTGTGCCCATACTTGTTGGGTTTTTATCATTAAGTTGATAAACCTGGTCCTTATACCCATTGCATTTTTGCATATCTTCATCCCAGTAGGAGAGTAGAACAGCAATTGGACAAATGTCTAGATTGGGCCTGGTATTTGCGACATATTAATTGTGAATGTTGCTGTGTGGTATCCAAATAGTCTCAGTGGCAACAAACCTTAATGAGACGCTAATGAAGCAGTGGGCTGGGAACTCATTAGACTGCTCTTTAACCTTTGCCGCTGAGGACACAACCTTAGAAATCAAACTAACCTCGCACTGCATGCAGATGATTGATATGAATATTACTGTATGTCTTTGTTCTCTTAGGTTGCTTTAAAACAACAACTTATATTTGCCAACAACTAGACAGCAAATATTATACTCCTGGTATTTTATTTAAGCTATTTTAAGGGACACATGGACACTGCATTCCTTCAGGGCTTGTTTTAAATTCCTGATCTTTGCTCTGAAATCTTCCTCATGGAAAGGCCATGCAGAACGTTCCAGGTTCAGCCGCCAACATTCCCTGTAAAAATTGTCTAGAATGATGGGAGGTGTAGTCCAACAGCATCTGAGGATACAAGGTAGAAAAACCGTGCGCCCAACACACCCAAGAACAGCAAGCAGTCATCTCTGTCCACTCCCTGCCTTTTATCATCTACCACCTGAGGCAGCCACCTCACTCTTCCTAATGTTGGGGCCGGCCCTATTCCTAATACCATTTTGTCTAAACTTGAGGTGAAGGAAGAAGCCATGGGAGACTGCTGAAACGAATGCAGCTTTGAGAGCACATTCCAACCAGCAACACTTTGATTTATGTGACAAAATATACAATGCACACTCCCAGTTAGAGCCGGTTCCTTTGCCATAGGCAGCAAATATTGGGCCCTGTTACCGGGATCTTTGTTTATGATTTCTTTATTTTTTTGTCCCTCAGTTTGCAGAAATTCATGGGTCATCAGCAAATTCCTGAGATGCATGAGAGGGAGAAAGCAATTGATCAGATAAACCGCTCCACTTCCATTCAGTGGCACAATAGGCCATAGCTCCTGATTGAAAACCAGGGAGCTTGTTCCTTCTACATGCGTGTGCTATAGTGTAGGCAAAATCCAGTATATAAGAGACAGGGAAAAGGAAGGCTTCCGTAGGAGAACAAACGGCTTGTAGAGCAGCAGTAGGTGAAATGTATTCATCAGCATTAAAATCGCAGCATTCCTCAGCATTAAAAACCAGTGAGGAGTCTATAGGGTTGCCAGCTTTTTAATTCGTCCAGCTCCTGTTGCTGAAACAGCAGCCTAATGCTCAGAAATGTAGCTGATGGAGTTTTGGCTGGCATGGCAATTTCAGGGAACAGAAAAGCGTCATCTGTTCAATTTTGGTGACTCTGTGTGCTCTTCAAGGCTCAGGAGCAGGGCTGGTTAAAAAAAAAATAGCTGGCAACTGTATCCCAGAATTTAGGAGAAGGGAGAATTTCAAAAGGTAATTGTACTGGTTTGAGAAGTGTGAATTAAGTCATTTCTTACTGAAATGTGAACAAAACTGAGACCAATAGTGGATCTAATGGTCAAGAAGGCAGTTTCTGCATGTGCTGAAGTGAGGGGCAGATGGAGCTTGTTAACCTGTGAAAGTGGCCCACCTAGGACAAGGAAAACTCTGGTCCTAAACCTCTGGAGCCTTGAAAAGTCTAAGGAATAAACCATACACGAATATGGAGTGGAGTCCCTAAGATGGTTGGGTGTCGCCTTCTAAGCCTCCTTCCGACAGCTCCTGCAGCTAAGCTGGTGCCAAACATCTTGCTCTGCTTTCCTTTGGACCACATCAGCGAGGCTGAGAGGGAGGTCCTGTCATCTGGGCAGCCCAGGACATCCATACACACTCTGCAGGCTTGCACCCCAGGGAGGTGGCTTTGGTGTTGCTATTGCTGCAGTTTGACTTCACCCCCGGAGGCGCACTCCGTTGTCTCTCAAGACAGGTGGATGCCAGCAACAACATACTCAGGATCCCTTAATGCAGGCATCCCCAAACTCAGCCCTCCAGATGTTTTGGGACTACGATTCTCACTATCCATGACCACTGGTCCTGTTAGCTAGGGATGATGGGAGTTGTAGTCCCAAAACATCTGGAGGGCTGAGTTTGGGGAAGCATGTTAGGTTCTCCACTGCACTCATGATCATAGTAAGGAGTTGTACCACCAGATGTCAAAGAGAACAACACCTACCAGACTTTTAGAAGACATCTGAAAGCAGCCCTGTTTAGGGAAGCTTTTAATGTTTGATGTATTACGGTATTTTAATATTTTGTTGGAAGCCACCCAGAGTGTCTGGGGAAGCCCAGCCAGATGGGCGGGGCATAAATAAATTATTGTTATTGTTATTATTGCAAAAGCATGGACCTTAAGAAAAAGAAAATAAAAAAGCTACCACTTTTTTTGGTAACTTTGATCTTCCTCCTTCTATCTCAGCCTGACATACTAGAAAACACCATGCATATTCCTCGCATAGCGATACGATTTTGCGAAAGTGCCTCTGTTTAATTTTGTTGTAGTAACAGTGGCAATCTCTTTGCCAGTGGATATTTAGATGGGTACCAAACCCCACTCCTCCTCACCCTACTTTGCTCTCCTGAAACTTCATAGCAAGTCTGCTTTTCAGTGCATACCAATGGACAAAGCATGATCGTTTATTAGCGCTCATACGCAGAACACAGCAGGACAGCTGGTTTCTGAACCAGCCTGCTGCAGCCTTTAACCCTTTAACAGCAGTTTCCTCTGCCACAATTAGCTGGCGATAAGGTTTAATCTGCAAGCTACGAAAGGCGTTGCCTGTTGATTAAAGGTAAAGGTAAAGGTACCCCTGCCCGTACGGGCCAGTCTTGACAGACTCTGGGGTTGTGCGCCCATCTCACTCTAGAGGCCGGGGGCCAGCGCTGTCCGGAGACACTTCCGGGTCACGTGGCCAGCGTGACAAGCTGCATCTGGCGAACCAGCGCAGCACACGGAAACGCCGTTTACCTTCCCGCTAGTAAGCGGTCCCTATTTATCTAGTGCACCCGAGGGTGCTTTCGAACTGCTAGGTTGGCAGGCGCTGGGACCAAACAACAGGAGCGCACCCCGCCGCGAGGATTCGAACCGCCGACCTTTCGATTGGCAAGCCCTAGGCGCTGAGGCTTTTACCCACAGCGCCACCCGCCTGTTGATTGCTCTGGGTCAAATCCCCATTAAAGACACAGGAGCAGGCCAAACCTGTCCTTCCCCAAAAGTTGGCAACCTTATCAGAGAGCGGTAGGCATTGTGCCATAAAAAAAGGCACAGCTAAGGCAATGCAAGGGAGGGGGGTCAGCATTTTGTAGTATGAACCCCTCAGATTAAACACACAGTGTGGAAGCTGTGTCTACTGACAGGAAAGGAACTCAGTTCCAAGTAATCTGCTTAGTAATGCACACGCCAGCTTAAGTGGTTTGTGTATTGCAGTCATAATGGAGGAGGTGGAGGCTAGGGAAACAGTTGGGGGAGCACATAGTATTGAGAGCGCTCCTTGCTGTAGTAGTAGTATCACACACCCAGCTCCGCAGATGCTCTGTGGCTTTAAAAGTGGAGCTGGTCCCAGTGTTTATCCCCCAGCCTTCCTCGCCTGGACCTAAGATGGATGCTTCTGCGGCAGCACAGCCCACAAGCCAGCTTTGCCCTGCCTGGCTGTTCTGCTTCTCTTGGAAGCTGGCTCCAGACAAGTCGTCAGCATTGCAGGAGCTACAGAGTGGAGAGGGCAGTCCCCCCCAGGTAAGGCTCCTGTCGTGAATGCAGAGCTGTTCTTTCAAGGCACACCTGCTCAGGGGGCGAAAGTGCTGAGGGTGCTGCAATGCCGAATTACGGCCCTTTTTCTGTCGCGGCTTCCTCCCCCCCACCCCCGTCGTATAAACAGAACGCAGTTCTCGGCAAGGGAGCAAAGAGTCGTCTGGCTGGTGGTCGTTAAAACTTATTTCTCTGCTCAAGTTTATTGGAGGAGGGAAGTGGAGATGGAGGGGCATTGCCACCCCGGTGTTCCTGGAAGAGCTAATTGCACATGGCTGAAATCAGTAGCTTTGCTTGCCTGTCTAGGGCTACCTTTCGGCCTAGCAAGGCTTTGTTTGACTTTTTGAAATTAGCACGCTGGGGAGAGAGAGGGCTCCTCTATCTTGAAGGCAAGCATGATGGGCTGAGATTCAACAGGTGCAGTTTCTTGCCCAAGCATATTCTTTGGGGAAGTGTTTCTACCATTGTTAGTCACAAGATGCTTCTTTAACCCTTCCTTAAAGGTACTCATAGCAGCATACAGATTTATCTTCTCTCTTGTTTTCATTTTAATAATAACCTTCTGAGGTAGGAAGCAGGGAGAGAGAGGGATAGAGGGGAAACTAGTCAAAGCCATCCAGGGACCTTCTTGGCTGGGTGGGGGTTTGAACCTGAGAGCCAGTGTGGTGTAGTGGTTAAGAGTGGTAGACTCGTAATCTGGTGAACCAGGTTCGCTTCCCCGCTCCCATGCAGCTGTTGGGTGCCCTTGGGCTAGTCACACTTCTGTGAACTCTCTCAGCCCCACTCACCTCACAGAGTGTTTGGGAGGAAAGGAGAATGAGAGGAAAGGAGAATGTTAGCCGCTTTGAGACTCCTTCGGGTAGTGATAAAGTGGGATATCAAATCCAAACTCTTCAAACTCTTCTTAAAGGCTTTAGCCCCCCTCTCTCAACTGGTACCATGGTTAAAGCTGCACTGTTATGACCACATGCCATTGCCCTCTAGTAGTTCTCCAAATGGCTTTTGAGGAGCTCAGTCAGAGACCAGGCTGATTGATAGATAGCTTAGTTTTCTACAAGGGAGTGGCCTACAACTCCCATGATCTCTAGCTAGCAGGACCAGTGGTCCCAGGGATGCTGAGAATTGTAGTCTCAAAACATCTGGAGGGCCGAGGTTGAGGAAGCCTGCTGTAGAAGGTGGTCTAGAGACAGAAGCTTACAAGGCCTCTGTGTGCTCCCAACCTTTGCCCAAAGCAAGTTGTCTGTGGTCCTTCAACCTTTGAAGAGACTTCCCTCTTTCTTTGTAGGACCCGACAATGGACCAGAACATGACACCTGTGAATGATGCTGTATCAGCGCATTGTGTCATGGGTCCATGGGGAGGATAGCAGCTGCCAGTGGTGTATAGAAAGAAAGAAAGAAAGAAAGAAAGAAAGAAAGAAAGAAAGAAAGAAAGAAAGAAAGAAAGAAAGAAAGAAAGAAGAGCATCTTCCGCTAGGAAGACAGATGCAAAAAAATCTCATTCAACTTTTCTGCAATCTTCTTATCCTCCTCTAGCACACCTTTGACTCCTTTGTCATCCAAGTGTCCAAATGCCTCCTTCGTTGCTGCTAGAGTGTATGTAACTGGGACCAGGTTATTCCTGTCCAGGGAAATCCACAGCTGGCCAACCAGCCGTAGGTGGAAATAGGCACTCCCAGCCATTGAAGTCACCTTTGCTTCCAGAGATACAGAGGGTTCTAGAAGTACCCACAAGCTGTGCTCCATACAGAGGAAGGTAACTCCTTCTAGAGCAGAACGTCCTTTGAAATACTGGACCTGAGAACCGCTCACCCACCATACCTCCATTGGGTGTTGACTGGATATTGACAACACCTCACTACAGATCCCCTGGAGACTTCTCCCAATTGCCCAGACAAATTGCCCAGACCAGTTTTGGGGATGGAGGTGAAAGGGCTATTGAATAACAGCAGTGCTTTGGGAAGGCGGA
This sequence comes from Podarcis muralis, assembly GCF_964188315.1. Taxonomy (NCBI): domain Eukaryota; kingdom Metazoa; phylum Chordata; class Lepidosauria; order Squamata; family Lacertidae; genus Podarcis; species Podarcis muralis. Next base: position 13,974,760 of record NC_135658.1, on the reverse strand, counting down.
TGAATTTTACTTTTTGTGGTGGGTTCAGATTAGTGCTGGGGACGCGGGTGGTGCTGTGGGTTAAACCACAGAGCCTAGGACTTGCCGATCAGAAGGTCGGCGGTTCAGATCCCCGCGACGGGGTGAGCTCCTGTTGCTCGGTCCCTGCTCCTGCCAACCTAGCAGTTCGAAAGCACATCAAAGTGCAAGTAGATAAATAGGTACCGCTCCGGCAGGAAGGTAAATGGCATTTCCGTGTGCTGCTCTGGTTCACCAGAAGTGGCTTAGTCAGGCTGGCCACATGACCTGGAAGCTGTACATCGGCTCCCTTGGCCAATAAAGTGAGATGAGCAGTGCAACCCCAGAGTCAGCCATGACTAGACCTAATAGTCAGGGGTCCCTTTACCTTTACCTTTACAGATTGTTGTTGTTTAATCATTTAGTTGTGTCCGACTCTTCATGACGCCAGGCACTCCTGTCTTCCACTGCCTCCCGCAGTTTGGTCAAACTTATGCTGGTAGCTTCGAGAACACTGTCCAACCATCTCATCCTCTGTCGTCCCCTTCTCCTTGTGCCCTCAATCTTTCCTAACAACCTTTACAGATTAGTGCTAGTCTATACATCAGGGCATATTGTCACTACAGAAGTCCCGCCCCCCCGACCTTTTTTAAAAAGAGTTCCTGTTGAAGCAGCGGCAGAGCTGGACTGAACACTCCATCAGCAATCTGTTAGTGACCCAGTGGGAATTACCAATGCAGGGAGCCACATTTTTCCTTCCTAACAATGCCTGTGGGAATGACTCTATGCCAGGATGTAGCATAGTTCCCTCTGGGATGTTACAGGAGACAGTGCAGAAGAGCTGCTCATTGCAATTTCATCTTCACTCCTAGTACTTGCAAAGCTTTTCATCATCATCATCATTTATTATTATTATTAAAATTTGAACCTCCATCTGTAGATCTCAGGTCAGGGCAGTTCACGACATAAAAATACAAGACTAAAAAAAAAAACCAATAACCCCTCTTCCCACCCCATGTCTTATGTCTTCTTTGTGTGCCCCCAAAGAAACAGAATTAATTTCCAGGTTCATTGAGGACTGGGGAAAGTTCACAGATTATCTGAAAAGCATATGTGATGAACAGACAACGCTAGTGGGATTTAAAGAGGCTTTGTGAAAGTTAAAGATGTATTGTAAAAAAGAAGTAGATCTGAAAGGATATATCAAATGGCAATATAATATTAGAGAATGCATAAAAATAGAAAATATGGATGATTGGTGGAAAAGCTGGTGGAAGTCCAAAAAGTCGAAATTTGTGAATATTGTTTGGGATGGCGAATTTGTAAAAGGAAAATCTAATAAAAATTATTAAAAAAAAAAAGAAACAGAATTAATGGTTCTGTTGGGGACTCAAAATGGGTGTGCATCCATGCCCCAGTGATACTTTTCTAGCAGAAAGTTGCTTTGAACTGGCTTTTTCTTTAGTCATAATTATTTTCCGTAGCATTTTGGGTTGAGTTCTTTTCTCAGTCTGCAATTTCACATTCAGTCATGCTTGTATAGAGACATAGGAAGAAGACCTGGATTTGGGATTTCACATTTTTCAAATTTAGGATAGCCCTCGGCTATTATCTGGTCCACATCAACAATGCTTGACAACTTTGCGCCTGACTTTTTTAAATAAAGAAATTAGGCTACAATCAAAATCACATTTGCACCAGGCTGAGTGTACGTGTGTAGATTAGGTGGTAGTTTTTGGCCATTGAATTATTGATTTAATGGATTGATTCATTATATTTTGATGTTGCTTTTCATGAATGCCAGAGTGGCTCACAAACAATAAGTAGCAGTAACATGATAGAACATCACAAATGCAGCATAAATCATATACAGTGGTACCTCAGGTTACATACGCTTCAGGTTACATATGCTTCAGGTTACAGACTCTGCTAACCCAGAAATAGTACCTCTGGTTAAGAACTTTGCTTCAGGATGAGAACAGAAATCGTGCTCCGGTGGCTCAGCAGCAGCAGGAGGCCCCATTAGCTAAAGTGGTGCTTCAGATTAAGAACAGTTTCAGGTTAAGAACGGACCTCCGGAACGAATTAAGTACTTAACCTGAGGTACCACTGTAGAATAATTAACAAATCATCAGTGAAGCAATTACAATATATCTTCTTCTTCTTTGGCTTCTTACTCATAGCCGAGTAAGATCATCTTCCATAAATATGGTTTTAATAGTGAGTCTGTAAGTGACTGTGGATGCCAATTCTGGATCCACATGTCCTTCCACAGTGGGGACATTGGTTTCTGGGCGGGAGTTTATCATGGTGAGGATTTGCCAAGTGGGCCTTCCTCTTAGCGCGTTTCTCCCTTTCGTCCTGAGTTCGAGTGTCTTCAAAGCCCATTACACCTTTGATAAAGGCTGTTCTCCAATTGGAGCGCTCACAGGCCAGTGTTTCCCAGTTGTTGGTGTTTATACTACATTTTTAAAGATTTGCCTTGAGAGCATCTTTAAACCTTTTTTGTTGACCACTAGCATTGGACTTTCCATTTTTAAGTTTGGAATAGAGTAGTTGCTTTGGAAGACAATAATCAGGCTTCCACACAACATGACCAGTCCAACGAAGTTGATGTTGGAGAATCATTGCTTTGACACTGGTTATCTTTGCTTCTTCCAGTACACTGGCATTAGTTCACCTGTCTTCCCAAGTGATGTGTAACATTTTTCGGAGACTCCATTGATGAAATATTTCAAGTAGTTAGAGATGGCGTTTATAAGCAGTCCATGTTTCCCAAGCATACAGCAAGGTAACAACTAAAAAATATGCTAAGCATCACAATTAAAGCATAAGTTATATTATATGATTAACAAATCAATACCACATTTATAATCTATGAAACAATATTAACATTAACAAAATATCAATAATAATAATAATAATAATAATAATAATAATAATAATAAAGCAATAAATCACCAAACATTTAAAACTTCCCTAAACAGGGCTACCTTCAGATGTCTTCTAAATTTAGATAAACCAAGCACTGTTAAGTTCATACATATACAGTATTTTTTGCACCATAACACTCATTCTTTTCCTCCTAGAAAGTAAGGGGAAATGTCTGTGCGTGTTATGGAGGAAATGCCTACGGGTGGCATGCCTATGGATTTTCCTCCTCTAAAAACTACGTGCGTGTTATGGTCGGTTGTGTGTTATAGAGCGAAAAATATGGTACTCTCCACACCCGCATGACTCATAATCTTTCACTCTGTTCAGCTCATTAAAATACATAGACACATAATGTCTATGGCAGCAACTTCCTTCTGAAGGTTCTTTAGGCTAGAAGTATGGCAGCATAGATGAAACCAACCACCCTCTGATGGCAGACAGAGTCTCTCACCCCTCACAGATCTCCCTCTTGTCCTTGCATGCCATTTTTGGCCACCCTATCGTGTGTTGCCTCCAACTACACCCTACGCAGAGTAGAACTATTGGAATTCTATTAACTTCACTGGGTCTGCTTTGAGTAGGACTAGTACTGGCTACAACCACAAGTCTCTCCGTTTCCTCAGCTCAGTTTGTTGGCTTCCTGGTTGTGCAGAAGAGAGCACCATGATTAATGGTCTTCCATCAATCTGATTGATGGGCTTTCTGGTTGCAATAGGTAAGAGATCTGAGAAGGTAGTGCTGGAGGAGCTCACAAACCAAGACTGCCTGCTATTATTGTTTCTTAGGCATTTTTATGTGAAGTTGACAGTAGCCTTGGGTGCAAGAAAAGGGCAGGCAATTGCGCTGTTGTGGAAATCCTGAACTGTTGGTAACATGGTGTTGACTGCAATGAAACCCTCGCGTCTCTGAGGTTGTAAAACCTCATGTTGTGTTAGCGAGTTGGCCAGCCCGTTGTTTTGAGCAGATTATGATATCTCTTTAATCAAAGTGTGGCAGAAAATCACTTTTAATACAGCCTTTGCTAAAGAGGCTTTTTAAAGCTTGTGTGTAGCTCTCTAGCACGTACAGCAATAACTGCTAAATCATTGACTTGGGCTCCACTTTCCTAGGAGTAGACATCATTGAACTTACCTGTGAGTAGACCTGTATGGGATTGTGCTCTTTGTCTCCCCTTGCCCCTTCGCTGTCACTAAGAAAGATCGTGTTCTTGCTCCAGGTGCGTTCTGAATTCAGTTCTGCATTTATTACCTGGAATGATTGTCTTAAATTTCTGCTGTTGTTTACTTTTATTTTTGGTATACGCAGTTAGCTGGTGTTCCTAAATGGAATATGAGCACACCCACTCCTCACTGTCTGGAGTTGGGGATTTTTGGTGGAGGAATGCTTTGTCTGTATAAATGCTGTTACCTGCTGCTAACGAGACTTCAAAAGTGCTTTACCTGCATGTTCCAAGCTATACAGCAAGCAAACAACTCGGGCCAGGTGTGAGACGGAATCAGGCAAATGGTTTCTTCAACTTGATGGTTTTAAAACTTCCTGCCTTCGGAGAAGGGCTAGCATCAGCTTTGAGGCTGCCCTGAGTAAGGTGCCTTCCCTACTCACAAGCACCCACAGGCTGCTACCATGAGACCCAGGCTAGATCTACACAGCTATAAAAAAACGCCCTGCAAAAAATAAATAAATGTAAAGCTCACAATTGAAAATACTATGGAGTTGCAATTTCAGCTCTGCAGCTCCATCTGATGTCACAGTGTTGTTGTTGTTGTTTAGTCGTTTAGTCATGTCCAACTCTTCGTGACCCCATGGACCAGAGCACGCCAGGCACTCCTGTCTTCCACTGCCTCCCGCAGTTTGGTCAAACTCATGCTGGTAGCTTCGAGAACACTGTCCAACCACGTCGTCCTCTGTCGTCCCCTTCTCCTTGTGCCCTCCATCTTCCCCAACATCAGGGTCTTTTCCAGGGAGTCTTCTCTTCTCATGAGGTGGCCAAAGTATTGGAGCCTCAGCTTCAGGATCTGTCCTTCCAGTGAGCACTCAGGGCTGATTTCCTTCAGAATGGAGAGGTTTGATCTTCTTGCAGTCCATGGGACTCTCAAGAGTCTCTTCCAGCACCATAATTCACAAGCATCAATTGATTGATGCATCTAGCATAGCATGTTACAATTGCTACAACAGGCAGAAAAATCATCAAGACCACCAGCAATTTTTAGTTGGCCTGTGGGCAGTGCGGAGTTAGGAAGCCACAGTTCTAGGTAGTTGTTCTCTAGCTAAATATGTCGGCCCATCTATAAAACAACCAGAAAACAAAACTCTTCCTTGGACAGGGGGAAACTGTCCTGTTCCTTTGTCAAAGGAGTAATATTGGGATGGCCAAAATGTTGCCCTCCATATGCATCCTTGGGGGTCCCTTACAGCTCCACAATTCTATCCTTCTATGACTCTGTGTTGCTGGTCTATAACTCCCATCATCCCTGATCATTGACCGTGTGGGCAGGAGCTGATGGGAGGTGAAGCCCAACATCATATAGAAGGCAGCATCTTAGCAACCTTTGAAATAATACAGCTGGTACTTATTTTACTCTATCTTTTGAAGAGCCGGTTTAGGCTGGAAGGTCGTGTGCATGTGTTTAAGAAAGCGTACCATTTTCAGTAGCGAGTGGCGTGTGACTGGGAAACAAATCAGCATGTCATTTCATCTTGGAACGCATCCAAGGAGATTGAGAAGACAAGAAGCAAATTAACATCTGTGCCTTCCCACCACCTTCCTACTTGGATTGAAAATGTGCAAAGGAGGTTTTTTCGCTTGTCTGTTCGTGGGTTCGCTCAAAATAGAATCTTCCAAAAGAAGCTTGTGAATGGGTTCACTGTAAAGTATACACTTCAGGGGGGAAATAATAATGCGCTTATGAAGAAGAACAAACAGCAATTTTGACTCTGGAGGTAGCATCAGAAATATTGGGGGCGCACGCACACACACCAATATGCTTCCATTTCTCTCTTTGGCACTCTAGAGGAATGTATCCTGTTAAAAAATATTAAATACCACCACCCCCTGTGAGACGCTGCTGATCGGTGGGCCAGCAATGCTGTTCTGCTCCCACCTTTAAGGCAACAGTGTGATTCATTTTTTAATGATAGTAGCTGCCGGCTTGTAACTATGGAGTGGATTGTCATGGAAACTGCACTCCTTCATCTAAATTTACACCAGGACTTGTTATGAGCAAGATGGTGCTGACTTGAAAGAGAACCTGTTTTAATATGTAACTTAATAAAGAGGGAATCATAAGAGTTGGAGTCAGCGGCCTCGGGGGTCGCCCCGTCCAACCCCCTGCCATTGCAGGAAGCTCATTCCTACAGCACACAGGGCCAGATTTAGGTTTAATGAGGCCCTAAGCCATGGGTAGGCAAACTAAAGTCTGGGGGCAGGATCCGGCCCAATCACCTTCTAAATCCAGCCTGTGGATGGTCCAGGAATCAGTTTGTTTTTACATGAGTAGAATGTGTCCTTTTATTTAAAATGCATCTCTGGGTTATTTGTGGCGCATAGGAATTCGTTCACCCCCCCCCAAAAAAAAATAGTCCTGCCCCCCACAAGGTCTGAGGGACAGTGGACCGGCCCCCTGCTGAAAAAGTTTGCTGACCCCTGACTTAGCTACTGAAGTTAATGGGGCCCTTTTCCAGGTGTCCTTTATCAACAACAAATTGTCATTGTTTTTGTTTTTTGTGTTGAATATATGCTATATGGTAATTTATGGACCTAATAGTTATCTAAAGCCATTTGCACATGTTGCCTTGCAACCCATCCATGCAGAATGTAGGCACCCTATATATAGAAATGATCAAACCAGTGATATTTTAGGGAGCAGGCTAGCAGGCGGGGCCCATTACTTACATCATAGGGGCCTACACAACACAAAACACTGTTGCTGTATGTAGGTTTTATTTTATTTGTTTTTTATCTTATATTTTGGAAATGTACATCCAGGTTTGTTTCCCCTTTATGTTTTTTTGGGGACCCCCAAGAGAGTGGGGCCCTAAGCCATAGCTTGTTTAGCTTATGCATAAATCCGGCACTGACAGCACCCCTGATAAGTTGCCATCCTGAGAGAAGGAGAAAGAGAAGGAGTGAAGATGCACTTCACATGCCACACTTTTGAGGTTTTCCAGGGGCAGGGGGCGGGGAGTCCATCCACAAATATAGCGTGTGAATGACACCAATCTATCTCCACTCTTGGAGGCAGCATGGCTCTGCATAGCAGTCGCTTGGAATTAGAGGGCTGTTGAGATCATGCCTGGCTTTTAAGGGCTTCCCATAGGCATCTAAGAACAGGATGCTGGGCTGGACCAGATGGGCCTTTGGTCTGATCCAGAAGAGGTGCTCTTAAGTTCTTGGATGTTTGCGAAACCAGCTAGCCAGGGTGTCTGATCCATGAGCTACAAGGCTGATGAAGCATTGAGGCGAGTTAGGGAGACATCTGGGTTCAGCAGCAGGGCTAGAGGCCCTGGCACCCCGCTATGCCCAACGAAATCCTAAGCTCTCAGTAAGGCGACGTTCTGCCTTGCCTACATTGCATGCAGCACTGTTTCTCTTCAGCGGCAGTCCAGCTTCCCCCCAAAAACTAAGTTATCCGCTGTGGTGAGAATATGGAACTTGCATACTTCGCACAATTAATTAGGTAACTTACACTGTCCTCAAGTTGTTCCACTCCAATACAGTGGTGCCTTGCAAGACGAAATTAATTCGTTCCGCGAGTTTTGTCGTCTTGCGATTTTTTTCGTCTTGCGAAGCACGGTGTCGGGAAAGTTTTGGAAAAGCTTCAAAAATCACCAAAGTCTTTAAAAACCTCAAAAAAGGCTACCACACCGCGTTCTATGAGTTGCTCCTCGAAGTCAAGTCGCAACTGTATTAACGGTGTTAAGAAAAAGGAAACAAACTTGCAAGACGTTTCCGCAAGCAAGCAAGCCCATAGGGAAAATCGTCTTGCGAAGCAGCTCAAAAAACAAAAAACCCTTTCGTCTAGCGAGTTTTTTGTCTTGCGAGGCATTCATCTTGCGAGCTACCACTGTAATCTGAATGCAAAATCACAATGCAAATTGTGTGTGTGTAATCAGTCACATATTGTTTGCAGACTGAAAACAACAACAACAACAACAACAACAACAACTGTGAATACCATTCAAATTCTCTTAGTGTTGGAAGGGATCCCAATGGCCATCTAGTCCAACCCCCTGCAATGCAGGAATCTCAGCTAAAGCATCCATAACACTGTTGAAACTAGGATCCCTTTTGCCTGTTAGTTTCTGCATATTTGGGTTTCTGCTAATTGCTATGGATTTTTTACAGAGCCTGCTGGTTTCTTCCTCTTTTAGGCTTTTCTAGGTTTCTATATGTCTGTCTGTCTGTCTGTCTGATGTGTTTTTGTTTGATTTCTATAAGGTGGTGTTAGTTACCGTATGCTCCTCTGCAAGGTGTGTGGGAGCTATAAACATGTTTAAAAATGTATGATTATTGGGGGATCAGAGCGGGAAGAGGTAGACAACCAGTGTAATTAATAGAAGCAGAAACAGCATTGCCACTTTAGAAGGGACGGGGCTTCCGTTTGCAGGATGCAGAAGTTCCATAGGTGCAGACTCCCCTACCAACTACAGATCGAGAAGGGCAGCACCTGTTGGCTGGCATCCTGTTTCAGGGCTTATAAAACTGCACTTCCAAAAAAAAAAAAAAAAAAAAAAAAAGGAACAGGCCTATTGCCTTGTAACTTGCTGTCTTAAATTTATGGTGAAACAGAGACAATAAAAGGTTCCGAGTGCCATCTGCTGGGCATATTCAGAACTGGCCACACAAATCAGAAAACTCCTTTTTGCTTTCTTGGTGACTTCTGCATCCAAAAGCATTTAAAAGTTATATTATAAATAGAACCAGTATTTCTGCGGAGACTTAGTGCTATTAAGCAGTATAAAGGAGTCAGTAATTGCTTTCATGAACTTGCTTCTCGGGGTGCAGTTTGCAAGAACCTCTTCTGTGCTGGTCCATAGTTCAGTTCAGCATCCTGCTTCTGGCAGAGGTCAGTCAAAAGTTGAAGGTTTTGTTGCTGACTATTAGAGCCCCATAGCAATTGGGGACCAGGAGACCTAGCTGGCTGCCTCCTCCAGTGTAGACGAAGCCAGGCCATCAGATCTTCCGAGAACATGGAAGTGTGCATGAGATCTTCTGATGACAATATGTAATGGGCTTTTTCAGTGGCTGTAAAAGGACCCTGGATGTTTAAGTCCTGTCAGAGATGACTACAGTGGTACCTCGGGTTACATACGCTTCAGGTTACATACACTTCAGGTTACAGACTCTGCTAACCCAGAAATATTACCTCGGGTTAAGAACTTTGCTTCAGGATGAGAACAGAAATTGTGCTCCGGCGGCGCGGCGGCAGCAGGAGGCCCCATTAACTAAAGTGGTGCTTTAAGTTAAGAATAGTTTCAGGTTAAGAACAGACCTCCAGAATGAATTAAGTATTTAACCCAAAGTACCACTGTATGGGGTTGCAGCGCTCATCTCATTTCAGGCCGTGGGTGCCGGTGTTTGTCCATAGACAGCTTTCCGGGTCATGTGGCCAGCAGGACTAAGCCGTTTCTGGCTCAACGGGACACCGTGATGGAAACCAGAGCGCATGGAAACGCCGTTTACCTTCCCGCTGCAGTGGTACCTATTTATCTACTTGCACTGGTGTGCTTTCGAACTGCTAGGTTGGCAGGATCTGGGACAGAGCAACGGGAGCTCATCCCGTCACTGGGATTCAAACCGCCGACCTTCTGATTGGCAAGCCCAAGAGGCTCAGTGGTTTAGACCACAGCGCCACTGGCATCTTTGCAATGCCCTATACAAAAACCTCCTGCAGTGGCCCATCTCAGCCAGCACCCTTTTCTCACAGCGGCCAACCAATGCCTGTGGGAAACCCGCAAGCGAGATTCAAGCTCAGGAGCACTTTTCCCACCTTTGGCTTCCAGCAACTTGTATTCAGAAGCATTGCTGCATCCAAGCATGGAGGGAGGGCCATTGTGGCTGGTAACACTCCGTAGCCTCATCCTTCACAATTCTGCGCAGTCCTCTTTTGAAACCATCAAAGTTGGTGGCCATCATTGCCTCCTGTGGCAGAGAGTTCCACAGTTTAACTATGTGCTGTGTGAAGAAAAGCTTTCTTTTATCTGTCCTGAATCTTCCAACGTTCGGTTTCAATGGATGTCCCTGAGCTCTAGAGACATGAGAGAGGGAGAGAAGCTGTTCTCTATTTCATTTCTCTATGCAGTGCATATATTTTTAACAAGTTTTAAAACCCCTTAAAGACATATGTCTACCCATACTCTGATTTAGACACAACAAGATATAGATGTTCCATGCTTTTTCAGCACTGGTCAGTTTTATTGATTTATTTGTGTGGCTTCAATCTGTTTTTATTTAGCTCTATAAAAGCTTTTTTGGGTATTGTTGTGGTATTATATGAACTCTCATTGAACTCCCACCTCTCCCCATTATATCTTATGCAAACAGCCTTCTTTTTGTATTAAGCAGTATATACATTTTATAAATAAATCAGCCTTCTGTAGGGATATGAAGGGAACAGCCATCACCATCTCTAGTTTCTCACAAGTCTTCCTTTCTTTAGAGTTGGGTAGTTTGTAGCCTGGTAGCACTTGATGCTGAGGCCTCATATTATGTGTCCCCCAACAATTTTTGGTGTGGTTTCAGAACTATTGGAAGGGGAAATATTGTATTTCATTTCAAAATTCCCCACCCTCCCCCTGGTTGTACGGAAACACATTCACATTTCCAGCTATCTGAGAGCAAATGAGCATGTAGAAATTGGTATGTTTGTGTATTTTATTTTATTTTTGCCGGGGGGGGGGGGGGAGTAGCTTACTAAAGTCAGAAAGGAATTGCTTTTATTATTATTTATTTATTATCTATTAAATTTGGATACTACTCTATGCCTGCAGATGTCAGCCCGTGCTTTGTATGCAGAAAACCCCAATTTCAGTCCCCAGCATCTCTAGGTAGGGCTAAGAGAGACCTTTGCCTGAATCCCTGGAGAGCATTTTGCAAATCCGTGTAGACAAACCCAGTGGTAGAAGGCAGCTCCTTAGGTTCCTAACCCCAGTGGGACTGACTTCTGAATAGATCAGCAGAGGACTGTGACTCCTAATCTGATAGGAGCCAAGGTGAAAGGGCAGTTTTGTCTGTGGCTCCACTTATCATAAGGGACGCGGGTGGCGCTGTGGGTTAAACCACAGAGCCTAGGACTTGCCAATCTGAAGGTCGGCGGTTCAAATCCCCGTGACGGGGTGTGCTCCCGTTGCTCGGTCCCTGCTCCTGCCAACCTAGCAGTTCGAAAGCACATCAAAGTGCAAGTAGATAAATAGGTACCACTCCGGTGGGAAGGAAAACGGCGTTTCCGTGCACTGCTCTGGTTCTCCAGAAGCGGTTTAGTCATGCTGGCCACATGACCCGGAAGCTGTACGCCGGCTCCCTCGGCCAATAAAGCGAGATGAGCGCCGCAACCCCAGAGTCAGCCATGACTGGACCTAATGATCAGGGGTCCCTTTACCCTTTACCTTTTACCACTTATCATTGGCTCTGGCTCTACCCAGTACCTTAAGGGAGAAAAAAAATGTTTCTCCACCCCTACTTTAAAGGAGAAACAAAAGGCAGTTCAGAGGCAGTGACAGCTGGACCATAAAGAAGGCTGATCGCTGAAGAATTGATGCTTTTGAATTCTGGTGCTGGAGGAGACTCTTGAGAATCCCATGGACTTCAAGAAGATCAAACCTATGCATTCTCAAGGAAATCAGCCCTGAGTGCTCACTGGAAGGACAGATCATAAAGCTGAGGCTCCAATACTTTGGCCACCTTATGAGAAGAGAAGACTCCCTGGAAAAGACCCTGATGTTGGGGAAGATGGAGGGCACAAGGAGAAGGGGACGACAGAGAACGAGATGGACAGTGTTCTGGAAGCTACCAGCATGAGTTTGACCAAACTGCGGGAGGCAGTGGAAGACAGGAGGGCCTGGCGTGCTGTGGTCCATGGGGTCACAAAGAGTCGGACACGACTAAACCACTAAACAACCACAACAATGCCATTGAATACAAGTCACTTTGGTTTAACAATGGGAGAGACTAGTTCCTTTTCTGCCCTCTGTGCTTCCCAGAAGCATGTTTGGGCTACTGTGGGGAAACCCAGATTTGATCCACCGTGAGCTCTCAAGTTCTTACATCAAAATTGCTTGCATCACCTGTTGTGAAAAATTGCAGAAATGTCTGAAGCACATTTACCTTGAAGTAAGCCACATTGTTTAATGAGGCTTACTCTCGGGTAACTGGGAATAGGATTGCAGACCTAACCTACTCTCTTAAATAGTGCTTTGGGGGGGGGGGCGCAGGGGTACACATACCCCAAAACATTTTGTGACTCTAAGCTTGGCCTCATTGAGAGGCAGTATTTCAATATGAGTAGGAAAATGAGAGTAACCCTAAACTTTTTTTTTTTTTTTAAGAAAAAAGCACTCACTGCTCTTAAATAAAATAAAATAATGGCTACTGCATTTATGAAAGCCATAAGCATTGCAACGGCCCAAATGGTGACATTTTAATAAATGCTGTAATGCATTTTAATAGATGCTGTAATCTTTATTTTAAGTCATTTTAAGTCAACTGTATGGTGTTTCCACTTAAACTCCTCTTGTTCTATAGTAAATCTCTCGCAGTTGTAATCTGCTAATAGAGTTGAAAATTACAACCAACATTAATTTTTGCCAGAGATTTTAAAAGAAAGTTGATTTTAGGCATGTAGGAAAACAAAAGACACATTTGAAAACCAAAAATAAGACAAGGGTCTTGTGGTCTGCCATTAGAAACATGCTGCTCTTACTACAAACTGTACAGCAGACTTTTAAATTGGTGATCTATTATGTGTAACAACAATAAAATGCATAGCATTGGGTATGCCTGTTTTTTTCTGGCAATATAAGTGGTCTGTTTGTTTACGGTATTTGCATAGTGCTTAATTACTGAAATCTCTAAATGGTGTGTGTAAAAATTACAACAGCACACCATGAATAAAAACCAATTAAAGCTAATCATAAAAACAGAAAGCTTCCTTAAAATGCCTGCTGGAAAACTGCTTTTTGTTAGGTACCTGAGGTTCAGCAGGGTAGGTGGGCCTGTCTAATCTCTGCTGGGATGGAGTTCCACAGAATCCAGCCCATAATACTGACTGCACAACTCCTGGTGATATTTTTGCATGGCAGGGGGTTGGACTAGATTACTCTCAGGGCCCAACTCTACAGTTCTATGATCTTGGGGGGATATAATCTGTGCATCTGAGTCATGGGAGACCACTAGTACGGTCTCCCCCAAACATATCAGTGATTAGGTGGGGATATTCTTGCATTGTAGGGGGTTAGACTAGATGACCCTTGTGGACCCTTCCAACTCTACCATTCTATGATTCTACATGAAGCATCAGGCATCCCTTAAGCTATCCGAGATTCAAGTGTTAAGGTTCTTGTAAATTCATACCTGAGTATCGATATTGGCTTGTTAACGGGATATGTTTAGCTTGGAAAAGAGGAGACAGAGTGGAGATTTGAGAGACATCTTCAAATATCTCAAGGGCTGTCACATGGAAGATGGAGCAAGCGCCCTGCTTTGGAGGGTAGGACTCAAACCAATAGCTTCAAGTTACAAGAAAGGCTATTCCGACAAAACTTTCTGACAGTAAGAGCTGTTTGACAGTGGAATGGTCTCCCTTAGGAGGTTGTGGACTCTCCTCCTCTGGAGGTTTTTAAGCAGAGGTTGGATGGCCATCTCCAATCTCCAATGGATACTTTAGCTGAGATTCCTGCATTGATGGGGGTTGGACTAGATGACCCTTGGGGTCCCTTCCAACTCTACAATTCTATGATTCTATGAACATTTGAGCAGCCTGTGGAAGCTTTTAAGCACCATTGGCAAGTGCTGGCGATCACTTGTCCCCACCAACAGTCTAGCTGAAGCATCACGATGATGAAACTACAAGTGATGTGACCCCATACATTTCTACTCAGAAATAATCCCCACTAAGTTCAGTGGGTCTTATTCCCAGGTAAGTGGGTGTAGAATTCTTCACCTTAATGTTCACATGGGCCTTTCCCCATATCTGTTCAAAGCCCTTCACATGATTTTAATCAAGCAGGCCTATTTCAGTCCCATATTGCAACTGGAGGACTGAGGCTGGGAGGTGAATAGATTGTATACGAGGTGAGTTTGTGTCACAGCTGAGTCTCAGAATCTGCTTCTAGATGACCTGTTAATAGATCACTCATCCTGATTTACAGTGGTACCTTGGGTTGCAGATGCTTCAGGTTATAGACTCCGATAACCCAGAAATAGTACCTCGGGTTAAAAACTTTGCTACAGGATGAGAACAGAAATTGTGTGCCTCTGGGAGGCCCCATTAGCTAAAGTGGTACCTCAGGTTAAGAACAGTTTCAGGTTAAGAACGGACCTCTAGAACGAATTAAGTTCTTAACCCGAGGTACCACTGTATTTGCAAAAGGTTTGTGCGGAGGTTAGACAATGGCAGCTGTTTACTAAGTATCCATTCTGATTTGTTCCCAGTGAGGTTTTTTATGACATTGCATCAAGCAAACGAGTATCCCACACTTCCTAGTGCATTTCCCCAGTACTTTCCTTACAGCAAAAAGTCCAGTTTGTGAGGAAGCGGCTTTCTTGCAAAAGGGCACCAAAATCAACCTGAATCTGCCAGTATGTGTTTGTATCCCACCTGAAAATAGCAGCTATCAGGAAGCATCCTTTCTGGCTTGGCACCTTTCCTTACAAATGAACTGCACGTGGTGCTAATATCAATCTATAACCATACAACCACCTACACCCGTGCAACTAATCAGCTAAAATGGCTTGATCACCTAAGACGGTTGGCATCTGTCTGTCTCGAGAGACAATGGAGTGTGCCCCCAGAAAGTCAAACCACTGGAGAATCACGGCGCCTGCTGTGGCTGCAGAGATCGGTACCCGAGGCATCATTAACAGAACTGTACCAAACCTTCCAACTGATAAGCTTCCAGAATAACTCGGTGTATCCTCTTGCAGCTCGTTTATTTGCAAACTGATGTCTGAGGCTGTGTTTCTCCCCTTGCCCCTCCACGTCTGGTGAAGAAGAGTCTCTGAATTTTACTTGCAACTGTCTGGACTTTTCCGCTGTTCCCCTTGTAAATCCAGCACCAGTTTCTTTCGAGCAGAGAGACTCATCTTTCAGACGAAGGAGAGGCTGCTGCTGCTGCTGCTGCTTCCGAGTTCCACCAGACAAATCCTTCTAATTCTTCTTTCCCTCTTCCTGGGAGTTTTTTCCGGTGTTGCTGCCGGGGAGCCAGGGACACATATTTCCTCCTCCTTCTTCTTCCTGGAATCTTTTCTCGGTAACATGCTGAAGGCTTCTGAAGCAAGGTCCCAGTTTCCCCCCTTTCCACAATGACTATGTATTGCAGCAAGCCACTGGCTTTTTACCAAATCGGGAGCTGCAGTATTTTTCTTCCGATGGCATAATTTTCAGCCCACTTGAGCTAGCATGACAATCTTATGTGATTATTACGAGTAGGCGGTATGCATCCTTTTACATGCTAATGCGTTCACACCTGCTATTCCACCTTCATTTCCATTTTCTGTTCGGCGTAGAGGAGGGTGTGTGTGATACATTTTTAAAAATTAATTCCCACCCCCACCCCCACTGGAAGGGGGAAGCCCTGACACTTCATGACTGATGCTGCAGCGCTGATTCATCTACGAGGAAGGGGATGGTTGAATTGGGGGCACAGGTGGCGAGGCGTCTAGGATGCTGCTTCTGACCAGCAGTCGGAAGAGAGGGAGAGAGAAGCTGTTGAGCTGAATGTGTTGCTTTTCCATGTGCGGGCTTAGCGGCTTGTTTTTGTTCCTCCGGCTGGCTGCTTCCACTGCAGCCCTCAAGGAATGTGCCGTATTGTTAACTCTTCTGACAGCGTTACACCAATGATTTGCCACTGCAAAGTTGCCTGCACCAACAACACTTTGTCGTTGATGTTTGGATGCAAGGTAAGATATGCTTGATGCTGCTATGTGCATTTCCTAACTGGGCTATTGGTGAATAGCAGCTACAGACGGGGGTTTGGGTTAATGCCGAGAGAGTTGCTTGTATAGATGTGACCGTGGGAGAGAGGGGTTTATTGCTATCTGTGTAAGTACAGTGTTTTTGCTTTTTTTTAAAAAATAAAATAAACCTGTATGCAGGGGGTGGCTTGGGGAGATCCTTAGCACAGAGACCTAGGACTCTATATAGGGTGTGTATCGTTTCTATCTTGGATGTGGCTGCATACTTGATTAAGAAACTGAAGGTTGCTTCATCAGTGCACAGCTATTTCTGTGCACTGAGTTTGACATCGACGCTTGTGTGCCTTAAAAACCCCTGAAGTAGCAGGAATGGACCTACTTGTCTGTCCTGATTAATCGCTGTTGCTTGTAATTAGACCAGAGAAGCCACAGAGTGCAATATTGCATTTTTGGTTATTAAAGAAAATAATGCAATCAAATCAGTAGAATAAGTTCATACAGGATCCCTGCCGCCCCCCCCCAAAAAAAAGTATGCAAAAGATGGAGAGAAAATACTATAATAGGGAATAATTTTGACAGTTTGAACTTAACGTGTAGATGTTCTTTCCGGAGGTGGAACACTCTTTCCTAGATAAGGTCAGACTGAGGGTACTGGAAGCAATTCTGCCCTCCTGAGTTTTCTATAAGGGATGAGCCCATGCTGTTAACAAAAAAAGAAAGGTGCATTTTAGCATTTTAGGCAGCATTTGGACAAGGTAGATCTCTGCTTTTCATCTCTTAGCACTCACCTGTAACAGAACTTTCACTTATTCATAATGGGGCAGAACCTCTACTTTTCCATAATGGGGCGGAATCCACTTCCATCCCTCATTCATATAGTTGGCTGGGGAGTCATTGTTTACCTGTTCCTTGAAAAAAAACAAGAACAAAACCCACCTGTCGTACATTTGAAATACAGCAGTGATGGGGAGTGGGTTCCGCGCTGGAAAGGATTCAGAGCTGTCAACAGTAGAGTTCATTACAGCTACAGATACATT
The DNA here is from genome assembly GCF_964188315.1 of Podarcis muralis. Taxonomy (NCBI): domain Eukaryota; kingdom Metazoa; phylum Chordata; class Lepidosauria; order Squamata; family Lacertidae; genus Podarcis; species Podarcis muralis. The sequence continues at coordinate 13,957,663 of NC_135658.1, read as the reverse complement.
AACGAGATGGCTGAATAAAGGTGAATTGGTTCTTCACATGGGTGAGCTATGTTTTAATACTTACAAGCAGTGTAGTGACAAAATAATTGTATACCAATTCTTGAAACAGAAATAATACTAAGTGCTAATAACTGTGAATAGTTTGGGGGGGGGGTGGAGGGAGGAGACAATAGCCAAAGAAAACTTTTCAGGTTGAGGGAGACACTTGAGCACATATATCGAATGACACTTTAGCACAGATAGAGCACTACTTCTGAATATTCGTAGCAATGCCTTTACAACAACCCAGTAAGGAAGAGCACTTGTCTTATCCCTTGAATGTTAATAGGAGAACAGTCAAGGGTTGATTAAGGCTGCTTGATGAATGTGTGGCTTGAGACTGGTTTGCAAAACTTCACCTCCTTTCCCCCAACCCTTTTCAAAGAGTGGTCATGTGCAATTAGATATGCAACCCAAACTTTCGTTTACTTAGATCTGTTTCATGCCTTTCCTCTAAGAAGCTCAAGTTAGCAGGTGTGATTTAAACCCCTGCTCAGTTTAACTGCAGAACAACACAACACCTGTCAGGTAGGTTAGGCTGAGAGATTGTGACTGGCCCAACATCACACAGTGAGCTGCCGTAGGGGCTTGAATCCCAAACTTTCTGGCAGTGGTGCTATGAGGCCAGGACTTTGGGGAGTGCTGTGGCTGAGTGGCAGAGCATCTGCTTTCCATGTTCAATCTCTGGCATGTCTAGGTAGCGCTCGGAGGGACCCCTGCCTGAAACCCCAGAGAGCCCCTGCCAGTCAGTGTAGACAGTTCTGAACTAGGTGGGCCAATGGTCTGACTCAGTATAAAGCAGCTTCCTTTGTTTCTATACATAGATTCTATGCCTTGCATGCAGAAGCTCCCAGGTTCATCCTCCAGCATCCTAGGGGAAACTCCTGTCTGAAATGCTGGAGAGCTACTGCCAGCCATGTATGCAATATTGGGCTTGGTGGCCCAATGGCCTGCTTCAATACAAGGCGCATTGCTAGATTCTTTAGTTAGGGCCCCATTCAGAAGATTGAGCAGGAGGGCTTCCCCGTGCTGAAGTCCTGGCATATCACATTCTGGAGTCATGTACATTAACATCAACAGAGCTCTACTGTTGGCCCCACCAGCAACAACACCATGCAAATCCAGAGTCTAAAATTATCTAAGCTGCCCTACTGCTTCCTAGTCCTAAACTAACACACTCTGAAGCGTGCTAACTTCTTAACATCTTATCGAAGTTTCAAGAAGATTTCTACTGTTTATTGTATTGGGACAACCATATGATCTTCCTGGAGATTATGTTACATCATGATCCCTTGTTTTGCTGGGTGCCATGCTTCGTAACTGATTGGAGTGGGTTTTGCCATTTGCTTCCCACCTTCTGAAAAATAGAAAAATGGAGCCACAAACACCTCAAGCGGCTAATTCCTCCCCTGTCAGAGTGTCTGGCTCCCGAGTCCTTTCTTTCTAGAGGGCCATTCTCTCTGAAATATAGGGAATTTGTCTGGGCTGAAACAGTTGGGAGAGTCCTAAAAGTTACCTACCTGTACCATTGCTTCTAGTACTCTGACCCACCATGAAACACTGACTCTCAAGTGGCCTAGGGATTCTTAACATCGTATCTTATATTCAACATAAGAGCAAAAGAATATAGGAAGAGCCTGCTAGATTAGGCCAGTGGACCATCTAGTCTAGCATCCTGTTCTCACAGTGGCCACCCAGACGCCTTTGGGAAACCCTCAGGTGGGACTTGAGCTCAAGAGCAACTCTGCGCTCCAGCAGTTTCCAGGAACTGGTACTCAGAAGCATATTGCCACCAACCACAGGCAAAACATTGCCATCATGGCTAGTAGACACTGATAGCCTTGTCCTACATGAATTTGTCCAATCCTTTTTTCAAATGCCATCCAAGTTGTTGGCCATCACTGCTTCTTCTCAAACAGATCCCATAGCTGTGTGAAGTGCCTTTTCTGTTTCCATCCTGAATCTTCCATCATTGAGCTTCATCGGATGCCAGTGGTGTTCTGAGAGAGGGAGGAATAACTTTTCTCTATCCGCTTTCTCTACCCTATGCCCAGTTTTATGAACTTCCATCAAGTTGCCTCTTCTTCTTGTTGTTGTTTAGTCATTTAGTCGCGTCCGACTCTTCGTGACCCCATGGACCAGAGCACACCAGGCACTCTTGTCTTCCACTGCCTTCCGCAGTTTGGTCAAACTCATGCTGGTAGCTTCAACAACACTGTCCAACCATCTCGTCCACTGTCGTCCCCTTCTCCTTGTGCCCTCCATCTTTCCCAACATCAGGGTCTTTTCCAGGGAGTCTTCTCTTCTCATGAGGTGGCCAAAGTATTGGAGCCTCAGCTTCAGGACCTGTCCTTTCGGTGAGCACTCAGGGCTGATTTCCTTCAGAATGGAGAGATTTGATCTTCTTGCAGTCCATGGGACTCTCAAGAGTCTCCTCCAGCACCAGAATTCAAAAGCATCAATTCTTCGGTGATCAGCCTTCTTTATGGTCCAGCTCTCACTTCCATCCATCACTATTGGGAAAACCATAGCTTTAACTATATGGACCTCTTACCCCTAACTAAAAATCCTCAAGTGCTGCAACCGTTCTTCGCAGGAGAACCACTCCATCTCCTTGATCATTTCAGTAGCCCATTTCTGAACCCAATGGTTTCTCTTATTTGATTATTTCCCTCTCTCCATTTATCTACCAATGTAAAGACTTCACCAGCATTCTGAACGGCTGGAAGGTGTTTTAAGTCAGGTAGAGGCAACATGGGGCCCTCCAGCTTCATTGGACTACAGCTCCCAGCACCCCTGACTATTGGCTCTGCTAGCTGAGGCTGATGGGAGTTGGAGTCCAATCATAGCTTGCCGATACCACCCTTGGCTAACCCTGCTTTAAAGTAGGCCCTCTAATTTGTGTGCTGACACGGAAACATTGATCATTCTCATTTCATAAGAGCTATTAATATGTAACCTATGAAACCTACACATCTGCTGCTGAATATTAAAGGTAAACAAATGATTAGTCACTGGAAATTAGAAGCAAATCATTCTGGAAGAGATAGGCCAGTGTCTTGCGGTGCTGGTATCCAATTTGTATTCCCTGCCTGGAAGCGTGTGTCTTCTTAAAAAAAATAATTCTTGGATGCATCCTGCTACTCCCCTGGGTTTTCTGTTTTAATTGTGACTAAGCAAGAGATGGAAATGAATACCCTTTGAAAAGTTGTGCATGCAGATTTCGAGGGATGCAGGAACTCACTGTGAAGCGTGATATGCCCGTTTTGGGGGGCGGGGACACCACCCCTTGAAGGGTGGTCCTATATTCCATGGATAGGGAAGCTGGCGGGGACTCCATATGCTACATCTGAGATTCCTGCATTGCAGGGGGTTGGACTAGATGACCCTTGGGGTCCCTTCCGACTCGACAGCTCTATGATTCTGTGATATCATTGGACTCTGGCTTCCCAGCCAACATGGCCAAATGTTGAGGAATACGATACAATACGATAATCTTTATTGTCATTGTCCCATACAGAACAATGAAATTGAAAAATCTACACCAGACATTCAAAAACCAGCAAGACTGCTATCCCAACCTGGTCAGCCCCCTAAAAACTCTGATACCCCATTTTTAAATACAATACACTCCCATAGAGACTCCTTACATTGCGTTTAAAACCAAAATCGCATTTGGGTAGAAACTGTTTCTCAGGCGGCTAGTCCTAGTCTTTAAAACCCTGTACCTTCTTCCAGAAGGCAGAAGCTGAAAGAGATCATTTCCGGGGTGCGCACTATCCTGCGCTATCTCTGCAGCTTTCTTATGGCACCTGGAAGCATAGATTTGATCTAAGGTGGGAAGAGTGCACCCAATTATTCTCTCCTGCAGTCTTTACAACCCTGGACAGCATTGTTTTCCCCCTGACCGGGCAACTCCAACAACATCTGGAGCATCACCCATTTCCCTTCTCTGGTCCTTCACCTTCCTTAACCCTTTCTGCAGTCTCCAAAAGTCAGACAGGAAATCCTCTCTTCCCCCCGCCTCCCTGCCAAATGACTGCAAAGGCAAGGGGCATTTGAGGGCATACGCACAGCAGAACAGGAACCCCATGATCTTGCAAGGTTTTTAGTCCCCGGCCCTACCTACTGAGTGCGCCATAACTTTGCACACCCAGATAATTCATGTCAGTTGCATGTCATCCCTCTCCTCTTACAGAACCCAACCCCAGTTTCTTGGTGATCTTGCTGCCTGGATCATTGCCTTCTCATGCACACTCCTGCGTGTTTGGGAGCATTTTTGCAAGAAATAAATTTTCAAGCTTGCAATTGGGTGGTAGCGTGTTTCTTAAGCTAATTTCTCCCACCTCCACATACCCTTTCTCAAAGGAGCTCATGGTGACATGGATAATTATCTTTCCTCCTTCATTTTGTCCTCACAATGCACTTGTGAGGTAAGGCTAGGATGAAACATTATGTTCGCTCGGAGGTTGCCCAGGGAGCTTCATGGCCAACTGGAGTCTCTCGTGATCCTAATCAGTCACTGTAACCGCTACACAGGGCTGGCCGACGACATTTTGGTGCCTGAAGCAAACCACAAAATGGCGCTTCCCCACCAGGGAAGAAAGGGTGAATGAAGATCCACATTGGGAACAATACTGGGGGGAGACCAGCAGCGCCTCCTATAATAATAATATAACAATAATTTATTATTTATACCCCGCCCATCTGGCTGGGTTTCTCCAGCCACTCTGGGTGGCTTCCAACAGAATATTAAAATACAATAACCTATTAAACATTAAAAGCTTCCCTAAACAGGGCTGCCTTCAGATGTCTTTGAAAAGTCTGGTAGTTGTTTTTCTCTTTGACATCTGGTGGGAGGGCATTCCACAGGGTGGGTGCCACTACTGAGAAGGCCCTCTGCCTGGTTCCCTGTAACTTGGCTTCTCACAGCGAGGGAACCGCCAGAAGGCCCTCGGTGCTGGACTTCAGTATCCGGGCAGAACGATGGGGATGGAGACGCTCCTTCAGGTATACTGGATTGAGGCTGATAAGGGCTTTAAAGGTCAACACCAACACTTTGAATTGTGCTCGGAAACGTACTGGGAGCCAATGTAGGTCTTTCAAGACCAGTGCTGTATGGTCTCAGTGGCCTCTCCCAGTCACCAGTCTAGCTGCCGCATTCTGGATTAGTTGTAGTTTCCTACTCACCAAGAGCTAGCTTCAGAGGCAGCATGCAGGGGCATTGCCAAGGAGGCAGGAAATAAAGGCCTCCAAGGTGTGTGCCATGGGAGCAGCTAGGGGTGATACATTTCTTGGAAGGTGGATCTGCTGCCCCTGTGGTTCCTGCTGCCTGAGGCAGTCACCCAACCTTGCCTCATGGGTGAGCCGGCCCTGCCACTATTCCACACCAGCTCTTCTTTCAGTGGCCTATGTGTCACTTCTAATTTGGGCTTCAGTGACATGCTTGTCTTACAGGCCCCTTGCTGCCTTGAGGTGGATCGCTTTGGCCCTTGTACACGGACAGTTGAGGCTGCTCATTGGGGCATGTTCTTATAAGAAGGGTCACAAACGCTTCAGAGCAAGAAAAGAGTTGTGAGTGTGTTTGCAAACGCAACTGAAAACTTAGTCCAGGACCAGATCTTCCATGTAATGGAACATTCTAGAAAACTTCCATCTGACTTCTGTCGCTTGTGGGTTGAATGGTTCTCATGTGGTTTTCGTTACACACGTGTGAATTCAGAATGCAGTGTGGCTGTGAGACTCACGTATGAAGACATCTGCGGCTTGCACAATGTTCAGCTGGAATTTGGTCCTGCACCCTAATAGCCATCACCTATAAGGCATTCTGGGAACTGTAGTTTCCCCATGCTTCCTTAAGGCCTGTTCAGACCAGGAGGATGGAGGGCCCCCCCTTGCAGCGCTGCATCACATCCTCACATCCTGCACACAATGTCGCACAATGTCCTGACGTTGCATGGGGACCCCTCAAAACACCCCCCCTTCAAAATAAAGATTGGGGGGCCATGGTGCCTCAGACCGCAGGAGCCGGTGCCCTTGGTTCGGATAGTTAAACTTGTAGTGTTGATGTGCCCTATTGTTATTTCTGTATATTATTTCTGAAATGTTCCAAGCCCTAGTTCTCTGAGGGTTTGTTCCTTTTAATGTGAAGAGATTCCACCTTCCCCATAGGTGTACAAAAATCACAGGGAGTGAGAATCCAGTTTGGATAATCCCTCAAGAAGGGGAGATAGAACCCAGTGCTTTCAAAATAAACAGCCTAACTTTACTCTTTTTTTAGCAATTCCTCTTCCAAGAAATAGTAATTTTAAATGTCAAGGAATGGTTCTCTGAATCTTTCCCCGCTGTGCTACGTTGTCACTTCCTGTGAGGGTGGTAGGAAGTGCCTCTTATTCTTCTGTCCTTGTCTGATGACGCCTGGAGACTTGCTTATTTTTACACGTGAGTGGTCTCGCTTAACTCAGCCGAGGCCTCAGGGCTTGTCCCTAAAGATTTCAAGCTCCATTGATGTAAATGTCTCGTGCAGGCAATTCCTGAGGTTCCTACCCTATCTCCTACAACATCATCCGTCCTTAATTTCATCTGTATGCTCCGTTGATGAAGGAGAACATGATTTAGCTGGATAGTCCCATTTATATATTTCAAAGTTCTAATTCTGGTATCTTAAGTTCTTTTCAGTTTCTCAAAGGGCTTGTTGTTGTGGTTGTTTAGTCATTTAGTCGTGTCCGACTCTTCGTGACCCCATGGACCAGAGCATGGCAGGCACTCCTGTCTTCCACTGCCTCCCGCAGTTTGGTCAAACTCATGCCGGTAGCTTCGAGAACACTGCCCAACCATCCTCAGTAGCATGTTGGACGCCTTCCGACCTGAGGGGCACATCTTCCAGCGTCAAAACTTTTATATGCCTGTTGTCTTTGTCCATGGAGTTTTCTTGGCAAGGATACTGGAGTGGCTTGCCAGTTCCTGCTCCAGGTGGATCACGTTTGGTCAAAACTCTCCACTATGACCTGTCCATCTTGGGTGGCCCTGCACGGCATAGCTCATAGCTTCTCTGAGTTCTTCAAGCCCCTTCGCCACGGCAAGGCAGTGATCTTGAAGGGATTTCAACATAACAATTTATCCAAAAATACATCATCCACATCCCCCCCATTTCCCCTCCCCCCCTAAAAAGGGGGGGAACCCTCCCCTCCCCCCCAGACTTCCCTCAGCTCCTCTCTCTGGTTTATCAACATATGTTGTTTTCCGCATGTTACAAAACTGTACAGATCCTTAATTTATCTATCTAGATGTTGTCAATAAAAAGTTTGTGAATGTTTATTCAAAACCTGCCAAGGAGTCCAGTTCATTTTGTTGTTTCTTTAAGTGCTTTGCAAAGGGTTCCCATTCATCTTTAAAATCACAGTTATCCTTGTCATGTAATTTGTGTCAGTTTTGCCAGTTCTGCGTAATCCATCAGTTTCTCTTGCCACAGTTCTTTAGTCGGGATTTCCTCGTTCTCCCATCCTTGTGCTATTAAGACTTTTGCCACCGTTGCTTTTTATTTTTTTTATTGTGGTTTGATGTACTGTAGTTTTATGGGTAATATAGTGTGATTTTAATACACAAATGTTCTCTGCCCTTCAGGCGAAGAGTGGTTTATAAGCATCTATAACAAATAAAGGAATAAATAAACTCCTTTACTGTATATCTTTTCATGCAGAAGGTACCAGGCTAGGGTTAGAGTAGGGGTGTGAGAAGGCATCACTTTCCATTTTGCCCCTGAATTCATAGCATGCAGTGGTGTTTCTGTTCAGCTGCGGTTTGCCCTCTACCAAAAAAACCCTTCCACATAGAACCATAGAATTGTAGAGTTGGAAAGCCCCCCCCCCCCCGTCATCTAGTCCAACCCACTGTAATGCAGGAATCCTGCACACAGCACATATTTTTCAGCAGTGGTTAATTTGGAGGAAGAGCGACCTGATTGCTATTACTAATTGTCTTTCACTGATTTCCTGTTGTGCATTTCTAATGGACTGTGTGTTTTTTTAATGGGTTTTATGTATCCTTATCTACCTGTTTCTGTTGTAAACCATCTTGTGTTCTGTTCAAAGGATGGTATAGAAATAACCTAAGTAAATAAGTAAAAATGGCTGCCATTTCCTCTGTTGTGCCCCCCACATAGGTTGGTAACTGAGCGCTAGGCTTTGGTAACATTGAGATTACATTGCTGCATCTGGGGCTTCCCTTAGGCTTGACCTGGTAGCTGCAGCTGGTGCAGAAGGCCACAGCTTGGTTGTTGACTGTGAAAAAAGCACACCAAGAACTCGGGCCAATGTAAGTTTCAATAGTGGGAGTGGTCCCTACTCACAAGTCAGTAGTCAATAGTAACAAAAACTAATCCATTCAGAAGTATGCATTCTGACAAGAATTACAAACTCAAATAGAGATTACAAACTCTAACAGAGATTACAAACTCAAACTCATAAAGATATGTATAACACAATAATTCGTTACAAAGATTTTCTCTTTTTCACTCGACAATAATGTTGATCCTTATCATTTATCAGCTTGCAGATGGAGACTCTGTTTCAATCATAGAGCAGAAGTCAATTATGGATTAGAAACCAGGACGGGGCCCTGTTTTAATGTATTCACCTTCATCAGCTAATTTTTAAAGGGTTGTGTAAGTTTGAAGACTTTCTGATAAATATATCGTGTTATTTTCTATGTTTCTCAGGGATAACAACTACGTGTGGGTATATCAACGTATATCTTGAGCTTTTCTGTGCGTTTTTGGTTGTTGACTGTATCATCATCTCAACACCATAAAACACCTCTGCTGAGGGAGCTACTGACAACTGGCTACTGATATGCTGCATTTAAATCCTAAGCAGCTCAGGAACAGGTTACCCTAAGGGACCTCACACCATATATCCCAGCTGTAATCTTCAGATAGGGTACCAATGTGTACTTAAGTTTGTTCTAGAACCCAGGCTTTTAGAGTTGCCGCTCCAGCCCTCTGGAATGGGTTCCCTGCTGTAATTAGATTATTGATGGCATGTTGATATTTAGGTAGTAACTGAAGATGTTTTTGTTTAAGAAGATTTTCCCTGAAGTGGGACCCAGTCTTTTTTATGGAATATTGACTGTTTAATTGTAGAAATGGTGTCACTGTTTTTAGTTTATTGACTCGATATCTTTTGCATTTTAGCTTATCTTATTTCAGACTGCTTCCGTTGCTTTGGGCTGTGAAGCGGTTTATAAATCTGCAAATAAATGAGAATAGATAACTTTGGGCTTTGTCTAAGCTGGAACTGAATCAGACTAAGCTGAAATGGCTGAAATGTGTGTGTGTGTGTGTGTGTGTGTAATCTCAACATGGCTGTATAGTGATTATGAAGGTTAAAAAACTTGTGGCGACGAAGCTTTTCAAAATGGGTATAAGTGGATGGCCCAGTTGTGAAGAATGGAACTTGTTTGAGTCTTTGAACAACAACCACTTTGAGCTTGTGGTGGACTTGTGGCATTAATGGTGACTTGTGGAGTAATAATAATAATTTCATTATTTATATCCCACCCACCTGGCTGGGTTCCCCCAGCCACCCTGGGAGGCTTACAATGCATAAAAAAATTGTAAAACATTGGAAATTTTTAAAAAATCCAGATACAGGGTTGCCTTCAGATGTCTTCTAAAAGTCAGATAGGGTGGATCTATGCTTGGAAGAGCAGTTGCCTGTGTTTCCTCTTCTGATTGTGCTTTTAAAGTGAGGAAGTTGAAGTGTCTATCCATGGCAATGAACCGTAATGGCAATTTGGTACCTCTGTTCTCTGAGGTTGCGTGTCACTGAATACCAGTAACTATAGCAGGAGAGAGCTCTTGGCCACCACAACCTGCTTCCTAGAGGGATCTGAGTGGCCACTGTGGGAGCAGGATTGTGGGGCAGTAAGGCTCTAGCAGATCCCCTCACCATTCTCCAAAAGTAATTTCAAACTGCAATTACTTGAGTTCCAGCAACTAGTGACAAAGATGGAGTTTGACTGCCAGGCTTTTACATTGCTGTGACATACCCTGTGACCTTCTGGTCTGTCGTACAAAAATGAATGCACCTCTCTTTCTCTCAGAGTCCACGATGTTGTAGGAGGATGGAACGTATGTTATTTTCTTCTTTATGACACATTCCAGGAACTTAAATCACATTTCAATAAAGTTGCCATCTGCTGTTGCACTACAGCTTCCATCGTCGCTGACCATGCTAGCTTAAGGCTGATGGGAGTTGTAGTCCAGTAACTTCTAGAGGATCACAGCTTCTCTCCCCCTTGCTATAAAGGAAATGTTCTCATTGACAAATTCTTGGCTGGTTTAGGAGCTTTGGGAAGCAGAATCCCAGCCTCCTCCCCACTTTCTAAAAGGCTGAGAGATACCCTTGGGCATTCAGCTAAATGCAGTCTAAATTAAAAGACTTGCCTTGTAAATAAAGGATAAACTGGCTCAAATAAATCTGACAGCAGTGAATGTTAGCACAACTGAAGATCCATGTACATAGGTGGTAAATAAGAAAATAAACTATATTACAAAGGGAGGGAAACAGTGTGCAAACAGCTGCAGCCCAGACAGTGATAAAGGTAAGCAAGAAACTGCATTGTGCTTTGTGTCCCCTTTCCAGCACTGCTATTTAATGCACCAAAATATAATCTCACGTGAACGTTTTGGGTAAAGCCCTGATATTCGCCACACTTTATAGGTGTCATATGGGGTGAATGAATGGTACATGTACAAGACTGGACCAAGGCATTCTGCTGCCTGAGGCAGATTAGCAAACAGTGGCCCTCTGCTAATCTCATGTGTCAAAATAAGTCAACTGGCCTCAGGTACAGTTTTTTAATTCAATCTCTATACTGTACCACCCTTCATCTGAAGATCACAGGTGGTTTACAATATAAAAGCACAGAAATACGCACCATAATAACAAACAGAAACAATACCCCTCCACCCCAGTTTAAGAGGACATAGATAGATTAGTTAGCCAGAGGCATGGGAGGAGAGGAATGTTTTTGCTTGGTGCCTAAAGATATGTACTGAAGGCACTCGGTGAGTCTTCCTGGGGAGAGCATTCCACAAACAGGGAGCCACCACAGAAAAGGCCCATTCTTGTGTTGCCACCCTCCAGACCTCTCATGGAGGAGGCACACAAAGAATGGCCTCAGATGATAAATACTGAACCCAGGTCGGTTTATACGGGGAGATACGGTCCTTGAGGTATTGCAGTCCTAAGCCGTTTAAGGTTTTATCGGTCAAAACCAGCACTTTGATGGATAGGCGGATGGGAAAGTCATTAAAGGAAACAACATTTCCATAATATTGTTTGTGTCTTGAATTCTATTTAGAACTTTCATATATTTTGTAACTTTCTCCTTTAGTACCACAGCCCATAACTTTTGTCTCCATAAGGGAAGTTCGCTAAATTTTGCCCGTGTTGTGCCACCAGCTGTGGGGCTGCCACAAGTAGGAATCTGATTAGTTCTTTAGAATGTGACTCCTTTTGCTGTCCGTGGAAAACAGGCAATATAGCAAAACTGGAGTGTTTCGTAATGAGACTTATTTTGTTGACTACTTCTACCCAAAACATCCACCACATATGCAATGCTGTCCTGATCCCTGTGTACCCTCAGCTACAAAGAAAGGGAAGAAGATGTATACATTGAGCCGATACAGAAATCTGGAGAACTGAATTTAAGATTGGAAAATGAGAAACTGAGGAAAAACAAAATCAACATTTTTAGCTGAGCCCTGCCTCCATAACCAGAGACAGCAATGCTTCTGAATACCAGTTGCTGGTATTCTTAAAACAGATTTGTTCATTCCTAATCCCGTCCGGGACTAATTGGACTATTGGACTAATTTTCTGATTGCACAGCCCTTTATTTACATGGATGAGCATTCAGAGATTTGATTCCCCCCCCCTTGAAATAAGAAATGGCACGGTCCATGTTACCACCTGCTTCTGCTGCACATGTGGACCAGGCCTCCATATCAAACAGCTTTGTATGTTCATTCATATATTCATTGTTTGCTGCTGAAAGCAGTGTAGAAACCCTCCTGGCACTTCAGCAGCTTTTGTCCTTGGCTGCTTTCAATCCTTCCTTTTCATTCTTGTTGGTGTTTTTCTTTCCCTTCAGAGCAGGGAAGGAGAGGATGGTTTTATACAGCCCAGCTCCTTGGCTCCCACTTAAAGCTCTGCTCAAGTGTTTCTCCTGACCTTTGCCATGATGGTTTGACAGCAATCTTGCACGCCCCCAGGCAGTTCTGCACAGCTGCATAGGCAGTGGCTCTATGTAAATACCCGGTCCTTCCATCGATGACCTCATTTTTTTTGGCATAATAGCAACCCAAAGTGCTTAACACAGGTTGAGGGAGGGTGTTTTGTTCTAGAGTTCCATTTTGGCCATAGCTTTGGGTGTGTGTTTGTGTGTCTCTTGCCCTTTACTTCAGATGCGTGCGTCAAGATATTTTGTTTTCTTCAATATATTGACTCTGTACCTGGCATGGGAAGAAAACAAATAGATTCTGCCACGAAACCTGAAAAGCCAGGAAGAGAAGGTCAGGCTGCAGCTTGGAGGGGGGTCCTTAGCAAAGTGCCCTCTGGTGAGATGACCTCCGTATAGAAGCTATATTCTGTCTCCACAGTGGGAGGCCTCTGAATGTCAGTCGCTGGGAATCACAAGTGGTAAGAGTGCTGCTCTCAGATCCTGCTCTTGGGCTTCTCACAGATATCTGGTTGGCCACTGTGAGAACAGGATGCTGGACTAGATTAGCTTCGGATTACTGGATTGCAGAGAGTTGGACTAGATGACCCTTGCAACTTCCAACTCTACAGTTCCATGTGAGGTAGAACAGAGTGTGAGTTGGAGTTACTGATTCCTGTGAAGTGCCACTGGTGCCTTCCATTTTAAACTGCCTAGGTCTGGGCAGGAAAGACATCCACGGGAAGCTACCTTATACAGTGGTACCTCGCAAGACAAATGCCTCGCAAGACAAAAAACTCGCAAGACGAAAGGGTTTTTGGTTTTTTGAGTTGCTTCACAAGACGATTTTCCCTATGGGCTTGCTTCGCAAGACGGAAACGTCTTGCAAGTTTGTTTCCTTTTTCTTAACACTGTTAATACAGTCGCGACTTGACTTCGAGGAGCAACTCATAGAACGTGGTGTGGTAGCCTTTTTTGAGGTTTTTGAAGACTTTGGTATTTTTGAAGCTTTTCCAAAACTTTTCCGAAACCGTGCTTCGCAAGACGAAAAAAATCGCAAGACGAAAAAACTCGCGGAACGAATTAATTTCGTCTTGCGAGGCACCACTGTACAGTGGTACCTCAGTCTAAGAACAGTCCTGTTAACGAGTGCTTCGGGCAATGCACTCTGCAAAACCGGAAGTAGGTATTCCGGTTAGTGAACTTTGCCCCGGAAGACGAACAGAAGCCGAATGGTGGAAGGGCACTGGAGATGGAGAGGCCTCATTGAGAAAACGCGCCTCGGTTTAAGAACGCTTTCGGTGTAAGAACAGACTTCCAGAACAAATACAGTTCGTAAATGGAGGTACCACTGTACAGTCATACCTCTTGTGATGTTCGGTTCAGGTTACGTCTTTTCAGGTTGCGTCCTGTGGCGACCTGGAAGTACCGGAAAGGGTTACTTCCGGGTTTCGCTGCTTGCGCATGTGTAGATGCTCAAAATGACGTCATGCACATGCGCAGAAGCGGTGGATTGTGACCTGCGCATGCGCAGAAGCAGCGAATCGTGACATGCGCACGCGCAGACGCAGCTTGCATTCTGCTCAGGTTGCGAATGGGGCTCCGGAACGGATCCCGTTTGCAACCAGAGGTACCACTGTACTGAGTCAGAGCACTGGTCCGTCCAGTCCACTGTTGTCTACCCCAGGGATAGATAACCTCAGGCAGGGCTGGCCCAGCCATTGGGTAAAGTGAGGTTACTGCCTCAGGTGACAGAAGACCCTGAGGCAGCACCCCGTGGCTTGCCCTGCCACCTCCGCCAGTGGTGGAGAAGCCAGCGCCAATTTTGGATGAGATCGTGTCCATTTCAGGTGAGATCTCATCCCAAATCGACGTGATCTTGCCCCAAATTTGTGCTGGTGGCAGTGATGTTTCTCTGCAAGCAGCAGATGCGACAGATTGTGTGGTGTAGGGTGCGGTGGCAGTGTAGGCGGTGGCGGTGGCGGGTATGGTGCTGGCAGCAGCAGACCCAACTGAAGGGCAGGGCGGCGCTTCTCTTCTTGCCCCAAGCAGCAGAACAGGACATACCACCACTGGCCTCTGGTCTGGGGGCCAACCTCAGACTTCTTCCTGGGACACATCAGGGCACACGCCCCTCACCAGCCCTACCTCATGCTCCCCCCATGAGTAGCTTTGCCTGGCTGTGCTGTGTCCTTGATCTCTAGTAATGATTCATACTTGCCTGGACAGAGAAAAGAAAGGAGCCTGCAATTGTGTGTAGAAGCTGACCTCCTGTTTGCATTGTGGCCTCATCCACTTCTGCTTTCAGCCTGCAGCCCTCAAGGTTGCCAAAATGGGAGTGCAGCCCTTGATCTGCAAAAGATTCCTCACCCAGTCTATGCTGACTGGGAGCAGCTCTCTAGGGTTAAAGGCCTGGAGGTGCTGGGGTGTTGGGGACTGAACCTAGACCTTCTTCACATAAAGCCAATACTCTGACACTGAGCTATGACCCTTCACTGGACATCCCCTGTGATGGAGATGCTTTGGGTGTGACTTACTCTTTCCTAGTTCACGGCTTGGGAAGTTTCCGGGTGCAGATATGTTTTCAGAGAGAGCGGTAACTGGATTTTCTCTCTCTCTCTCTTTTTACAACTTCTAATTCTTGAGTCAGTTACAGTGGTACCTCGGGTTAAGTACTTAATTCTTTCCAGAGGTCCGTTCTTAACCTGAAACTGTTCTTAACCTGAAGCACCACTTTAGCTAATGGGGCCTCCCGCTGCTGCCGCGCCGCCGGAGCATGATTTCTGTTCTCATCCTGAAGCAAAGTTCTTAACCCGAGGTACTATTTCTGGGTTAGCGGAGTGTGTAACCTGAAGTGTATGTAACCTGAAGCTTTGTAACCCGAGGTACCACTGTATAGCCCCTTGAACAAAATCTTTAGAAAGCTGTATGAAAGTCGGAAGAGAGATTTGGATAATCATTTGTTTTGAAGGGCAGATCCATGCCATATATTTAAAGCACAATCGATGCCCATTTAAAGCACATGACTTCCCCCAGAGAATCCTGGGAACTGTAGTTTCCCCTCACAAAGCTACAATTCTGAGCCCGCTTAATGAACTACAGTTCCCAGGATTCCTTTGCAGGGGGATTCGTGAGCTTTGAATGCATGGTGTATATCTGCTAGAAATTCAACATTTATTCTTTTCTTCTTTGGGGGCGGCGGAAGGTGGAAGGGGAGCAAATGTGCCTTCATGCACCAGATGTGCTGCTCTTCTATTTTTAGCTCCATCATAGTTTTCCTTTGTGGTTTTAAATGCTGATGCCTCTCCAGTTTCTCTTATTATTTAATGCTCCAATCTAGCCCTTGTATTGAGACTCATGCTTAAAATACACAGGCAATTTTTGCTTCTCCTTTTCGCATTAAGAGGTCGAAAGCATCAGGCATATCTCAAAAAGGGCAGGAAAAGTGAACCCCAGGCTTCTAGAAACACCACAGCCTTTCTCCCAGATCTTTCCCAGGGGTAGCTAATGTAGTGCCCACCAGATGTTTTGGACTACAATTCCCATCTACTCTGACCTTTGTTGGCTGGGTCTGCTGGGAGCTGGAGTCCAGCAACCTTGTTGTTGTTGTTTGTACCACTTAATGCCAAAATAGGTTTCTAAGAAGGAGTGTACCATTATCGTCATAAGCAACATATAAATAACTGATGTGTCACTTGATGCCAAAATAAGCTTCTAAGCCAGGCATTCCCAACCTGCGGCCCTCCAGATGTTAAGGCCTACAACTCCCATGATTCCTAGCTAACAGGACCAGTGGTCAGGGATGATGGGAACCGTAGTCCAAAACATCTGGAGGGCCGAAGGTTGCGGGTGCCTATTCTAAGCAGTTTTCAAAGTATAAAAGCCAGTTAAGGTAAAGGTAAAGGGACCCCTGACCATTAGGTCCAGTCGTGGCCGACTCTGGGGTTGCGGCGCTCATCTCGTTTATTGGCCGAGGGAGCCGGCGTACAGCTTCTGGGTCATGTGGCCAGCATGACTAAGCCGCTTCTGGCGAACCAGAGCAGCGCACGGAAATGCCGTTTACCTTCCCGCCAGAGCGGTACCTATTTATCTACTTGCACTTCGAAGTGCTTTTGAACTGCTAGGTTGGCAGGAGCAGGGACCGAGCAACTGGAGCTCACCCCGTTGTGGGGATTCGAACCGCCGACCTTCTGATCGGCAAGTCCCAGGCTCTGTGGTTTAACCCACAGTGCCACCCACGTCCCTAAAAGCCAGTTACACAAATATTAAAATATAAACACCCACAATTTAAATACACCAAAATAACACTTTAAATCAGGCTTCCTCAAGCTTGGTCCTCCAGATGTTTTGAGACTACAATTCCTATCATCCCTGACCACTCGTCCTGCTAGCTATGGATCATGGGAGTTGTAGGCTGAGGTTGAGGAAGCCTGCTTTAAAACAACCCAGGAAGCTCAGGTCTAGAGATGTCCAGCATCAGGTATCCAGTGCATCGTCACATTTGTTTCTGTAAGATGAGTTGTAGTTATTGAGGCCTGAGGATGTGGACCAAGTTGCTTGTGGCTATCTGTTCCTCTCCTTCCCTTCTTGACTCTTGCCCACCCTAGCTTGTTCATCTTAAGTCTGGGGCCAGGTGATTAACACATCCCTGTATGGGCAGGGTGTGGAATCAGGAGAGCAGCTTAGACAGTTTTTAAAGAGGATTGGGCAAATTTATGGAGTATAAGGCTATCAATGCCTACTAATCCTAATGGTTATCTACTACCTTCAGAATCAGAGGCAACATTTCTCTAAAATATCAATAACTAGGCAACAGCAACAGCAGAGGGCTATTACCCTTGTGTCCTGCTTGTAGACTTCTTAGAGGTATCTGTTTGGTGTCTGTAATGTAGGAGTTGCCAGGGTGTGCAGACCCTCCAAGTGTCCCTATTTTCCAGGGATAGTCCCAGATTTAAATAATTTTTATTAAATTTTCCATTTTAACAATCCAATCAAATCACATGAAGTATTCCAAATTATACAAATACATATCATATAATCCAAATATTCTGCCAAATTATAAATTTTTGTTGGGGCTTCCCATGCTTCAAGTTCAGTGGGGTTCCAATTATCTTATGTTTCTACTGCCTGGAGTTTCCAATAGTTCCTTCTTCAAATCTTCCTGTTGTTATCCTTCGGGACGGTCCCAGATTTACAGAAGCCATCTCAGTTTCTGATTTGATCCTGGAATGTTCCACTTTTCTCCCTATTTTCATTGGAGAAATGTTGGAGGGTGTGGAGTCAAGAAGATAAGTAACTATACAACCTTGAGAAGACATCTGAAAGCAGCCCTGTACTGTATAGGGATTTTTTAAAACAAAACAAAACTTCAATATGTTTTTCTATATGTTGAAAGCTGTCCAGAGTGGCTGGGGCAACCCAGTTAGATAAGTAGGGAATAATAATAATAATAATAATAATAATAATAATAATAATAATAATGAGACAGGGCATCCCTGTTTCATCAGGTAAATGTTGGAGGCCATGGGTGTGCTTCCCAGGACCTCCTCTGGCACTAGTGGAAGGTCTCAGTAAATAAACCTTCAGAAATCCACACTGAGAGTGCTTGCATTTCCTGCTCACTTCCTGTTTGCTGTGGTTTGCCCTCTCCCACATGCCATTTTGTGTAATACGACACCTTCATGGCAGCCATTTTGGAATGGAGCCCACAGGAAAATTCCAACTGTGCCCACTGGTCTGAAAAGGTCGGTGACCCATGCTTTATAGGTTTAAATAAGCCTAGACTAAAATAGACCTTTGGTCCAATCTCGAAAGGCTTATATTTGTTTGTTGTCTGGACTTCAGAGTCTCCTTCCCTCCCCACACCCCTGCTGTTTTTAGTTCTTTCTTCTTCTTCTTCTTTTAAAAAAGAAAATCGATTTTTCATTGATTTTGTTTTATTATCTTCGAGTCACTTTGCAGGTTTGGTACAGGGCCGAGAAACAGTAGATAAATATTTTATCTCAATAAATGAGTTGTGCTTCTCACCTGAGAGGGGATGAGTCATTACCTGACCAGCTGGTTCACTGGCTGAGGCGGCGGGGTGAGGGTTCTCATCTAAAGTGAAATTTTTAAGGTGAACTTGACATTTCTAGTTTTGAACAAAATATCGGTGAAAAATTTCCATGGACCTAGTAGGGACATAGAAAATTGCCCTCTACTGAATTATACCATTGGTCCATCTAGCACAGTACTGTCCACACTGACTGGCAGAAACTCTCCAGAGATATTCTTAGTCCTACCTGGGGATGCTGAGGATTGAACCTGAGACCTTCTGCATCCAAAGCCAATGTTCTGTGCAAAGAGCTGTGGCCCTTCTACCATATGGTGAATGTAGGAAACCGCTTTATAACTGAGTCAGGCTATGAGTTCATCTAACTCAACCCAACATAGTGCCTTCTACATGTTCCTTGACTTGTTCCACATTGTTCCAGAGTGGCCAATAGTCAGGGATGATGACATCTGTTTCAACAGCTGGTTATTGGTCTACCCTAACCAGCAGCATCTCTCCAGGGTTGCAGGCAGGAGACATTTCTAGCCCAACCTGGAAATGCTGGGGATTGGACCTAGGACATTTGGCTTGCAAGACCGATGCTGTAGCACTAAGCTATGACCCTTCCCCAAATGTATTTACCAACTAAAGGAGAATCTTTATGCAAGGCTGGGGCTATGGGAGGAGGAAGACCCTGTTGGTGTGTTAATCCCTCCAGGATTTTAGACTAGGATCCTCTGTAGTGAAACTTGGACCTTCTGCATATAAAGCAGATGATCTTCCACTGAACTATGGTCCTCCCCAATGGTGAAGGTGACTTCTTTTTTGAAACAAAAAATAAAAACCCACCATTTCAGGTGTGTGTGCCACTTCAGTACACCCCTAAAGCTGGATTCTTCTTTGCGCTTCATGACCTGGGCTGCTGTTGTTTAGTCGTTTAGTCATGTCTGACTCTTCGTGACCCCATGGTCCAGAGCACGCCAGGCTCTCCTGTCTTCCACTGCCTCCCACAGTTTGGTCAAACTCATGCTGGTAGCTTCGAGAACACTGTCCAACCATCTCGTCCTCTGTCGTCCCCTTCTCCTTGTGCCCTCCATCTTTCCCAACATCAGGGTCTTTTCCAGGGAGTCTTCTCTTCTCATGAGGTGGCCAAAGTATTGGATCCTTAGCTTCAGGATCTGTCCTTCCAGTGAGCACTCAGGGCTGATTTCCTTCAGAATGGACGGGTTTGATCTTCTTGCAGTCCATGACCTGGGCTGCTTGACATCAACGTGCAAGAGCCCAGTGTCTTGCTTTCTCATTAACTCTGCATATTCCCAGTGCCTCCGCTCCTGGATTGGAATTCAGAGCTGTTAAAAAAAATACAACCCAGAAGGGTTCAGTTATCACTTCAAGGGAGATATGCTAATATCCATGATTTAATTAGTGCACCTCAGTCAAAGCTTGTACGCCTACAGCACCTTTTTACATAACCCAAACACTTGAGTCCTCATTATTCCATTATATATTTTGAACATTTCATAAATGTTCCCTCTCTGCCTAGGAGGGTCTCTTGGCTGTGTTCATTATGCCATCAGCCAAACAGAGCAATAAAGATGAAGCGCTCCCTCTTTTCCACCAGCCCCTGCAATTAGCGTAAAGTTGGATTCCTTCTCTTTCCAAGAACTGGAAACTGGAAATGGTTTCCACGGAATGATGCTCAGAGAATGGTAGAAAATTGGCAAGTCAGGAGGGGCATTTGAGCAAGCTGCACTACCCAGGACTGCATCTCCCAGACTTTGGGGAGCTGAACTTTGGGAAGCTCCGAAAATGGTGAATTCCATGCTAGGGATCATTAGGAAAGGAATTGAAAATCACACCACCAATTGCATGCCATGACAACAAATTGATGACATTTAGAATGCTGAGTGAAGTTCTGGTCTCTGACTATCAAGGATGCTTGTGCTCCACCCACACTGTGGTGTGTTGATATCCCCCCCCCCTTTCTTCCAATGCCGTCAAAATTGGTCAGGTCAAAAAATTGCTTGGGTAGCCAGATCGGTGCTTTTGAATTATGGTGCTGGAGGAGACTCTTGAGAGTCCCATGGACTGCAAGAAGATCAAACCTCTCCATTCTGAAGGAAATCAGCCCTGAGTGCTCACTGGAAGGACAGATCCTGAAGCTGAGGCTCCAATACTTTGGCCACCTCATGAGAAGAGAAGACTCCCTGGAAAAGACCCTGATGTTGGGAAAGATGGAGGGCACAAGGAGAAGGGGACGACAGAGGACGCGGTGGTTGGATAGTGTTCTTGAAGCTACCAGCATGAGTTTGACCAAACTGCGGGAGGCAGTGGAAGACAGGAGTGGCTGGCGTGCTCTGGTCCAGGGGGTCACAAAGAGTCGGACACGACTAAATGACTAAACAACAACAAGCCAGATCGCACTCTCCAAACTGGTGGCCAGCCACCCCTGTTTTAGAGGCATCCACAGAGGAGTTTCTAAGAATATTAACAGCTGGGTCTGAGGTACCCTGGTTGTTCAAGCCTTCAAGGATTAAGGGCAGCACATTGAGTAATGTGACTTCATTGTTCTCGATATAACCTTTTGTGTCTGGGTGTTTTTTATTGTTTTGTAAGCTGCTTTGAGTAATTGTAAACAGAACAGAACTGGTGGGTGGACATAAATGATGATTTGCCAATTACAAACAAACAAACTAGGTACTTTTTTTTTTACTTTAAATTGTGGCCCTCCAGATGTTGAACTAGAACTGCCCTTGCCGCTGACGACAATTGACAATGCCAGCTGTGGCTGATGGGAGTTGCAGCCCAGCAACATCTGGAGAGCCACCAGTGAAATCAAGATTGACATAGTCCATACCTGGAATGGTAATGGGAACCCGCAGGCACCTATCTCGCATTACAGCTCTGCTTCGTTTCTGGCTCCTTCCGCTTCCAAAAAGTGTTAATTCATATGCCCATTACGAGAGCCTAATGGTAGCATGCATTTTGGCTCAATTCCCTTCATTTCTTCAGCCAGCAGATAAAACTGTATTATGGTGCCTAAGTAAATGCTAACTCGATTAATTATGTGATGGAGCTAAATTACTGCAGCATTTAGGGTTGTGATATTTTTAATTATACCAAACCCATAACATTCAGAGTTAGGGTTTTGCTGGCCGCTGCGGCTCTGCTTCTTCCTTGCACTGAAGAAGGATTGGATCCTGTTAGGAACACACCTGTTGCAAGTCATGAAGCACAAGCAGCTCTGTTGTTTCAGTAGGCTGCACTGTGCCCCTAGCGAAGAGGGGGGCACCGTAACAATGACCAAGAGTGGAAGGTGAGAGCCTCAGAGGTGCCAAATTTTGGCAGCCCACGGGACGCCGCTGAAATGTTAAATCCCAAAGTGTGCCACTGATGCAGATCCACCCGGTGACTAAATGAGACCCGCTGAGACCATAAAACACCAGTCCTGAAAGATCTTCATTGGCTCCCAGTACGTTTCCGAGCACAATTCAAAGTGTTGGTGCTGACCTGTAAAGCCCTAAACGGCCTCGGTCCTGTATACCCGAAGGAGCGTCTCCACCTCCATCATCCAGACAGGACACTGAGATCCAGCGCTGAGGGCCTTCTGGTGGTTCCCTCCCTGCGAGAAGTGAGGTTACAGGGAACCAGGCAGAGGGCCTTCTCGGTAGTGGCACCTGCCCTGTGGAACCAGCAGATGTCAAGGCAATAAACAACTATTTTACTTTTAAAAGACACATGAGAAGTTTTTAATGTCTGATGCTTTATTGTTTTTGATATTTGGTTGGAAGTTGCCCAGTGTGGCTGGGGAGACCCAGTCAGATGGGTGGGGTATACATAATAAATTATTTATTATTATTATTATATTTCGGGTTTCCAGATCTCATAGCGGATGCTTGGTCCTCGTTCTCAACTGGGGTGGCAAACGTGTATCGGGGTGGACCTCAGTAATCTTTTGGAATGTGCTGCCCTGTGCAAGGCCATAACATGGCACCCTCAAATGGACCTTCTCAATTGTGGCTCTTCTCAATTTTGTTCCCCCTTTGGGCACCTTGTGTGGCAGAACTGCCCACGCCACTCTAAATCCAGCACTGCATGTGTTTGGCTATAGGAACTGAACCAGACCATTGGTCTATCTAGGTCTGTATTATCTACACTGACTGGCAGCAGAGGTGGGAGATAGTCCCAGCCCTACCTAGAGATGTCAGGGATTGAACCTGGGACCTTCTGCATGCAAGGCAGGCGCTCTACCACTTCAGACTACATGGAGAAGGTGTTGGTGCTGTGGGTCCCTGATTTGTATAAATGAATGTACCTCTCATGCAATAAAATTCCCTCCATGGAAAACTAAGCACCAGGGAAGGAGAAGCTGATGAACGAACCCTGTCTTAGATTGCTACTTACCTATTCATTTATTTTTATATATTGTTTGTCACACGGACTGCAACAATAAGAAATACAACAGTACAAAACAAATGCAAAATGCTATATAATTAAAATCTGACAACCACCAGCTTATCACTCCAATCACATTTACTTGCTAGCACATTTACTTACTTCCCATTTTTACCTAATTTGCACTACTTGGGTACTTTTCAGTGGGAGGTGATAAAGTATGTCATTTTACCTTTTTTGGGGGGGGGTATTGAGTATTTTAGAGTGTTACCTCTGTTCTATAAAATGCATCAAAGCGAGTAATCATAAGAGGGACAAAACAACAACAATAACAAAATGAAAAACCTCTCTCTGCAGATATCCTATGCCTTAAACACAATTCTGTGTGAAATATGTCTTTTGCTTTTTCCTGAAACTGACTTCCATACAATGCTAGTTAGGATCTGGTGTTAAGAAGACAGGATTTTCCAGGCACTTGGCCACTGCAAATTGTCATTGGGCTAGTTCACACATGGATGCCATCGTACGATGCTCTGAGTGTCCTTATTACCCGATGTTAACTTCCAGCATATCAATTCTTAACGAAACAAAGATTGGCCAATGGTCTGGCTCCATATAAGGAAGCTTGATATTGTTCCTTGCTCTGAGTGTCCTTATTACCCGATGTTAACTTCCAGCATATCAATTCTTAACGAAACAAAGATTGGCCAATGGTCTGGCTCCATATAAGGAAGTTTGATATTGTTCCTTGCCAGCTCACCTTTCTTTCTTTTCCCCCTTTCTTTTTAAAAAGCGGTGCAATTTCCCCCCTGGCTTTGATCTTATGCTGCTTTTATTTCTCCCACCTCATTTACTTCCCATTCTTTTGATTTCTCTCTCGTTCCTGTTTCTCTCGGCGCCTCCCTGCAAGGCTGTGTAGGCAGGTGAATTCCAGCTTTTCGCAAATGTCACCCACACAGCTACTCCCCCCCCCCCCTCACAACCACACACACACACTTCATGTCTCTGGAGCGGTGTGATGCACAGTGGGTGAAGCAGGGAGTGCGAGTTCTCTTGCATCTGACACTCAGAACTGCCAGCTCTAATTGGTATAAACCTGACAATGCAAGGAGGCCTGAGTTTACATTCAAGTGGGGTAGGGATGGCTTTGCCTAGTTATGCTTCTGAGATCATTGCAGCTGCTTCTGTAATTGCGTCTCCTGCACTCAGCCAAGGAACCCTGCATTTAATCTCGCCACTTTCGTTGTAGCCTTGTGCATTGGCACTAAGAATATATCTCCGCTAAAAAATGTAAATGAATGATTGGGATCTGCAGACCAGATTCTGTCCCCAAACCAATTTGTGCACCTACCTCCCGCCCCCAGTGGGCCTGTCAAATGTAACTGAGATATGGGGAGAGTTTTGCTTTCAGTTCTTCTTGCAAGGGGAAGAAGCAGCATGTATATCCTATAATCTTTCTGTATGGTATCCTGTGACACTGCTTGGTTATGCTCAGCCTCACTGCTCAGAGGCAATGATGCTTGTGAATGTCAGTTTGCAGGAAGTCACGGGAGTGGTGAGTGCTTTTGTGCTTGTGGGTTTCTCAAAGGCATCTGGTTGGCTACTGTGAAGAGAAGAATAGGAAGAGTTTGGATTTGATAGCCCACTTTTTCACTACCTGAAGGAGTCTCAAAGTGGCTAACATTCTCCTTTCCCTTCCTCCCTCACAACAAACACTCTGTGAGGTGAGTGGGGCTGAGAGACTTCACAGAAGTGTGACTAGCCAAAGTCACCCGGCAGCTGCATGTGGAGGAGCGGAGACGTGAACCTGATTCACCAGATTACGAGTCCACCACTCTTAACCACTACACCACACTGGCTCTCCTGTGAGAACAGAATGCTGGGCGCAACGGGCCACTGTGTCTTGTTTACCTGTGTCTTGCGAGCGGCAGGGGCTGGCGGCAGCGGGGGGATGATGAAAAGCCTGTGAAAGGACTCTGGAGAGGAGCTGGGAGCAACAAAGCCAGAATTGAGCCTGCTTACAATGGCGGACGCTCAAGCGACCATGCTGCTGCTCCTGGCACCAAGAAAGCCCAGACCCCTTCCTCTCAGCTCTAGGCAGGGCAGGGAGAAGCAGCGAGGGGGGAGGCGCCGCTGAACGCGTGCGCTGGTGCAACCCGAACGATCACATCCACGCCAATCCATGTGGCGATTCCCGGACTGTCTGCGGGGCGGATCCAGAAGCCATCTGGGCCAGATCCGGCCCCTGAGCCTTAGTTTGCCTACCCATGTTTTAGGATTATCTTCATGCAAAACATGCACCCTGCTTCTGAGCTCTGCATACCATTTTTCCTCACCAACCTCCCAGAAAGATGGTTAGCCTTTAACTTTGCCACGAAAATGACCCAGAGCATGAATGCACAGAAGTATCAACCAAACATGCACATTTCCCAGTTTAACAGCTAGAGCAGCTCTCTGCATTTGCCACTACTTAGTGTTGAAACAAAATGTTCTTGGAAATGGCTCCGTGTTTAACAGTAGCCGGCCCCATCTGTTCTCCTTCTGAATTGTTCCATGGATTAAGTGTCTCTGAAAAAAAGAAGAAGTTACATTTTCTTTTTCAGCAGTTCTTGCACTGGTGCATTTCCTATTAACTGCAGGCTGTTGTGTTTGAGAGCAAATTGGCTCATCCTTTCCTAAAAGATAACTGTTCGTCCTTGATCAGGGCTTAAGGATGGAATCTCCCTGCATTCCCTCTATATCCAAAACTTAGCAGTGAAACTTTAAAATCTTAGCTATTTGGAAAAACAAATAGCCTTTTCCCACCCCCACCTTACTGCAGGGGTGAGGAAACCCAGGCACAGGGGCCCAAATGTGGCCCTCTATGTACTGTACCTGGCCATTGGGACTGTCCCCAGGCCACACCTCCTCATTGGCTCTGCTTTGCACTCTCTTGAGTGCTTTTGCCTGGCTGGACTGAGTCCTTGGATAATGGCTCTTGCTTCTCTAGGATGGTATATAGAGTTTGGTCATGTGTACAAAAGTAACATTTGCACCTGTCATTCCACAATATCAGGTGTGGGGCAGGTGGCCGTGGTTTGGGGGAAACTGCCTTGTTGGCCGAATTGAGACCTGTGCCATGCCTAATTAAACCCATGGGCTGGAGGTTTCTGCACAAGACTAACAGAGCCATCTTTGCCGCTCCTGTCCTTTTTCTGCTTCTTTTTATTATTATTATTAAGGCCAGGCAATTCCCTTCCTGAACATACAGAAGTGCTGCCTTCTTCTCTCTCGAAGACCCTTTGCACTCGCTGGGTCGCTGTTGAAGTGTTGACTCCAATCCTTTTCATCTGTTGGCTGACAAAAGGCTGATGCATCAATTAATCCTGCTTGTAGCAGCTGCCTTTTCTCTCCTCCCCTGCGCCGGTGCCAGTGATAGCTGCCAGCTCCTGGTGAATGGGTCACCTGGCTCGATTGCCACCAGCTGAAGCTGAGTTGTTGCATGCCATTGTTCAGCCAGCATTGAGGGGATCCGTGGATGAATGCCAGCTTTCAGTTAATGCCCATGGAAGACAAATTGGATAAACAAGTTTGACCTGGGTGCCAGGTGGGGAAGCAGTTACTGCAAACATGACAATGATGTGCACCAGCTGGCTGGTCACTGAGGTCAGAGAATGGCTGCTTTTAGCTCTCTGGGGCTGGAATATTGGCAAGTAGCTGGAGAAATGAGGTGGCATGTAGGAAAGGAATTTGGAAGCACAGATTTGGGCCAGACTTGAGGCTGCAGCAGACCTTGGAAGCAATGTGGCATGTAGTGACACAGCTTTGGTGTGTTTGTGTGTGTGTCACTAGGGAATGGAAGGATCTGTCAACTTCATTTTCCCAGCCTTAAATTCAGTTCTCCGCATTTCTGCAGTAATTTGTGGTCTATTTAGTTTTTAAAGAAATCTGTATTCTAACCAGCCAAAGAATCCATCACATGTTGCCCTTTTCAGAGTGTGATAGGTTCTTCCCCCCCAAATCTGGTTTCTTCCAAACTGAGGGTGAACTTTCAGGCCTCTGAAATATGGAAGGGGCATTGGAGTAGGGTCTGTAAAGTTGTGAAATGTTTTCACAGAATTGCAGAGTTGGAAGATGGCGCCAAGGGCCATCTAGTCAAACCCCTTGCAATGCAGGAATCTCAGATAAAGCATCCATGGCAGATGGCCACCCAAGCTCTACTTAAAAACCTCCTTTTGTTGGCTGTGAGGTGCCCACAGTGCTTTAATGCCGTTTGTTTAATGCAATAGATGCTGTAACCTAATTTAGCTTTAAGGGCACTTAGCAGATGTAGCTCCGCATCTGCACTATACATTTAAAGCAGTATCGTTCCACTTTAATCAGTCTTGGCTTTCTGCAAAGAATACTGTGAACTATAGTTGGGAGTTGCAAAGAGTCATTAGGAGACCCCTATGCTCCTCAAAAGGAGCTTAGTCATGCTGGCCACATAACCTGGAAGCTGTACGCCGGCTCCCTCGGGCAATAAAGCAAGATGAGTGCTGCAACCCCAGAGTCGTCCGCGACTGGACCTAATGGTCAGAGGTCCCTTTACCTTTACCTTTACCTTTATGCAAGGGATGTGGGTGGTGCTGTGGGTTAAACCACAGAGCCTAGGACTTGCTGAACGGAAGGTCGGCGGTTCGAATCCCTGTGACAGGGTGAGCTCCCGCTGCTCGGTCCCTGCTCCTGCCAACCTAGCAGTTTGAAAGCACCTCAAAGTGCAAGTAGATAAATAGGTACCGCTCCGGCGGGAAGGTAAATGGCGTTTCTGTACGCTGCTCTGGTTCACCAGAAGTGGCTTAGTCATGCTGGCCACATGACCCGGAAGCTATACACCGGCTCCCTCGGCCAATAAAGCGAGATGAGCACCGCAACCCCAGAGTTGGTCATGACTGGACCTAATGATCAGGGGTCCCTTTACCTTTAGGCTCCTCAGAGAGCTACAGTTTCCAGAGTGGTTTAACAACCATTCCCTCTCCTCAGTGAACTTTGGGGATCTCCAAATAATTTTCAGCACCCTTAACAAACTACAGTTCCCAAGGATCCTTTGGAGCAGGGCTCGGCAAGGTTTACCTTGCCTGGGCCGGTTCACTCCAGCAGAGATCCCTCCATGGGCTGGATCGTGCCCACACGCCCGCGATTCCCAACATCTGTGTCTGCACAGGCATGATTTTTGGAGTCTGTGCAGATGCGGTTTCCAGCACCTGTGTCTGCACAGATGTGAATTCCAGCGCTGCGAAAGCGAGTCCCTGTGCCGCACTGTGCTGGTTTAGCACAGTGCATGGGGACTCACTGAGCAGGCGGCTTGGTTTGGGGGCTGTTCATAGGCCGGTTAAAAGACCCCCATGGGCCGCTTGTGGCCCATGGGCCTTAGGTTGCGGACCCCTGCTTTGGAGGAAGCCACGACTGCTTGAAGTGGTGTGATACTGCTTTAAATGTGTAGCCCAGATGTGGTCATTGTTGCAGACACCAAGCATTTAAGGTAACCTGTAACCACCTGCAGTTCTCATATCACTATTGCAGCAGTTATACTGCAATGTGGAACGCTGACATATATCATGAATAAAAGCTTTTCGTAGCCGCAGCAGAGCCACGGACAATAAATTCATTCTCATTCTGCAACCATTATTAACAAAGCATTAGATACATCCCACCTGGGTCTTTCAAGGTGCAATTTTTGAAGGATGCCTTGGGTTAAGCTTCACATATCGTTCGGTTTGCACTTCTTCACAAAGTGTGAATTCAACAGGTCTGCCTTTCAGTGTGAAGCGAACCAAATTTCTCCCTCATCTCTTAGTGAGAGGGTGCTTTAGTTTGCCATGGAGTCTGGCAGGTTCTCCCTTTATTTTCTTGTGTTTAAAACAATTTTTTTTTAATGCAATTGGCTTTGCCAGTGACATCTCTCAATCTCTCTCTTTAAAAAAACCTTCCTTCTTTACATCATAAAGTTTGGCGCAGAGCTTCACATTTCCCTGCCCAAATGTCCCTAGAATACTGTCACTGACCTTTCTCTTGTATGCAGCACAGGCCTTTACATAATTTTGTTTTATTAATTACAGACCCTCCGTGTCCCTATTTTCCAGGGACAGTCCCAGATTTACGGAAGCTGTCCCGGTTTCTGATTTGATCCCGGAATGCCCCACTTTTCCTTAGGACTTCCCTATTTTCATTGGAGAAATGTTAGAAGGTACAGAGTTATATGACCCCTGAGTCAGCCAAGGAGATGAGTAAATATAGAAGACATCTGAAGGTAGCCCTGTATAGGGAAGCGTTTAATATTTTATTATGTTTTATTTTGTTTTTATACATATATGTTGGAAGCCATCTAGAGTGGCTAGAGCAATCCAGTCAGATGGGTGGGGTATAAGTAATATTATTATTATTATTAGTAGTAGTAATAGTAGTAGTAGTAGTAGCAGCAGTAATAGTAGTAGTACTACTAGTATTACTACTACTGGTAGTAGTACTATGGAATAGGATGTCCCCATTTTCATTGGAGAAATTTTGGAGGGTGTATAATTATATGCTGGGGTTTGTATAATTGAAAAAGAGATGGCGTAACTGAAAGCTAAGGCTTACAGCACGCTGGACCGCAATACACGACCTGGCAAAACTGACGGTTGGATGAAAGTGCTTCCAAGTATCACTTATCGCAGACTGAAATATTTCAGTCCATGCTTTGTCACACAAATCTGCAAAAAACCACAGTTAAGCTTAAATCGCTTGCATAGCTCTATGTACTGTAATAGGCCTGGAACACACACACTCAAGTACTGGGAGGAGGGGCTGCTAAGCAGCCAGAGTGTCCTTTAGACAGATGCTTTGAGAGACAGATGCTTCTGACATGTGCTGTATAGAGCACTGGCCTTCTGCCAAGGCCTGATTAGGGACAATTTGGAGCTGTGTATTGACTTGCGTCTCCACTTCAACTTCTTGAGAAGGCCACTAAATGTTGTTTCCCTTAGTTCCTTCTCTTGAGTGTGTCAACATTCTGGTCCTTATGAATCAGGCTTCCTGCTTTGCCTTTGAGGGGTTTGGATCAGGACCTGGGGCGCCTACAACTTCCAACAATGCTGGTGTGATACAATTGGCCAGGCCAGTGCCTGCTTGCTTGCAGGTTTTCCCAAAGTGCTGTGAGCCACAATAACTTGTTCAGGATGGGGCAAGCTTAATAGTTTGAGTATTTGGCACAAGTATACTGTATATTATTATAACATTATACTGGGCATGCAGACCCTCCAAGTGTCCCTATTTTCCAGGAACAGTCCCGGATCTACAGAAGCCATCCCAGTTTTTTATTTTATCCTGCTTTCCCTTCGGACATTCCTATTTTCATTGGAGAAATGTTGGAGGGTATGGAGTTATGTGACCCATGGGTTAAGGAACTTAACCTTTGGAAGACATCTGAAGGCAGCCCTGTAAAGGGAAGTTTGTTGTGTGTTTTTTTAAAAAGATGATTCATGTTTTATTATGCTTTTACATATGTTGAAAGCTGCCCAGGGTGAATGGGGCAACCCAGTCAGATGGGCAGGGTATAAAAAATAACATTATTATAATATGGAATAGGACACCCCAATTTCCATCAGAGATTTGTAGTTTGAAAGCACTTCAAAGTGCAAGTAGATAAATAGGTACCGCTCCGGCGGGAAGGTAAACGGCGTTTCCGTGCGCTGCTCTGGTTCGCCAGAAGCGGCTTAGTCATGCTGACCCAGAAGCTGTACGCCAGCTCCCTCGGCCAATAAAGTGAGATGAGCACCGAAACCCCAGAGTCGGTCACGACTGGACCTAATGGTCAGGGGTCCCTTTACCTTTACCTTATGGGCATGCGGAACTTGTGGCCCACCAGATCCTGCAGGATCAGTCCAAAGCCCACCTATTCCAGCATCATGTTCACACAGTGGCCAAAAGCCTGCAAACGCACTGCATCTTCGATCCCCAGCAATTTGTAATCAGAACTGCTTTTCACAGTGCAGGTAGGGATATGGCTGAGCTCTAGCTCCCATCATTCCTGCTCATTGGCCTTCCTGGCTTGGGCTGATGGGAGTTGGGAGTCCAACAAAATTTCTCAAAGGCCTAAAGCCCCTGTCCTCACTTTATATTTTCCATTCTTGTGTACCTCTTTCTCTGCTCGTTGGATGAGACAGGTTAGAAACTGAAATAGAATGGAATAGTGCCATCTTGAACCATTTTGGATGCCATCTGCCATGGTTTGAAGTGCCACCAAGGAAGCACGTTGCAGATACCTTCTGGCGCTATCAACCTGGACTGCTTTTGGTACAATTGGTCTCATCCTTCCAGATTTGTCAGCAAAGATCCAACGTTTAGAGGCAATCTGGTGCAATGTGCTGTTTTAGTACACCAAGTACCACCAAGTCTGCATGTACTGTATGTTTGTCAGCCTTCATCCTAATATAAAAGGACCTACAAAGCCAAATCTCCCAGTCCTCCCCCATGAAACTGTTGAACACTGCAAGGTGCTGTGCTTTTGTTTCATAACAACTTAGTATACATTGGCAGCTTTCAGGCCATTAGTGAGCCCCTGTTGCTATTCGCACAATGGCTTGACTTGCCATATGGAATCATGCCACCGGATTGCAGTGGTGGTGTTGACTCATTATTTAAAGAATACAAGCTCACAGAAAGGACTTTTCTTATTTTGTGTGGGTTATTCTAGGGCCCAAGACATAGGGAGGATTGGCAATGAAATCTCCCTCCACTTCTGTTCCTAGTTAAAAGCAGGCAAGCCCCCCACAATTTCAGAACTGCGACCTTCCCAGACCCTGGCGAGGAGCCCTCCACCTCTCCAGGGAAGGGGTTTTCCCTGGGGTTCCTAACTCTGCGCAATTTTGCCTTTGCATGCAGACCCCCAGAACCGAACCCTCGCGTAAGTGGGGCCTGCCACTGTACTCTTTCCCCTTGCCTTGTTACTAGGTATGGTTCCACAGCCGGTAACTTCCTCTTGTCCTTTTTTCTCCTTGTGTTTAATGTTTGAATGCAAAGAACGCAGGCTGTGCACGTGTGGCAATTTCAAGTAGTATCTGTAGTCACTCTTGTGAAGGTAGCCCCGAGTTCACCTCCTCTAGCCGTTTACAAGCACGCACAGGTATCTCTCAAGCCTTTTGCAAAATGGAAATCAACAAAAGAGCTTGATCAATGGGTTGGTATTGAATTCGTTCTGCTATCAGTTGCCATTTGAGGCGCGGAGCTCGACATGCTATTTAAAGTTAGATCCTTTGATCAAGTTTCAGATAAGTGTTGTCGGATTAACAGTATCTGGAAACAACATTGATTCCCCCCCTCCCCAAGTCAGTTGCTTTCCCAAAGGAAAGGAGTTATTACTAAGGTCTTTAATGTAGTACATTAATGAGTTCATATTAAAATGGTTTCCTTAGTAATAAATAAAAACACCTTTGTTTGTTCTTTGAGAATTTGTAAAGCAAATATGCATAAGAGAAAATCCCAGAGGTGAGAGCGCAAAGGAAGGAGTGTTCAAAGAATCTAATAATTTTTTTGCAGAACCTACTGAGTTGAATCTGATATGATCACTTTGTTGGGCTTGTTTCAAAATGTTCATTGTCACCCATGTGCTTGTATGAAACTGTCATAAGGGATGTCTGCAAAGCTCTGCATTTTTAGCATGAGGCATTAACCACCTACACCCCACACCCTGTTGTGGTTCATCTAAGCAGGCAAAATGACAGGACCTGTATACTGTAATTTGAGGGTGTTTCAAAATCTGCCTTCACAATTTGCTGCCCCCTGTTTGTAGGCAGTGAATTGGGGGTGGATTTTACCATTCGCCACCTGAAGGAGATTCTCCCAAAACATTGCCAATATTTTATTTTATTTATTAGATCTGTATACTGCTTCATAAGCATAGATCTACAAGATTCCAGGACATTGCCACAAATTGTCACCTGTACAGCATCCTCAAATTTCAGCCAGTCACCAAATAATATTTTCCTTCTGGAAACAAGGAAACAAACACCACTTGTGGCATAAAGTGTCTCTGAAATACATTTAATTTAATGTAACAGAGCTATGTTAACTACCGCAGCCAATGTTAGTGGATTGACTTAGTAAACACTCCATCTTTTTTCATAGAGAAATGGTCCAGGAAATGTCAAGGGGGGGGGTATGTGTGTGTGTGTGTAGGCTGGCATAAACCATGATTCTCTAACCAAGGACAGTTTTCTTGCAGGTTTTTATTGGGGTTAGAAAAGCACCCCACAGAGCGGTTAACGTTAGTTAAATTTAATTTTCAGTTCTAATAAAAAAAAAAATAGACAGATGTAATAAAATATTTTCTAGACAGTTGGCAATATTTTCAAAAAATTTTTTTTTTACTGTAAAAGGTAGTTTTGTTGTTTGTAATTGAAAATAAAAGCCATGCTTCTTCAAGGAACAGAAATGGTGCTGTTTATTCAATGCACAGGGGCAAAAGTTCACTGCATAGAAAATTCTACCTCCTCTGAATTAGTGTTCCCTGGCTTTGTTTGCTTGCGTACTGTCAAGCACACTTCATCAGACACCACAGACACAATTTTTGTCTTAGGTAAGAATTATGCTCCACCATTCATTGGAAAATTCATTGTGGTGGAAAATACACCCCCAAAACAATTGGGGTTATTTTATTTTTCTTCCGGAGATTGTATGTGGTTTAAATATTATATCATGTAGAGGTATATGTACTTGCAAAAATTAATATGCAATTACATGTACTTTACTTGCATTGTTTAAATTTATGGAGTGTGTGCGCATGTGGGGGAAGCTACTGAAAACAGTTGATAACACTAATAAATTTTTGCAGCCCAAAGAACAGTGCACGATGTGCTGATTCATGTACTCGCTAGGGCTAATCACCTGAAAAACATTAATAACAACTTTGAAGCTGCCAAGGTTACTTAGCCATTGTTTGCTGTGAGTAAAGAACTTGTGAAATGGAAAATTTGAAGAACCTAAGACGAGCCTGCTGGGTCAGTAGCATCCTGTTTGCACAGCGGCTGAACAGATGTTCATGGGGAGCCTGTAAGGTGGACAGGAGCGCATTAGGTCTCTGCCCACCTGTGGCTTCCAGCAGCTGGTGTTCAGAAGCATGATGCCTCTGAAAATGGAAGGAGAACATAGCCGTCACGGCTGGTCACCAGTGATAGCTTTCACCTCCGTGAAGTTGTCTAATCCTCTTTTGAAGCCATCCAAGTTTGTGGCCCTCACTGCATCCTGTGGACGGGGAGTTCCATAGTTTAACTACGAACCGTATGTACTCTTTTTGAAGCTGCCCTGAATGTCCCAACATTCAGCTTCATGTCCACGAGTTCTAGTGCTACAGCAGAGGGATGGAGAGGTTTCTCAATCAACTTTCTCCATCCAGCGCATCAAAAAATAATTTAAATTTTGCAGAAAAATTAAGCGCCTGGAAATTTTCCAGGAGGAATTCCATTTTGGACTTTCTCCCCTCGCCTCCCCGGCCTCCTATGGGTCTGTTATAGGTCATGTCTCAATAAGAGTATTATTGTTTTGTTTGGTAGTACAGTGGTACCTCGGGTTACATGCGCTTCAGGTACCACTGTATACAGAACCTATTCTAAATGAGAAGCATTGCACACAGGTGCATGCAACCCAGTCCAAACCTCGTGAAATGAAAAATGGCCATAGAAGCCTAGAGAAGAGGAGATGCAGGGGAGAGAGATGGAGGTGTCCTCCCCGCCCCCAAAAAAGGCAGAAGATGGAGCTGCCTTGTACTCCATTGCTCTGAAAGGCAGGACTACAGCTAATGTGACTGGAGATATTTAAACAGAGCTTGGATGGACACATGCTGTGAATGTTGTAGTTGTAATCTTACATCGAGTTTCTATCTGATGACATTCAAGTTCTCCACCCCCCAGCCCAGCCCAGCTCTATAACTGCATGAATTTGCCATTTTGAGCAGCTGATTAATAGGGCGTGTATGCTTTTCTTCTTGAAATCCCCAGGTGCTTCTACAACCTCTTTGTGAGTCACCAAAACGGCTGAATGCATGAGGTTTCGTGCACCCACCACCTCCACCCAAATCCACAGGATTGCAAGGATGTCGTTCGCTTATAAATCAGGACGCATATCCATGTGGGATATGTTAGCTACTGTGAACTCTGCTGTCACCTTTGTAGATTGAAAATCTGTCCATTCAGGGGAGGGAAAGGAAACACCAAACAATTTTTATTGCATAAAGGCTGTGTGTTATGTTCACCAGTGCTGGAAATTTGTGCATAATGATAAATAGCCTGGAGCTATTTTTCATCTGCCATGGCAGGCATTGTTTAGGAAAGACTTTAAGGAAAACACCAATAGAGCTTGTTGCAAAATATTATGCTACAGAATCCTTTTCATGCCCAGCACCTTCACAGTAAATCTTTGTAGGAGTTGCAATTAATGGAAATCACTTTCATTTTAGAGTTCAGACAGGCTTTTTATTCAGCGTTTTCTTCAAATGCAGATATTCAAATAGTGCTGTGCCAAAACCTTCTCCTGCGTTCGTTTGTTCAACCTTTCTCATCAATTCATGAAGAAAAGAACATGTATTCAAAAATGATCAAAGGGGTAAAACCTCACAGATGGGGTGCAGGTTTTTGTTCTGCTTATCTCAGTTGGTTGGCATCTGTGTGTCTCAGGAGACAATGGAAAAGTACGCCTTCGGGGATGAAGTCAAACTGTTGGAGAGTTACAGCGCCTGCTGTGGCTGTATAGACAGATGCTGGAGAGACATGTTTGGTTGCAGCTGGGGCAGATGAAGTGTCAGGTTGTGATGCTGCGGGTGCCCCATGGCGTGTGGAGAAGGAACCCATCCTGAGTGGAATGTTAGAAACAGTCACAAATTTTCAGAAATTCCTAAGCGCTAACACCAAACACAGGTGCCACCTTCAAGGCCAATGCTAGAGAGAACTGGTTAATTAAAATCTGTGCTATGAAGCAGGTGTTTGCTCCTACAAGATAGTGAGTGCTCACATCAGTTAAACATCATGGTTGGTTATATGACTGGTCAATTAAGCATCATGATTGGTGACATCAAGTCATGGGCTTGGGGCCAGCTTTTGCTTAAATCTGGTTTAGGTCATTGCATGGGGTTATAATCTTCACAATGTAATTACTTTCGTCTGTTTATGCTGCTAAACTTAACCCTGCTGTATACTCAACTTTATCTATGCTGCGTAAGTGCTTGTTCAGTTGTTGAATATGATGGCTTTGTTATATTTATGCTTCCAAGTTACTTTACCTTGTGCTGTTACCACAAACCTTTTTAAACAAAGACCAAAACACACACATCCCTTTTAACTTTCTTTTAACAAAGCTTTATTATACGTCTTAAAAGAAGTTTGCAATTTGAGTTCCTGGACCTTCCCAGTTTGGTTGCATTCCAGAGACGGGTCAATCTTCACATGGTGTTTCTCCTTTCTGCGCTCCTCCCAGCTGTCATGGCTGAGCAGTGTTGGGAGTGTCAACTGGAGACTCCTTATGTGGCAAAGTGATGGATAAATTGAGATGATTGTAATTGTTATGTACTGAAGTTTTCACCCTGCGGCAGCAGGGGGATACTGTAGAGAGTTTTCACTCAGGTCCACATATGCAAATAAGGAATTTAAAGTGACGTTCAGTGATTGGATAGTTACTGAAAATGGTTACTGTTGCGTTGTAGTGGAGCTCTATATAAGCAGGCTGGCTGAACCCTTCAGTTCAGTTCAGTTCTGGCCTGTGAATAAGCAAGAGCTGTTTGAAGAATCACTGTGCTGTCTGATATGTTCACCCACAACTTAACAGTAATGTTGATATGAATGGGTTGCATCTTGATGACCTCTAGTAGGACATGGTTAGGCGCTGCACCCGAAGCAAGGCAAGATAGGGCAATGAGAAGGGTTTCCTGGGGGCAGAGAAAACCACCCCACACCCTGCAGATCCCAGCCAATCAGCACTTCTCTCCCAGGGCTTGATCATTCCCAATTCCCAGGAGGGAGCGTCTTTTCCTACTGGGGATCATGGGTAGTCTTTCAGAGAGGATGTCGATCCCATTTCAAACCAGGCCCAGTTCAAAGGAGATGGACCCAACTCAGAACAAGCTGGCGTGATTCAAGCAGAAGGGGGTAGCATTTTGAGCCACTCTCCCCACCAAGTTTGAATTCTTGCGCCATCTCTGATTGGGCAAAGTGCAACGAGCCCTTCTATTTTTGGAAGCTTTCAGCTGTTGAAATGATGATGGGTATGGCCTGGAACAGGGAATAATGTTGGTGGGCGTCTGTTCAGTTGGCTTTTGAGTTTAGTGTTGTTGTTTAACGTTTTAAAGCTGTTTTATGAATATATTTTCATTCTC
Organism: Podarcis muralis; assembly: GCF_964188315.1. Classification (NCBI taxonomy): domain Eukaryota; kingdom Metazoa; phylum Chordata; class Lepidosauria; order Squamata; family Lacertidae; genus Podarcis; species Podarcis muralis. The sequence goes on along the minus strand of NC_135658.1, from coordinate 13,920,620 downwards.
AGCTGTGGTGAGAACCCCTGTGGGCTAGTAAGCAGGATCATATATTTTAGGGGGAAATAAATAGATGCTCTTTTAGGCAGGTCTTTGCTCATAGCGATAAAAGAGAGAGGGTGAAAGAATATTTTGGAGGATGTTAGCTGTCCTGTTCATGCATACTTCCCTGTTGAGGCACCAACATATCCCCCTGCACTCCCCGGGCATTATTTAATTTGAATCTGACTTACACCTTCTAATTATTTGATGTGACGGGATTGTAATAAACAACACATTGTATTCCTCTGCTCTTTTTCCTACTATCAAAGGAGCATGGGATAAGAGACCACGTGTGCATGCCTTCTTATGTTACTGTGGCCACCTAAATCTGTGAGGTTTCTTTAGACTCAGGACTTATCAACCCATCTATTTCTGTTCCTCACACTCCCCCCCCCCCATCAGTTTCTTTTCAACCAGAGGCGGGAAGATGGGAGTTAACACCTAGGTGTTTGCTTGTTTTCAAAAAAACCCCTTCCCTTCTTGCACTGAGTTGAGTGCTTATGTGATCGTAACCTCCAGCAGAGGAATCTATTAAGGCAGAGCTGAGTTTGCTTGCCCCCTGTCCTTTGGTTTAAGGGTCTTGGGACGCGGGTGGCGCTGTGGGTTAAACCGCAGAGCCTAGGACTTGCCGATCAGAAGGTCGGCGGTTCGAATTCCCACAATGGGGTGAGCTCCCGTTGCTCGGTCCCTGCTCCTGCCAACCTAGCAGTTCGAAAGCACGTCAAAGGGCAAGTAGATAAATAGGTACCGCTCTGGCGGGAAGGTAAACGGCGTTTCTGTGCGCTGCTCTGGTTCGCCAGAAGCGGATTAGTCATGCTGGCCACATGACCCGGAAGCTGTACGCCAGCTCCCTCGGCCAATAAAGCGAGATGAGCGCCGCAACCCCAGAGTCGGCCATGACTGGACCCAATGGTCAGGGGTCCCTTTACCTTTAGGCCCCATCTGCATGCCTGTTTAAACAGGTTTGGTGCGGTTTTTAATGTATAGTCTACACGGGTTTTTATGTGCCTTTGTTTGAATGCATAGGAGTTAAAGTTAGGGCCATCTTTATCCAGGGGTGCAAGCGGTGCAGGGCACGTGGGTGCCGAATTCTGGGGGGTGCCAGGCACCCGCCGCTGAAGCCGCCACCTAAGCGTATCGTATTGAGACACGACTGAACGACTGATCTTTGCAAACTCTGAAGGTCCTCAGTGCAGCTGCTCTCCTAAGAGCAGATTGCACCGTGCTGAGGAACCCTACCGGACGCTGTGGCTGCTAATACTGTTGAAGGGAGAGCTCTCTGGAAAGTCTCGCTCACCAAAGCCAGGAGGAGGGGGAGTGACAGGAAAGAGAGGCAGACAGACAGAAAGAGAATGCGCCTATCTAGCGACGGGAGCGCGCACAGGCTCCGGAACCTTCCCAAGAAGAACTCGTATATGCGCGCTCGCAAGGGCCCTCCCAGGTCCTCTAGAAATAAGGTTGCTCCCACAATGAAAGGCTGCCTGAGATGACTCTCGCACACATGCGCACAATGCCTGCCCGTCTCATCTTTCAGACACCTCCCTATGACCATAAGTGCATGCGTGGAGTCTTTACACCGACTCCCAATGTGTTCTTTGTCTTCTGTAAAAAAGCTGGCTTTAAAGAAAAACCACGCAGGCGTGAGCGCTATTTATCAAATGATCATAGTGACATAAGCATAATAAAAGTTAATTTGGGGGCTAAACTAAATTTGGGGGCGCTGGGCGGATCTTTGCAACCCGGCGGCGCATATGCTAAAGACGGCCCTGGTTAGAGTCAAACATCTGGAGGGCTGTAGGTTTCCCATCCCTGGCCTATTGCTTTAGCCTCTGGCTGTGTACGAAAAGCTGGGCTGCTACCCGTTACCAAGTGGGAGAAGAGGAAAGGCAAGGCAGCAGGGAGTTTGGAATGGTGAAGGCTCCACATTGGGTTGGCTCCACCTCTGCGCCTGCACCATGCCAAGCTCCCTGCTGCCTTGCCCCTCTCCCTTTCAGCAGCTAGGAGCATTGCGTGGCATAGGGAAGCCAGGTCAACAATGCAGCCCTATCCACAATACTGGCCAATACGTAGCCAAATTTGTTCTGTGGTTCAGCCTCACTTCATTTTCATACCCTCTCCATTTCTCCAATGAAGATAGGGATGTCCTAAGGAAAAGCGCTTAGGACATTCAGGGGTCAAATGAGAAACCGGGATGGGACACTTGCAAGGTCTGCATTTTTTTGTAAGGTAAAGGGTAAAGGGACCCCTGACCATTAGGTCCAGTTGTGGACGACTCTGGGGCTGCAGCGCTCATCTCGCTTTATTGGCCAAGGGAGCCAGCGTACAGCTTTCAGATCATGTGGCCAGCATTACTAAGCCACTTCTGGCAAACCAGAGCAGCACACGGAAACACCGTTTACCTTCCTGCCGGAGCGGTACCTATTTATCTACTTGCACTTTGAAGTGCTTTCGAACTGCTAGCTTGGCAGGAGCAGGGACCGAGCAATGGGAGCTCACCCCGTCGCGGGGATTCGAACCGCCGACCTTCTGATTGGCAAGTCCTAGGCTCTGTGGTTTAACCCACAGTGCCACCCGTGTCCCTGTCTTTTTTTGTAATCCAGTACAAATCACCAGGTTCAGCTGATATGCCAAGCCAAACCACGGTTTGACTCACTGCAGTGGAGCAGCAGCAAAGAAGGAGCGAAGTGGCCCCAGTCTCTTCTCTGGGGGCACACACACACTCACACTAAGCCACAGAAAATGCAGACCTTTGCCACTGGTTTAAATGTCATTTTCCTCAGACCCTGAAGTTTCTAATCCTACAAGGACTTTCTGAAGCCAGGTGTGCTAAATATTTAAAGGGCTTACTGGAGAGTCTCTGAATAGGATCTTCTTCCAGTCTTTAGCTTCTTAAGAAACCCTTTTAAGCAGAGCAGAGCTGCCTCAATATTTTCCCTACATAAATAAGTTCTCAGAGCCGATAGTGAATTCTCATCAAGCCTGGTCCATTGTCCTTGTCGTGCATTAAATTCCTTGTCACGGTCTGAGAACATTGCATACTCTACTGATTTTCCAAATGCTTTGTTATTGACCCCTTTTCAGAGCAATTGTGCTCAAATCCCATTTACAGATATTTAAAGGCACATGAAAGCTGAAGGCATTAAGCAGATCATACCTGGTTTCCTCTTGATGGTGATTTTCATATTGCTGCGGAAACTTAGATACCATTGTTCCGGAAGCCCCGCGGTTTTATAGAATAATTGAAGATGTGGATCCAGTCCACAGTCTGGATGCGAATCCTCATGTAAGAACAAGATCCGCATATAAAATGTGGTTTCTTTGTTTTTTAATAAAAAAAGATCAAAAGTTACATGTCCCCTCCCTAAAATACTGTAGAACCTTTTCTCATCTTTAGATGAAATCCTTTCTATTAAATTTCTTCTTAATAAGCTCAGACCCAACTCATGTGCAACCACTCATTCCACGTGCCTATTTTATGGTGGTGATAATTTTTTCTGATCTATAATTGTCATTTCTGTTTTATGTACGTTATAAAATGAAATAATAATAAAAGACTTTACCCCCTCCCCCCGAAAAAAGCTAAGCCCCAATGAGATTGGGATACAGTGTCAGATTTAGGGCAGTGTGGGTGATTCCCACAAAGAGCATCAAGCCGGGTGGCACAAAATTATACTATTAACAATAAAACCTATATTTATATGGGTATCTGGGGATGCGGGTGTAAACCACTGAGCCTAGGGCTTGCTGATCGGAAGGTCGGCTGTTCGAATCCCTGTGACGGGGTAAGCTCCCGTTGCTCGGTCCCTGCTCCTGCCAACCTAGCAGTTCGAGAGCATGTCAAAGTGCAAGTAGATAAATAGGTACCACTCTGGCAGAAGGTAAACAGTGTTTCCATGCGCTGCTCTAGTTTCACCAGAAGTGGATTAGTTATGCTGACCACATGACCCAGAAAAACTGTGGACAAACATCGGCTCCCTCAGCAGTAAAGCGAGATGAGCGCCGCAACCCCAAAGTCGTTCGCGACTGGACTTAATTGTCAGGGATCCTTTACCTTTTTACCTTTTTTGTATGGGTATCTACAGAGAAGATCTATTTAAAGAGCAACTGTACCAGAAAGTATTAGCTGTGTCTTTACCTGCCCCACATCTGACATCTGCATAATGATACCAGGTATAGGGCAAGTTGGCATGGCTTGGCCAACATGGTGTTGCAGACCAAATAGAGGGAGGTCATAGGTTCCCTGCTGCTGCTTTTGATAATGGGGTGATAGATGATAGGTGGACAAACGCCGGCTCCCTCGGCCTGAAAGCGGGATGAGCGCTGCAACCCCATAGTCACCTTTGACTGGACTTAACCGCCCAGGGTTCCTTTACCTTTACCTAGATGCACCAATGATCTGATTCTGTATAAGCCAGTAAATTTTATTTACTGCTGCCTTATGGCGACTTTATAGCTGCATTTGTAATGGAAGAAATTTGCGCTGGAGGAATTTGCATCCTTAAAAGCTTGGGATATAAATAATAATAGTAATTTGTTGTGCTTGTAAGCTGCTCTAGGTGCCAGGATTGGCCAGGATGTGGCATGAGTGGTTAGTACCCATCCGGATTGTTAGAGCCAATGGGAGAGTCAGAGTTTTGTTTAGACAGGCTATTTTGGGATGGAGATGCAATCATTATGCCAGCTCAATAGCCATTCTGTTCCCAGGTGGCTGTTTTGTTTAGAATCTGTTTAATCTCTGCTGTAGTATTTACAAGTGCTTTATTTTGGTCGTGGGTGATTTTGCTCTACTCTTGGCAGCAATTGGCGCAGGACCACGGCAGCTTTTTATGGATCTTGTCACTCAACATGCACACGAGGAGCGCACGTGTGTGCTTGTGCCTTTGTGCTCCTGGTTCTCTAAAATTTGCTGAAAGCACGACCCATTTCACCACTTTTCACAGCGTCTAGATGGGCACATAACTTCCTGCAATAAAGCTGAGTAGTGTACTGACAGGATCACAGGAGGAACAACATAGAATCATCATCATTGGTTTCTTATTATATTGAGTCATCATGATCATTGGTTTATTTCTAAATTACTTTTCGGGCAAGGCCCCCAAAGTGGAGAACAGATAAAGGCAAAAGAAAATAGAATAAAACTACAGTAAACACGAGGGACGCGGGTGGCGCTGTGGGTTAAACCACAGAGCCTAGGACTTGCCGATCAGAAGGTCGGCCGTTCGAATCCCCGCGACGGGGTGAGCTCCTGTTGCTCAGTCCCTGCTCCTGCTAACTTAGCAGTTCGAAAGCACGTCAAAGTGCAAGTAGATAAATAGGTACTGCTCCAGCGGGAAGGTAAACGGCATTTCTGTGCGCTGCTCTGGTTCGTCAGAAGCGGCTTAGTCATGCTGGCCACATGACCCGGAAGCTGTACGCTGGCTCCCTCGGCCAATAAAGCGAGATGAGTGCCGCAACCCTAGAGTCGGTCACAACTGGACTTAATGGTCAGAGGTCCCTTTACCTTTACCTTACAGTAAACACAAATACAAAATTTCAATTCAATCAATCAATAAAAATATAAAATAATAACCCAGACACACCATGGGGGGTCCCCCATTGGGTGCCAAGGGGTCTGTAGGATGGCACAGTGTCCCCACTGTGGAAGGACGTGTGGATCCAGAATTGGCCTCCACAGTCACTTACGGACTCACTGTTAAAACCGTGTTTATGGAAGACAATCTCACTTGCCTATGAGGGATCGCCAGAGAAGAAGGAGGACAGCACAGTGGTTTATGAAAACATAAAACAAGAATTTCAAGGGGAAATGAACAACCATCCTTCAAAACATACAAAACTTAAAATGCTAAAACAGATTAAAATTACCTCAAGTGAGAGTAAATGACCCTGGAAAAATGGTGAGTGGATTCCTGGACATTTCTGCACAATGTAACTTCAGCGGCCTTCACTTGGTTTTTAAAATCATAACAAATGCAGAGATGTCATTCAAACTGTTGAATGTGCCACTCTTCCTAGAGTTCTGACTTCAAAAGCTTCCATTCTAAAAGAACTCAGTGGTCATTGAATGTTTTGCTTAATTGACTGTGGAGGTGGTCTCTAGCAAGGTCCTGGTGACTCAGCATTTAGCAAGGTGTTTCAAAGGGATGGATAATGGAAATATGGAGTAAATTACTCTCCCCGCTTTCTATCCATTTTCTGGATTTTGCTGCCTCCCTTGAAATTAATTAGCAATTAATGAATCCACTTAAATAGTCTATGCTGCTAATTCTGTTAAATAAGAGTTGCCTAAAAATACAGGCATAAAGAACACAGATCAGGAATGGATGAATCTGTCAGTTTCGACTTCTCTCCATTTTTCCCCAATCTTAGGTTCAGTTTGACACATTTCCGCATCAGTTTGCAACTTAGCAAAGTTCTGTATTTTTCCGTGCATTAGACAAGGTTTTTTTGCTTTTTTTCCCCCAGTCAAAAATGGCAGGTCGTCTTATACACAGGTGGTTTAAAAAAAACAAAAAAACTTCTCACGAGCAGTATTGGAAGGTCTGGGGTGGCATGGGGGCAGCAGGGCAATCTTCCAAAATAGCGGAACAAATTTCAGCGATCTACTAAAAAAAAAAAAAAAGCTTTTGGCAATCTCCCTCAACAAAGTTGTTCCGTTTGATGTTTAAAATATGGATTTCTTAATTTTGGGATCAAAAAAAGAGGGGTCGTCTCATGCATGGGGGCGTCTTGTACATGGAAAAAATATGGTGTGTGTGTGTGTGCTTAAGCATCTGGTTTCTAACCAAGTCTTTTGTCAGCACATGACCTATCAAAGGTGCCCAGTGCTCTGTGGTCCAGCTCTAACATAACTCTGCTGCAGCAATGGTTCCAGTTTAGTTGTGACCCCATTCTGTAGTGCGTCACACAGAATGGTGAGCCCAGCCCTTCCTGAATGTGGGTCTGCTTAGAAATGGGGCTGGGTGTGGAGCACATCTTAAAATAAAAGTTAGCACCTGGGCTTGCTAACTGAGAAGTGTAAGTGTCAAGAAGCGCACTGTGGCGTTTGCACTCCAGATTTTTTTCTCCTGGAGTGTGCTTGATTATGATGAATTGCCACGGCTCTAATGATCGGAGGTGGTTAAATATAGGCAAACCACAAGTCTGCTCCTCCCTTTCCCCCCCGGCCAACGTTCCTTTATTGATGCTGGAAAGGCTCATAAGATTTCTTTGCATTATCTTTTCTCCCTAACAAGGGTCATAACCAGTTCCATGACAACAAAGAACATCATTAGTTTTCAAAGTGGACTGGGTATTTTGAGAGCAAGTGATTTGCTTTTAACACCAGTGTCTAGCAATAATTATACAGGTGTGGCTACACTCTTCAGCTAGGATTGGAGAGATTAAGAACAGTAGGGGGAGGGCTGCCGCTCAGTGGTAGAACATCTGCTTTGCAGGCTGAAGGTTATAGCTTCATCTGCAGGTAAGCCTGGGTGAAACTCCTGCCTGAAGCCCTGGAAAACCACTGCCGTTTGGTGTTGACAGTGCTGAGCTACAGTACATGCACCAATGGCAAATCCCAAAACATTTCTCCAATGAAAATTGGGACATCCTATTCTATCATTATCATTTTATTATTTATACCCCACCCATCTACCTGGAATGGTCCCACTTTTCCTGAGGATGTCCCTATTTTCACCAGAAGGTATAGAGTTTTGCAACCCAAGGAGATAAGTACGGTAACTATGCAACCTTTTGAAGACATCTGAAGGCAGCCCTGTATAGGGAAGTTTTTAAAAATGTTTAATTATGTTTTCATATATGTTGGAAGCTTCCCAGAGTGGCTGAGGAAACCCTGTCAGATGGATGGAGTATCAATATTATTATTATTGTTGTTATTGTTGTTGTTGTTGTTGTTGTTGAATAAATGGACCCCTGACCATTAGGTCCAGTTGTGACCAACTCTGGGGTTGTGGTGCTCATCTCGCTTTATTGGCCGAGGGAGCCGGCGTTTGTCCGCAGACAGCTTCTGGGTCATGTGGCCAGCATGACTAAGCCGCTTCTGGCAAACCAGAGCAGTGCACGGAAACATCGTTTACCTTCCCGCCGGAGCGGTACCTATTTATCTACTTGCACTTTGACGTGCTTACGAACTGCTAGGTTGGCAGGAGCAGGGACCGAGCAACGGGAGCTCACCCCATTGCGGGGATTCGAACTGCCGACCCTTCTGATCAGCAAGTCCTAGGCTCAGTGGTTTAACCCACAGCACCACCCGCGTCCCTTCATTATTATTGAACAGGGTGTCCCTGTTTTCATTAGATAAATGTTGGAGGGTATAATGTGCTCCAACACTGCTACACTGCCCATGCAGCAGAATTCTGCTTGTGCGACACAACGTCCTCCTTCTCTGCTCTAGGTTTCCACCTGCCCACCCCAGGGGGTTGGGGGAGACACTCCAGAGAAGATTTTTGGGGTGCATGGGGAGAGTAGGGGAAGGGGAAGTCCTGTTGTGTGAGTGGAATTCCATTCATTCAACTCATAGAATGGGGATGGCATTTTGAGGAGTTGTCATTAAAATTTGCAGGCATGGGTAGCACAAAGTCCACAATGGAGGTATTCCTGAATTCAAGTCCCTGTTTTGCCCAAGGGCCTTTGTCGCCCAGCTGTAGCTCCTTGAGACAAAGGCACTTAGATGTAAAACACTAAAGAATACCAGCCATTTAAAATAATCACATTTACCCTCCAGTGTGAAATTTAAACACCCAGAAGTGTCCTAGTGCTCATGTCTGACCTTTTCTTTTTCTTGAAGAAAACTATGAAAGCTTTTGGGCTTGTTTTATGGCTGAAATTTTAACTTTTATTATTATCACCTGCAAGGCATAAATGGAGAAAGCTAATAGACATTTCCTCTGAGAAGGCAGTAACTTTTCTTTTATTGCTTTATGGTTTACTAATCTTGAAAAGGTAGCGACAATTAGAGGAGCAGCGCAATGCTATCAGTTACAGCGGAGATGGTGCATCACATAAGATGGTGTGTCATGTCAAATGAAGCAATGATCATCTTCTGTTCCAACCCATTTTCTCATTAACAAGCCATCCTGGCCATTTGATGTTTTTAGATCCAGTTGAAGATGCTGGCCCGGTTGTTTGATTGATCAGGGCTTTAGCTCAGTGGAGGAGCACCTGCTTTTTGTGCACAAGGTCACAGGTTCAATCCCTGACCTCTCAAGTATGAGGCATAGGAAGTCATAGGAAGTCATAGGAAGCTGTCTTATCCCAAGTCCGACCATTGGCCCATCTAGCTCAGTATTCTCTACACCAGCCTTTCTCAACCTTGGGTCCCCAGATGTTGCTGAACTACAACTCCCATCATCCCTAGCTAGCAAGGCCAGAGCTCAGGGGTGATGGGACCCAAGGTTGAGAAACACTGGTCTACACTGACCTGCGGTGGCTCTCCAGGGTTTCAAACAGGGGTGCCTCCCAGCCCTAACTGGAGATGCTGGGGGTTGAACCTGGAACAGTCTACATGCAAATCAGATGGTCTACCACTAAGCTGCAGCCCTTCCTGCAGTTCTAAGAATACTTGGCTCACTCTTGCCCTGAGCCATCACTGTGTACCTCTCTCCAGTTGATAGGCTTCTGGCCTCTAGTAAAAACCTTGATCCTACAAGTCTGAAATCTGGCTGCCGTCAGGCCTATAGAAGTCCTAGCTCCCTTCCCAGGCTTTGTGTCCATTTGAGGTAGGGTTGCAAAATTGTTGATATATATATATATATATAAAACTTCTGATAAGGGTTGCCATACTGCCGTATTCCAGCTATGTCTGGGAAATTTCTAGTTTGAGGACCAAAGCAGAGTGGTTGGGTTGTATCCAGCACTAATCCTACTCATGTAAGTTAATAGACATGGGTCTGCTCACAGCAGAACGGAGATGGAGACACTTTGTTTCTTGTGTTGGGCTCTCAGAACAGGTCAGGTATATTTTGGGTGAGCCGTTCACCCCACTATCCTCCAGTCTCCTTGTCTGAACTGATGGAGCACCAGTTGGATGTGGTGCTGAGAGCCACCAGGATGATTGCTTTGGATTTTTGCAGTGCCCATCCTGAAGTTGCTCCATACAGGGTGGTTTTAGACTTCACGACCACCATGATAACACGGTAACTTTCCAAGAACCACACGTCCTTCTTTGCTGCCCCTCCCCAGATTTTTTGCCTGGCTGAGTAGGAAACATTCCATAATTGAAACTTAAAAATTGGGTGATGACAGCTTCATGGATCATCCTGAATTATCATTTCCTCGTGTGTCTGCCGACAAAGAGAGATTTCATATTTTAAAGAAGTTTCAGAACACTGAATGGGAAAGGCTTTTAATACCAAATCTTCACTGTTTACTCATAATTCTTAAATAAAAAACACTGAATGGAAAGTGGGTGAAGTCATTTTGGGTTCTGTGAAACTCTTCCATATTCATTGATTTCCCTCCCCTGCCTCCTCCACCACCTTGTTGCAGCAGTGTTTTAAACAAGTAGATATCAGATATTTCAAATGTGAGTGTTGAATGCAGAAGTGGTATTTTGGGTTGATACGTTTTCATTAGCAAAATGCTTGTGATTTTGATGGATGGCAGCAGAGTGCTGGAGATCAAAAACATAGGGGTGTGTGTGTGTGTGTGTGAGAGAGAGAGAGAGAGAGAGAGAGAGAGAGAGAGAGAGAGAGCTAGAGTTGTAGTAAAAAGGTAAAGGGACCCCTGACCATTAGGTCCAGTCGTGGCCGACTCTGGGGTTGCAGCGCTCATCTCGCTTTATTGGCCGAGGGCGCTGGCGTACAGCTGCTGGGTCAGAGCAGCGCATGGAAATGCCGTTTACCTTCCCGCTGGAGCAGTACCTATTTATCTGCTTGCACTTTGACATGCTTTCAAACTGCTAGGTTGGCAGGAGCAGGGACCGAGCAACTGGAGCTCACCCCATCACGGGAATTCGAACCGCTGACCTTCTGATCAGCAAGTCCTAGGCTCTGTGGTTTAACCCACAGCGCCACCCGCGTCCCTCTAGAGCTGTAGTAATCTTGAACAATTCTGATCCAAAGCATGCACTGAAACCTCCCATCTATCTCCTCCTCTGCTAGTTGGTCCACCTCATTGGAAAAACCAACCAACCAACCAACCAACCAACCAAAAAGGCTTACTGCTGTGAGATGAGAGCTGCACCGTGATGCTGCATGGATAGATAAAAACTTTTCTCCCTCTCCAATAACACTAGAACTTTTAGGTGTTCAATGAAGCCAAATACTGGAAGATTCAGGTCATAGAAAATAAAGTCCTTCTTCACACAGTGCACAGTTAAACTATGGAATTTTTTCCCCACGGGGCAGTGACGGGCCTCAACTTGGGTGGCTTTCAAAGAGGATTAGACAAATTTGTGGAGGAGAAGATACTGAGGATACCAGCCGCAATAGCTCTGCTCTGCTTCTGTGGTCAGAGGCAGTGAAGCTTCTGAATCCCAGTTGCTGGAAACCACAGGAGGGGAATGCGTTTTTGTGTCCAGATTCCATTTGCAGGTTTCCCTTGGGCATCCGGATGGCCACCGTTAGAACACTAGATAGGGCATTGGCCTGATCCAATAGGCTCTTCACATGTTCTTATTGGTGGTAAATTTGCCCCTCCTCTGAAATTCACCCCCTGCCAGAAGCAGGTCACTGGATTGGGTGGAGCGGTTATACTGGCTTCCCTTCAGGTGGGTCATTGTTGCTTACTGGGAGGGAAGGAGGAGGGACAGGGAAGTCAGTGCAGTGCCAAAGCTGTTGGCATGCAACCAAAGAAACGGGGGCAATTGGCAGACCCCCAGTTGGCTCCATCCCACCGGCTGGTGTACCAGACGAACTCCAGTCCTTGGATCAGCATGAATCTGCGACCCAAGCTTCAAAAGCTAGAGCACGCTACGCAGTAAACACGCATACAGAAGCGGCAGGAGAAGCTGTGTGAGCATATTTACATGCAGTTTATTCAGCATACATCAGGACAAAAGGAAACATGTCTGATCCCCTTCATGTCCGAAGCAAGGCAGCTAAAGCAAAAGCTATACACAAACGGAAGTTCCCAGCAAGCTGTGCTGGAGTGTAAACAGACATGTGACACGCAACAATTCCACACGTTCTGTTCTTAAGTTGGAATGGAATATCCCAGCAAAAGCACCACGGGAGCCAATCCAGCTCCATTTTCAGTTTGTTTGCCCTCCCAGCTGCCTCACCTATCCCCCTGTTCATCCAATAAGCAGCAGTGACTCACCTGTGGGAAAGTTAGAAGCTCCACTCCACCTGGTGAGCCACTTCACCCCCTCAAAACTATCTGAAAATGCCCCTTGCGCTTTGCACATTTCACACGGAAGGCCCATGAATATAACTCAGAGAATAAACCATGCTGCTTCCCTGTCCAGACAAAAAAAAATGCCTCCACCCCCATTGTTCTGCCCGGACACTGCGGTCCAGCGCCAAGGGCCTTCTGGCGGTTCCCTCACTGCGAGAAGCCAAGTTACAGGGAACCAGGCAGAGGGCCTTCTCGGTAGTGGCACCAGCCCTGTCGAACGCCCTCCCACCAGATGTCAAAGAGAAAAATAACTACCAAACTTTTAGAAGACATCTGAAGGCAGCCCTGTTTAGGGAAGCTTTTAATGTTTAATAGGTTATTGTATTTTAGTGTTCTGTTGGAAGCCGCCTAGATGGGCGGGGTATAAATTTTATTATTATTATTATTATTATTATTATTATTATTATTATTATTATTATTTCCGGAGCTAATGTGACACAATCAGGTGGGGAGCTAACCTTCCTTAATAGCTAGAGGTCCTTGGAAGGGACTTTTTAAAATGCCTGCTGTGTCATAGTCTTGCTAACTTTTAAATGTGAGTTTTGAAATTGGCTCATCTTGGGAAACCTGTGTGCACCAAAACCCAACAAATTACTTCTTGCTTATTTTATATTCGGAACACAACACATGTTTGTCGTTGTCGTCTCATTGTATGCTTAAAAAGAAAAAGGAAAGAATCCCCTTGGCACAGCCAAGCAGGTGAACGGAATGAAATGTTAGGAATGAGTATCCTTATCTTCTGAACCATTCAAAAATCCCTTCTCCCTCCTTCTAAGAGGCAGCTTTCATAAACAATGTGTAATCCTTTGGCTCCTGGTGTGCAGGTGGAATTGTGCCTCTGATTTGTGTGCAATTTATGTGACTGGCTAACTGGAGGAAGCCCTCCATTTCAATGAAATGGCGAGAGAGATGGAGAAATGCCTCTGTTTCTGTTTTGAACACAATTACTTGGGAGATTGAGGGGACACGGGTGGCGCTGTGGGTAAAAGCCTCAGCGCCTAGGGCTTGCCGATCGAAAGGTCGGCGGTTCGAATCCCCGCGGCAGGGTGCGCTCCCGTTGCTCGGTCCCAGCGCCTGCCAACCTAGCAGTTCGAAAGCACCCCCGGGTGCAAGTAGATAAATAGGGACCGCTTACCAGCGGGAAGGTAAATGGCGTTTCCGTGTGCGGCTCTGGCTCGCCAGATGCAGCTTTGTCACGCTGGCCACGTGACCCGGAAGTGTCTCCGGACAGCGCTGGCCACCGGCCTCTTGAGTGAGATGGGCGCACAACCCCAGAGTCTGTCAAGACTGGCCCGTACGGGCAGGGGTACCTTTACCCTTTACCTTTTACTTGGGAGATTGTTATCACCTGTATATTCTCTTCTGCGGGGCTTTTGGAAATTTCCAAGAGGAGATCTCTCAATGTGAATTGGTTGCAACATAACCCTTCAGTTCACACAAGCAGGTGAGAAACAGTGGGTTCCCCTAATTCTCTGTGCCTTTCTTAGTTGTACTTGTGTGAATGGATGGCTCCCTTGCTTTTTTTAATAGTCATTTTTAATAGACTTGGGAATGGAGAAGTTGTGACCTTCTGAATCACGAGTCAGGAACCTTTGACCATCTAGATTATCCTGAATTACAACTCCCACCAGTCATTGGCCAGGGATGATAGGAACTGTAGTTCAGAAACATCAGGAGGATCAAAGCTGCTCTTGATGTTTTCGGATCTCAACGCCCATCAGCCCAAGCTAGCATGGACAATGCTGGGGAACTAGTCCAACAACCTCTGGAGGGCCCTACTACAAGTTCTCAGTTCCTGAATTCGAACCTGCTCCATGATTTGCTGGAGAGCTCCCTTTCTTCGAGGAGAAGGTTAGGAATCTGAACCACTTAGTGGCAGAGTTAGCTGGAATAGGACATCATCACTGTCTGTGAGCTTTCCAGAGGCATCTAGCAGGCTGCTGTCAGAGCTGGGACTGCTGCACTTTGGTCTGGTCTGGTAAGGTATAGGAATTCTTATTATCTTAGCATACTTGGCATTCTTAGTATGTACTGAGTAGCCTTGGATAAGTGTGATGGTCATGGTTTTCATTTTGCCTTTTAAAAAAAACCTGTTCAGTTTATATATTCCTGCATTTAGACAAGATGACCCTTCATGTCCCTTCTAACTCTATGATTTCATGATTCCATACTTTATTTATTTATTTATTTCATGGATATACCACTTAGAGATCAAGGTAGTACATATAGTTCTCCTGCATGGGACGTGGGTGGCGCTGTGGTCTAAACCACTGAGCCTCTTGGGTTTGCCGATTGGAAGTTCAACGGTTCGAATCCCCATGACGGGGTGAGCTCCCATTGCTCTGTCCCAGCTCCTGCCAGCCTAGCAGTTCGAAAGCATGCCCGTGCAGGTAGATAAATAGGTACCACTGTGACGGGAAGGTAAATGGCATTTCCATGCACTCTGGTTTCCATCACAGTGTCATGTTGCACCAGAAGTGGTTTAGTCCTGCTGGCCACATGACCCGGAAAGCTGCCTGTGGACAAACGCCGGCTCCCTTGGCCTGAAGCGAGATGAGCACTGCAACCCCATAGTTGCCTTTGACTGGACTTAACCGTCCTTTGCCTTTTTTCAGACCTCACCTGGAGTACTGTGTCCAGTTCTGGGCACCACAGTTCAAGAAGGACACTGACAAACTGGAACGTGTCCAGAGGAGGGCAACCAAAATGGTCAAAGGCCTGGAAACGATGCCTTATGAGGAACGGCTAAGGGAGCTGGGCATGTTTAGCCTGGAGAAGAGGAGGTTAAGGGGTGATATGATAGCCATGTTCAAATATATAAAAGGATGTCATATAGAGGAGGGAGAAAGGTTGTTTTCTGCTGCTCCAGAGAAGCGGACAGGGAGCAATGGATCCAAACTACAAGAAAGAAGATTCCACCTAAACATTAGGAAGAACTTCCTGACAGTAAGAGCTGTTCGACAGTGGAATTTGCTGCCAAGGAGTGTGGTGGAGTCTCCTTCTTTGGAGGTCTTTAAGCAGAGGCTTGACAACCATATGTCAGGAGTGCTCTGATGCTGTTTCCTGCTTGGCAGGGGGTTAGACTCGATGGCCCTTGTGGTCTATTCCAACTCTATGATTCTATGATTCTAATTTTATCCTCCCAACAATCCTATGAAGTAAGTTGGATAGGGGGTTAGTGACTGGTCCACCAATCTCAATATTGCCCATACTGATTCACAGCAGCTCTCCAAGTTGTCAGGCAGGGATTAAGCCTGAGACCTTTTGCATGAAAAGGAAGTGCTCTACTATTGAGCCAGGGATCATCCCCGTCCCTCTTTACTCGGTTCCATTGATGGATGAAAGGTAGCATACAGATGTTATGAAATCAGTCTATTTCTGCACCTTGCCTCTTGGTCAGTAAACTGGGGGTAATCACAGCGACCCAGTGGGGTAGGTTGCTAAGGCACAGACCAATGTTGGCAAAGCACTATGGACTCACACATTCCAGGCCACAATGTATTATTAGTCACCTTCGTAAGACATGACAACCTGTCGTGCTTCCTTACTGCCAGCATTTGGTACACTTAAGCTAAACCGGCGCTGTACTTCCTTTGCAGAGAGTTCATAATTACCGTTGTGCATCACATGAGAGAATTAATTGAAGGTGACTTTCAGCAAAGTCTTGAGCCCCAAATCCATTCAGCTAACTTGATGCTGTCTGCCTCCCCAAAGGGCCAGGACAAGAGCTTCCTTTTATAATGCTAAGTTTCTTATTCAGATCATCAACAATAATCATACTGGGTTCTGGTGTAAGCCTCAATATGTAATTTTCTGATACGTAATCATTCACTCAGAGAGGCTTTGCTGGGAAGCTAAGAAACACCTTATTCTCCTGAGGTTGCTTTAAAAATAATAATAAAATTACATACCCCAGCGGCTTGTTAAAGCTCCATTCTTGTCCATTTTTGTATGGTATTCTTCCAGCGCATAATTAAGAGATTGGTCTGTTGGTTTATAAATTGTCAGGCCAGCCAAAATCAGATAAAGAGGAAGTGGTGTTGCCTTTTCACTATGTATGATGTTACTGGTGAAACCTTTCATTTCCAAGACTGCTCAAGTCTTTCAAGGAAGCCAGGATCCTTCTCAGCAGTAGATGTGCTGAGAGTAGTTAGGAGATTCCCATTCCTCTCCCAGGACGCAGGTGGCACTGTGGGTTAAACCACAGAGCCTAGGCCTTGCCAATCAGAAGGTCGGTGGTTTGAATCCCTGCGACGGGGTGAGCTCCCGTTGTTCGGTCCCTGCTCCTGCCAACCTAGCAGTTCGAAAGCACGTCAAAGTGCAAGTAGATAAATAGGTACCGCTCTAGTGGGAAGGTAAACGGCGTTTCCATGCGCTGCTCTGATTCGCCAGAAGCGGCTTAGTCATGACCCAGAAGCTGTCTGCGGACAAACGTCGGCTCCCTCGGCCAATAAAGCGAGATGAGCACCGCAACCCCAGAGTCGTCCGTGACTGGACCTAATGGTCAGGGATCCCTTTACCTTTTATTCCTCTCACAGAACTAGTAGTAGTAGTAGTAGCAGCATTCCCAGCAGGGCCAGTCCAATACATTTTGCTGCTTGAGACAAAACAGAAAATGTTGTCCCTCCTTCTCTGCTGCTGCCTGAAGTGACTGGAGGTGGCTAGGGGGAGCCATGGCAGACATGGCAGACTGAAGTCAGTGAAGGAGAAAAAAGGAACCCAGAGTTGAGCAGGTGGGAATGGCTCTGTTCTTTCTTGGCAGCAGTGGCGGGCAATGGGCTTCTTGGAGGCCCGGATCTGCCTCCCCTCCCAGCTCTCCCTAGCCTGCTGCCCAAGGCGACTGCCTCACTGAGGCTGATGTGTGGGCCGGCCCTGATCAATCCCTCCTCCTAGGAAACAGTCAATACCTCTGCCAAGGGAACTCTGGAAATTGGAGCTGTGGGAGGAAATTGAGGCCTCCTAACAGCTATCGATACCCTTAACAAACTGCAGCTCCCATGATTCTTTGGGGGGAAGCCGTGACTGTTTCAAGTGTTACGAGGCTGCTTTAAATGTACAGAGCAGATGAGGCCAAAGTGGCAACCTTGGTAGCTTGCATGATCAAAACTCACTTCTGCAGGCAGGAATCATAGCCACTGGAGCTTCGGCTATCTGAACGTTTGCTGGCGTGTAGTGCGAGAGTTCAGGGACGCGGGTGGCGCTGTGGGTAACACCTCAGTGCCTAGGACTTGCCGATCGTATGGTCGGCGGTTCGAATCCCCGCGGCGGGGTGAGCTCCCGTCGTTCGGTCCCAGCTCCTGCCCACCTAGCAGTTCGAAAGCACTCTTAAGTGCAAGTAGATAAATGGGGACCGCTTTATAGCGGGAAGGTAAACGGCGTTTCCGTGCGCTGCGCTGGTGCTGGCTCGCCAGCTGCAGCTTCGTCACGCTGGCCACGTGACCCGGAAGTGTCTTCGGACGGCGCCGGCTCACGGCCTCTAGAGCGAGATGAGCACGCAACCCCAGAGTCGGACACAGCTGGCCCGTACGGGCAGGGGTACCTTTACCTTTACTTTTAGAGCGAGAGGTCAACCACAGAACATGTAATGTGATGATGCAGTTGCAGGAATTTTTATCCACTTTTATAAGGAGAAAGTGCTCATCTTTTTTTTTAAAAAAAAATAACAATTGAGATTGGTGGGTCAGACATGCCAAGTCAGGCACTTCGGGCTTGCATGCCACTGTTTATTCTGTTCTCTGTTCTGAACTTGAACCGAAAGTAGACTTATAACTTGATTTCTCGGCTGCAGGCTGCAAAGTTCTTTCAGGTACTCCTGTATGTTTAATGCATAAGCTGTAGGCATTAGTTGCTGTTAGAAGAAACAACAAATCACTGTGTTTTGCCACTTTGCTTTTGTGGTGGGTGATGGTGAGGGAATGGAGCTGCATTTTATATTATTTTTTTGTCATTTGTTCAATAAAATAGTGCCTGGGAAGGCCTAACGTCAAAACATTTTTCTTAAATTGGAGTTCGTTAATGTCAATCATGCATCCTACTTTTCATTCAGAACACAGACACCCAGCCTTACTTGGAAGTCTGCATTCATGGCTTGGCTTTTAAGAGATGATTTCTTCATCTTATACTGTACGAAAGATTTCGAGTTGTAACCAACATTCTCTGCCTGCTCATGCCAGGGGGAGTTTTAATATTGAACAGCCGAGGAATAAAACACAATGGCTTTGCTAGCAGAAACTCATTTAATGACATAGGCGCCAAAGGGATCTGGGCCCCACCAATACAATATTTGAGGTCAGCCACTTGCGGGGCTGCGGCCAGCTGCCTGTGGGGCGGGGCTAGCTGGGGCAGGACGCTGCCTGTGGGGCAGGGCTAGCTGGAGCAGGACGCAGGTCTCCTCCCATTCAGCCGCCCTGCAGCTGGGGGGGGAGGCAGTGGGCAGACCGTTTGGGGCAGTACAGAGCCTGCGGGCACCCAAGCCACTGTGTCACTCCCAGGAGAGATCCATGACTTGGGTGTGCTGCGGTGAGTGCCACCCGGCATTTTGTCACTCCCCCGTCAGTGGTGACACCACCGCACCCCCGCTTCCTCCGCCGCTGCCAAGGGCTCCCCAAAGTTGATGGGCACTGCTGCCTTTCTTTTCCATGTTTGGACTTTGTTTCCTAACAAGCCCTGTAAAGGAACTTGTAAAAGGGTTGTTGTTGTTGTTGTTGTTTAGTCGTTTCCGACTCTTTGTGACCACATGGACCAGAGCACGCCAGGCACTCCTGTCTTTCACTGCCTCCCGCAGTTTGGGCAAACTCATGCTGGTAGCTTCGAGATCACTGTCCAACCATCTCGTCCTCTGTCGTCCCCTTCTCCTTGTGCCCTCCATCTTTCCCAACATCAGGGTCTTTTCCAGGGAGTCTTCTCTCCTCATGAGGTGGCCAAAGTATTGGTGCCTCAGCTTCAGGATCTGTCCTTCCAGGGCTGATTTCCTTCAGAATGGATAGGTTTGATCTTCTTGCAGTCCATGGGACTCTCAAGAGTCTCCTCCAGCACCATAATTCAAAAGCATCAATTCTTCGGCAATCAGCCTTCTTTATGGTCCAGCTCTCACTTCCATACATTGTAAAAAGGTTGCTGGATGGCAAAAGAGCTGGGATTGGGCAAAAATTTCTTATAGCCCTTGCAGAGAAAGAGAAACAGTGCAGACTGCTAGCTCCATGAGCCAGGTTCACAGACCTATGCTTGGACGAGAAAGGAATGGCTCCTGGTTGCTTATCATTACACACACACACACACACACACACACACACACACACACACACAGTAAAGGTAAAGGACCCCTGACAGTTAAGTCCAGTCACGAACAACTCTGGGGTTGCGGCACTCATCTCTCTTTACTGGCTGAGGGAGCCGACATTTGTCCGCAGACAGTTTTTCCGGGTTGTGTGGCCAGCATGACTAAGCCGCTTCTGGCGAACCAGAGCAGCACACGGAAACACCATTTACCTTCCCGCCGGAGCGGTACCTATTTATCTACTTGCACTTTGATGTGCTTTCGAACTGCTAGGTGGGCAGGAGCAGGGACCGAGCAATGGGAGCTCACCCCGTCGTGGGGATTCAAACCGCTGACCTTCCGATCGGCAAGCCCTAGACTCAGTGGTTTACACAACAGCACCACCCGTGTCCCATAAACATACCAGGAGCACCTAATTCAGAGCAAAGCTCCCCACCTTTACCCCAAGGTCCCAGGGTGGGGATACAACAATTATAAAAGCAATTTAGAACAACTTACTTTCACAGAAATAAGGCGGGTACTAAAAATATGCCCAAGCAAGCAAATGCATAATTTTGCAGCCAGCCCTTGTTGATTTTGGGTGGGAGGCAGGGAGGCAAACAGATGCCTGGAAACTCTGGGTTCAAGTCCCTTTTTAGCTTTAAGAATTCAGAGTATCCCTGGAGCAGACACTGTTTCTGAAATTAGTCAACATCACAGAGCTGTTTAGGGGATAAAAAGTGGGGTGAGGGGGGGTTATAAACAATTTCACCAGCACTAGCTACCTCTGTTGCTAGGATCAGTGACAGGGATGATCTGCCCCCTCCCCAATAAATTATTCAAGTTGGCACCCCTGTACCGAGTGGCAGATTCTGCAGTCTATTGTGCAGCAAAAGTGCCAGCAACCTCCTCTTGTGCAACATTGAGGAGCTCTATCAGCATGCAAATAGATGGTAAAAGGTTAAGAAATGGGTCCCCATAAGTGTGTTTAGGTTAAAAGTGGAATCTGGGTCTGAAAAGGTTGAAGATACCTGACCTACCTGATTAGGTGGAAGCTTTGCGATGAACTCTTTTGATAGTTACAGCATAGCTGCATAGCCAATAAAGACAATAGAGTGCCAAGAGTTTTGTTTTGTTTTTGTATCTTCCTGACAGGAAGAAGCCTGGCAGGAGGTGGGTGGGTTCCTATCCTCCAAGGGTGCATGGCTGCTTTTATCAGAAACTGACGCAGCTCTAAAGATGAAGTGCTCAAATTCTATATTTGTTAACTTGATATCTGAAGAACATCATTATTAAGTCTCCAGCACAGTCTCCTCACAACAGAACTGACCTTGCAAAGGGCTAAAAAAAGCAAGCAGGAAGCAAAATGAGTGATACTAGTGCATGCATACAGAAGAATGGAGAGCAAGAGGGAATATATTTTTTGGGGGGAAATTGTTTGTCTACAGACTTATACATTCAGAGATCTCTTATCTTGACCAAATTTGGAGTGGTGGTTCCTGAGGTCACGCGCAAGGCATTTATCTGTTTTCGAAACAAAATGGCGGGCCGCACCTTTAAAAGATCAGATGCCTCTTAAGATAGCATAACCAAATTGATCACAATGGTTCCTGAGATCAAGCAGCAAGTTTAAGATCATGTTCAGATATCATTAGATGCCATTTGGAATCAAGGTGACAGATTGAACCTTTCAAAACTGTCCTGATTGTGAGTAAGGGTTGCTGCTGGTTTCTTAGCATTCAGCTGCTTGATAAAATTAAATAACTCATCAATGTACAGTCATACCTCAAGTTGAATGTGCTTCAGGTTGAGCGCTTTTGGGTTGCGCTCCGCGGCAACCCGGAAGTTTCGCTGCATGCACATATGCTCAAAATGCCGTCACGCGCATGCGGCAAAACGTGACCCGCAGACGCGCCATCGCATCTTACGTTCCATTCAGGATGCGAACGGGGCTCTGGAACGGATCCCGTTCACATCCCGAGTTACCACTGTAGTGGACATCCTAACCAATTAGATATTGCTGCAGGGATCTCCAGCACAACCAAAAAACGTTACGAGGAATGAGGTGTTGCTTTGCAAAGGAGATAGATTGAAAATAATGAGGTTTGGATTGGGGGTGCTGGACAAGTATGCAACCGTTGGTAACTCATGGCCAATGTTGGGTTCTTGCACTGATAAGGAACCAGGGTTCCTTGCCTGTAGTATATCCTTTGTTTCCCTCCTCATTTCCTGAGGCCTCGTGCCTCTCTTTCAGTCTGACCGCCAAAAGGCTTATGCAATGGAGTGAACGAACACTTCTTGTTGCAGAACTGGGAAATATCATTGCTTCGTAGCACAGCTTCCAATGCGAGTCATAATTAGGTCACCCACGAGAAACTAGCACACTGTTCCCTCTTGTCGCCTTTCCTTTCTTTCTGGTCTTCCTAATTTTAGATCAAATGATCTTCACGTAATCTTGGCGCCTTCGGAATTTCATGACTGAGCGCATCGGCGGGTCGGGTGTGGGAGGTTAACGGCCTTTTCTGTGCCAATGTAGGGTCCTTTATGTATTGTCGCGAGGAGACAAGGTCACCACCATGTTTCACAGAGAGGCTGTTTAATTGTCTGGTGCTACCACGAGGAAAGAAGTGATGTGTTCTCCCTACTCTTAATTGTCCTCCACAGCTTTTGCACTTCTTTAAATCACAAAAAATGCAGTAGGTTACAAAAAGCAGTGATGTGGGTCTTGTCTCTCTGCCAGTTAACAGGGTGCCTTTGGAAGCTCACAAAGGGCAAGTGTGAAGTTTCTGCCAACTTGTGAAAATTTGGAAGCCCCTTGTATTCCTACCAGGGCATCATTGAAACCCTGGCCTACCAGGCAGCAAGCCAGTGTGACAAATCCAAAGTTCAAAGGTCAATTGGCACAAAGTCCAAAGATCTGGAAACAGAGTCTGGGGTCAGTACAAGTAAGCCAAGTCCAGCAGTCAGGATACAGTCCAGAGTCAAACCCGAAGAACACTCCCGTTGAGGTCCAGGAACATGCAAGCATGGGCAGTTGAGCAGACACAGCACCTCATCTCTGCTGCCCTTTTGCATGCTGATTGCAGCACCTGTGCTTGATGAGGCAGATGACCCTCACCTGTCCTGAGCCTACTCCAGCTGAGGAATCACACCCCTCCTCACAGAGCCAACGAGCTCCACCTGGCCAGCTGGGTTTGGGGCCCTTGCCTGCCTCAACTTCCCAGAGCACCACTCTGGCTGCTCCCTTCCCCTCAGGGCTTACTGTATTTGTGGAGACAGGGGCCTTTCTGGCTCGGGTGATGGGTTCTGCTGCTCTGCTTCCCGTGCGTTGACCCCCATGCCTTCGTCATCCTCCGTCAACCAGTGAGTTCTTCTTTCTTCACCCCGTTTGCCCCGGTGTGTCCCAGTGCTGGCTACAACCCTCACCAGAATCCTTGTCCTCCTCTCCTGCTCCTCGTCACCTTGCCAGTTCACAACACACAGGTGGGCAAGATAGCTACCTTAAATTTGCCAGCCCACCTCCATGTAATTTACTAGGTTGTTGTTGTCGTTTTACACTAGCTGGAGGCTGCAGACCCCCTGTTCGCTCTGACAACCCCCTCCCTTTACACTTCACCCCACCTCCTCAACCTATCCCTCACAGCTCACTCTGCGCCCCTCTCCTCACAGCTTACCCCAGGCATAGGCAACCTCGGGCCTCCAGATGTTTTGGGACTACAATTCCCATCATCCCTGACCACTGGTCCTGTTAGCTAGGGATCATGGGAGTTGTCGTCCCAAAACATCTGGAGAGTTGAGGTTGCCTTTGCCTGGCTTGCCCCAACCCCTTTAAAGGGGAGGGGAGGCACTTCACAGAACAGCTAGCTAAACTGCTGTCTGAAGCACCTCATTAATATCACTAGACGGGGAGTTCCAAAGTACAAGTGCTGCCGCACTGAAGGAATGGTGCTTTACAATAGCAGAAGACACATTGCGTGGCACTTGCAGAAGTGCCAGTTCTGCAGGTCAAAGTGGTCACATCAATGTCTATTGGGTAAGGCGGATCTATACAACCATATTCTGAATCTCCCCAGCCCAACCTTCCTCACCCTGCACATTGAAACCTAAAGTCAACCACATGAAAAAATACAACAACCTCAGAAATGATTTTGGAGTTCACCACAGGGCCCAAATCACAGCTGGAGAGCAACTCTGGGAGAGGTCCCTGGCCTCATGTCTTTCTTGTGGGTGTCCCAGGGAAAACTACTTCACCACTTGTAAAATAGGATCATGGACCATTAATCTTATCCGGTAAAATTTGCTTATCAACTATTTCAACAAATAACTCTATGGAAGAGGAAGGCCAAGAGATGAGAAGGCATCAGGCAAATTTCACAAATGGATTAGATTTGCACCAACCAATGCCTTGTCCAGATTATTGATCCTAGTCAGCTTTGTCCTACAAATCATAGTTCTGGTGGAAAGACCAGCGAGGCGCACCTGGCATGAGGCTGGATTTTAAAATTTTATTTTTGTGTGCATTGTCTGAAGAGGAACCCGATTTATCTCTGAGCAAAACCTTTGCGGCTTCGCTTTCCCAAGAATTCCAATGGCACATTGCTGATGGTCTTGGCATGACAGCAGCCAGCCCCCTTCTAATTATCTCAGCGGCATAATGTGTGCTGATTACCTATGTGTGGCAATTATATAAAATTGTTAACGTTCCTCCATTGAGTCTCTGAATCCATGCAAAGAATTCATGCAGATTAGAGCCCTCTCTGAAGTGGAAGTGGGAGCGGAACCTAGTCAGTTCCAAGCTTTTTTGGAAAAAAGATGTTTTAAAGAACTATGAATTCATCTCTCTGTTGTTTCACTTTAAGGCTAGAATTCATATGCAAATATGGTCTGTTAAGCTCCTGCTTGATACCTGAATGCTTCTCCACGCCTGTCTTTGCAGGATAAATGGTGCATAGTTCCTCAGAAATATCCAGGTTGTATGCTGCTGCTCCCACCTCCCTCCCCCCAAGAGCTAATAAACTAAACTAGGGGCAGGCAACCTGCAGCCATCCTGATGTGGTTAGACTCCAACTCCCATCAGCTCCAGTCATGGCTAATGACAACACATGATGGGAACTGTGGTCTAGCAAATATTGAGTGAGCTACAGGTTCCCTGCCCCAGTAAAGGTAAAGGGACCCCTGACCATTAAGTCCAGTTGTGACCGACTCTGGGGTTGCGGCGCTCAGGGAGCCGGCGTACAGCTTCCGGGTCATGTGGCCAGCATGACTAAGCTGCTTCTGGCGAACCAGAGCAGCGCACAGAAACACTTTTTACCTTCCCGCCGGAGCGGTACCTATTTATCTACTTGCACTGGTGTGCTTTCGAACTGCTACGTGGGCAGGAGCAGGTACCAAGCAACGGGAACTCACCCCGTTGTGGGGATTCGAACCGCCGACCTTCTGATTAGCAAGTCCTAGGCTCTGTGGTTTAACCCACAGCGCCACCCGCGTCCCACCCTGCCCCAGTGCTGGGCCACTAATCCCAAACTGATCTACCCAGGAGCTTTTCTAAAATTCTGCAAAGATAATCAGGGCTGGCCTTCCAATTGGGTGGAGTAGCACCCAGAGACTGTAGGTGCTGGGAAGCCAGGAGCAGCAGCAAGGTGCGAGTTAGAGGGCAGAGCTGGGTGTGCTGTGCTGACCTCTGCACCCTAAGCTAGCCTGATGCCCTCAGGTGTGGGTGATGTCCTCTTACTGATGTTGCAGTGAAAGTCTTGGGAAAGGGTGGGGAAGCACCATCTTTTCTGTCGCCTCAGGTTGGAAAATATCCTGGGCTCAGCCTTAAAGATAAGTCTGGTTTGCTGTGTCTAGAACATACACAGAGGGAGACATTCTTTATTACGGCCCAAAGACCTACAAAAACAGTTTGGAAAGCAAAATATAGCAGGAATACAGGGGAAACATTCCAAGGCAGTCACTAGGTTTCATCCAGAGCATGCTGATTTCTAATTCCTATTACCCCCAAGATAAATTTTGCCACGAGCAAGGTAAATATCATAGAACTTTTGTTTAGTTGTTTAGTCGTGTCCGACTCTTCGTGACCCCATGGACCAGAGCACGCCAGGTACTCCTGTCTTCCACTGCCTCCCACAGTTTGGTCAAACTCATGCTGGTAGCTTCAAGAACACTGTCCAACCATCTCGTCCTCTGTCGTCCCCTTCTCCTTGTGCCCTCCATCTTTCCCAGCATCAGGGTCTTTTCCAGGGAGTCTTCTCTTCTCATGAGGTGGCCAAAGTATTGGAGCCTCAGCTTCAGGATCTGTCCTTCCAGTGAGCACTCAGGGCTGATTTCCTTCAGAATGGAGAGGTTTGATCTTCTTGCAGTCCACGGGACTCTCAAGAGTCTCCTCCAGCACCATAATTCAAAAGCATCAATTCTTCGGCGATCAGCCTTCTTTATGGTCCAGCTCTCACTTCCATACATCACTACTGGGAAAGCCATAGCTTTAACTATACGGACCTTTGTTGGCAAGGTGATGTCTCTGCTTTTTAAGTTGCTGTCTAGGTTTGTTACTGCTTTTCTCCCAAGAAGAATATCATAGAACAGATCTGCTAAACCGCTGACCTTCCATACAGGAATGTTGTTCCTGCTCTTACAGCAGGGGCAGGTTTGCCCTCCCTCCCTCTCCCCTCTTCTTCGAAGTTGACTCAGGAGTTTGCTCCCAGGTTTGTGATGGCCACTGCTGGAAGGGTTTGAGCCTGTCTTTATAAGCCTGCTGCTAGCCCAACCCCCTGTGATGCACTAATCTCAATGAAAATATCTAACTCTGCTTATAAACCTCCAAGGAAGGAGAGTCCACCACCTTCTGAGGGAGTCCGTTTCACTGTTAAACAACTCTTACCGTCAGAAAGTTCTCCAGTGTTTGGGAGGAACCTCATTTCTTGTAACTTCAGTCCGTTGGTTCGAGTCCAACCCTCCACAGCAGGAGAAAACAAGCTTGTTCCATCTTCCATGTGGCAGCCCTTGAGATATTTGAAGGTGGCTGTCATATTTCCTCTCAACCTCATCTTTTCCAGGCAAAACATACCCAACTCCCTCAACCCTTCCTCATAAGGCTTTGCTTACAGACCCTCAACCATCTTGGTTGCCCTCCTCTGCACACGTTCCATACTGAAATCAAGATACAGTGGTACCTTGGGTTACAGATGCTTCAGGTTACAGACACTTCAGGTTACAGACTCCGCTAACCCAGAAATAGTACCTTGAGTTAAGAACTTTGCTTCAGGATGAGAACAGAAATTGCGTGGCAGTGGCGTGGCAGCTAAAGTGGTACCTCAGGTTAAGAACAGTTTCAGGTTAAGAACGGACCTCCAGAACGAATTAAGTTCTTAACCTGAGGTACCACTGTACACTATATCCACAGCATTCCCCTGATACACCAAGTTTATATAATTTCCTCTGCAGGAAATCCCATTCCCAGGGGTCTGGAAGGATGCTTCCCAACCAGCTAAGATCCTCACCAGACTTTATGAATTTGGTTAATTTGGTTTGCAGTTCCTCCAAGTTGTTATATTAACAAATATAACCTTTATCCTAATGCTTTGTCCTCATGAATCTTCCTTTGTGGGTGTGGGGGCAAAGGGGCTTTTCATCATATCTTTATGAAATATATAATATAACTTAGCTCTGTTGCTGCTAGCAGAATAACAGTAACGATAATAACATTTGGTATTTATATATGTCCTACGCCTTTTCCTGGAGTGATTTATTATTAAGTTTCACGTTCTGCTGTTGAGAACGGCACTATTTTTGCCGAATGGAAATTGCCTCTCTCTGTGTGCCTTTATGATTTTTAGCTTTCTAAAGTTGGCACCAGCCCACCCATGTCCTCTTTGGGCCAATTTAATGGTTTGCATGGAACCGGCACAATTATGATTACATCTTTTGCTCTTGGTAGTGCAGTAGGTCTCAAGTGACTGTAGTGTTTTAAAATTGTCAGCTTCAATTTCTTCAGAGGTGACAGCCCCTTCTTTGAAACACTCTCTATTTCCATGGGTTAGATACATGGCATAGATACACACAAGCCCTATAGGCAGGCGTGGGCGGAAACCTCTGGCCTTCTTGATGCTGTTGGACTCAAACTCCCATCAGCCCCAGAGAGCATGGCCAATGATCAGGGATGATGGGACTTGTAGTCCAGTAACATCTGGTTGGCCAAAGGTTTTCTTGCCCCTGCCATGAAGTATAGCTTGAACACTTTGTCCCCCAGGACACTTATTTTGTGGAATTCTTTGTGGCAAAGGAATGTTCCAAGCAGCCGCTCATTGTTATATAGGGAAGGGTGAAATTAGAGATGTGCAGCAACCCGTCATTTCACTCTGTATCCGTAGCATTTTAATCTAGCGCAATCTGTTTCAAATCCATTCTGTGTTGTTTTAATTTGATTCATTATCTAGGTACAAATGTTCAACCCAAAGCTCCTTTTCACTCCCCCATTACAATTAAACATAGCTATAACTTTGCATTTTGCATGAAATCTGCAGGCAAAGCCAGAGTGGATTAAACCTTCGACACATCCCATAAATCCTTCCAGTGTGTGTATGTATGTACAGGGAACCTTTAAAGCTCCTCCCCCCCTTAATTAACTCCTTAATTTTCTACCAGTATTGGATGCAAATTGCAGGCATGGCTTCCCGTTCTGAGGGGATGAAGTCTTAACACATTTCAGAAAGATAGACTAGATAGACCAGGTTGGAAAAACAACAACAAAAACACATTCCCTTGCTAATTTTTTTGTGGGAGATCAGTTTGAAAATCTGTTCGGTTTAAGGAGGTGCCCCAGACAAGAAACCTGTCACAGTTCAGACAAATAGGTCCAGAGACTTTCATTCTGGGTGACTGTACCTTGGTTGTAAAGTGGGAAAGTCACCGGTTTTTCTTACTGCTATCCTGCCCCCTGGTGAAGGGGAAAAGAGAGAGGGTTTTTTTATTTGTTTGCTGGGGGGGCGGGAGTTTCGGAAAGAATACTGGGCAACATGCCTTGGATAATCAAAACTATTTTTTTTAAAAAAAAAGGTTGGAAAGGAAAAGGCAAGTTGCAACAGTTTTTTTCTTTGTTATGCAGAAGACACAACTTTTGCATATTGCTTATGTGATTAAAAATTGAGGTTTGAATCCTGACAAGACAGAAGTACTGTTTTGGGGGAACAGGAGGTGGGCAGGTGTGGAGGATTCCCTGGTCCTGAATGGGGTAACTGTGCCCCTGAAGGACCAGGTGCGCAGCCTGGGAGTCATTTTGGACTCACAGCTGTCCATGGAGGCACAGGTCAAATCTGTGTCCAGGTCAGCTGTTTACCTGCTCCATCTGGTAAACAGGCTGAGACCCTATCTGCCTGTGGACTGTCTCGCCAGAGGGTGCATGCTCTGGTTATCTCCCGCTTGGACTACTGCAATGCGCTCTACGTGGGGCTACCTTTGAAGGTGACTCGGAAACTACAACTAATCCAGAATGCGGCAGCTAGACTGGTGACTGGGGGCGGCCGCCGAGACCATATAACACTGGTCTTGAAAGACCTACATTGGCTCCCAGTACGTTTCTGAGCACAATTCAAAGTGTTTCTATGGAAGCCGCCCAGCGTGGCTGGGGAGGCCCAGCCAGATGGGCGGGGTATAAATAAATTATTATTATTGTTATTATTATTATTATTATTATTATTATTATTATTATTATTATTAGTGATATGTTAGATATTGTGTGGATTTTGTATTAAAGAAATTGTATTACACTGTTAAAAAGAAAAATTGGGCTGTTGTAAAAAGGCGTCTTCTAGGGTTTATTGAAAAAGTTGCCAATACCTTGGTTGTCACACTATATTCTCTTGCTCTTAGAAATATGTATCAATATTCTCCTGTTATGTACTGTCTAGTATTGAAATGGAAGATGCGATGAAAATACGCCTTTCTAGTATTAAGGGTATTTAGCATTAAGACATGGGCTGGATCTAGACATGTCAAAGAAGTGATTCAGTTAAACATGTTGTAAACTCATACAGGGAAATCCGGTAGTGAAAGACGGGACTCGGCAGCGCCACCTGTTGTCACAGTGTTATATTGCATATACAACGCATATACAGTCATACCTCGGGCTGAATATGCTTCATGTTGAGCGCGTTCGAGTTGCGCTCTGCGGCAACCCAGAAGTAACGGAGCGCGTTACTTCCGGGTTTTGCCGCTCACGCATGCGTGGATGCTCAAAATGACGTCACGCGCATGCACAGAGGCGGCGGAAAGCGACGCATGCGTGCGCAGACGTGCTGTCGCTAGTTATGTTTGCTTCTGGAAGCGAACAGGGCTCCGGAACGGATCCCGATCGCATCCCGAGGTACCACTGTAAAGTGCTTTTTCTTTACCAATCTAGCTGAGTCCCTAGAGTCGTAGAAAACATAACCTGAATTTAGTGTAACATTTAAACCTTTAAATGAAAGTTTCATTTTAGGGGTGTGGGGAGGCATGAATTAGCAAAAACCACCTCCCCCCGTGTTCATTAGCAGAAGTCATCCTTATTATGGTTGTGCTAGTGTGTTACACTTCCCTCTATGGTTTCGCTGCTATGATTTATATCACTGTTATTCTTAAATGGCAAACTTCCCATTTGAAAAGCAGCACACAGGATCAGATTAAATTTTTTTTTGGGGGGGGAAGCTAAATGGCAAGCAAGGTCACTGAAATAACAGCCCTACCCCACTTTGCTTTGTTCAAAGCTCTTAGCATTTTGTGTATTCAGGAAAAGTTGCTATAATTGCACCTTTTTTTCCTTTTTGAAAGCCTTTGATAAATAGAGAAAAAGCACATCTCTGGAACTTGTAATAACTTTTCCAGCAGAGAAAGAGATTGGATCTGTAGTAAGCAAATTAGGTATCTTTGCAGATAATGGCCCAAATTCATCAGACCGGCAATAGATAAATTACTTTACCCCCTAATTTATAATGCAATAATGCAAACAGAACAAGTATTTACAACTTGCCCATTTTCAATAAACATGGAAATTCAACAATTATTACAAGATAGGTAATTATCTCAGGGTTTTAGCCAATGTTGAACTCTTGAAACAACTAGTATGGGGAAAATAAGTCTCTAAAATGTTCAATTTTTTTGGCTTGTGACCAAATTCTCCTCAAAGAAACAGACTCTGTGGCAAAGGTAGAAAGTTGTACATGGGTAAAATTGTACATGGAGGAATTTCTAGGGAAGTAAATGATTTTTTATTTGACCAGCAAAATAAAGATAAAAATTAGGGGTTCCAGATTATTGCTAAACTGAACTTGCCTGTAGTTTGGTATGCAGTGTTGCCAGTGCTGTTGTGGGAGTGGAGAGAAGCTTACTTCTGAATTACTTCAGAACAAAATGGCAAGCATTTTGGGATTGGGCGTTCCCTAAAGGTAAAGGTTAAGGGACCCCTGACCATTAGGTCCAGTCGTGGCCGACTCTGGGGTTGCGGCGCTCATCTCGCTTTATTGGCCGAGGGAGCCGGCGTACAGCTTCCGGGTCATGTGGCCAGCATGACTAAGCTGTTTCTGGCGAACTAGAGCAGCGCACGGAAACACCGTTTACCTTCCCGCTGGAGCGGTACCTATTTATCTACTTGCTCTATGACATGCTTTCGAACTGCTAGGTTGGCAGGAGCAGGGACCGAGCAACGGGAGCTCACCCCATCATGGGGATTCAAACTGCCAACCTTCTGATCAGCAAGTCCTAGGCTCTGTGGTTTAATCCACAGCACCACCCTTGTCCCTGGGCGTTCCCCTTACATCTGCATAAATATACATTGATAGGCAGATAATGCACTCATTCAGGACTTTTAAATTTGTGTTTTGGTTGTGACTTGTGTTGGGGAAGAGACATATCTCTCTTATCTCCAACGCTGTATCACAAATTGCTTTTGAAAGAAGTCTCAGATTTGAAAAGCACTTAAGGAAGGTTAGGGTAAGACAGATGCTGAAATGCCCCCCCGGAGCACAGGGAACTGATTATTTCACTGTTGTTTTCTTAACCATGGTAAATGGTTAATTAATACTCATGCTTTTCCTGATTGTGTCTTCTTTTGAGTAATCCGAGAGCAATTTGAATTGCTCTTGTGAATTGCCTGAAATGTGGGATCAATATTTGCTATGAGAATTATAAGGTCTAAGAGAGAAAATAAATGTTCATAAATGTACCAGGCAAACACATACATAAGTATATACAGTGGTACCTCGCATTACAGACGGGTTACAGACGCTTCAGGTTACAGAAGCTTCAGGTTACATACTCCACTAACCCAGAAACAGTACCTCGGGTTAAGAACTTTGCTTCAGGATGAGAAGAGAAATCGTGCGGCAGCGGGAGGCCCTATTAGCTAAAGTGGTGCTTCAGGTTAAGAACAGTTTCAGGTTAAGAACGGACCTCCAGAATGAATTAAGTTCTTAACCCGAGGTACCACTGTAAACCACGTGTCTGATATAGTACAGGAGAACAATCCTCAAGCCATTTTGACTCTCCCAAATTGATCTCAAATATTTCTCTGCAAGGAGGAAGGAAATGGGGAAACCTCCCCATTGTCTCTTTGCTCACAAATCCTGTCTTAAGGGTGTACTTGTGTATGAATAGGGTGAGCCTGTGACCTGGATTCAGGAACTGAGTATTTACCATCACAAAAGAATGGCCAGACTGCCCAGGTAATGCAATCAGTGACCATTATCAGGTGCCCTGGCAAACAGGTTTTCTGCTGTAGACCGCCTCCTCGTCTGTTGACCCCCCCCTTCTGTGATGTATGTATGATGTTTCAGGGGTGGTGGTCTTGGGCTACAGGGTGGGCAATTTCAAAAGTCTATATAAGAGCTTGCACCCCAATGTTCTGGGTTCCTCCTCCCTCCTGTTTTGGGGGGGCGTTTGAGCACCCTGTTGCAACAGTTTAATAAAGATCAGGCTTTCAGGCAGCTTTCCTTTCCTTTCCTTTCCTTTCCTTTCCTTTCCTTTCCTTTCCTTTCCTTTCCTTTCCTTTCCTTTCCTTCTCAATATTCTCTGGTTGGCCTCTATTATTTTCTCCTACCGATATAGAAACTACATAAGGACTCTATATGGGCTCTTAATGTGAACTGCCCTGATTTTAATGTGAACCACCCTAAGACTTTCGGGTATAGGGTGGTATAGAAATAAAATTAATACAGTGGTGCACCGCAAGACGAATGCCTCGCAAGACGAAAAACTCGCTAGACGAAAGGGTTTTCCGTTTTTTGAGTCGTTCCGCAAGACAAATTTCCCTATGGGCTTGCTTCGCAAGACGAAACGTCTTGCGAGTTCTTGCGAGTTTGTTTCCTTTTTCTTAAAGCCGCTAAGCCGTTAATAGCCGCTAAGCCGCTAATAGCCGCTAAGCCGCTAATAGCCGCTAAGCCGCTAAGCCGCTAATAGCCGTGGTTCGCAAGACGAAAAAACCGCAAGACGAAGAGACTCGCGGAACAGATTAATTTCGTCTTGCGAGGCACCACTGTAATAATAATAATAATAATAATAATAATAATAATAATAATAATACCACCCCATAAGGGAAAAGGAGCATTTTTTCTTATAACATTATTATTATTGTTATTTTAAGTTAGATAGGAAGAAAATACTTGGGACATATCCTGCCACTGTAGGGCTTTGGTAGGGGGCAAAAGCTGAGGTGCTGGTTCTGGAAGGCCCACAGAACTGATCCAACTTTGATGATGCTAACTTTCAGGGAAATCAATTAGAATCACAGCGGTGCAATCACACTAGGTGCTTCTAATGCGTTGTTAGAATTCTTTTGGCTGCCTCCAGATATGATTGACTGTTCACATAAAGTGCTTTTATTGAAGAAGCCGCAGCCTTTAAAATACAAACACCCACACCCACAAGCACATACCCATTGAGCTAGTGGAAATAATAATAAAAAGTCAACCCAAGGTTTATTGCAGGCAGGGCTTGTACTGATTCTACCTTCCTAGCTCAGCAGGCTTTTATTTATAGAATCGAATCAGGCCAACCGTAGGCACCCTTCAAGACGATGGTTGTTCTGCCATCTTGTGTTTCGAAGCTTCAACTACACTGAGGTAGAGTGAAAGTGGAAAGCAGGCAGGAGGACATTGCAATCTTTGTGCAGCCTTAAAGACACACTGGGACATTGAACAGAAGAAGAACTTTGCAGATCAGATCAGAGGTCCATTCAGACAAGCATCTTGCTGCTAATAGCTGCCAGCCACATGCCTCCAGCAAGCCCAGCGATCAGAAAAGGACAGCAACCGCCCTCTGTCCTGATTCTGGCATTATGCTTTTGAATGTGGTGCTCCATTGAAACTACAGTCATACCTTGGTTCTTGAACGTCTTGGTACGCATACGTTTTGGCTCCCGAGCGCCGCAAACCTGGAAGTGAGTGTTCTGGTTTGCAAACGTTTGTTGGTACCCGAACGGCTTCCAATTGAGTGCAGGAAACTCCTGCATCCAATCGGAAGCTGCACCTTGGTTTTCGAATGTTTTCGGAAGTCGAACTGACTTCTGGAATGGATTCCATTCGACAACCAAGGTATGGCTGCAATAGCGATTTGTCATCTGTTTTGTGCTGTTCTAAGAAGAGAATCCTGGTTTTCAGCCAAGAGCTCCGAAATCAGCCATAACATTACAATGAAATTCTGAAGCACTTGGGACCTTCCACCTCACAGGCTTTCTCTTTAACTTTCAGTTAACGAGAGCCAGTGTGGTGTAGTGGTTAAGAGCGGTAGTCTCGTAATCTGGGGAACCGGGTTCGTGTCTCCGCTCCTCCACCTGCAGCTGCTGGGTGACCTTGGGATAGTCACACTTCTCTGAAGTCTCTCAGCCCCACTCACCTCACAGAGTGTTTGTTGTGGGGGAGGAAGGGAAAGGAGAATGTTAGCCGCTTTGAGACTCCTTCGGGTAGTGATAAAGCGGGATATCAAATCCAAACTCCTCCTCCTCCTCCTCTTCTTCTTCTTCTTCTTCTTCTTCTTCTTCGTCTTCTGTACCCCAAAAGCGTTCCTCATATGGCTCATCAAACTGCTGATAAAACAACAACGACCCTGTTGAATGCAGTTTAATTATTGCAGAACCTCTGCCTGGCATGCAGAAAAGCCCTGGTTTCCATCCATGACATCTTCAGAAAGGGCTGAGAGAAAATCTCACCTGAAATTCCCAGGAGCTTCTGAGCTAGATGGACCAATGGGTCTGGTTTGGAATAAGGTAGCTCCCTTTCTTCCCCCTGAAAGCTGATTCAAGAAATTCGTGTTAATGTCTTTCTTTTAAAAATCCTGAATTTGCTTTAACTGGGGGAACTTCGCTGTCTTTCTTTCCTGCTTTGTTGACATTGTTTTAAAGAAAACCACAACAGCTCTCAGCCTGCAACTGTACTTCCGAAAGGATCTGAGACAATGCTGTGACCTGCAGCATTGATCCTTCCATTTAGCAACCTTAAACAAACACTGAGATTTCTATATTCAGGGAGGGAGCTGTGTTGGTCTGACACAGTCAAAATAAATTACCCAGAAGAAACTTAGTTGGTCTCTAAGGTGCCACTGGGCAATTTTTTAATTTAATTTAATTTTTGTTTCACCTGAGATTTCTCTCTCTCCCCCCCCCCCTCTCTCTGTGTGTTGCTGCTGCTGCTGCTTCTTCTTCTTCTTCTTCTTCTTCTTCTTCTTCTTCTTCTTCTTCTTCTTCTTCTTCTTTTTAAAAAAGATGGGCACATTTTTATTTTAACCGCTCACAGTGGCACAATCCATACTCCTCCGTTCGAGTATCATCTGTTGTGGGTTGGCAACAGCATACAGTGCCTTGTTGGTAGTAGGCGCTGATTTGCAATCCAAGCAGGTAGCCGTGTTGGTCTGATGCAGTCGAAATTATATATATATATTAAAAATGTCCAGTAACACCTTAGAGACCAACTAAGTTTGTTCTTGGTATAAGCTTTCGTGTGCATGCACACTTCTTCAGATACCAATCGTTCATCATCCACCTGCTCTTTTGTGAAGATGTGAAGCAATGAGTGTGTGTGTGTGTGTGTGTGTGTGTGTGTGCGTGTGCGTGCATGGAGGGGCAAGGGCTTTTGCCCAACTGCAGTTAATTAGGGAAGAAAGGGCAGGCAGTTCCTAAGGCAGATCTTGCATCACTTGTGAATCGCAAAGCTGGATATATCTCAGCAGCCGTGTGTCATGGCCTGCCAGGAGCTTGACATTCTCCCTGGTTTTTCAGTCCCAATCAGAGACACAAAGCAGAAGATGGTGGAGCCCCAAGTGGTGAGACTGTGTTTCACACGGCAGTAGTGCAGCGATAAGAGACCTAAGTTCAAGAGTTGAGAGATTGGCCTCGGGGGGTCTGCAAGAAAAGAACTAGGCTTGGTGGAAACCTGTATGGAAGTGTGTACTACTTTCCAAATCCCATATCTCTCGCTTTCACTTCTTGGGAGAACCTCCCGATACACTTTAGATCATATAGCAGGCCTTGTTAAGCCTTTTAAGAGCTGGTGGAACTGTGTTGTACCAACATGGAGCTCAGAAGGTGCTTTTGGTCCTAACCACATTTGTCTTCTCCTTAGGAAGGTCACAATTCCGAATGTAAAATTCACAGTAGGGTTGAGGGAGAAATTCAGTTCAATTCACGTTTAAAGGTGAACGTACCTAATCTGCACTTTCTGAAAACGTGTGGTCAAAAAAGCAGCCGTCCTTCAAAATCCGTACACTTCCGAATTTTGCAATACGGTTCTCTAGCTGCAACACTGCATATACTAGGGTGAGGTGTGATTTTTTTAAAAAAATAAAATAAAAATACATTCGTGAAAATAACATGCAAAAAACGTATTGTGTCAGGGGAGAAATTGCTTTGTAAAAATGTGTACTTTAGGCTAAGTCCATGCAAAAATGTGTGTATAAGGAGAAATTTGTGGATTTGTTCTTTTTTTAAATAAAAACAAATAGCACACCAATGTGGAAAAGTGGAGAACTGAACTGAACTTAAGAAGGCAAAAATGAGAAACTGTCAGAAGCCAAAGCTGGCAGATTCACCCATCCCTATTTCACCGTTCCTTAATATTCTCCCTCCCCCCCCCTTTTGCCTCCCAGAAGTATCGCTACCAAGATGAGGATGCTCCACACGACCATACTTTACCTCGCTTAACTCACGAAGTGAGAGGGCCAGAACTAGTTCACGTTTCTGAAAAGAATTTATCGCAGATAGAAAATGTCCACGGATACGTCCTGCAATCGCACATCTCGCCTCTGAAGGTCAGTAACGCTTCTCCATGGCAACTTCTGAGCTTTCCCAATAAAAACAAACAAAATAAAAGACAGAGAGAGTGAGAGAAGTAACTGGATTTTTAAAAGCTCCAGGTGACTCCTTGTCTTAAGCTGTTGGTTGACGCGCCTTTGTGGAAATCACACCCTCTGGCAACCGTTTAATTCTTGGCACGTCTGCCGTTGTCGAAAAGTTTAGCGCTGATGTGCAACAGATCTTGGTGCAACAGGCTTGTATTGGAGCTGCGTCCAAGAATTTTGCTAAAGAAGGGAATAATTCCATGTATCAACATTTAAAGAGTGGATAAGCATAACTGGAAGGCAATTCTCCCCCCCCCCCCCCCCCGTTTTCACAGTGCTGGCTCAATCCTTGCTTGTCCTTGTTGCAAGATAAATGAAGCATTTATACTAATGGATAATAATCGACCGAGTCCTTTGTTTGGGGGGTAGACACAGCCTAGAAGTTGCACAGACTAGGTGGTAGACACAGACTAGAAGTTGCTCCTAAATTTCTAGGAATTGTGTGAAAGAAAGAATTGTGTTTGCCACCATCAGGTCATTGTTTACTGAACTGGTTGCTGTTGCCATGGGTGAAAAAAGGTTTGAAAAATAGGGATCATAGCATCATAGGATTGTAGAGTTGGAAGAGACTCCAATGGACATCTGGTCTAACCCCTGCAATACAGGGAATCACATAAAACAAAATGAAATATATTAAAATTCAGAGGCTTACAACATGAAAAGTGTTACAAGCTTCAGATAGTAGAATGGCTTCTTCAGACAGTAAGAGAATTGCTTTCTGTTCTCTCATTAAAGTTAATAGGTAATAGGTAAAGGAGCCCTGGACATTTAAGTCCAGTCAAAGGTGGCTATGGGGTTGTGGCGCTCATCTCACTTTCAGGCCGTGGGTGCCGGCGTTTGTCCACAGACAGCTTTCCAGGTCATGTGGCCAGCATGACTAAACTGCTTCTGGCGCAACGGGACACCATGACGGAAACCAGAGTGCACAGAAACGCCATTTACCTTCCTGCCACAGTGGTACCTATTTATCTACTTGCACTGGCATGCTTACTAACTGCTAGGTTGGCAGGTTTTGGGACAGAGCAATGGGAGCTCACTCCGTTGAAGGGATTCGAACCACTGACCTTCCGATCAGCAAGCCCAAGAGGCTCAGTGGTTTAGACCACAGCACCACCCGTCCTTTACCTTTACCTCTATCATTAACTGCAAGGCTGACTAACATTTGACCCTTCAGATGCTACTGGAGTACAGTTCCCATCATCCCTGATCATTTAACCCAAAGTAAGACACTTTTTCAAGGGACGCGGGTGGCACTGTGGGTTAAACCACAGAGTCTAGGACTTGCCGATCAGAAGGTCGGCGGTTCAAATTCCTGCGACAGGGTGAGCTCCTATTGCTCGGTCCCTGCTCCTGCTAACCTAGCAGTTCGAAAGCACATCAAAGTGCAAGTAGATAAATAGGTACCGCTTCAGTGGGAAGGTAAATGGCGTTTCCATGTGCTGCTCTGGTTCGCCAGAAGTGGCTTAGTCATGCTGGCCACATGACCCGGAAGCTGTACGCCGGCTCCCTCGGCCAAGAAAGCGAGATGAGCACCGCAACCCCAGAGCCGGCCACGACTGGACCTAATGGTCAGGGGTACCTTTACCTTAGTGAGGTGCTGTTTGTAATGCTGAAATGTTTAAATGCCCACAATGTTTCTTGCAAGGCAGGAGAAAATGAGAAATTGGCCATGCTCCCACCACACTCTACCCTTGGGCTAGTGGTGGACATCTGCTGACTCTGACCCCAAGGGTACCATGTAGCAATACAGAGCCTGACCATTTATATCCCACTGTGAAGAATTCCAGAGCATGAACTGAGGATCTCATGCTCTGTGGCTAGCAAGTTACTTAGGAGTCTGTGTGGGTGCCCAGGTCTCAGAGGTTTCTTCAGTCATAGAAGGGAATAGGGGTGCGTAACATCAGTGCATGTGATTGGCAGTCAGCATGAGGCCTGTGGATTGGCCAGGCCAGCAGCACTGTCAATTTCAATGTGCAGGATCAACCCTCGCAACCACAAACTGAAGGAGAGACCAAAAAATGCAGGCAGCTGTGTTGACGCATTATTATGCGGGCATCTGCAGGCAGACAAAATACAGAATACCATGCCCTATGAATTAGGATCAGTCTTCCGGCAGTTCTGCGTAGAGTTTCCTGGAAGTTAGCTACATTGAACTCAGTGGTAGTTACTTCTGCCTAGACTGGCTCAGAATAAAACACAATGAGCATTAACAATCAACCATCTGAAATGCAACTTTTAGATTTTCATTAGAAATGCAGGTCACGCTGCAAACATGTGTTACCGTTGAAATTGCTGGTGTGAAGTAGGAACCCCGTCAAAGAAAAGGAAAGAAGTATCTGCCCTCTGATTATTTGCCTGTATGCTGACCTATCTCACAAACTAACTTTAAAAGCCTCTTCATCTCATTCATTTGCCAGAGCTAAAAGGGTAGGTCATTTACCTTGGTGCTCCAGCAGAGCTGAGCTCCCTTTTCCTGTTTTCCCCTCCAACACACCACTGGCAGGCCTGTCCTTGTCCGCTATTGTGCTCAAGTAGAAGTCCCTGTTTCCCTTCCAGCAGTGAAAAACAGGGAGTCTTTTGCTAAAGTGCCCATCCTGGGTCTAGATTTGGAGTTGACTCCTTACCATTTCAGCTTGGCCCTGGTACCCAGTCATTTATCAGATTGCTCTTAGGAAACAGTAGTTTTTTGGTTATTTGGATAGAGTTGGCATCCAAAAGGGTGCTTTCAGTGGGAGCCAGAGCAAACCACTGATGGAGACATCCCACCTCTTCATAAATTAGTCATCTGTATCTTCCACATGCCTAA
Organism: Podarcis muralis; assembly: GCF_964188315.1. Classification (NCBI taxonomy): domain Eukaryota; kingdom Metazoa; phylum Chordata; class Lepidosauria; order Squamata; family Lacertidae; genus Podarcis; species Podarcis muralis. Next base: position 13,880,838 of record NC_135658.1, on the reverse strand, counting down.
AGCAAAGCCTTAGCTTAACTGCCTCTGCATTGTATATACGATGCCAATTCCAATTGCAGAGATTAGGCTAATGTGTATTGACTCTGCATTGTGATGTGAAAGGAAAAGCTATTATTCCAGAAATCATCTTCTGTGTCCTTCCAATGGTCTGCCGCTAGATGGTGCAGTTAGCTGGTGATCTCTTTGGTCCAGGGATTGTGATCAGTAGGTCTTCCATTAGCCGAAATCTGAACCCGGGAGTCTAAGGGACTTGACCAAAGGCAGGCAGGGAAACAAACAGAGGTTCACTAGGAAATTCTTCACTGACTGTGACTCAGTGGCAATGCTTTAAGGACCACTAGACATTTTCACTTTTAAACAAGCCGGGGATTGCATGGAATGAAACTTCAACTGAAGCAACATGTCAAGATGACTTTTGTCTTAAGCATCTTCTGCTTGAGAGAAGCTTCTGGATAATTTTGAGGGTAACAGAAACTTTTGATAAGGTGACCCAAATGTTTCTGGTTACTGTTGACTGAGAATTGTAGAGTTGGAAGGGACCACAAATGCCATCTAGTCCAAACCCCTGTAATGCAGGAATCTTTTGCCCAATGTTAGGCTTGGACTTGGGATGGGAAAGCTCTGGCTTTCCAGATGTTGCTGGACTGCAACTCCCATCTTCATCCCTGACCATGTTGGCTGGAGCTTATGGGAATACACCACCAGTGTGGTGTAGTGGTTAAGAGCGGTAGACTCGTAATCTGGTGAACTGGGTTCGCGTCTCTGCTCCTCCACATGCAGCTGCTGGGTGACCTTGGGCCAGTCACACTTCTCTGAAGTCTCTCAGCCTCACTCACCTCACAGAGTGTTTGTTGTGGGGGAGGAAGGGAATGGAGCATGTTAGCCGCTTTGAGACTCCTTAGGGTAGTGATAAAGTGGGATATCAAATCCAAACTCTTCTTCTTCATCATCTGGAGAGCTACAGATTCTCAAGCACTGAGACAGGAACTAAGAGAGGGCTTTTGGGGAGTCATGAAGGTGGAAATAATAATCTGTGCTTTATTCTTTTAAAAAAAGAAAGAAGACCATTTTTTTCCAAGGTGTGCCTTTCAACTTCCTAGCTGCATCTGCAATTATTAGGCCCTCTCATCCCTCTCTGCCTCTGATTGAAGCACCGTCAAATGCAGTTCCTCCAGGGAATATAACTAATCAGCGTTTCTGAAACAAGAGCAAAATGTGCATTTGCTAAAACGAGTCTTCGGGATTTGTAATTACGCTCCTTTTTTGTTTTTGTTTTGCTTCCTGCAACTGTGATAGCTTAGAACATTTTGAGAAGCTCTGTGTGCTCGGCTTCTGTGCCAGAAGAGCCAACTCCAGCTATTGTCAGGTCCCACAGACTGCTGCCTTGGCTCCTCTGCTTGTCCTTTTAGATCAGGAATGGGGGGAACTCGCCAGAAAATCTCCAGGAGCTGCTGAACTGCAGCTCCCATTAGTCCCAGCCAGCAGTGCCAATGGACAGGGATGATGGGGGTTTATTTAACTCATGATTGAATGTGGAGCTCTTTTTCTTCCCTTGATGGTGCATAAAAATGTTTGGCATCTTATTTTTATTATTATTTACTTATCTTGATTACTTTTATTCTGCTTCATGGTTCTGAAAGGATCTCAAAGCGGTCCATAAAGATAATAATAATAATAATAATAATAATAATAATAATAATAAATATATTGAACTTCTATCCCAGCCTTTTTTCTCCAAGTGTTTAAGGTGACATACATGGTTCTCTAATAATAATAATAATAATAATAATAATAATAATAATAATAATAGGGATGCAGGTGGTGCTGTGGTCTAAACCACTGAGCCTAGGGCTTGTCGATCAGAAGGTCGGCGATTCGAATCCCCGTGATGGGGTGAGCTCCTGTTGCTCGGTCCCTGCTCCTGCCAACCTAGCAGTTCGAAAGCACGTCAAAGTGCAAGTAGATAAATAGGTACTGCTCCGGCGGGAAGGTAAACGGCATTTCCGTGCGCTGCTCTGGTTCACCAGAAGCGGCTTAGTCATGCAGGCCACATGACCCGGAAGCTGTCTGCGGACAAACGCCGGCTCCCTCAGCCTGTAGAGTGAGATGAGCGCTGCAACCCCAGAGTCGTCCACGACTGGACCTAACGGTCAGGGGTACCTTTACCTTTAATAATAATAATATACCCCACCCATCTGTGTTGCCCCAGCCATTCTAGGTGGCTTCCAGCATAATAAAAGCACAGCAAAACATCACACATTAAAAACTTCATGATACAGGTCTGCCTTTAGAAAATGGAATAGTTGTTTATCTGTTTGAAATCAGATAGGAGGGTGTTCCACAGGGTGGAAACCACTACTAAGAAGGCCCTCTGTCTGGTTCCCTGTAGCATCATTTCTTGCAGTGAGGAAACCTCCAGAAGGCCCTTGGAGTTGGACCTCAGTGTCCAGGCTGAACGATGGGGGTGGAGATGTTCCTTCAGGTATACAGGGCCAAGACCGTTTAGGGCTTTAAAGGTCAACACCAACACTTTGAATTGTGCTCAGAAACATACTGGGAGCCAATGTAGATCTTTCAGGACCAGTGTTATATGGGCCCAGTGGCTGATCTCAGTCACCAGTCTAGCTGCTGCATTCTGGATTAGTTGTAGTTTCCCATTCACCATCAAAGGTAGCCCCACGTAGAGCGCATTGCAGTAGTCCAAGCGGGAGATAACCAAAGCATGCACCACGCTGGTGAGACAGTGCACAGGCAGATAGGGTCTCAGCCTGTGTACCAGATGGAGCTGGTAGACAGCCTCCTTGGACACAGAATTAACCTGTGCCTCCATGGGCAGCTGTGTGTCCAGGATGACCCCAAGGCTGCACACTTGGTCCTTCAGGGGCACAGTTACCCCATTCAGGACCCATTTAATCCCCACTACAGTCTTTTGAAGGAGGTTGGGACTCGCCCAAGGTCACAAAGTTCATGGTCAAGTGAGCTTCATGACCAAGCAGGGATTTGAACCTCCCAGGTCCTAGTCCAACACACTAATCACTACATTGTGCTGATACCTTGGGTGACAGGATTCTTCAGGTGCCATTATCTAACACCAGGGTAGCCAACCTGATACTCTGAAGGTGGTCTGAGACTCCCAGCTCTCATTATTTCCAACAATTTGCTGTATTGGCTGGGGCTGATGGGAACTGGAATCCAACAGCATCCAGAGAGCACCATGTTGCTCATCTGTGATCTAACACCTGCTTTACATGCAGAAGGTCCAGTGTTCAGTTCCCACCATCTCCAAGTAGGGTTGGCTGAGAACCTAGCTGGAAACTCTGGAGAGCTGCTGCCAGCCAGTGCGGGTAATACAGATCTGAATAGACCAGTGGTCTGGCTCAGTAATAACAATAACAATAACAATAACAACAACAACAACAACAACAACAACAACAACAACAATAACAATAACAATAACAATAACAATAACAATTTATTATTTGTACCCCGCCTATTTGGCTGGGTTTCCCCAGCTGCTCTGGGCAGCTTCCAACAAAGATTAAAAATACATTAAAATGTCACACATTAAAAACTTCCCTAAACAGGGCTGCCTTCAAAATGTCAGGTAGTTGTTTATCTCTTTGACATCTGATGGGAGGGCCTTCCACAGGGCGGGTGCCACTACAAAAAAGACTCTCTGCCTGGTTCCCTGTAGCTTTGCTTCTCACAGTGAGGGAACCGCCAGAAGGCCCTCAGTGCTGGACCTCAGTGTCCGGGCAGAACGATGGAGGTGGAGACACTCCTTCAGGTATACTGGGCCGAGGTAGTTTAGGGCTTTCAAGGTCAGCACCAACACTTTGAATTGTGCTCGGAAACATACTGGGAGCCAATGTAGGTCTTTCAAGACCGGTGTTATGTGGTCTTGGTGGCCGCCCCCAGTCACCAGTCTAGATGCTGCATTCTGGTTTAGTTGTAGTTTCCGGGTCACTTTCCAAGGTGGTCCCATGTAGAGTGCATTGCAGTAGTCCAAGCGGGAGATAACTAGAGCATGCACCACTCTGGCGAGACAGTCCGTGGGCAGGTAGGGTCTCAGTCTGCGTACCAGACGGAGCTGGTAGACAGCTGCCCTGGATACAGAATTGACCTGTGCCTCTATGGACAGCTGTGAGTCCTAAATGACTCCCAGGCTGCTGCCTGGTCCTTCAGTTATAAGGCAGCGTACTATTTTCCTAACACCTCGCTTATTGTTATTTATTTTTTTACTAGATAGGAACATAGGAATCTGCCTTATATTAGGTCAGACCATTGGTCCGTGTAGCCTTGTATTGTCTACACTGACTGGAAGTGGCTCTCCAGTGCCTCAGGCAGAATGTCATTTCCAACCCTACCGGGAGCTGCTGGGAATTGAACTTTTGGGACCTTCTGAGCGCAAAGGATACGTTGTAGCAGTGAGTCACAGCCCTGCCACAGGTACAGATGCGGGTGTGGTTAACATCACAGAGCAGGCCTTCAAGTGGACTTTAACCTGGCTGGGTTGGATGTAGTGGCAACACTCGTGTCATCATCCCTGTGGCTCTGTTGATCTTATTTCAGAACACTGAGGATAGAACATATTGTCCCCAAATTTCCCAGGACTGTTTGTTCTCTTCCCAGATGAAGATCTGATGAGACATGTTATTACCTGAAAGGGTCTAGCAAATGATATTCCCAGACTGAGTATACTTCCCTTGAAGATTAAAAGGGTGGGTTGGGCAGAAAACAAAAACAACAACCCTTTTTATTCCTCTTTCCAGCAAATTTAACAACAGATGATGGGTGGGTAGCTGGCTGTCAAATGCTGCTTTGATGCTGCCCGTCACAAGCAGTTGCTTATTTTTATTTTTATTTTCTGGAGCAAAAGAAAGCGCATTCCTGTGGTTTGCTTTGAATTGCTGACCCCCTCCTCACCCAATTAAATTGTCGCCTGACGAACAATTTGATTAGATCTCTTACACCTGTCAAATGCCAAAATGATGAACAAATATGCCGTGTGCACATCTGCTTCAATTGGACTAATAGCCATCATCTGTGGGCCTCGAGGTAACAATCAAATGCATTAAAACTGAGTTACAGTTTGAGGTTAGCAGGACAGCTGTGATAGGAAATGGCAACAGTGTGTTGACAGTCTTTGCACTTAACTAGCACGGTTCAGGTGTACAGTGTGCCATGTGTTTATGAGTCTAGGGATCCAAGAGGAGAGTAGGGACACATGTTTGGGCCCCTTTCTTGCCTAGTCTGACATCCTCTTCTACATTTGCAGCCATAGTTGTCTGTATGTTGACTGACTGAATTTGAAACTGAATTATGAATGTGCAATGAGAGTAATTTTATGCTTAAAGTTAAGGTAAAGGTAACCCTGACCATTAGGTCCAGTCGTGGCCGACTCTGGGGTTGTGGCGCTCATCTTGTTTATTGGCTGAGGGAGCCGGCGTACAGCTTCCGGGTCATGTGGCCAGCATGACTAAGCCGCTTCTGGCGAACCAGAGCACGCACGGAAATGCCGTTTACCTTCCCGCCGCAAGTATTTATCTACTTGCACTTTGAGGTGCTTTCGAACTGCTAGGTTGGCAGGAGCAGGGACCGAGCAACGGGAGCTTACCCCGTCACGGGGATTCGAACCTCCAACCTTCTGATCGGCAAGACCTAGGCTCTGTGGTTTAACCCACAATGCCACCGCATCCCTTAATTTTATGCTTAAAAGGTAAAGGTAAAGGGACCCCTGACCATTAGGTCCAGTCGTGACCGACTCTGGGGCTGCAGCGCTCATCTCGCTTTATTGGCCGAGGGAGCCGGCGTACAGCTTCCGGGTCATGTGGCCAGCACAACTAAGCTGCTTCTGGCGAACCAGAGCAGCACACGGAAACACCGTTTACCTTCCCGCCAGAGTGGTACCTATTTATCTACTTGCACTTTGAGGTGCTTTCAAACTGCTAGGTGGGCAGGAAATTTTATGCTTAAACTTGCACAAAAGCCTATTAAATGTAATTTCATATATGGGGTGTGCAGCTAAGTTGGATGAATCCTGAACTGATAGAAGGTGTTTCAGACATATTTGGGGCTTGTCAGAGCTGAAACAGGATCTCTCGGAAGCACCTCTAACTGAGGCGGGGACCTCACGAATGCTTATGGGTGCCTTGGATATTTAGACATTGAAAAAACACTGCAGACAGTGTGTCTGCCAAAATCCAAACGTTTCTCCCCAAGCTTGGCATGTAATGAAAATGCCGGAGTGGGGAAACAGGGGAAGGGAGAGCACTTTTGTGACTAACAAGCCTAGCTTCCAATCAGAGGAAATGATATTTGACAGGACTCTCCAATTACAGGGCTTTGGAGGGAAGGAGTAATATATCACCTTGTTCTTGTGTGTTCTGTTCTCTTTGCTAGTTCTCTTTGTGGTGCTTGCTTGAAAAGTACTACATGTTCAAGTCCTGCCTCTGCTAAATGTCCATACATCAATTCCTGTCAATTCAGCTTTGCATTTCATTTCTGTGTTTTCTGTTGCTGACTGCGTAGAAAACAGGCCTGAACCTGTGTTGTTGTTTTTTAAAATCATCTTTACTCCCTAGCCCCTGCACCTATCCTTCTGAAACTTTACCATTTGCTTTCCTAGGGGCACCTCTACAATGTATGCCACAGGGAGGGAAGCAAATGCTTTTTAGTGTACCACCTAAAATAAACTTCAAAGGTACTGATCACAAAACCCCCTGCATCCATTCTGAGTTGTGCACATTTCTTACCTAGGGGCACCTCTCTCGTGCATGCCACTTTCATACAAACAGATTTCCCAAAAATCCCATCTGAAGAGGCTACTATGCCTGAAATATTCACCCAATTCTGCAAAAAATTATGAAAGTTATAACCTTCTTATTTTAAGTACCCCCACAAAAAAAGCACCCTGGCCTATTTGTCTGGAAGGCTTTATTCACACAGAAGGGACACTTATGCCCACAAATTTTATCCACTTCTGGATAAAGGGGAGGTATAGCCATTTTTAATTTTCCCGTAATAGTGAATAGGGGAGGAACAAAGCTTTGTTTTTCACAATTGGAATTTGGATTTGACCCCCGAATGGAACCAGGCAAAGTTTGAAGCACTTGCTCTTCAACCGACTCTGCTGAGGGATTCAGGTGAAGCCGGCTTTTGTGCATCGCTGACTGACTGAGCAGGCTAGCAGCCAATCCCGATCAGTCAGTGAGGCACTGCCCAATGAGGGTGGGCTCTGATTGGTTCATTTAAGTGTAGCTTTTTGCTGGGCAAGCCTACCCTGTGGCCCAGCTGGCTGGGGAAATTCCCCAAGCGTGTGCCCTGACCAGTGTGGGTGCTGGCCAAATGCGATGGGTGTTGGGATTTTCATCTATCCGAGCTGCTCCAGCGAGTGGTACCATGATTTGTATACATCACGTGAGTGTCGGAGAGAGCGTGAGAAAGGAAGTCTGTATTATCTCTTCCTTCTGAGTACTGTTGGAATTTGTTTTCACTTCTGTGTGTGTTGCAGTTTCTGTACTGGTGTTCAGAGAGCACAGACGTACTGATGGAGTCTCTGTATATAAGACTGTAAATAAAGTAGTTTTAGAACGACGATTGAGTCTTTCTTCTGCTATGATATACCAGAAAACTGGCGTGCTCTTTTCAGGAGAGAAGAGTCGCTTATTACTGGCTACTCTGGACTGAAAGAGATTTGCAGCCAGAGAGGGCCACCGGGGAATGCTCCGGAGACTTGGGAAATTTGCAGCCTTCCCAGGGCGTTTTTCCAACAATGGGCTCCAACCGCTACCCACCCGGGAAAGGGGTAAACAGCCATTTTCAGATATGCCAAATTAGAGCCCAAATTGTTGTGATTGATTCACATCCCTAATACATACATACATCTAGAACATGGGTCGGCAAACTAAGGCCCTTCTAAATCCAGCCCGCGGACGGTCCAGGAATCACCGTGTGGATCGCCAGTGCGTGGATCCCCAGTGCCTGCTTTCTTTCCTTCTCCCTCACACGGTGGCGCCTCCTCCCTCCCTCCTCCTGGCTTCTCCCTGCCCAACCTAGAGGAGGAAGGGGGCTGGGCTTTATTGCTGCCAGCCCCTCTCCGGAACCCTTTTGTGCGCCGCTCATTGTCCCGCCGCCACCACCAGCCCCTGCCGCTTGCAAGACTCAGGAGCCGCGGTTGGCTGAGTGCCCCTCTCGAGCGGCTGCCATTTAAAGCAGCCCCTCTCCTGAGTCCTTTCACATGCCACTCATCATCCCTCTGCCACCATTCATTCTTTATTCTTCTCCAAAATATAGTCCGCCCCCCCACAAGGTCTGAGGGACAGTGGACCGGCCCCCTGCTGAAAAAGTTTGAGGATCCCTGATCTAGAAGAATTGTTGGAGGCGGTTAAGTGAATGGTGATAAGGAAGCTAGTTTGTTTGGGTAGTGGGAAGAGGGGAATATATAAATGTAGGGGTACATCTCCTTTACCATTACATTTTCCAGAGGAAAAGGGAGCAGAGGGCTCACAGCTTAGGGGTTGAGAAGCCCCCAGGGTCAGTCCCTGTCATCTCAAGTTGAAGGGTCTCTGGTTTCAGGGCCAGATAATTTCTTTCCTTAAGATATTGGAAAAACAATGCCAGCCATGATAGACAGTTACTGAGGTACTGTATGTTATGTCTTTTTACATTATTATATTGTAAGCTTCCCTGTGATCCTTGTATGAAGGATGGAATAGAAATAGAAATAGATACTACTACTACTAATAATAATAATAAAAATACATGGGGCAGTGGTATTGAGGAACAGTATGTGAAATATACTCAGAGTCGCAAAGTGATTTCATGCTCTTTATTCAGCTCATAGTGGTGAGGAGGAATGAATGAAAGTCCCCTCAAAGTATCTGCTTTATATACATTATTTACACAATGGGCTGCACATGATTGGCTAATTCCGGAATTCTACTGTAAGCCAATCAGGTTGTGGATTCACTTCTATCTGGAGCATGATTGGGTAGTTCCTGCCAACCAATCATACTGCTGCATTGTTCTAGGACCAATCAGACTGCTGCATTCTGAATCCTATTGTTCTAGGACCAATCAGACTGCTGCCTTTTGGATCCTATTGTTCTAGGACCAATCAGACTGCTGCAGTTTGGATCCTATTCAACTCAGTACATAACACCCCTCCCCTCTAAGTTCCAGTCCTGCCCGGGAGGTCGCATTCATAGTCCTTGAGGTACGCCGGCGGCCTACGTGTGCGTTGCGGCCTGGGGTGTTCCCTGGTCCGAGGTTCAGGTTCTGGCTCGTGTTCCAAGGATGCTGGCTGTGATGGGGCTGTCTGGTCTGGCGCAACCGGCTCGCTCAGTCGTGGTTCTGGTTCTGGTGTCCTTTCGGCCTCGCAGGTCCTCTCTGTATTGACTGATTCTGCCTCTCCTGCTGGCCCCTTGTGCTCTATGGGCCTCACTGCCCCTCTGTTCCCTTGGGACTCCTCTGCCCTTTCCTCCTCCTGGTTTTCTCCCGGGAATCGTCGCCGTATCTGGTCGCAGTGGCGGCGCCAGCATTGCCCCCCATCTGTTAGCACCTCGCACGACACGGGGCCAGTGACCCTGGTGACTGTGGCAGGTACCCATGCTGGGCCTGCCCCAAAATTCTTTGCATACACTGGGTCCTGGGCCTCGAAGGTCCGGGGGTTCCTGCCTTCCCCCACCACTACCTCATCCTGAGCTCTATCGGGGTGAAGGCGGTCCAATCTGATTGCAAGGCGCCGACCCATTAGTAGTTCAGCGGGGCTCCGGCCAGTCGTTGAGCTGGGGGTGCTGTGCTGTGCTAGAAGGAATGTGGCAAGGCGGTACTCCCAATCCCCTTGCGTCATGCGGCGAAGGGTGTCCTTGGTGGTCCGCACCATGCGTTCTGCTTGGCCATTGGTGGCAGGGTGGAATGGCGCCGAACGGATGTGGCGGATGGCATTCTGTGCTGTGAAGGTTTGGAATTCTCCTGACGTAAATGCAGTCCCGTTGTCTGAGACGAGTGTCAGGGAGCCCGTGGGTTGCAAACAGCCTGCGTAGTACCCGGATGGCTGCGGACGTAGAAGTGGACGGTACCAGTGCGACTTCCAGCCATTTGGTGTAGGAGTCCACCACTATGAAGAATGTTTTCCCCTGAAAGGGGCCTGCAAAATCCACATGCAGGCGTGACCATGGTGCTCGGGCGGACTCCCAGGAGTGGACTGGGGCCCTTGGGGGATCTGGGCGGGATTCTTGGCAGGCCTGGCAGTGTTTGACCCAGGCCTCTATCTCTCCGTCGATCCCCGGCCACCACACATAACTCCTGGCAAGGGCCTTCATTCTTACTACCCCTGGGTGTGTCTCGTGTAGGGCTGTGAGGACCCTTTTGCGGAGGGGCTGGGGAACAACGACCCTGCTTCCCCATAACAGGCACCCCTTGTGGGCCGACAGTTCATGCTTGCGGGTTGTGTAGCCGGCGAATTCTGGCCCGGGGCTGCTGCTGGGCCATCCCCTCCACACCCAGTCCAGGACCCGGGAGATGACCCTATCTTTCTTGGAATGGTGTGCAACTTCTTGTGCCTGAATGGGGCGGTCGGGAAGCAGCTCCAGGCTCATAACCTCTTGTGCAGGTGCTGGGTCGGGGCCTGTTTCTGGTAGTGGTAGCCTGCTGAGGGCATCCGCATGGCCCATCGCCTTCCCAGGACGGTAAATCAGTGCATACTGGTAGCTGGCAAGGAAAATTGACCACCTGAGGACGCGAGGAGACAGCACTTGGGGGGGTCTGCTTTTCAGGGGCAAACAAGCCAAGCAACGCCTTGTGGTCCGTCACCACGGTGAAGGGCCGCCCGTACAAGAAATCATGGAATTTTTTTACTCCCTTCACGATTGCCAGACCCTCCTTGTCGATTTGCGAGTAGTTCCGCTCGGTTGCGTTGAGTGTCTGGGAAAAGTATGCCACTGGTACCTCTCTTCCATCCGGGAGTTGGTGTCCCAGGACAGCGCCGATTCCATAGGGCGAGGCGTCGCATGCTAGCACCACCGGCAGCCTCTCGTCGAAGTGTGCCAAGACCGAGTTTGAGACAAGCAAGTCCTTGACTGCCTGGAATGCGGCCTCCTGGCGCTGGCCCCACACCCAAGGGGCCCGCTTGTCCAGGAGTCTGTGTAGGGGCTCCGCTACCGCCGCCTTGTGGGGAAGGAAGGAATGGTAAAAGTTCAATAGTCCCAAGAAGGCCTGAAGTTCAGTCTTGTTCTTGGGCGCTGGGGCATCACAAATGGCCCGTACCTTGTCCCCAGTCGGGTGGACCCCTTCTGCGTCCACCATAAATCCCAGAAAGTCCACCTGAGGCACTCCTAGTAGACATTTTTCCCGCTTCACCTTGAGACCCGCCGTCTGGAAACGGTGCAGAACGGTGCGGAGGCGGTCCTCAAACTCCTCTGGTGTGGGCCCGGCAATCAACACATCATCGAAGAAGGGGGTGACGCCAGGAATCCCTTTAAGGAGAGAGTCCATTAGATTCTGGAATATGCCTGGTGCCACGCTGACACCGAATTGCAGCCGCTTTACCCTGAATGCTCCTCTGTGCGTCACAATCGTCTGTGCCTCTGCTGTAGCCTCATCTACTGGCAGCTGTTGATATGCTTGGGCCAAGTCCAGCTTGCCAAAAATTTTCGACCCAGCCAGGGTGGCAAGAACATGGCTGACCACTGGCACTGGGTATGCATGGGCCGTGAGGGCCTTGTTTATGGTACATTTGTAGTCTGCGCAGATGCGGACCGAACCATTAGGCTTGACGGGTGTGACAATTGGGGTTTCCCAGGGGGCATTAGGCACCGGCTCCAGCACCCCTTGCTCCACAAGCCGGTCCAATTCCTCGTCTATACGGGGTTTCAGGGCGAACGGGACCCGGCGGGCCTTGAGCCTGACCGGTCGTACTGCGGGGTCAAGCTGTAGAGCAATGGGGGGGCCCGTATACTGTCCCAATTTCCCATCGAAAACCCCCGGAAATTCCTTGCATATGGCGTCCACGTCTACTTGTAAGCTAGTGTGGTTCACCCCGGTGACGGCTAGCCCCAGTGGTCCAAACCATGCCAATCCCAGTAAGCTAATGTAGGGACCCTTGACCACAAGCAAGTCCAGTTGCCGCGTCCGCCCTCGGTATTGCACCCTGAAGGTCCCCACCCCCATTGTGGGGACCTTACGTTTCTGGAAGTCCCGGAGGGTGAATGGGGCCGGCCTGAGTTTGGGACCCCCCGTAGGACACAGTTTTCTTAAGGTCTTTGCCGAGATTATGGATAAAGTTGAACCCGTGTCAAGCTCCATGCGGCATGGGGCCCCCTCTATCTGTACCTCGACATAAATTTTCTCTATGTTGGGGTGGGGCAACTGGTATACCTGGAAGTCCGTGAGCTCCGTCGAGTTGCCTTGGTGTGTTGGGCCCCGGGACCTGGGGCTCTTGGATTGGTCATCTGATGCCTGGCGTCGGGTGGGCCGAGCCCGACACACCCGGGCGATGTGTCCCAATTTTCTGCACTGCCTGCACTCTGCGTTGTGGAAACGGCAGGTCCTCCTCTCGTGACTTTCTCCACAGCTTGCGCAGTTCCCTCCTTCTCGTCGAGGCAGCTGTGGTATGTGGGCTGCTTGAGTGCGCTGCTGTACTCGGTGCACCTCCTCCCTGTCGGATCCTGAGTCGTCGGTGAGGTCTTCGTGGTGGACCCTCGGTTGGGATGACAGGCTCGGCCGTGCCTCTTGCGTTGACCTCTCGGCAGCTTCCGTTGCCAGGGCCTCCTCCAGAGCGACCTGGAACGTTAGGTCCTTCTTAGTGTAGAGGCGTCGTTGCAGCTTCTCATCCTTCAGGCCACCGACGAGGCGGTCACGAAGCATGTTCTCCAGCTCTGAGAAGTTGCAGAACCGGGCGGCTTGGCGGAGAGAGGTCACAAACCCAGTTATGATTTCCCCAGGGGCTTGCCGCTTTGCGTAGAAGGCATTTCGACGAGCCACCACTGAGGGCTGTGGCGAAAAGTGCCCCTTCAGCTGTTCCATTATTGTTTTGTATGGAACAGTAGCGATGTCTTCAGGTGCAAGGAGAGCCCGGGTGATTTCAAACGTCTCCTCTCCGCAGACGCTGAAGAATATCGCCCTCTTCTTGGCGTCTTCTTCGTCGGTGACCCCTTTGGCTTCTAGGAGGAAGGTGAAACGGGAGGCGTATGCTTCCCAGTCTCCAGATGCTGGGTTGAACGGCGAGAAGCTGTTGTCGGTTGCCATTCTGAGTTCCTTGTGTCCCGGAGCTGAAGCCTGGATACACGGTGCGAGGCAGCGGTGCGGCAGGTGGCAGTGCTGCAGTGCTGTGTGTGGCAGTCAGCTCAGCGGGATCCCACCTTCGTCGCCAGTGAAATATACTCAGAGTCGCAAAGTGATTTCATGCTCTTTATTCAGCTCATAGTGGTGAGGAGGAATGAATGAAAGTCCCCTCAAAGTATCTGCTTTATATACATTATTTACACAATGGGCTGCACATGATTGGCTAATTCCGGAATTCTACTGTAAGCCAATCAGGTTGTGGATTCACTTCTATATGGAGCATGATTGGGTAGTTCCTGCCAACCAATCATACTGCTGCATTGTTCTAGGACCAATCAGACTGCTGCATTCTGAATCCTATTGTTCTAGGACCAATCAGACTGCTGCCTTTTGGATCCTACTGTTCTAGGACCAATCAGACTGCTGCAGTTTGGATCCTATTCAACTCAGTACATAACAGTATGACTTGCTATACAGTTTCAGATATGGGTCTTTGCTTTATGCCCAAGTCTTCTGCAGACACTGGCAGCACACCTCCAGTTTCTTAACCATGGGCCTGTGAATTGAAAGCCTACTCTTTTAAAAGTGAAAGTGGAGGTTATTGGGCTTCTGGAAATGCTAATCACCAGGCTGGTAGCTTGCTCGAGTCCACAGTCCCTGGTGCAATGGCGGCTATGCAAATCTCTTAAATCCTTTGGTTATGAGGGATTTGGGTCTAAGGATGCTGCGGTGGCTTAGTGGATTGAAATTCTGTGTTTTGCAGAAAGCAATGATGTGCCAAGGACAGGTAGCTGTGGATGAATGGGAATGGGAAAGCCTAGAATGCTGTCGCAGTCCCTAACACACCAGCATGATGTACATCTGCTTTCAGTCTTCAACATCTTTCAGGCACAAAAAAACCCCTAAACAATTAAAAAAACTTGGTAATTGACTTTGTGAAATGTTTTAGAGCTTGACAATAAATCTGATGCTAGGCGCGGAAGGTGGAGGACAGTAATGTTGTTGTCAACACGTTTCCACTTCAAAGTGGACACTTGTTTATGCTGAAAATCACGCCTTTGATCAATAGGTAATTAGATTAGGAGAAGGGAGCAAAACTGTTTAGTGATTAAGAAGCGGTGTGTGTATGAGACTGATTGAGTTTTTACATGAATTGCTGGCCCAGATGATGCGAGATCTTCTGCTGTGATGCTAATATTTCACTCTCCAATCTTTGCACTTTGCTGTTCATACTTGGCTTTTGTAGTTTCATACTATGGGATGGATATAGGTGTGTTGTGGGTCCCACTGGTAAAGCAGCAAGATCTCACCGCCTTGTTCCCCACTTCCTTCAAGAGAACATGTCATTTGCTCATTTCCACTTTTATCCACCCTGCTTGCCAGTGCATAGAAGTATGTCCACAAAAGTATGTTCAACAGAGAAAAGTCATTTGCACATAAAGGCCCATGCACAAAGGCCTCCTTGATCAATAAAACACATGGACACCAGTATTTTAGGTTAATGGGCTAATAAAGGCCGCAACTTTATTGGTTACAGAATGTGAGTGGTATTGGCTTTAGGCATTGGACCTGACCGGCTATATCTGACTCCTGCCTGCCATGCAGGAAGTCTAAAAAAGGTTAACCACCTTTTGTACATCAACTCGGAGCTCCCCCTAGGGTCACCGTAAGGTCATGCCATGGCCCTAGCCTCCACCCAGGCTTCGGACAGGAACCATGACCCTAGGATTCCTTTAATAGAATACCCTTAAAGGGGATGGGTAGGTGATGGCCACAACCTCCCCTCCCATAAACCAAGCTTTTCCAATGCCTAACTGCCAAACCTTACAAATATTTATTTATTTATTTAATCATTTTTTCAATACAAACAACAACTGCAAAAGACACATACAACAAAAACCATAATAACACTAATAACACAATTTGACAATTCAGATTTGAATACACTGATATACCTATGACTACACCTTTTAACAATATTTTCCCACCACTCTCTCCTCTCCCTACTTCCCACCACTATCCGCCTTATCGCTGAAATATTCCTTCATATTTATCCATTCTTAATTTGCGTCAACATGCAATTCATTCGTATGCAGCTAATCTGTCCATATTATCAATCCATGTGCTCAATGGAATCTTTTTGCAGCTCTTCCAATTTTTTTGCTTCTAATATAGCACGGTACATCCTTACAAAATTGTGACAATTTGCTACGAGGTAGGCGAAGACCAAGTGGCTGGTGCCAATCTTCCAAGTGGAAAAGTTCCTACCAGGCCCCTTCAACAGGTGACCAACTGAAGTCCATAGCGAGGTCAAGGTGCAGAATGCAAGAAAAAAGGGCAGGACAATGGGTGACCCATGGATGCCGGGAGCAGAATGAAGAGCTCCTGGCCGCACAGCCGCTTAAAGCAGCAAGCCACGCCCCCAGCCAACTGGATTGGCTGACTGCGGTCATGACGCGACCCGGGGCTCCCTGATGACGCGGGGGGGTCTAGACACGCCCCTATGAAGGGCGGGGGAGTGTGAGGCCAGCATGCAACCCTGCCCCTCTGAGAAGAGGAGTGGCTTTCTCTAAAGGACTGGCATGTAGACAATCTTGTCTGTCTGCAGACAAGTAATCTGTACTCACCCCTGGATTACCTCCTGACAGTTCCTTTTCAAATAAATTCAGCCCCTAGTGTTAATTACTGCCCAGAACACCCCTAAATACAGTAATATTAAAGTAATTTATTTCCCTAAATATCCTCACATTAACCTTGATAACCCCCCCCCCAATAACTTTTCCCAAAATTATTTTCCCCAAATTATTTCATGCATCCTAATTGATTACTGTAAATCAATTACAGTGATTTGAATCTATGTGGTGTTGACAGAGAGCCTTCACCTCCTGCGTTAAAGTGCAGGTTGGCAATTGCAGACATGAAGCTGAGAGTTCGGGATGTGTCGGACATGCAACTTTCTGACCATAAAGCAGACTTTCCTAAAATTAGGTGTTTGAACTCCACCTTTATTATGGATAAGTTCCACCTTCGTAAACATTTCCTTACACCGTCAATTTTTTTTGGCACAGAGAAAGCCATCAAAGCAAAGTTTGCTCAATTAAAGCAAATGACTTTTGCATCCCATCCCAGGTCCTTAGCTCGCCTCAAAAGAGCTTGCTGTGTCAGCTCTTGAACAAATCAGCTCTACAGAACCTCAGCTGCTGGAACAAGACAGAGCGTCTTACAAAAGGTCAGCTACTTTGCAAGGCTTTTTTTTTTTGCTGAATAGGATCTCCTATTTAGCCCGAAACAGATTTTCCAACATATGCATCAGTGAGAAATTGCCAGTTGAAGAGATTCAGCCAGTTGTAGCAAAATGTTGTTGTTATTAACGATCGTTACACCTGTATCCCACCTTTCAAGCAGAGAACTCAAAGTTCTTCCACCCCCCATTTTATCATCACAACAATCCAGTAATGTAGATCAGGCTGAGAGATGGTGACTGGCCCAGGGTCACCCAGTGCGTTTCATAGATGTGTGTGTGGTGGTGGTGGTGGGGTTTGAACTCTGGATTTGCCTGCACTCTGACCACAACACCACATTGGATGGATTTCTTACCGAGAACCTTTAGTAACAGAATAGGAGGGAATGTAAATTTCAGAACAGAGACCCTTTTGGCAGCGGTAAACAAACAGAATGGGGGGGGGCAAAAGTTCTCCACCCTTGTTGTAAACTGAAAGCCACTGGGAGGAGCGGCAGTATTATAACTGCCCTGAGAGCTTAAGAGTCACCCATCTAATTTAGCATCTTGTCATCCAGCACTGTTTTCCTTGTGCTGCAGTTCAGATTCCACCAAATACTACATTGTTCATACTGCTCTCTGCTATTTTACATAACTTATATAACTATGTGCGTAACGTACAGGCACTTCAGTGTAATGGAGAAGTCAAAGTAATGTAAAATTCAACAACCTTATTGTTAATTATTGTTGGGATTTTTTGTTTTGTTTTAGATAAATTGATGTTAATGAGTGCAGATTGTAGTCACTTGACAGACATCCACTTCTGACCACAAATGAAGTGCATATTGCAGCAATTTCTGCTTCTGTTTCCATTTTTGTCAGAATTCTCTTACATCTATAGTATGAATGTTGCTGGTGGTATAATAATACGAATGATATCCCCGCCTTTCAGTGGAGGTGGTGATGTTCTTATCATGGTTAATGTTTGCCAAAGTCTTCAACACTTATGGATGTATCATCTATCTATCTATCTATCTATCTATCTATCTATCTATCTATCTATCTATCTCTATCATCTATCTATAGAGAGCCAGTGTGGTGTAGTGGTTAAGAGCGGTAGACTAGTAATCTGGTGAACTGGGTTCGCATCGCCGCTCCTCCACATGCAGCTGCCGGGTGACCTTTGGCTAGTCACACTTCTTTGAAGTCTCTCAGCCCCACTCACCTCACAGAGTGTTTGTTGTGGGGGAGGAAGGGAAAGGAGAATGTTAGCCGCTTTGAGACTCCTTCGGGTAGTGATAAAGCAGGATATCAAATCCAAACTCCTCCTCCTCCTCCTCCTCCTCTTCTTCTCCTTCTTCTTCAAATCCAAACTCCTCCTCCTCCTCTTCTTCTTCTTCTATCTATCTATCTAGCTAGCTAGCTATCTGACTCCCTGTGAAATATTTAGCCTCATTTCTTCACCTTCAGCACTGGATCATTATTTATACATGTCCAAATACCCTAAATTAAATATAATACAATACAAAGGTTGATACTTTCTGCTCAAGCTTTTCCCGGTGCAATTCTTCCCGAGGCGACGCAGAAAGCCCTGCTCCAAAATGGACTCGACCTCATTCCTGAATATTAAAGAAGTTGAGTTTGGTGGAATTCAATTAGTGTTTCACCTTCCACGCAGTTCCTCCAGCAACGGGCTTCTCTGTTGTGCCTACAGTATTGAATTATGAGAGAGCTCATCTTAATTGAGTAGCTTGGGTGTCTTCGCTTTGTTTTGTATTTTTTCTTTTAAGAAAGGACGGGGAGGAAAGGAGAGGGAAATATTCCAAGTAGCCAAGGTGGAAATGCTCCCCACAGAGGCATCCGCAGGCTTGCATTTAAAAGAAGAATATGCCTTGATGTTGCTGCTTGCAGGGAGACCCGGGGTGGTATCCAGCTAAGTTTGACTGGAAGCAGACCCTTTTGGTATTAATGGACGTGGCTAAGTCAGCCATGCCTATTGATGTCAATGGGTCTGCTCTGAGTAAGACTTGATTGAACCCCACCCCGGACTTTGCACCAATAAGCAGTGCCCATATGTGCAGGCCAGCAAATTTTAATAGCCGAAAATAGGTTTTGAAACTTGTGCATTTGCCTGACACTTGGACCTGCAGGTGGAGTCAGAGGCTGTGCTTCAGGCCTGGGATTCCCAACCCTGTATTTGTTGCTGACTGTGAATATAGAAACATGGGAAGCTGCCTCCTACCGAGTTAGAGCGTTGGTCCATCTAGCTCAGCGTTGTCTACAGTGATTGGTTGTGGCTTTCCATGGATTCAGGCAGGGACTCTATCCCTGGTGATACCTTCTGCAAGCAAGGCAGATTCTTTATCCACTGAGACCTAGTCCTTCCCTTGCATGTGGAGTGAATTTTCTTAGGGGAGAAGTGACAGGCAGGATTTGTGGTCATATTTTCCCCTTAGCATGTTTGCCCCTCCCTCTTCTCTGCAATCCACTCCAACCAGTGTGGATTGCAATCAGTGAGAGCCAGCGTGGTTTAGTGGTTAAGAGAGGTGGACTTGTAATCTGGTGAACCGGGTTCGCGTCTCCGCTCCTCCACATGCAGCTGCTGGGTGACCTTGGGCTAGTCACACTTCTTTGAAGTCTCTCAGCCCCACTCACCTCACAGAGTGTTTGTTGTGGGGGAGGAAGGGAAAGGAGAATGTTAGCCACTTTGAGATTCCTTTGGGTAGTGATAAAGCGGGATATCAAATCCAGACTCCTCCTCCTCTTCTTCTTCTTCTTCAACCATGCTCTAAGATCAGAAAGAGACTTCATCTGAGGTTGGTGTTTGGGTTTCTTCTGACCTGGTTCTTTATCAATTCACAGATTTTAATGAAAAGTTGTGTTTAGATATTTAAGGACATAGGAAGATGCCTTCTACCATTGGTTAATGTAGCTCAGGCTTCCTCAACCTCGGCCCTCCAGATGTTTGGAGACTACAATTCCAATCATCCCTGACCACTGGTCCTGCTAGCTAGGGATCATGGGAGTTGTAGGCCAGAAGCATCTGGAGGGCTGAGGCTGAGGAAGCCTGATGTAGCTCAATACTGTCTACACTGACTGGCAACAGCTCTTTGGGGGTTGAGTTGGGAGTCCAGCTCTACCTGGAGATGCCAGGAATTAAACCTGGAATTTTCTTCTACCTTCCTTCATTTTTAAATTTGTGAATATGATGGGGGGCAGAGAGGAGAAGGAAAAGAATGGAAAGCATACCAGAAAAACCCAATTTCCTGATGTATGAATTATATTTCACCAATCCAGATTTAAATGTATGAATTATACATAAATTATTGTACATAGACGCATTTGTTTCACAAGGGTTCAGATTCAGTATTTCCAGATTTCCTGGTGGGAACCTTCTCAGGCAAAACTGAGGAAAATACAAGGGAAAAAGAAAACAAAACCCTGAAACATCATTCTGGATTCACAAAGTGAAGAAGAATAAGATTTTCTCTGCCCACAGAGAATGAGCTGGTTGTGCCAAGTGTGGGTGTTCAATAGGCACGGTGTTTATTGAGGCTGGAAACTGAAGAGGTGGTGGTGAGCAAATTCACTCACACACATACTTTTCCAATTTGTTCCTTTTAGTTTAGTACAATATGCAGAATATGCCCGCCCCCCATGAGATCTTTTATCAAGCTGCTTTGGGATGCTTTTATTCTGTTTGCAAAAGGTGGGGCAGAAATTCCCCAAATAAGTGTGTCAATCAGTTCTGACCCCACTCCTTTCCCAAGTCTGGTCCTGGCCATCCTTGCAAGATGTAGGCAATAAGGCAGCCTCCAAATGTTGGACAACAACTCTTGTGGCCTATGGTGGCTGGGGCTGATGGATGTGGTGGTCGAGGGGTCACCAACCTCTTTGGACCAGTGGGCACATTTCAAAAGTGCCGGGGCACTTGTCACAAAATAGCTGCTATTTGGGGCATGGCATAATATCAAATGTCTGCCATGGGGAGTGTGGCATAACAGAAAATTCTTCTTTGGTGATCACTCATAGTCGAGTAAGATTGTCTTCCATAAACACGGTTTTAACAATGAGTCCGTAAGCGACTGTGGAGGCCAATTCTGGATCCACACATCCTTCCACAGTGGGGACATTGGTAACCAGGCAGGAGCTGATCACGGTGTGGATTTGCCAAGCCTGCCTTCCTCTTAGCACATTTCTCCCTTGCGTCCTGAGTTGGAGTGTCTTCAAAGTCCATGACGCCTTTGGTAACAGAAAATTAGAGAGAAAGCCACTCCTGACAAGCTTATACTTCGAATGGGAAGTCAGTGGATTTTTACAAACACTCTGACTCTGGAGTTGCTGGAAATCACAAGAGGTGAGAGTGCTCTGGGGCCTGAGTCCTGATTTTGGGATTCCACAGACCCTCCAAGTGTCCCTGTTTTCCAGGGAAAGTCCTGAATTTACAGAAGCCATCCTGCTTTCTGATTTGATCCTGGAATGCCCCGTCTTTTCCTTAGGACATCCCTGTTTTCGTTGGAGAAATGTTGGAGGCATCTAACGGGCCATTCTGAGAACAGGATGCTGGGCCATTGATCTAACCCAGAAGACACTTCTTGTGTGCATATGCTCTTGCTATATATTCCTGTTTACAATTTTCAGCTGATGTGCTGTCTTAGTTTCCAAGAGTTGCAATGCACAAATGTTGTCTTGCTCTTCAGTTGTATGGCACTTCTGAGACCGAGGAAGGCACAACCTGACCTAGGGAACATATGATGCTTGACTGTAAACTTGGGAAATAATGTTAATGCTGAGATCTGAATAACTGCACCTTCGTCCTTAACTTTCACTTTTGCCTTCCACGGTCTACCCTAGGGCAGTTGGAAATTGCTCAGCTCCCAGCAAAAGTCTCTGAGACTTTAAGTGTTTCCTCTTAGGCAATTTTCATTTATTGTGTTTATATTTAACAAAGCTAACCCACTTGATTGCATTTCATTGTGAATCACTTGGAAACTGGGACATTGTGTGCTCTGAAGAGGCGCAAAGGACAGGCTGGGTAGGTGGACATTACAGAGGCACAGTGAGTCATATTTCCTGCAGACCAGTAATTGAACAACATTGCCAAAATGACATTTCCTTTCTAAAAATCAGTCTCAGGACCATCTCAATATACAGTGAGGGTTTTTTTTGGGGGGGTGGGGCAGGGCTAGGTTGTATGCCTAAGACCCTTCTAATTCCTGGATCCGGCAAGGTTAAAATCTAATGGAGGATTCAATTGCTGGAATAGCCAGGTCAACTTCATGGCAATGGACCCCTAATATGCGTCACTAAGGTAACAAAGGAAGCGACTCTGTGCTAGAACACAAATGAGTGCCCGCCCTCAACCCTCAGGTAGTTAGAAGGACAAAAGGCAGAGTTGAGCTACAAGTTAGAAGCAGGCTGGGCAGCGGAGAGACTGAGTCATTCTTGTTGTTTTTTTCCAAATGATATTTATTCAAAGTTTCATCAATACATATATAAAACCCCAACCCTAACCCAAAAAGGAAAACAATAAAAATAGAAAAGGAAAAAAAGAAAAAATACAAATCTCAAATTACATTTTTTCATTTGCTTAATTCTTAAACCTCCTCACACCTCCCTTTTTGTATTCTAGTTTAGTTCGTTATTTCAGCAAATTCTTCCCATATTTCTCAATTTTAGTTTACGTAATTAATCTTCACACTCTACCTCATTTATTAATCAACATAACCTTTCCCTCTTTTAATATCATCTGTTAATCAATTTACCTTACTCTCTTTAAACTTATCTTATCTTAAAAATCTTAAAATTTCAAAATCACATCACATTCATGCATTTCTCATTAAAATCATTTCTACTAAAGCCAGCTTAGTTCCTTTCCAGCATAATCCCTCAAATTTCAATAATATTACACTAATTCCAAAATTAACATAGAATTTCCCTTCATATCTCTGATTTTCATCCAACGTCCCTTCTTCCTGGTTTCGGGTCATATCAGTCCTTTCTGTCCATTACATAGTCCATCAATCTGGTGTTCTAATATCCGAGGCCCTTAAATCTCTTCTAGGCCCCTTCTGCAAATTTTTTTGTTCTTGTTTGTGCTTACGCAGTTCTCTGTCTATTGTTAGTTTCTGGGGGAGTGGGTCTCCGGGGGGTTCCTTCCGAGACTGAGTCATTCTTGGTTTCTGCTGGAATCCAAGGCTATGGCTATGGGATGAAGAAGACCCTCTTGCGGTGTTAATGCTGTAAGCTCCTACACCGTAGGCTCAGGTTGTATGTATGTGCAAATAAATCATATGTCATAAGGACACTGAACCTCATCCCAAGGGGCTTGGGCCTCCTGGAGTCTCACACTGCTGGGTGATTGGGGCGACGTGCAACAGTATTTTCATATATTGTCACAAAAGGGAGACCGTGCTCCCGAGATGTAAATTCTCTTGGAGATTGGGAGTGGAAGATTTTTTGTTTTGTTTTTAAAGATTTTATTTGCAATTTCAATATAACAAAATATCAAAAAACATATCATATTCATTATTTCCCCCCTTTCCCCCCACCTCCCCAATAAACCCTCCCCCCCCCCCCAGCATGTAGCATACATGAATAGATTTGTTTTTCTTGGCAAGTCTTGTCCTACAATCCCTAACAGAAATGCTTCTGGTTTTTCTTCCAAATGTCATTACAAATGTCATTACCAGTACAGATAGCAAAAATGTACAAAACCGGGTCAAATATATGTTGGAAATGCATATAATGTTTGACCCGGTTTTGTGCATTTTTGCTATCTGTACTGGTGTTATATACCATCTATACCAGTGTTTTTCAACCACTGTTCCGTGGCACACTAGTGTGCCGCGAGATGTTGCCTGGTGTGCCGTGGGGAAAATTGAAAAATTCGAAAGATTTAAAAATAAAGTATTTTATAATTTTTCATATTTCTGTTTACTTACTATTTCATAATAAAGTAATTATAAAATAATTTCTTTGTGTTTATTTGATTCCTATTCAAGATAATTACTTTATATATAGTCAATATAGGCACAGAGTTAATTTTTTTAACATTTTCTAATGGTGGTGTGCCTCGTGATTTTTTTCATGAAACAAGTGTGCCTTTGCCCAAAAAAGGTTGAAAAACACTGATCTATACGTCATTTTCATAGTTTTCTTTCAAAAGAGAACAGTCTGTAAATTTTAAATCTATTTTCCGCAGTTTTCCCCAATCTACAGATTGTATGTTATGTCCTATATCTTGTGCCCATTGGATCATGACCGATTTCACCTCATCTTTTGTTTCCCATTCTAACAGAATACTATATGCATCCTTCAGCAACTTCACTTTCCCTTTTATGACTAGGAGTGGAAGAGTTTTTGATGGATCTTATAGCAGCACATAGAAGAGACTACAGGTGTAACTGTGGTTGTTAGCAGCAGATGATGAAGTCTTAAGTACATAAAGAAGAACCTTCTTGGATCAGACCCAGAGACCAGTCTGGTCCCACACTTCCCAATCAGATACCCATAGAAAGCCCACAAGACCCTAAACTTTAGCTGAGGCTCTTATTCCTCATTCTCTCTTTCCGAAAACAACCTGCCTAGGGAGTGCCAGGGCACCACCCCCTGTCTTGAAGTCAGTATGTGATTTCATAATAAGAGCCTGTTGGAAAAGGTCATTGACCCATCTGGTCCAGTGCGCAGTTCTCACAGATACCTATGGGAAGCCTGAGCACAGCAGGATGCTTGCCTCTTGCCCTTTTCAACATCTGGCAATCAGAAGGAGATTGCCTCTGTCAGCGGAAGCTGGATCCCAGAGACTTCAATTTCCCTCGGCTTCCAGCTTTCTCTTCCCTCTTTATCTCCTGTTGAATGGATGCTAGCGGTCAGTTCCTTGCTGCCCCACAGTGAAATCAGCATTGTGCTGGCATAGGTGTTTTGATTGGCTTGTGGAGAGAGCGAGAAAGGTATGCAGGACACATCCACTCCAGTTATCTCTCAAGACATGATTTACTGCCAGCCATTGCAGTATTGCAGTAGTGTATGCAGACTTCTTTCTCTTCTATCCTCCCCCCACCCCACCCTCGCTAACTTGATGTAATGAGAGCTGGAAATAAACATTCTCCAAGTTCTGCACAGAATACATTAAGGAGTCATTTTAATTTGGACAGCGCCTTAAATCAGAAGCAAGGGTTGTTTACTACCAGAGACCTAGTTCGATTCCAGGCCATTTCAGTAAATGTGCATTCTGATCCCACATTTCTCCTTGGTCCTTGCAGCCAGCATCATGATGGGAACCCAAGCTTAGAA
Source organism: Podarcis muralis (assembly GCF_964188315.1). NCBI lineage: Eukaryota > Metazoa > Chordata > Lepidosauria > Squamata > Lacertidae > Podarcis > Podarcis muralis. The sequence goes on along the minus strand of NC_135658.1, from coordinate 13,856,039 downwards.
AATTGCCCTAAGCTGTGGACGTTTTGCACCATTAGGGCTATTAAATATTTTGCTATAATTATATCTTCCTGTATACATTAAAAAAATGTAAACCTGCCATTGCGCAGCTCCCATTGGAGAATTTGCAATGCCTCATCACTATCCCAGATTAAATGCATGAAGTCAAGGTGGGGTAGGTGAGCGAAAGGGAAGGTGGGTTGCAAAAGAGACTACAGTGGTACCTCTGGTTAAGAACTTAAGTCATTCTGGAGGTCCGTTCTTAACCCGAAACTGTTCTTAACCTGAGGTACCACTTTAGCTAATGGAGCCTCCCTCTGCCGCCATGCCGCCGCCGTGCAATTTCTGTTCTCACCCTGAAGCAAAGTTCTTAACCCAAGGTACTATTTCTGGGTTAGCGGAGTCTGTAACCTGAAGCGCCTGTAACCCGAGGTACCACTGTACAGTGATATATCTACTTACGGACGCGATCCATTCTGGGGTGCTGTTTGCACCCCAAAAAGTCTGTAAGTAGAGCGCCGCTTCTGCGTGTGCGCATCACACGATACAGTGCTCCTGCACATGTGCAAAGCAGTGAACCCAGAAGTAAACACTTCTGGATTTGCCACGTTTGTAACCAGAAGAAACACAACGTGAAGCAAACACAATTCGAGGTATGACTGTATGGCATAGGAGCAAGAAGGGAGGGACACTGAGAGGGGGAAAGCAGTGGTTTAAAACAGTGGAAGAAGTTTGAGATGGGAAAATGACTGTTTTTAAATAGCACCAGAGTTTGGTGCTCTGGTTCGCCAGAAGTGGCTTAGTCATGCTGGCCACATGACCCGGAAGCTGTGCACCGGCTCCCTCGGCCAATAAAGCGAGATGAGCGCCGCAACCCCAGAGTTGGTCATGACTGGACCTAATGGTCAGGGGTCCCTTTACCTTTACCTTAGGGACGCTGGTGGCGCTGTGGGTTAAACCACAGAGCCTAGGATTTGCCGATCAAAAGGTCAGCGATTCGAATCCCCGTGACGGGGTGAGCTCCCGTTGCTCGGTCCCTGCTCCTGCCAACCTAGCAGTTCAAAAGCACGTCAAAGTGCAAGTAGATAAATAGGTACCGCTCTGGCGGGAAGGTAAACAGCGTTTCCGTGCGCTGCTCTGGTTCGCCAGAAGCGGCTTAGTCATGCTGGCCACATGACCCGGAAGCTGTACGCCGGATCTCTCAGCCAATAAAGCGAGATGCGCACCGCAACCCCAGAGTCGGTCATGACTGGACCTAATGGTCAAGGGTCCCTTTACTTTTACCTTTACCTTCATACACTGGAGTAACTGAGGACTGCCCACCATTTATCTCTCTCACTGGAATTGGGAGAAGTTTGAGTACAGCGAGAAGGTAGCAACACTGAAAGGAAAATAGTTGTTTTAAACAATGGCAGAAGTTTGAGTAAAGTGGGCGTGGTGTTGATGCAGAAGAAAATTGTGGTTTTAAACAGCAGAGGTCTGAATTAAAGCTGCAGAATTGCTAAATAGAAGCATGCACACACCTCCGCTAGTTTTCTAGCAACAATAAGGTCGGTAGGCTCAACCCCATCCACCCACCAAAATGAAAAATTATGAGCAGTGTCTAAAGCAACTTGTGAAGGGGGGTGTTTTGACAGTGGATGGACTTTTGAGAAATTGGTTTCAGAGCAGCACTAGTTTGAAGTGGATTCAGCAGTAAATATCCTCTTGATCTGCTTTTGTCAGTATGATGCTAGCTTCCAGCTGTGTGACTCTGCAAGAATCCCTGCTTTCTGGAACAGCAAGTTCTTTACAACATGGATGATAATGAATCATCTAGGAGAGATTTCAACAAAACCTTCATTTCCCTCACCTCTCCCTCCACATAAACACTTCATTGCTAGTCACAGAGGGGATGGCAGGCTTTCGATAGGCTTAAAAAATTATATCTGTTCATTAGATACTGTTGCGGTTTTGTCACAATTGGCATAATGCTGATTCTATCAAGACTTGACAACGAATTCCCTGTTGATATTAATAGCTTAGGATGAGAAAGTGCAGCAATCTGTGGTTTTCTTTTACTCTGTACATTTCCATCTTCCAAATACAGGGGTACCTCTGGTTGCGAACTTAATTCGTTCTGGAGGTCCGTTCTTAACCTAAATCCATTCTTAACCTGAGGTACCACTTTAGCTAATGGGGTCTCCCACTGCCACCGGGCCGCCGACACGCGATTTCTGTTCTCATCCTGAGGTAAAGTTCTTAACCCGAGGTACTACTTCCGGGTTAGCGGAGTCTGTAACCCGAGGTGTTTGTAACCTGAGGTTCCACTGTACCTTTCTGGCCAGTTGAAGAGAGCATCACTCATCTTTGCATGTAACTTCATCTAAAGCTTCTTGCATACGTCATTGGGGTCGGAATGGACTGTAGCCTCTTAGGAAATGTCTTGAGATCAATATAAGAGACTGGATGAAAAATGCAGCCTAGTGGCTGTGAAAAGGGCAAGATCAGTGTTGAAGCATTGCTAGGGACTGAGATTAAAGCAGCAAGTATGGTAATTAGGCTTGCACCTCAGGTTCACTAATGTTAATTTTAAGGTACATTTTCAGGCCAACCAAAATGCTGTCTTTTTTATAATAAAAAGCCCCACCCCAAACTTAAACCATATAAATCATTTCTATGACTGATGTGCAGTTCTTCTGTGGCTGTTGTTGTTTGTGGGGGGAAGGCAGTCATCTGTGGGGGGAATAGTCACATTTATGATCCCAGCCAATCACAGATCATGTGACATTATGATGCTGTGTAGTCAATCAGATGTGGCTTTATGATGTCACAAAGCCATCTGTGGGTTGCCCTCACTCTGAATGGGTCATACTTTTGCTCCCTCTATATAAAAACAATCACACACTTTCTGCTTTTTGCAGCCAAGATCTGCAGAACCTCACACAAGGAGGACTTTGCTTGGGAAAATAAACTGCCCGTGCTATATAACATACTGCCCATGAAACCTATGGGACTTTAAAAAGCACTTTGTGAGGCAGCATGGGGGTGTGTGTCTGATGTTCAAATAAATACCGTATTTTTTTGCTCTATAAGACTCACTTTTTCCCTCCTAAAAAGTAAGGGGAAGTGTGTGTGCGTCTTATGGGGCGAATGCAGGCTGCACAGCTATCCCAGAAGCCAGAACAGCAAGAGGGATTGCTGCTTTCACTGCACAGCGATCCCTCTTGCTGTTCTGGCTTCTGAGATTCAGAATATATTTTTTCTTGCTTTCCTCCTCCTAAAACCAGGTGCATCTTGTGGTCTGGTGCGTCTTATAGAGCAAAAAATGCAGTAATTGTTTTTCTTTCCATTGATTTATCCATCTGTCATTGGATTTCTATATCCAAATGGCTATACTGTTTGTTTACAGCTAAAATAGATCTTTGGATCTGAAACCAGGTTTTATCTACCCATTTCATTTTGTGCATAGAAGGCAAAGGTGGGGGAATAAGGTGGCTAGGAGTTTAGCCTGTTCTGCAAGAATGCCTTGTGAAAGGAGCGATGGGGGAGACATGCTTGAAGGCTCCTTGAAGACGTATTTGATAGCATAAATACATTAACAGGTGCTTTTTAAGTATTCTCCTCAGCGGAATACATTATGGATATGACATTGCATGTAACCTATTAAGATATTCCCGAATGCTCTTCTTTTCAGCTGGGTGCACAATTTGACATTGACTACAAAATGAAATTACCATTTTTCTCTCTCTGTGTGTATATATGTATGTGGGTATATAATATTCCTGCCGGTTTCTCCTCCGTGAAAGTTCTAGGCTAGTGAGTTGACAGTTTGAGTACATGTCACACAAATCTTTTACCCCACAAAAAAAATCAGCCAAGGACAAGCGCTGGAGTGTCTTATCCATGCTAATTTGATTTTTAAATTGCCCTGTGTATCCATCTGTACTTTAGAGGAAGGCAGTGTATTTATATACGTATGCGATTTGTAAAAAGTTTGTTCGGAAAAGCAACTAGGCGAGTGTCTTGCGGGAGATATTTAGGAAATATATTTGGGACTTGGAATAGCTCCTGGAAGACAGTGAGGCACAGCAGAAGATAAGACCCCGAGTGAGCAACGGTGCGCAAATAAAGGAAGGTGGGGGTGGAGAAGGAGAAGAAGAAGAAGAACCAAACTTAACCAATAAATTGAATGAAGAGAGAGTGGGACTCTCATGCAAGATAAAGAATTTATAAGCTTAGGGAAACATAATTTGTTTTTTCCCCCCATTTAAAGATTGAGAGATGAGGGTACGGTGTGAGAAAATAAGAAAAGGGAGAAAAGAATAGGAGACACTAATCGAGAGACGCCTACTGTGCTGTTTCTGCCCTGCAATTTAAAATGGTCTTCTGAACTCCCATAATATATTGTTGAATGTCACCCCAATCTCTGAGCAGTGTGAGAGCTCAGAGGCTCCAGGTGCTTGGGTTAGATTTCCTTGGAATAAGGAACAGCAGAGACTCTGGATATATGGTTCATTTACACATATATACAACCTGGCGCTGTGGGTTAAACCACAGTGCCTAGGACTTGCCGATCAGAAGGTCGGCAGTTCGAATCCCCCCAACGGGGTGAGCTCCCATTGCTCAGTCCCTGCTCCTGCCAACCTAGCAGTTCGAAAGCACCTCAAAGTGCAAGTAGATAAATAGGTACCACTCTGGCAGGAAGGTAAACGGCGTTTCCATGTGCTGCTCTGGTTCGTCAGAAGCGGCTTAGTCCTGCTGCCACGTGACCCGGAAGCTGTATGCCGGCTCCCTCGGCCAATAAAGCAAGATGAGCGCCGCAACCCCAGAATTGGTCACGACTGGACCTAATGGTCAGGGGTCCCTTTACCTTTACAACCTGGACAGGTTCACAGCATTAACACCCCAAAAGGATCTTGTTTCACCCAAAACCACAGTCATGGATGCGAGCAGAAACCGGGCACAGTTCTCCCTCACAGGCTCCTGTCCGCAGCCCACTTCTAGCTCAGTTGTCACACACAACTCTACGCTAGCTGTTGTCCTTCTCACTACCGGTCAGGTGAGGGAGGGGGGCTGGCTGCTAATTTGCACACACACACACACACACACCCCGGGGCATGAAGCAACTTCCTTTCTGATACTAAAGATCCATACTTAGGGCCATTACCCAAGAAGCTGGTCTGGCTACTTCAACAATGGAAATGGGATGTTTTTAGCAGCCAACGGAAGCACCCAACTGTCTCTACCTGACTGATCTCCAGAAGTAAATGGTTCTACATTTTACATCTGGAGAAATCTTTGAGAAAAAGCTTTGGAATGGTAAGCCATGTTATAGTCCTGCTATCTTGGAACAGATGGGCAGGCAGCAAACATGGGCGTGTCTCTCACTTCTGTATGGTAGATTCTGTTCCCTTTGTTTCTTGGTTTATCATTGTGATGGTGTTCAACCTCTTTTTATACAGTGGTACCTCATGTTAAGTACTTAATTCGTTACGGAGGTCCGTTCTTAACCTGAAACTGTTCTTAACCTGAAGCACCACTTTAGCTAATGGGGCTTCCTGCTGCTGCCACGCCGCCAGAGCAAGATTTCTGTTCTCATCCTGAAGCAAAGTTCTTAACCCGAGGTACTATTTCTGGGTTAGTGGAGTCTGTAACCTGAAGCGTCTGTAGTCTGAAGCGTATGCAACCCGCGTATCACAATAATGAAACAATTGGGCTGACGTTTTGTTTCATTTTGAATTTCTTTCGGGGTCTTAACATATGGACGGCAACAATGAAGTTATAGAACAGCCTCTCCCAACTTATTTATTAATTAACAAATATATTAATTAAACAAATGTATACTTTGCAGCATAAAGCCATCCAAGTGGTATGCACAGTGCCTTATAGGTGGTGTAGAATGCAGCTCCCATCATCCCGGACTATTGACCATGCTGGAAAGGACAAATGGGTCTTGTAGTCCAGAACATCTGGAAAAGGCACCAGAGCCATTAACTCTTTGCTGAGTTCTCTTTCCAGTGCCATCTGCCTGCACTGAATTAAGATAGGTGTAGAAGAAGCTTAGTTTATATGGTGGAAATATGAATGGCATGAGCTTAACAATGGAGGGAAAGAGTAATCCCTCCTTACTTTTCAGAATGCAGAGGACTAGTGAAAGGTCAGCTTATGCATCAGCCGTAATGGCATAGAATCTGTTCTGGATATGTGCTTTTTCAGCAGCCCAAATCTAATAGGATTTGCATAAATGCATATTTAAAAGCCACCCCCCTCACACACACAAAACACTGATTTATGTGCTACAAGTTTCCTCAAGTCAACTTTCAGATGACCTGTGTAAGTTGTACAGCATTGTGCCAGAGGTATGGTTCCCCTTGTTTGCAATAAGGATTGTTGTGAATATGATTTAATTCTTAAGTTTGCAGTTGGTTGAGGGTGGAGATCCTGTAGTGCATGATTAAAGAGACTATTGGACCACAGAAGTCTTAACTGCGAATAGAAGGCGAAGGCCAGAGGAGATAGGACTCCTATGCTGGACAGTGCATAAATGGTGGTATAGCTGAGATGGCAAACTTAAAATATGGGCTGCCAGATGTTGTGGTGTTCCAATTCCCATTAACCTCACCCAGCTTGGTATTCCCAAGGATGATGGGAACAGCAACATCTTTCCAGCAACATCTGGGGGACCAAAGGTTTAAGGAGGCAGGGAAATAAGTAACTAATGCTCTCTTGTTTAGTCAGCTGGGAGAAGATGTTTCCTTGCCACAGCAGATCAGCCTAATAACTGATAACCGTTGTTAATCATACTCAAGGTAGATTCATTGAAAACAATGGACTAAACTTGATGAATGTTAATGGGTCTACTTTGACTTAGCTGGGTGCCACTCAACAATGCAGAAGTCTCTGCCAATTACATGTCTGTCTCCTTTTCTTCAAGGAGCTTGTGGTATATCACATGTTGTGTCCTCCCTACCTTGTCCACATTTTATCTTCACAACAACCTTGTGTGGTGGGTTAGATTGTTCTTGTCCACAACCACCCCTTTGCAAGCTTCTTGGCTGATTTGGGATTTGAATAGAAAATCTCTGTGGTTGTTTCACAGCCCTTCTGTCTGCTAATGCACACTTGCAAAGTGATGCTGAAGAAAAGGACACTGTTATGTTTTATAGTTGTGTGAAATTGTTTAAAATAAAGGATCTGCTTTTGAAGCTGTGCTGCTTCCTTCTCATTGGTTCTTTTGGGTTTTTGTTTTTTTAAGCTGCTAAAGCTCAGTATCAAGATTGAAATTGATTAACAATTCTACAAATTTTACCCAGCAGCTATAATCATTAGTTGCCTTAGCAACCTGCTTGCTGAGATCACAGGGCACATTAGAACTTGTGTGTGTGTGTGTGTGTGTGTGTGTGTGTGTGTGTGTGTGTGTGATGAGATTTAGATAGCTTCCTGCCCTGTGAGATGTCCAGTTCAAGGAAGGGCACAACCCAGCAGGCATTTATCCTGTACAAGCCTCCTGGAAATGAGTAGTTGTGTTGGTGTTCAGGAGTGATGATTACAGTGATGATCAGGCACTTGTCCATGAGAGGTTCCTCTTAGACATACTCCGGATGTCCCTATTTGATGAAAGCTCATTTGGAACATTATTGTCTCAATTTTATCCTTACGTCTTCCACAAAGTGAAGGAAAAGCGCTATAATGACCACCTACTGGCAGCAGGGCAATCACATTTCCGATGCAGCTCTATCCTGCCCTCTTGCAAAACTTCAGGGTGGTGAGCAGCGACATAAAACCTTTTAAAAAGCAATACAGAAAAAATCATTCAAATGGCTGGCTACTCAGGAAAATTTTGAGCAGCAGCAAAGTCGTAGGCAGCATCTTGCCAACAAAGGTCTATATAGTAAAAGCTATGGTTTTCCCAGTAGTGATGTATGGAAGTGAAAGCTGGACCACAAAGAAGGCTGATCGCCGAAGAATTGATGCTTTTGAATTATGGTGCTGGAGGAGACTCTTGAGAGTCCCATGGACTGCAAGAAGATCAAACCTCTCCATTCTGAAGGAAATCAGCCCTGAGTGCTCACTGGAAGGACAGATCCTGAAGCTGAGGCTCCAATACTTTGGCCACCTCATGAGAAGAGAAGACTCCCTGAAAAAGACCCTGACGTTGGGAAAGATGGAGGGTACAAGGAGAAGGGGACAACAGAGGATGAGATGGTTGGACAGTGTTCTCAAAGCTACGAACATGAGTTTGACCAAACTGTGGGAGGCAGTGGAAGACAGGAGTGCCTGGCGTGCTCTGGCCCATGGGGTCACGAAGAGTCGGACACGACTAAACAACTAAACAACACAAAGTCGTATCAGCATAAAAAGGACTTCAAGAGGTGCCTGAAAGCCAAATGTTGAGGATGCCTGTCAAATCTCTGCAGCGATCATGCTCCACACCATGGTGCCAGCAACTCTAAATGCCAGGCTTCCAAATGAATCCAGCTGGGCCACTGTAACTCAGAGCTTTCCAAACTGCGTGTCGCGACACGTTAGTGTGTCGGCTGCAGTGTGTAGGTGTGTCGCTTGAAAGCTCTTATAAAGGGGTGGTTTAACCGCCCGTTTGCTAGTAAAGCTGAATAACTGTGTCGTGAACTATGCAGAATTAGATAATTTAACAGGAAGGATTCGAAACCTGCGGGACCAAAGATTCTTAGAAGACTGATTCTATGAATTATTTGAAAAGCAATTTAATGAACAGATTACACTAGTAGGACTGCAAGAAGTTCTGTAAGGAGGACTATTTGAAATATTGCAAGAAAGACTATGAAGAGAACCATTAGTTAATGATAATTAAGAGTAATAGAGAAATTAAGAAATGCAGAATAAGTGATAAAGAACGGAAAATCATCAGAGGTGGTTGACGGATGTCTAAAATATTGTATAAGATAAGAAGTTATGTTAAATGAATGTTGGAAATGATATGTAAAAAAAAAACAATAAAAATGTGTGTGTTGTGTGTGTGTGTGTGTGTATAATTACTGGGACGCGGGTGGCGCTGTGGGTAAAACCTCAGTGCCTAGGACTTGCCGATCGCATGGTCGGCGGTTCGAATCCCCGCGGCGGGGTGCGCTCCCGTTGCTCGGTCACAGCGCCTGCCAACCTAGCAATTCGAAAGCACCCCCGGGTGCAAGTAGATAAATAGGGACCGCTTACCAGCGGGAAGGTAAACGGCGTTCCGTGTGCTGCGCTGGCTCGCCAGATGCAGCTTGTCACGCTGGCCATGTGACCCGGAAGTGTCTGCGGACAGCGCTGGCTCCCGGCCTATAGATGAGCGCACAACCCTAGAGTCTGTCAAGACTGGCCCATACGGGCAGGGGTACCTTTACCTTATATAATTACTGTGTCACGAAATGATGCATGTCTAAAAAGTACGTCACCAACCTGAAAAGTTGGGAAAGCTCTGCTGCAACTCTTTAGTTCAGCATGTGTGCCATTCTAGTGTTTTTTCTATCATTTTGTAGCATGATGTCTACTAACAGGAATAAACTACAGTGGTCCCTCTGGATGCGAACGGGATCCGTTCCGGAGCCCCGTTCGCATCCTAAAGTGAACGCAACCCACATCTGTGCATCTGCGCATGCGCAGATCGAGATTCGCCACGTCTTCTCATGCACATGACATCATTTTGAGCATCTGCGCATGTGCGAGCGGCGAAACCTGGAAGTAATGTGTTCTGTTACTTCCAGGTTGCCGCGGAGCGTAACCTGAAAACGCTCAACCTGAAGCACATTTAACCCGAGGTATGACTGTATATGTGTATGTTGGCATCCGTCTGTCTCAGGAGACAATGGAGCAGTTTGGTTTGGGGGGTAAACTCAAACTGTTGCAAGGTTGCAGCGTCTGCTGTGGCTGTAGAGATTGATATGGGAAAGACGTGTTTTGTTGCAGCTGGGGCAGAGGAAGGCGTCTGGTTGTGCTGCTGCAGATGCACCATGGCATTTCTTCTCTCTGCGCTCCTCCAAGCGGTCATTCCTCCTCTGGTCACTGCTATGGATTCAGAACCTGACTATCTTTCTCCAGGCACTGCAGTTGTCTGCAAGCAATTCCCACACAGCAGGGTTGATGTTGCCAGCCTTTATGTCCCTGTGTTTGCACAGACAGTCCTGTATTCAATCCTGGCTCCTCCAGTTAAAATGATGTGCTAGCAGATGACTGGTAGAGCTGCTGACAGAGTGGAAACTACTAGGCTAGATGAACAAATAGCCTGCCTTTCTAGAAGGCCACTTTCTATGACTTTTTGGAGCAATCAGCAGGAAATATTATTGAGCTTCATGCCACGAAAAGCTGTTGATTTTGAATATTAAACCACTGTTACTCAGTAGTAGATCAGACTTTTATTTTTTTCTAGAGTTGTTGACAATCCTAACACGCACAGTTACTAAGATGTTGTTGCTGTTCACCCCTTCCTCACAAAATGAGAATTATTCACCTTTGCCTCCGATCCCATATTCTTTAAACATAACTATTTCAGGCAGCAGATTATAACGTGGTGTTGCAATTTTTCAGGCAGCAGATGTTCCCTTCAAGGAAAACACTTCCAGTGGGACGTGCAGGGAGCAAACTCTTGCAATCAAAACAAAAGTAACCACCCCTAAAACCATGTATACAATTTTGCTGAAAGGCTCTGAATTGTCCCTCAAGTGATAACACTCTCACTAAGCTTATAAGCTCCATAGCTCAGCTACTTCTGTGTCTGCTGGCTGCACTGCACTGTTAAACATTTTTCGACAGAAAAAAATTGCTTCACCAGATATCAGTAGCATCATTTTTTTTTACTTACAAGGCTGTATTTTTGTGAATGGCACCAATTTCTTTATAATAGCACAGCCATTTAATGGTATGTGCCAGAGGTTTTTTATTTTCTTCCTTACGGGGCTGTAACAATGAAGTGTATGCAGCAGTTTACCTGTTTAGTTAACCCAGATTCTGAAAATGTGAGATGGGTCATCTTTCTTGGCTGTCAGACTGGGAACCCCAACAGGCAATGGGTTATTGTAGAGGTGGGGTCCTCATTGTGTATCCCTCTCCTTTTTTAAGACATTGTATTACATAGTCTTAGGGCACAAGGAGAAGGGGGCGACAGAGGACGAGATGGTTGGATAGTGTTTTCGAGGTTACCAGCATGAGTTTGACCAAACTGCGGGAGGTAGTGGAGGACAGAGGTGCCTGGCGTGCTCTGGTCCATGGGGTCACAAAGAGTCAGACACGACTAAACGACTAAACAACAACAACAAAAATTACACAGTCTTATGCAATTGTTTATTGCTCTGTTTTCCTGATGTATTATTCCCTGCCCTCGATATATGCATTCCATTGTGCAAGCCACTCAGAGGATTTGGTTGGGCCTTATAGTGGTGTAAATAAATATATCTTGAAAATAAGAAAAAAGAAGCCAGAGTAACTATAAGCTGCTCCCTGACTTCCATCTCTGTAGTGGAGTCTTTTGACAAAGATTAGAGTGTCAACTTGAGGGGGTATAGCTTAGTGGTAGAGCATACCATCCTACTTTTTTGAATCCGAAACCAGAACACGTGTCTTCTAGGACGTGCTCCCGGGCATGTCATGTGACCCATGCCACACTCTAGCCCAGAGGTTGGAAGGGTTCACTCCAGCAGAGGTCTCTCTGTGGGTCGGATTGCGTGCACTTGTGCGTCCGCGATTTCCAGTGTCTGCGTCTGCACAGATGCGATTTCCAGCACCGCAGAAGCGAGTCCCTGTGCTGCAGTGCGCATGGGGACTCGCCAAGTGGGCAGCTCTGTTGTGGGGTGGCTCATGGGCCAGTTAAATGACCCCCTTGGCCCACTTGTGGCCCCTGGGCCTTAGGTTGCCAACCTCTGCTCTACCCCCCCCCAAACCACTTTTTGGGAGCTAGAGAGTGGCCCTAGAGCATGTGATATTGTGGCACCCAAAATGGCCACCAAGATCTTGCGTGAAAAAATGAGACGTCCATTTTTTTTTCCTGGGGCACTTGGCAGGTCAGGTAGAACACTTCCTTTTCAGGTGGAAGGTCCCAGTTTCTACCACCAGTATCTCAAGTTTAAATAGGAATGGGCAGCAGGTGACCTGGAAGGCCTCTGCCCCGGACCTAGGGCAGGTGTAGCCAATGTGTTGCCCTCGATAGGTTGCTGGACTATAATTCCCATCAGCCCCAGCCAGTTTGGCCAATGACCAGGGATAGTGGTGATTGTAGTCCAGCGACATCTGGAGATGTTGCCTCCCATGCCCTAGGGAGTTGCTGTCCATCAGAGTAGGTCTTATAGGACTAGATGGACAAACTGTCTCACCAGGTATAAGGCAGTATCCAGCGTTGTCATTAGTATCTCCTTCCAGTAAGTGGGAGGCGTAAAGCTATGAAGAAATTTGCTGTCATTATGGTGGGCAGAGGGTAGTGGAAGCAGGACTGGTGTGCATTGCAGGGAACATGAAACCTGCTTCAAATATTCCTCTCTGTGGGTGTTAGGCATCCAGGGCCAGGGATAATAACAGGTTTTGCCATTAACATAGCACTTACTTTCTGCTTAGGAGTTAATGGTATCCATCCATTTGTACGTGCAAAGATAAATGTTCATAAATGAGCTGGATTTTGTGGTGAGCAGTGCAGTGGCCAAGTTTGCTGTCGATGCCAAATTGGGCAGGGTGGTAAAGAACAAAAAGCGATTCATGTACAGCTCCGAAAGGCTCTCTCCAAACAGGGCAAATGGGAATTGAAATGGAAAACGTGGCTCAATGTAAGCCAGTGCATTTGGGTTTTGTGGGGCTTTCTGGCCCCAATGTGCTTCACTTAATGAGTAAGCAATGTTGTTGGCGTCCATCTGTCTTGAGAGAAAATGGCTGAAGTCAAACCACTGCATTAGCAGCACTGAAGTGACCTGAGTGCAAGGCTGGGCAGTGTGTGTGGAGGTCCTGGGCTGCCCAGATGACAGGACTTCATATACACACTTGTGGGTCTGATCTGGGATGTTGGAGAATTGGTAGTGTGTTATAGGCTGCATTGATCTTACAATAAGCAGAGTGAGGCAACCTTCTCAAGCAGCTGATTTGAAGTGTCGTGAAAGGTCATGGAATTGATAGTGATGAAATTTATTGTTGTTGTTATTGCCAAGGCAGGGGAGAGGTGCTTGTGGAATCTTCCACCTCACAGCCTTCTCTTAAAGGTAAAGGTAAAGGGACCCCTGACCATTAGGTCCAGTCGTGACCCACTCCGGGGTTGCGGCGCTCATCTCGCTTTATTGGCCGAGGGAGCCGGCGTAAAGCTTCCGGGTCATGTGGCCAGCATGACTAAGCCGCTTCTGGCAAACCAGAGCAGCGCACGGAAACGCTGTTTACCTTCCCGCCGGAGCGGTACCTATTTATCTACTTGCACTTTGAGGTGCTTTCGAACTGCTAGATTGGAAGGAGCAGGGACTGAGCAACGGGAGCTCACCCCGTCGCGGGGATTCGAACTGCCGACTTTCTGATCGGCAAGTCCTAGGCTCTGTGGTTTAACCCCCAGCGCCACCCGTGTCCCTCACAGCCTTCTCTTACATGTTGTATATTTTGGAAAGTTGCTGGTCTGCTTTGCATTTGGACATTTCTTAAGATATTGTAGTAAAATAATAATAATAATTGCATGTGGTTCCTGGAATCAGGGAGCAGGTTTTATTTATGTTTGTATAGAACTGGAAAGTGTTTTGAATCAAGGTGGTGGAGTGAAAATTTCAAAACTGCCCTGATTTCCGCCACTGATTTCAAAACTGCATTGACTTTCTTCTTTGGTTTCTTAAAATTCCCAACCAACACTAAGGACAAGACTTCTCATGGTTCTGTATGTGTTATTCTTTGGTAGGTATTGTTTGCCAGTTTCCAAACAATAGCTGTATTCGACCCTAAGAATCTAAAAGGGCTAAAAGACATATAGTTCAGCAAAACAATTTCAAACTTTTCCACCAGGTCAGGTACCCCTAAGCCAAGTAAACACTTGCGTGTAGAACGAGAGAAACAGAATGGACGGGATTTATTTCAAATGGATTTGTGTGATAAAAAATAGTTACTTCTACAGTAATTTCTCTTCCCCCTGCCCAGGCCAGAATGAAGTACTATATTTAATTTACCTTCCTGTCAGGAACAGTGTGCTATCGTATTTGGCTTCCTCTTTAATCCCTAATTAAAGAGGCTTCTGTGATGGATCTCAGATGCCGTAGCAGGTAAGTAGCAATTAAATACATGACTGATTAGCACAGTGGAATATCTTGGGACCCTCAGTGTGAAAATGGAGCTAGGCTCAGTTGAACAGTTGAAATCAATAGGAGAACTTGCACAAGGTCTCTCCCTCTCTTTCTCTGTTAATTTGACTCCTTTGGGATTGTGGAGGGCAATTTGGATTAATCACCCGCAAAGTCAGAGCAGGATAAAATTCTTCTTCTTCTTTTTTGCCTGTGTGGTGGAAGCGAATGCGTCATCCTTCAAGTTGCATTGCGGTTGTGTTGTACAGTACATGCTTCATGAATGAAAGGAGAAGTAGAGAGGTGATCCAGACTAAAGCAATATAGTGCATGTTGAAATGTCGAAATAGTTCAAGCCATAGTGGGAAACCATGTGAATCAGCCAGGGTGAGATTTGAGTTTGCATGCCCTCTCCTTTTTTTGCTGCTGGTGTTGGGAGGAAGGGATTTGGGAAAATCCGCCATTAGTTTTAAACAAGCCACAGTTCCCTGTTGAATCCAGACTTTGGGAACTGTGATTTGTTTAAATGCTGGTTGATAAGTGTGGGATGTAAAGGTGCAGTCAAGTGCAATATTCCGACAGAGGACTAACGGCCTCTGTGTTCTAACCGGTTGCTGTGACAACCAGTTTGTCGGTTGCTGGTAGTTTTGAAAGATAACTGCTCAGTTGCAGTCACCTCAGGACCAACTTCCCTCTGGTATAGTTTATTTGCTTGTTATGTAACCTAAGCCAGCCTTCAGGTACAGTTCTGTAAACCTGAATGAATCTGAGAGTAAAATAGTTTTATATTAACATGAATCCGATTCGTGTGTGTATTCTTTAAGAGGGATTCAAAGGGATCTTTAACCAGGAAGGCATTTTTATTAGTAGAACTCAGACGAGTCAGCAACAAGCTGATTGCTACATAAACTTATACAGTGGTACCTCAGGTTACATACGCTTCAGGTTACATACGCTTCAGGTTACAGACTCCGCTAACCCAGAAATAGTGCTTCAGGTTAAGAACTTTGCTTCAGGATGAGAACAGAAATCGGGCTCCAGCGGCGCGCGCGGCAGCAGCAGGAGGCCCCATTAGCTAAAGTGGTGCTTCAGGTTAAGAACAGTTTCAGGTTAAGAACCGACCTCCGGAATGAATTAAGTACTTAACCTGAGGCACCACTGTAAAGGGGATTGTTAAACTCTGCTAAAGTAAACCTTCCCACAATAAGAACAAGCCAGGATCAAACTGGCTTCGGATCCAGATATGTTCTGAAACCATAATTTAATACAGTCATACCTCATGTTACGTTTGCTTCATGATACATTTTCTCAGGTTGCGTCCCGCGGCGACCCGGAAGTACCGGAAAGGGTTACTTCCGGGTTTTGCCACTCGCGGATGTGCAAACGCACAAAATGACGTCACACGCATGTACAGAAGCTGCGAATTGCAACCCGTCCGTGCGCAGACATGCCACTGCCGGTTGCGTTCTATTCATGTTGCGAATGGGCCTCCGAAACGGATCCCATTTGCAACCAGAGGTACCACTGTACAAGAGATGGGCGAACAAACCCCCAAATGAACTCTCCATTGGAGTCCCAGATAAACCAATTAGTTTTTGGAAACAATCTTGAAACAAATTATTCGTTTCCTGCGCCAAACCTGGGGTCTTAAGGATTCAACACCACCTTCCTATCAGCTACCCAAATACCCTCCCTATCAATCCTTTTCTTTACCTTCTAACAGGGTTGGCAAGGCTGGCAAGATTAGAGAGCAGGAAGAAGGAAGATTGTTTCTCTCTCTCCTCTCTGCCCTTGTTGTCCTGATGTGCTTTGCCCTATGGCAGGACTGACAGCACAGTAGCACCTAGAAGTTTGAGTCTTCTCAGCGGCCACTACTATTGTGCATGGTGGAGTAAAAGGAAGAAAAATGGCCTTCAGCCTGCAATCTGTACCACCATCCTCGCTGGAAAGCAGGAAAAGAGAAGGGTAGGGAGGTTGCTGGGAAGCTCAAACTAGAAGGAGCCCTTTTCTGAGTCAGATATTGTTCTGAGCTACCGCATAGATTGCAAAGAGAATACAGAGGATGCGTGTGGTGATCTTTGAAATCTTGACTCTCCTTTGGAGAATGCTTTCAGGAACCTCAAAAGTTTGTTTCCAAGCCAGTAGTCCTGCAGTTGTCCATTAGAAAGTAGTCCTGCAGCACCCATAGTTTAAGCAAACCGCAGTTCCCTGAGTTTGGATGTTACATGGAACTGTTGAGCTTCCACGCTCCTCTTTCTGGTATATGAAAGAGGAGAAGAATAGGCAGCACGAGGTTTGCTGTGACTCATGCAGTAGGAAATCATAGTTTATTGTTGCTGTATGAACTAAGTCATGGAGTTAGATCTGTCAAAGACATTTGTGGCTTCCCAATTAAGTTCATTTCTGTCTCTTATTTCCTAACACACCTAAATTGGAGGGAAGTCATTTTCCAGTAGAACTGAATTTGTGAAGGAAATGTGAATTACTTTGGAAGTACTTTGTGAAAATGTGAAATACTTTGGAAGATTATTATTTTTTTGCATGGAGATGTGAGTTAAAATTTACCAAAGAAATCTTTTCAAATCCTCTCTGATTCATTTCTGCTCTTGTTCTGTTAAAATGTAGCAATTGCAGTATATTTAAAAGATTACACATTTTGAAATGCTTCCCCCACACAATCAAGTGGTCCAAAAACTTATTTTTTAACTGAGTAGTAATAATGAATGATGACGGTCCTTGACGGTTCTAAACTGGAGCTAAATGAGATGTGAGGAGAGATGGTTGATTTTAACTCTGGGAAAGAGGAAGAAATTGAGTCACTGTAGATGTTTTAATACTGTCAAACTACAGAGGTTCTGCAGCATCTTTGAAAATATCCATGAAGTCACGGACTCCTAGAATTATAGAGTCATCTAGTCCAACCCCCTGCAATGCAGGAATCAGAGCTAAAGAATCCCTGTAAGAAGGCCATCCAACCTCTGTTTAAAAATCTCCAAGGAAGGAGAGTCCACCACCTTCCAATAGCCACTCTATAAACCTCAAGTAGTTCCCAATGGTGTTTCTTGGCTCATGGTAAGTCTTCCATCAGCAGAACAGGGAGGGAAGAAATTTTATGTGATTCTCCTTGCAGCCCCTGTGCTCTAATAAATCTGCTTTGTTTGGTCCCACAACCCTCTGGAGCAGATTTAAGGGGGGGGGAGAGGTGAGGCTGCAAGGTGGAGGGTGAATTGCTGAAAATTGCTTCCCTCTTCGAGTGACCTGCTGGACCCAACTAAGGATGTAGCAAGGTGCTGATTTATATTCCAACCCATGTTGGTCACTGTGGCGATCCCACAGGGTCCCCGGGCGTTTCACCATCTATTGATCCCTGTGCCACCACTTTATTTCTTGCTGCCCCTACCCAGGCCCTACCTGGATATTGGAACATAAACTTTTGTTTATTTATTGCAGTTTAACAAGCGATATAATAAACAATATCGGTCAATTACAATCATGGGGTGCCTATTCAGACCTATAACTTCCGCTACCTGCTCTCACTCACTAAACCACCTCTCAGATATTTACCTATCTTCCTAGCCCCTAACTATTCGTGACTCAGCTTATTTTTCTACACTAACTCAACCTACCCACAGACTCTATCCCAATTCACTCCCACTCCAACCAACCACCCAACTCCCAACAAACTCCTCTCTTTGCCCCTCCCAGAGCTGGTTTTATAGTCCCTCTGACTCCACCCCCTTGGGTAACCTGTTTAACTCTTTCACTTCCAGCACTCATATGTTAACGCCACATTCACATGTTGTACCATTTCCATTCTGCTGCAGTTCAGATTCCAGCAAAGACATTACTTGGCTTCCTCTCTGCTGTAGTGAAATTTTACATAATTATGTTATTATTTTGTTATTCGACACCATTCAACACAAAGGAAATGCAGTGCAAATGGCAGTGCGGGGGTGAGTAATCAATTATATATTGCTGGTGGAGTGAAAGCAGCACCAATTGTGAATGCCAATCTTATTCGTTGGAATAATTGTCATTCCAGACATGGGATGGACAAGAGGACACTGGCAATTTCCATGCCCATTTTCATCAGAATTCTCCGGCATCCCTAGACACAATCTGGCATTCCCCATTGAGATGTAGGAAAAATGTCTTATATGATGTGGTCCTAATTTTTCAGTCCAAAGTTGCTTGGTAGAAGGGGATTGTGGGAAGTGTACACAGAGTGCTAGGATTGTGAGGGCTTTGTGCTAATGAGGGATGAAGCAAATTGCTGGTTCCTGTTTGGATGTTTGAAAGGAAGACTTCGTCTTCTCTCTTGTTCCTTGTGCATAAGTTCAGCAGATGGCTACATGCTATGGTCAAGAGCAGGAAAGGGACAAGGAGAACGTGACTGCTTCTTGGACTTAAAAAAAAGAGAAAAGAATGCTGTATCTCTTTCCGAATTGGCAGACATGTCTGTTGCCCATGTCTTTAAAGAAATGGTAACTTTATTGCAGGGAGAGGAAAGGGACTTCATTGCATTGCTTAAGTTAGTTGCACTTACCGTATTTTTTGCTCTATAAGACGCACCAGACCATAAGACGCACCTAGTTTTTGGAGGAGGAAAACAAGAAAAAAAAATATTATGAATCACACACACACATTTCCTCTTACTTTTTAGGAAGGAAAAAGTGAGTCTTATAGAGCAAAAAATACGGTAGTTCCCGTAGTAATCAATTGGAGGTAAATTTAGTCACGACTAGGGTGCATTCAGATGTGGTTATTGTTGTGTTAGTTTTTCCTGGTGTTTCTTTCCTGTTTCCCAATGCTCCATTCACACTGCAGTATCTGTTGTGTTACGGAACTGTAGCTTTTTGACCAATATACCAGCATGCCACATTGAATTTTGTTCGCACCATTGGGCATGGTGTGGCACAACAGATGTCATTGGATAACACTGCTAATTCTCCGCCCTTTCCTCACTTGCATGCTTCTGTTCCCCCATGATAACAGCAAACAGGGGTGCCAACTTGTATAAAATATTGGGGGGCCCAGGTAAGCCCGACCTGCATAATCAATCACTTGATGCGGTGCACACACACCTTTGAATGGCAATGCCCATCAACTTTTGGGGGTCCCAGCCCCCTCGAATATTTTATTGAGGGTCTAAAGGGACCTTGGCCCCTAGCAGTTGGCTCCTATGTCAGCAGGAAAGAACCGTATACCAGGATACCACCCCAAATTTTGTGGCATTGCTTCTCTGATTTTACGGGTTAAGGATGCTGCAAACAGATATGTTCTGGAATCAAATAACACCAAAATGAGCACGAAACATGCATTATATTCAGCTAGTTTTTTGGAAGTGGCTTTTACATCATTTGAAAGCTCAAATACAAGCAGGAATTAACAGCTATGTTAATGTGTCCTGAATCTCATTGATTTCAATGGGAACTAACCTAGGGTGGATCCAACCAATTGCATCTCCCACTTCCATTCTGTAACCTAGAATGTCTCACCACCAGAGAGCCCATCATTCGGCCCCAAAGGCTCCCAGTTTGAAGCAGGGTATCCCTGATGCTGTCCTATATGTTTCAAAATGTGGCGTTCCTTGTGGGTGTTGTAGTCTAAGGAGCACAGTTATTTATGCATCCATTATTCCGTAGCACTTAGGAAGCAGCAACTTTTCCTCATAAATCAGAAATATATTCAATAGCCTGTCTGCCTCCCCACAGTAAAGCACTGTATTGCTCAGTGTGTGGCCTCATAAAATGTTTCTCTGCAAATATGCACCCTCCCTGGTGAGGTTTGGACCAGCTGTTTTTGGAGACCAGATGAGCAGTTCTGCTCAGCTGCATGCTAATTAAAGCTGAGACTTTATTGAATTTTTGCATTTCAAGCCCTGGATGGATAATGCCTACTCTCTGCACCAGCATTTGAGCACTGATAAGGGGTGTGTATGACCTATATGAGGCTTGGTCTTCTATTTCCATGTGAGAAACTGGAGCAGCTCTCAAATCGTGCTCTCCGAGTTGTGGCAAACTAACACACACACAAATGAATGAAAGCGTCAGTGAGAGAGAATGGGAGTTTGGAAACTTGGTCCAAGAGCACAAATTTGCTAATTCAAAATCTTCCTTGGCACTTTTTTTTTCCCCACCCTCAAAGTGTGTTGTTCTTCCTCCAAAAATCAATTTTATACAATGAAATATAGCAGGTACTGGCAACATGACCAACCAATTCAGGATCCAGGAAGGATGCATTTAGTCAAAGGACAAATCTGTCAGCAAATCTATTGACAAATCCTTCCAATAATCTAGTACAGAGTTTGGGAAACTTCTGGTCTCCCAACTTTGAATCCAACAACATATTGAAGGCCAGGGGTTCTCCATCTTTGTTCTACAATGGCCAGCAGCATTGTAACCTGTGTCTGCTTGATCGTATATCACATGGGGCTTGTAGTTCATGCATTCCAGTGTACTATGTGTGATTATTGGAGTTTAAAATTGTACCCAACCTCTTGGTTTTTTTAATAAACGGGTCTGAGCATAGACAAGAACCACAATGTGCTATAAAACATCCCAGGGGACAATCCTGAAGCCCTTCGTTGCGGCGAATCACATTAAAATCAATGAGATAAATTCTCCCGGTGGAGAACTGACCATTATTTTGTAAGCTGGAACGGCTTAAGATCATTAAAGTCAACTTGTGCCTGCTCCATTAACTTAACTCCAGCAAAATTACTGCAAGAATGACTGCACCCCATTGTATCAATCAAACCCAGTTCTTACTACTAATACAATGTACATGAAGAACATATGGGACTATAAACAGCTTAACAGCAGCATTCGTTAGAAAGTATGCGTGGTTTTATAACCATAATTAAAACAATAGATACGTTGGACACCTGTTTAAACCAGAATGATGTTTTCAATAACACTCTGATATTATACTTGGTTGCCTTTCCTAGCGCTGCTTAATCCACGTAAATCAAGCAGCACTTGGAAGCAGAGGAGCCAACTGTAAATCAAATGACTGCATGTCAGACTTACAAATCCACTTTAAATTTTGTCTCTTATATGGGACATGAAGTATTTGATGATCAACCTTTATTGCAAATGGGTTGTCGCTTGAAATATAGCCTAATTCTTCCAACGGGAAGGAACTATACATGATCGTTCAGGAATTAGCTGAGACCCATAGAATCTAGTACTGTAGTCTTCGTGTTCTTACAGCTATTTTGAGTTTAATAAACATTTCACATTTGTCATCTCAATAATTCTTGCATTAACATGCAAAGTAGGTAAGAATTGTTGTTGTTATGCCAAGCTTAATTTTGTGAGTTTCAGTGTTTATGTCAAAATTTGTTCTGTTCTCAGAATTTGATAAATGGCTTGACTTATTTCCAATCCAGTTCAAATCTGACTCCCATAACCACCCTTGAGACCAAATATATACATTTATGTACTATGTGTTGGAATTGCAACAGCAGGGATTGTTCAATTGCAACAGCAGGGATTGTTCAATTTGTAACTTAAGGGTTAATTCTGTTCATAGCATTAGTCCAAGGGCGTGCATGTGGAGGTGTTGCTTAGCAACCAGTGAGATTGGATTTATCTCTGGTGAGGTAGCACATGCTCTGATTGGCCGTGTCGTTCTGAGGTAGTGTCCCTACGCTTGTTTTTTGCTGCGTGTTTTCCTGCTATGTACAAGGCCTGAACTAAGAAAAACATCACCTCTCCATTTATTTTTCCTCAGATAAAACACGTTCAGTTTGATTGATAAAATGTTATCAGGATTTATTTTCTTTCTGGATTCCATCTATGTTTTTAAGTGACTTTGCTGACGTAGTGCTCCTGGAAACAATGCTATGCGATCATTTACAATAATTTCCAGAGACATTTCTTCCAGCTCCACTTTGAAACTTGGAGGTGGCACTACACTTTCTAGCTGCTCTGTAAAAGCTTTTACTAAAATAAATAAATAAATAAATAAATAAATAAATAAATAAATAAATAAATAATAATAAAGATAGAGAAGAAGCTCTTAGAACAACTTCATATTACAAACATATTACAGCAAACCAGCCTGCCTCAGTCTGGTGTTCAGCAGATGTTTTCAACTACAGGTCCCATCAGCCCCAACCAGCATGGTAAGGGAAGATGGGACTTGGAGTCCAACAACATCTGGAGGGCACCAAGTTTTGAGACGCTGCTGTAAGCTAACTAGTCCCCTCCCAAATATCCATCCCCTTCTCATCTCTCAGGTGGGTTTTGCCCCTTCCCACTCCTCACAAAACTACTAGGGGGACATTTTGATCGGCCCTATATAAGTAATGTTGTCAAATGCTAAACACTCATTGACTGTCAGCTCTTGGAAATAAAATATCATTGGATATCAAATGCAGGCAATAAATAGAGAATATTCATTTGGCCAGAAGGCAGTGGGAGAAAGTTAGAGGTCTGGAATAAATAAATGAAAATCACAGCGGGGACTAAATATATTATAGCTCTGCAATTCTGTTATATGAATTAATTGTTAAAATAGCCTTTGCAACTCATGGTTATGGCTTAATTGCTCCCTTCTTTAGAGGACTAGCTAATTTTTGATCATTAACTGGTGTACCTCTGACAAACACATCCATGGCTGACTGTGGAGGTTAGGTGGCTCCAAACCCTGATGGCTATATTCTACCTTCACTGTTGGAGGCAGTAGTTTCTGAATACCATTTCCTGGGAATTATGAATGGGGAAAGTTGCTGTTGCACTCAGGTCCTGCTTGTTGTCTTGTTGACAACTGTGAGAATGGGATGTTGAACTAGAGGGGTCATTGGCCTGATCCAGCAGGTGGTTACTGTTATTGTTATTGTTATTGTTATTGTTATTGTTGTGTTGTTGTTTTGTTTTAATTTATTGCCTGCTCTTCACCCTTAACATCCCAGGGTGGGTTACATCAATTTAAAATACAGCTTTTTAAAAAAAATGCTCCCTTATGTGCCATCTGTTGTTGTTGTTTAGTCGTTTAGTTGTGTCCGACTCTTCGTGACCCCATGGACCAGAGCACGCCAGGCACTTCTGTCTTCCAGTGCCTCCCGCAGTTTGGTCAAACTCATGCTGGTAGCTTTGAGAATACTGTCCAACCATCTCGTCCTCTGTCGTCCCCTTCTCCTTGTGCCCTCCATCTTTGCCAACATCAGGGTATTTTCCGGGGAGTCTTGTCTTCTCATGAGGTGGCCAAAGTATTAGAGCCTCAGCTTCAGGATCTGTCCTTCCAGTGAGCACTCAGGGCTGATTTCCTTAAGAATGGAGAGGTTTGATCTTCTTGCAGTCCATGGGACTCTCAAGAGTCTCCTCCAGCACCATAATTCAAAAGCATCAATTCTTCGGCGATCAACTCTCATTTCCATACATCACTACTGGGAAAACCATAGCTTTAACTATATGGACCTTTGTCGGCAAGGTGATGTCTCTGCTTTTTAAGATGCTGTCTAGGTTTCTCATTGGTTTTCTCCCAAGAAGCAGGCATCTTTTAATTTCGTGGCTGCTGTCACCATCTGCAGTGATCATGGAGCCTAAGAAAGTAAAATCTCTCACATGTGCCATCTATTGTACCCTATTATTGTTTTCTTGTGGCTTAGAATTGCATGGTTGAACCAGATATCAAATTTATCCTCAGGAACAGAGCACTGGCAGCATCACCACTTGGGGTTTGGGTGAAGCTATTCCTTAACAAGCAAAGATTAACTCCCTGCCTAAAGCAGAGGCACCTTAATCTATTTCTGCTGCTTTAAATATAGTGGCAATATTAAAAATGAAAGAACAGGGTCTGTCGGTTGCATTGCTAATGGTATAGACTGGGTGCACATGGTGTTTGCTGAATGGAGTATGGGCATCCATTTATTTCATGGAGCAGATCCTCAGAATTCCGGCACAACGAGTGAAGATCTATTGTAGGAAGAAGCCAAATGACTTCATATTTCCATGTATGAATTTTGTCACAGCCTTTGGTCATAATCATCTACAAATCCTGTTGAACACACCTTGCAGGTTTTGACTTTAGGTGACCTCTTGTTTCTAGTGAAGAGTCCTGTATAAAAATAGCCTTCCCTCTGCTCCTGTAGCCCATTGATGTGATTTCGCCATTGTGTACTTCAAGGTCCTTGTAGCACTGCAAGTGAGCGTGATCTTCATTCCTGTGTGAAATCACACATTGCATCTAAGAGTGTCACTTGTCTTCAGCTAGGACAGCTTGTAATGTTCCATGTCGGAGGCACGTTTGGTTATAGCTGTAATATTAAAAAGAAGACAAAGAATTGAAGTACCAATCCCTCTTTGAAAAGATAGGAAGGAAAAGAGGGAATATATATATTCTCCCGGTGCAGCACTGTTTATTTGGGAATCATAGTCAATAGAGTGGTGCTTCTCCAGCAATAAACAAATGCGTGGTTTACAAAAGCAGCAACAGTGGCTAAACACATAGGGTGGCAAAATCAGAATGGAAAGTGCACACCCAACTTTAGGCACAGGGAGTTCATGGACCTGGTGAAGGCTGGCCCTACCATTGGGCAAAATGAGGCAGCTGCCTCAGGTGGCAGATGCTGAGGGGTGGTAGCCAGGTGTTAGAGTATGAAGCCACTTCTGGAAACCTAGTGAAATATATTGCAAGTTTAGCACTCATTTCTGTGTTATCAACAAATGGATTTTTTCCCCCTGGAATCAAGTAACAAGCAAATAAACTTGTGCTATATTTTTTAAAATAATTTTTATGAATGATTTTCTTAGTTTACAAAAGTACGTGCCACTTTTTCAGGTTGTGTTTTCTATAGATCAGTTACATTCGTTGTGAGACGTTAGTGTTGCATACAGTCTAAGGTTGGGAAGAGAAGAGAAGAGAAGAGGGGGTTGCATGGCGTGTGGTATATTTCCGAAGTCATGCTTTTATGTCATGTGGAGGCTCAAACAGAATTTGCAAATCAGCAGTGAGGGAAACATCAGGAAACTGGGATAAATTGCCATGTGAATACATCCCAGCTAAGTTTGTGGTTAAGGTTAGGGATTCCTCCCCAACTGCTACCCACAATTATGTGGGGTGCTTTGAATACTTCTAGCCTAGGAACATCTAGCCTGGCATGATCACATGACCATGCAGTGTTGCTACCCTTAAGAAGAGCTCTGCTGGATCACACCAAAAACCCTTCTGGTCCAGCACCCTGTTGTCACAGTGATGTCCCAAGTGAAGCCCGCAAGCATTCTCCCTATCTGTGATTCCTAGCAACTTATATTCAGAGGGTTACTGCCTCCAGAATGCATAACCACCCCTCCATCTTTTTTGTTGTTGTTGTTGTTGTTATTTTATTATTTTATTTTATTCTTTGAAGCCTTTTTTTAAAATAATTTTTTTTCAAAATTATAACAAAACATATTTTCCAAAAACACATCCTTATCCCCCCCATTTTTCCTCCCCCCATAAAGCCCATCCCCCCACAACACCCCCCGACTTCCCTCAGTTCCAGTCTTTGGTTTCTCCAATAATGCTATTTTCTGCATGTTACAGAGTTGTATAGATCCTCCAACTGTTTAGCTTATTATTATCAGTAAAAAAAATTGTGAATGTTTATTCAAAACCTGCCAAGGAGTCCAGTTCGCTTTGTTGCATCTTCAAATACTTTGTGAAAGGTTCCCATTCATCCTTAAAGTCACAGTTATCCTTATTTCGTAGTTTATGTGTCAGTTTTGCCAGTTCTGCATAGTCCATCAATTTTTCTTGCCATGATTCTTTAGTCGGAGTTTCTTCAGTCTCCACCCCTCCATCTTTTTTGGAGTCACACTTGCTTTGGCCCCAACTCCCATTATGGAGGTTCAGCAGAGTTCTACTTCTGCATCACTTTTCTGGCAGGGGATGAGGGCATCAAGTTGACCTCTGGAGATAAGGAGACCACTGTGCCCAACGCTGCCACTAGGTTGTGTAAGGGCTGGAGCCAGGACCCCCACAGGCACCTGCTCCTGAGGAGCCAGAAGTTGCCCATAGCACATCACCAGTCCAGCCACACACCCCAGGAATGCGGCTATAGAATGGATGCTTGTCAACATCCATAGTGCTTTGTTATTATTCTCTTTAACGGCTGCTCTCTGAAGCTGTATAGTCTGCAAGGTGAGAAGTGAAGCTGACAAGGGAATTTGAATATTTCAGTTAGGGTTGAGGGAGAAATTTGATTCAGTTTGCACATCAGGGTGAACCAAACCTAATTTACACCCTCCGAAAATTATGCACATACTGAAACACAGCCATCCTTCAAAATGTGCAGGTTTCTGAATTTTGCAAGGCAGTTATCCAGTAATGTTCATACACTAGGGTCAAGTTCGCATTTTAAAAAGGTATCCCTTTGTGAAAATAACGTTAAAAATGCATTAAATTCTTGGGAAATTGCTTGCAAAGATGAGTACATTAGGAAAAATTGCACGGATGAAATTCACACTAAAATGATTGTGAATTTTGTATTTCACAGACTGATGTGGAGAACTGAACTTAAGATTAGGGGGTGGGGTGGGGAGAAACTGTAAGACATCACCAGATCCATTCACCCCTTATACTAGCCTGTGTTCACCATTCTCCCTCTCTTACACACTTTTAAAAGGAAAAAAATCAAACTCTTGTGACCATGGACCACCTGTTTTTTAGGGTGCAAATGAGAAGGTGCTTGGCAGGGAAATCATTCTGGAAGATGAGCACAAAGAAAAAAATGTTGGGAGGAGCGACGAGTAGCTCTAGACCCCAATGTGTGGGCATGGTCTTATGAGGGATGGGTGTTAATAGTTTTCCCCAGGGGAGAGCTAGAAGACTGGGAGTGAGTTGGGAGCAGCTGAATCTCCCTAGCGAGTAGGGAGGAAGGTTGGGCAGGATTGGTTTGCAGGAGTTTGGCCAAGTGACAGTGTCGTGGTTATGTTTTGTGCGTTAAACAACTACTCTCCTGGGCCTTTGAGACCTGGACAAGCTATGGAAAGATTAAAAAAATAATCTTCATGTACTTCATTCTCACTGCAACATCACATATCCGGGAGGTTCTCCCCCCGCTCTCTTTTTGAGCTGCTGTTAGATGTAGTTCTGATTCTTAGCTGCATAACTCAGAAACAGAAGCAAGGAGTTAAATTTCAGCAGGCGAGAGAAGCAGGAGGTGAGTGCTGTGCTTCACTAGTTTACTGCGGCTCCTTTCATGCACTCTCTCTCACACACACATGTAGTTTGTGGTGTCACTGCTAAAGAACTGCAGACAGACACTTAGCAGTCTGGATGTGAGCTGGATGCAAAGATTCCTCACCCAAGACCTCCTGCGGGCAGTATGTAAATATACCTGCCTGCTGGTCACACACAAGAACCTTATTCCCCTCCCTTCACTTCTTCCCTCCTCCTCCCCCCTCCTCCCCACCACAGTCAGCTACTAGAACTGAAAAAAGACCCGACAAAAGCGGCAGTAGCAAAACAGTGAAAAGACCTGAGCCGTTGCCACTATTGCCTCTGAGCTCCGGTGGAAGTTTATTGTCGGTGTGGCTGGAAAAAACCCTCACTGCCTACGATGCTGGCTTCGATCTGGTATGCGAAGAAGCTGGGACGCAGGTTTGTCCATAACGCCAGGAAGGCAAAGGCAGAGAAGGTATGTTGCTACCAAAGGGAAGGAGCCTCTCTGCTGGTACCCGCGGTCTCTGGGTGTCCTGTGCTGTGTCTGATTGTGCCAGTCGGAAACACGACCTGCTTAACAGTGTAATGTGATTAATTCAAGGAACGCACTGCGACTCCTGTGTTTATTTATTTCTTCACCCATGTCATCCTCTCCTTCCCTGGCTGGTCTCGTTTAAATCCTCAGCAGGTGATTTCTTTTGAAAGTCTTTTGTAGGACCTTTTTCCTTTTTCTTTTTGGACAAAATAATCTGCTGTGCATCTGGCCTTTGTATGTGTTGACACTCAGGGGTGGTGGGGATGGGGGGGAAAGAGTATGCTGCTAAACTTGTTGCAGTTCTACACTATAAGGCACAAATGCATCCAGTGCTTCTTAAAAAAGTGACTATTTTTCTTCCTTTGCATGATTTATCAGAGGATATATGCCCTTGTTTTGATGCCACATGTGCATGGAGTGAATGGAGAGCCTTGTGCCTGACACTTGTATTTCTCGATACTTGTTGCAGTAATGTAGTGCAGTTGTGATACACCTCTTTAAAGGGCTAGTAGCTAGGATTACCAAACCGAACAAAACCCACAAGCCACCCCTTTGACCTTACTTGCCTAATTTATCTAACATGCACTGTTATATTATTTATACTTCACCTCTGCCGCTTGTCCAGCACCCTCCCGTACCAGAATGTGTGATGGCTTTGTGTTCAATGATATATTTTTCAGCAATCAAACTTAGTGGTGGGTTTTTGTTTCAGATCTGTCCCTTAAGGACAGCACTTAGTGATTTCAAATTTATGGTCCTGACAACGGGGAGGAAAAAGAGGAATGAAGATTGTTTTCGATTTTGGAGGGGAGAGAGGAGATGGCCATGGGCTCTGCAGAGTTCTACGGTATCGGCTAAATGACATGATCCCTTTTCCCAGAGTGGGATGGTTGATGTTCTGAAGAACTCTTAAGCCTTGGGTTAAGGAGGTGGGGGAGAGAGTCAGAAGTATAAAGGTGTATTGTGAGCACATTCGCTGCTGAGATATGTCAACTCCCAGCGTTTCTATGGTCTTTGATGTATCAAAAGAATTTGTCCGGTTATTTCTTTGGTATTCCTTTTGTGTTGAGCAACCTGATAGCCAGACCCTGCACACAATTGCTCATTCACCTGGCCGGAATAAATTTCCATGATCCAGAGCAACCATAGAAGGTGATTTATGAGGAATGTGAGCCCAAGGTATGGTGTCATCTTTGAGTTTTTGCTAGTGAAGAATTGTATAGCGTGGGAGATTTATTCTTCTTCATTTTTTAAAATGTTGCATGCTGATGGGTCCTCCCATCACTACCGCCCTGGACAGAGCAGGATTATTTCTAAAATTCTGTTTGCTGGTTTATAGTGAGATACCGCTACCTGAACCACTACAGCAATGCACTCAGGAGAGTAAGTCTTACGAAGTAAGACCAGCAGTTCAATTGCCCCAGTGTGCTGTCTCTAAAAATGGCAAGTAGCCAGGGTGCACTTAAGCTATTAAAAAGTGCCTTACTGGATCACACCCAAATGCTATCTTGCCTATTTCCAGCAGTAGCCAACCAGATACCCTTAAAGCCCACAGCAGGGACGTGAAGGAAACAGTCCCTCCCACCACTCTGTGACCATGCCCAGCACCTGGAAGTTCCATCATGGCTGGTAGCCCCACTGATACATACATCCTTAATGAATGAATTGAGGAAGGGCCACAGCTCCGTGGCAGCACATCTGCTTTTCATGCAGAAGGTGCAAGGTTCAATACCCAGCATATCCAGGTAGGGCTATAAATGTTTAAGTCTGAAATGCTGTCATTCAGCGTAGACGATATTAAGCTAGATACAGGTAGGTAGCCGTGTTGGTCTGACGCAGTTGGGGGGGGGTGTTAAAAAAATTAAAATTAAAAAATAGTACCACCTTAGAGACCAACTAAGTTTGTTCTAGGTATGAGCTTCCGTGTGCATGCACACTTCTTCAGATACGAAGCTAGGCAGACCCAAGGTCTGATTTAAGCATCTTCCCATGTTCCTGTGAATGGTCCAATCCCCTTTTTGAAAGAAAGTAATGAGAAGCAACACTTCCTCTCCTTATTCCTGGGTCTGTTGACAACTACTTTTACTGAATGACCCAGAGTTCGTGTGTGTGTGTGTGTGTGTGTGTGTGTGTGAGAGAGAGAGAGAGAGAGAGAGAGAGAGAGAGAGAGAATATTATTCTTCCTATTCATTCTTCCCACCCCATTCAGAATTTTGTAAACGTCTTGCCCTCCCTAGAGCAGTGGGCATTGATAACATACCTTTTATGTTGTTCCCAGCTCCAGGCATTCTGAAGCAGACAGATGCCTCAAGTATAATGATGCACCTCCTTGGCAAATAGCCATTGATATTCTCTCCCTGCCACTCCCACACACAAACATTGCATGAAGCACTTTCTTTGTGCACTCGGCTTTGCAGCCCTTGTTCCATTTACCACTTCTCCTTCTCCGTTTTCTTTTCTTTTCTTTCTTTTCTTTCAAACAGAAATGCTTCTGCTTGTTTTGGAAGCCAGCTTACATGACAGTGTGTATGCACAGAAGAGAGAAGGCAATGAAAAGAGGCTAATAAGGGGGGGGGGGGAGAGAGAGAGAGACACATCAACAATCTCCATCACTTTTGAAAGAAAGGCCCTTTCTCCATCTATCTCTCAAATGGGAATCTATCTGAGACTGACAGCCACATTCCATGCCCTTCTGATATTAGCCATGCGAAACTGAACAAACTTGTGTTGTGTGATTTTGCTTTTTATTTTTTTGCAGCAAGTTCATAGAATTCTAGTGAGCAAATCTAATAAAAAGAGACATTTCCCTTGTGGTCTAGCAACATGCGATATGAAAACGTTTTTTGAAATTGCATCCCTGTGAAATGAACGTCTTTTCTACCACCACCAACACATCTCTCCACTTTTTAAGATGTCATTGATGCTTATATGTGTATTTTTTTCACCCTGTCCTATGAGATCTCCCAGAACAAATATTGGAGTTTGCAGCGTTCAGGATGTAGTCGGAAAGGTACAGGCAAGTAAAAGAAATGAGCAATAATATAAAGAGCCTTTTCTCCCCTGGCAATTGAGAGACTAGCAGATTTATAAAGAGGATTAGACAAATCAGTGGAGGATAAGGCTATCAACAGCTACTCATCTGGGGTAAGAGGCATATTTCTGAATACCAGTTGCTGGAAACCACAGGAGGGGAAAGTGCTTTTGCATCCATGTCCTACTTGGCGCTGTGAGTTAAACCACAGAGCCTAGGACTTGCTGATCAGAAGGTCAGCAGTTCGAATCCCCATGACGGGGTGAGCTCCTGTTGCCCGGTCCCTGCTCCTGCCAACCTAGCAGTTCAAAAGCATGTCAAAGTGCAAGTAGATAAATAGGTACTGCTCCAGTGGGAAGGTAAATGGCATTTCTGTGCACTGCTCTGGTTCACCAGAAGCGGCTTAGTCATGGCACGGAAGCTGTACGCCGGCTCCCTCGGTCTATAAAGTGAGATGAGCGCCGCAACCCCAGAGTCAGCCACGACTGGACCTAATGGTCAGGGGTCCCTTTACCTTTACCTACTTTGTGGGCTTCCCATAAGCATCTGATTGGCACTGTGAGAACTGCATCCTGGACTATATGGGGCATTGGCCTGATCCAGCAGAGCTGCTCTTACATTTGCTGGATCAGACCAAGGATCCATTCATCAGGTAGCTTCTTAGGCACTTATCATGGCATGAGCTTACGCTACACTGGAACCGGTCTGTTGGTCTCTCAACTCTTCATTCTCCTTTATTATTATTATAGATCATTTACTTCCTGCCCCTTTCCCAATGTGTCCTGGATTTTGAAATCCATTATTTTTTTCCTGGGAGATCTTATATGCTGCACGGAAACCAACAATGTCTAAATGTTGGAGAGGGGTACAGTGGTACCTTGGGTTCAGAACTTAATTCGTTCTGGAGGTCCATTCTTAACCTGAAACTGTTCTTAATCTGAGGTACCACTTTAGCTAATGGGGCCTCCCGCTGCTGCCATGCGATTTCT
This sequence comes from Podarcis muralis, assembly GCF_964188315.1. Lineage (NCBI taxonomy): Eukaryota > Metazoa > Chordata > Lepidosauria > Squamata > Lacertidae > Podarcis > Podarcis muralis. Next base: position 13,824,116 of record NC_135658.1, on the reverse strand, counting down.
GTTCCCATCCTGAAGCAAAGTTCTTAACCCGAGGTACTATTTCTGGGTTAGTCTGTAACCTGAAGCGTTTGTAACCTGAAGCATCTGTAACCCGAGGTATCACTGTATTGAGGATTTGGGGGGGGGGGGTGTTCATTTTCTAGAGTGACACTTTCAAGTATGGTTTAATATTTTCCTCTACTAAACTGCTAGGAAAATGTCTGTTCTTGGATGTGGTCATAAGAATTCTGTGAACTACTGCAGAAGGAGCAGAGATTATTAGCGTGGGACATGCATTGCATGCAGAAGATTCAACCCCTGGCATCTTCAGTTAAGGATTAAGCAGGAGGAAAGATCTCTCTGTCTGAGCCCCTGCTAGTCAACATGGTGATAATCCTATAGAGCAGCTTCCTATGTTCCTAAGTCATTGCATATATTATGTAACACTGTGGTGGGGGACATTTTTCACCCTGGAGGCTGCAATCCATTCTGACAGACTTTTGAGGGCCACATAGCCATAGTGGTCCAAGTTGGAGGGGAAAGTGAGCAGAGCAACACATGCTAATTTTGCTTTTGTAGAATAGAAGAAGAGTTTGGATTTGATATCCTTCTTTATCACTACCTTAAGGAGTCTCAAAGCAGCTAACATTCTCCTTTCCCTTCCTCCCCCACAACAAACACTCTGTGAGGTGAGTGAGGCTGAGAGACTTCAGAGAAGTGTGACTAGCCCAAGGTCACCCAGCAGCTGCATGTGGAGGAGCAGGGAAGCAAACACGGTTCACCAGATTACGAGTCCACCGCTCTTAACCACTACACCACACTGTTGTTTCTACATGCACTCAACATGCCCCTCTGTCTCTTCCATTCAAACGAGCGAGCAAGAGCCATCACCAGAGTTCCAAGGACCACATCCCAGCTAGGCAAAAGTGTTTGAGGTGTGAAAGAGGGTCAGTGAGGAGTGTGGACTGGAGAAAGTTTTGAGGGCCAAACAGGGAAGCTTGGAGGGCCACATTTCAACACACCCCTATTATGAAACAAGTGCATTCAATTTCTGTGGCAAATGGAGAACATGGCATGTGGCAACCAAGAGAACCAGGGGATTGGTTAAAAGCATAAGTAGTCTCAAAGAGCCATCACCTCTCAATATGAAACCGGGGGGGTGGGTGTGTGAAGGTCCATACAGCTGCTGCTGCTGCTCATAATACAAAGCTCTAAAAAAAAAATTCTCTCTCACACTCACTCTCTCTATCATCTATCTAGCTTAAGGTTGAGATTTGGTGACTGCTCCAGTGAAGACCTATAAATAAATAATAGATGATAGATAGATAGATAGATAGATAGATAGATAGATAGATAGATGGTTGAACTTATTAGTCACTTGTCACCCAAACAGTCTCCAAGCAACTTACATGGGGGGGGGGCGAATACTCATATAAAACATTAATATTCTATACAATTTATTGAAAACAGCAACAAAGCAGCCCCCATCCCTCATAAAATTGATAGAAAACATTTGGCAGCATGCTCACAACAAGGAACAGAACAATACTCTCATCCATTAATCATCATACAGAAAGAAAAAAATCAACATCGGCACCCACTCCAGCCCAGAAACCATTCGCATCAACCCTGTGATTATTATTTTTTTAATCTTCCTGCAAAACCCAGAAATCCAGGGTCCATGCCAGCTGCTGCATAACATTGGGGAGTGGGTCCTCTGAGGATGAGCCAACAGCTCTCCTCCTCTTCCAGGGAGCACATCAACAACCGCAGAGCAGGGAAATGTGGAAAAAGGTTACCATGCACAGCCGAGCATCCCCATTGTATCCATGTTGGCCCTTTGTACTCGTTCTGTAGTGGGTGCTGCAAAAGCAGGATGTGCCCGGGATGTATTAAGATAATAGATGCTCAGAATGATCTTGATGCTTAGAAGTGGGCTGATAATAAAAGAGAACTCAATGAGGACAGCATCTAACTCTGAGGAAAGAAGGCCCAGGTACAGTAATATACGGAGGGAAATTGGTTAATATACCTTGACTAAAGAGCCCCTGATGAGTTGTAATGGATAACAAAACTGAACATGACTCAGCTGTGTGTGCTGTGACTTAAAAGGCCTAAACCTCTTCAGGATGTACTAAGAAAAGCATATTATCACAGCCCTGGGGCCTATCATTCTGTCCCCCTGCCCTTCCCCAGGCTCCCTTATTAAATTGCTGTGTCCACTTGCGTGTCGGCTAGATGGATTTTGAAGAAAGATGCTGACAAAACTGAAAGGAAATGGGGGTGGACAAGACAGATGAGGAATGATCCAAAAGACAATTCCTCCAAGGAAAGGCTTCGGGGGAAGAGGCAGAAATAAAGCCACAACCCTGTGCCCATTTTCTTTGGAGTAAGTGCTACTGAAAGCAATGAGACTTCTAATTCGATGCATCTAGGCTTGTGCTGGACCATAAAGAAGGCTGATCAAAAGAATTGATGCTTTTGAATTATGGTGCTGGAGGAGACTCTTGAGAGTCCCATGGACTGCAAGAAGATGAAACCGATCCATTCTTAAGGAAATCAGCCCTGAGTGCTCACTGGAAGGACAGAACGTGAAGCTGAGACACCAGTGCTTTGGCCACCTCATGAGAAGAAAAGACTCCCTGGAAAAAACCCTGATGTTGGGAAAGATGGAGGGCACAAGGAGAAGGGGACGACAGAGGAGGAGATGGTTGGACAGTGTTCTTGAAGCTACCAGCATGAGGTGGACCAAACTGCAGGAGGTAGTGGAAGATAGGAGTGCCTGGCGTGCTCTGGTCCATGGGGTCACGAAGAGTCGGACACGACTAAACGACTAAACAACAACATGCTTCTGCTGTACAGTGGATGCTCGGGATGCGAATGTGATCCGTGCTGGAGGCATGTCCGCAACCCGCAGTGCCGCGTCTGCACACACGCGGGTTGCGATTCAGCACTTCTGCGCATGGCAACCGCCAAAACCCAGAAGTAACCTGTTCCAGTACTTCCGGGTTTCGACGAGTCCGTAACCCGAAAAAACACAACCTGAAGTGTCTGTAACCCAAGGTATGACTGTACATAGGAACAGAGGAAGCTGGCTTTTCCCCCACTGAATTAGACCACTGGTCCTTCTAGCCTACACTGACTGGCAGCTGCTCTCTGGGATTTTAGACAGGGAGCATTCTTAGCCCTACCCTGAGATGCCAGGGATTGAAGCTGGGACCTCCTGCTCACAAAACAGATGCTCTGCTACTGCAGGAGGAAATCATTTATCCTAGCAAAATCATTTATCCATTAGCAAAATGGGGCTATGCCCTGCAAATTCAGGGATAGGAAACATAAAGATCAACAGCAGACTCATTTGTCAGCTTAAGCTCTGCCCCATCCACCCATCATATATACTTGGAAGATGTGGGGAAACATAGCAGAATGATAGAAAACACTGGCCATCTTCAACCCAGTTGCTCACTACTATGCTTAATTGGGAAAAAGTGGGGTGGGAATCCAGATGGGTTAGTCTCTTGCAATAATAATAATAATAATAATAATAATAATAATAATAATAATAATAAATAAATAAATAAATAAATAAATTTATATCCCGCCCTCCCCAGCCGAATCAGATACGAAATTAAAAGACGCCTGCTTCTTTGGAGAAAAGCAATGACAAACCTAGACAGCATCTTAAAAAGCAGAGACATCACTTTGCCAACAAAGGTCCGTATAGTTAAACCTATGGTTTTCCCAGTAGTGATGTATGGAAGTGAGAGTTGGACCATAAAGAAGGCTGATCGCCAAAGAATTAATGCTTTTGAATTATGGTGCTGGAGGAAACTCTTGAGAGTCCCATGGACTGCAAGAAGATCAAACCTATCCATTCTGAAGGAAATCAGCCCTGAGTGCTCACTGGAAGGACAGATCCTGAAGCTGAGGCTCCAATACTTTGGCCACCTCATGAGAAGACTCAACTCCCTGGAAAAGACCCTGATGTAGGGAAAGATTGAGGGCACAAGGAGAAGGGGACGACAGAGGACGAGATGGTTGGATAGCGTTCTCGAAGCTACCAGCATGAGTTTGACCAAACTGCGGGAGGCAGTGGAAGACAGGAGTGCCTGGTGTGCTCTGGTCCATGGGGTCACGAAGAGTTGGACACGACTAAATGACTAAACAACAACAAATTATTTCCTAGACACAACCCCACTTTGCCAGATGGAAGAGAATCCATCTTAGGCACTCTGCATTGCAAGGTAGGCACCCAGTGTTCAAAGGCTTAGGCATCCTCATGTGCCAAATGGACAAAGCAGGTGTTTCTTATAAGGGGTTTAGGCAAATATATGAAGGAGATGGTGCTAGTCTTACTGGCTAGGACCAGAGGTAGCATATCTCTGAATTCCACTGGGTGGTGAACAGCAGCAGGCAAGGGCTTTTGACATCATGCCCTGCTTGTGGACTTCCTGAAGGCATCTGATTGGCCTCTGTGGGGAGCAGGATGCTGGGCAAGATAGACCTTTGGTGAGATCCATCAGGGTTATTCTCTGGCTCGACCAGCGTTGGTGGCACAGAATTAGAGAGATCAGGTGAAACATTATTTCTTTATGGCATCTCCCATTTGCAAGCTTTTGTCCATAGAAGTTTAGAGAATGTGTTGATGGCATGTGATGGTTTTTACAATGGCACAGCTCAATAGCTCTCAGCCTAGGCAGTGTCAGGGTAGAAAACTGTTTTGGGGGGGGCATTCACTCTGACCTCCTGAAAGACATGCTTTCATCTTGTCCTTCCTTCAAAGAGCTTAAAGGTAAAGGGACCCCTGACCATTAGGTCCAGTCGTGACCGACTCTGGGATTGCAGCTCATCTCGCTTTACTGGCCGAGGGAGTCGGCGTACAGCTTCCAGGTCATGTGGCCAGCATGACTAAGCTGCTTCTGGCGAATCAGAGCAGTGCATGGAAACACCACTTACCTTCCCGCTGGAGCGGTACCTATTTATCTACTTGCACTTTGATGTGCTTTTGAACTGCTAGGTTGACAGGAGCAGGGACTGAGTGACGGGAGCTCACCCCGTTGCGGGGATTTGAACCGCCGACCTTCTGATCAGCAAGTCCTAGGCTCTGTGGTTTAGCCCACAGCGCCACCCGCATCCCTTTTTCAAAGAGCTTAGGGAAGCATCATTTTATGTTGACACAACAACCTTGTGAGGTAGATTTGGCTCAGAAAGGTGATTGGTCTACAGTCATCTGGTGGACTTCAAGGCCAAGAAGATATCTCAACCCACATTTTCTGAGCATTCCAGCACTCTCTGTTTCACTACGCTGGTTCTCCTTTACTTTCAAGTCCCTGAAATCCAGACACACTTTGACTGCCAATAAAGTACTTTAGGAAACAACCAAGGTGGCTGCATCTCCATATCCAATCTAAAGCTCTGTATAAAAGTATATATATATAAAACCACAAACGACAGTTCTGGTGGACAATGGCAGGATTTACTATAATCAGATAACAGTGGTAGATTTAACAATCTGTAAAGTCAGTAAAAGCACTCCTTTATTTCATGGCACTATCAGGACATGGAATTAAATGGGATTATTTGAACAGAATAGCAGCACAGTCTTAATCATGTCTGCTCAAATGGAAGTCATTTTGAATTCAAGGAGACTTGTGACACCTGACTGTGTTTCTGAAAGTATACTATGTCACCAAAACATCACATACTATCTTATGCCCTGCGTATGCAATAACCAGCAATAATAGGAACAGTAGAAATCTTAACATTTTCTGTGATGAAGATGCACAGAATACCGTGTTCCTTTAATATTTCTGTACAGGAAACCAATATTATGTTACTGATGGAGACTTAAGGCTGAGGTCAGGTGCTTAGCTTAAGCCCACCTTATGAGTTCATGGTAGAGAATAATAATAATAGTAATAATAATAATAATAATTTATACCCTGACCATTTGGCTGGGTTTCCCCAGCCACTCTGGGTGGCTCCCAAAATAATAATAATAATAATAATAATAATAATAATAATAATAATAATAATAATAATAAAGCGGTAAAACATCAAACATTAAAAACTTCCCTAAACAGTGCTGCCTTGTTTATTTCCTTGTTGGACTTCCTGACTCAACTCAGTTTCATTGCCACTGTCATGCATTTCAGTTTTGAAATTCTTTGATTCTAAAGGTCTTGCAGTCTCTGAAAAACCTTAAGTTCTGCCCAGAGGAAGTTACAGTGGTGCCCCGCAAGACGAATGCCTCGCAAGATGAAAAACTCGCTAGACGAAAGGGTTTTCCGTTTTTTGAGTCGTTCCGCAAGACGAATTTCCCTATGGGCTTGCTTCGCAAGACGAAACGTCTTGTGAGTTCTTGCGAGTTTGTTTCCTTTTTCTTAAAGCCACTAAGCCGTTAATAGCCGCTAAGCGCCGCTAATAGCCGTGCTTCACAAGACGAAAAAACCGCAAGACGAAGAGACTCGCGGAACGGATTAATTTCTTCTTGCGAGGCACCACTGTAGTTGCAATCTACTACCTACCCAGTGAAATCGGTAGGATTTCAGTGTATCACCGAATGCTAAAATATCATAGGCTCGAATGATATTTGGGTTTTTTAAATTTTGATAAAAAGGCAAGTGAGAGGGGACATGATAGAGTTATATAAAGATTATATATGGCATGGGAAAAGTAAACATGCATTGCCTGTCTCTCTCATAATACTGGAGCCTAAGTCATTTGACGAATCTGAATGATGGAAGCTTCAGAACAGGAAAAAACATTGTGACAATCTGTCATTGGAAGTAGCACAAGCACCCGGCCATTGATAGCCTTCACCTCCATTAATCTATGTAATCCTTTTTTTAAAAAAAAACAACAACCTCCAAATTGGGGGCCATCTCTACATCTTGCGAGAGTAAATTCCATACTTTAACGATGCACTGTGTGCAGAAGTGTCTTCTTTTGTTTGTTGGGATCTTCCCATCATTCAACTTAATTAGATGGTCCTGTGTTCTAGTGTTATTTGGTCTACCTAGGATTCCCACCACCCCAACCCCAGGAACCCCCATGTTGCTGCCATGTGATGACTCACTAGCCATGTGATCATAGAATAGAATCCTAGAATCATAGAGTTGGAAGAGACCACAAGGGCCATCGAGTCCAACCCCCTGCCAAGCAGGAAACACCATCAGAGCACTCCTGACATATGGTTGTCAAGCCTCTGCTTAAAGACCTCCAAAGAAGGAGACTCCACCACACTCCTTGGCAGCAAATTCCACTGTCGAACAGCTCTTACTGTCAGGAAGTTCTTCCTAATGTTTAGGTGGAATCTTCTTTCTTGTAGTTTGGATCCATTGCTCCGTGTCCGCTTCTCTGGAGCAGCAGAAAACAACCTTTCTCCCTCCTCTATATGACATCCTTTTATATATTTGAACATGGCTATCATATCACCCCTTAACCTCCTCTTCTCCAGGCTAAACATGCCCAGCTCCCTTAGCCGTTCCTCATAAGGCATCGTTTCCAGGCCTTTGACCATTTTGGTTGCCCTCCTCTGGACACGTTCCAGTTTGTCAGTGTCCTTCTTGAACTGTGGTGCCCAGAACTGGACACAGTACTCCAGGTGAGGTCTGACCAGAGCAGAATACAGTGGCACTATTACTTCCCTTTATCTAGATGCTATACTCCTATTGATGCAGCCCAGAATTGCATTGGCTTTTTTAGCTGCCGCGTCACACTGTTGGCTCATGTCAAGTTTGTGGTCAACCAAGACTCCTAGGGTAGGTGGTGACTCAGGGTAGGTGGTGATGGCTGGGGGAACACAAGTTTCAGCAAGCCAGGTGCAACTATGGACTACACAATGCCTCCTTCTCTTCCAGGTAGCTCCTGTAACCTTTCCTCGGCAGTCTTAACTTCTTTTTTTAAAGATATTGTTCACATTTTAAACAAAGTGAAGCACCAGAAAAGCAGCGTGGCATTTGGAAAACAACTTCCACACCAATGCTTCCATTAATTGCTAGTTTGGGAGCTCCTGCTGTGAACTGAATGGAGCTAGTTTGGATTTCTTGCTAATGAATAGCCTGCTTTTATTACCACTGATAAAGGGGGGGGGAGGTATAGAAAAGTTAAGGATCTTGGCTAGCTTTCTCTGTTTTGGATCGTATTGAAATATTTTTTAAAAAACCAAACATTAGCAGGTTCAAAACACTCAACAGTCTGCTGTGTTCCAGTACAGAGATTGATTTCCTCTGCCTGCATTTAATATATCATTCTGCTGCCTCTGCAAGGCTCTTAGGAATGCATTTAATTCAAATATTACCCAGTGCTTCATAGACTCTCTCAGCCACCCATTTTGTCTGTTTCTGCACTTCAGAAGTGCATTAGGAAATGGTGCACCTGATGAGCTAGAATAATTGCCTTTGGCATCCGTCATTCAGTTGGTGACGTTCATGTTCTATGTGTAATAAAGCAGAGCGTAATTCTTGTTTGCTTCTGAGAACCAGTGTGGTGTCATTTATTTTTTGTTGGGACATTTGGATGTGAATTTACGGATGGAGGAGAAATTGATTTGGTCCACATTTTGAAGTGAACTGGTGTAATTTACTGGCCCTAGAATTATATATAGGTTGGAATGCAGATGTCAATCAGCTTTTTGTCCCTCCTCTGAATTTTGCAATGTAGTTTTGGTTCCAAAATGTGCACAGAAATGCATATTTTAGAGGGGGGAAAGGTGCTGGGAAGCATATTTTAAAGGAAGAACTTGTATAAAATTGGCATGGTTAGTACACCTTGCCCACTTGTGAATTCCAGCAACTGCTATTTGGATTCATGCTTCCACTGACAGTGGAGATAGAACATAGTCATTGTGGCTAGTAGCCACTGACAGCCTTAGACTCATAGAATCATACAGTTGGATGGGACCCCAAGGGTCATCTAGTCCAACCCCCTGCAATGCAGGAATCTCAACTAAAGCATCCATGACAGATGGCCATCCAACCTCTGCTTATAAACCTCCAAGGAAGGAGAGTCCACAACCTCCAGAGGGAGACTGTTCTAGAGGTGGGGAAAGCAACGAAGAAAGTAGAAGGAGGGTGGAAGTGTTGTGGCTACATGGGCTGAGATTCTCAGAGCTCAGCTTGTGCTGCACTCATTAGCAGAAACTTACAGAGTGAACCACCACCGCCACCCGGCTGTAAGGATGGGTGAATCTATCCATTTCGGTTTCTTTCGGTTTCTCATCTCTCCCACCACCATCCCCATCCCTTAAACTTGGTTCTCAACATTTTCACATCAGTTTGCTCTTGGAAAAGGAAATGAAAGCCCATCAATATTTTAATGCAATTTCCCCACCTAATATACATTTTTTCACATATGTGCCATACAATTTTGTATGCAATTTTGCCCAATCTTTTTAAAATATATTTTGAATGCTATGCTATTTTCACTGATATATGCGTTTTTCTGCACACTTTACTCATATATATATATATATATATATATATATATATATATATATATATTACTCCTATATATGCACACACATATCTTGGCTAAAGAGCTGCATTGCAAAATTTGGAAAAATGCACATTTCAAAGGAAATGGCTGGTTTGCATATCTTGCATATGTTGGTTTGCATATTGCTTTGGAAAGTGCAAATCAGTTTCCTTATTTTATGACATGAAGATTGGCTGATGTTTCCTTTCCCCGTTAGTGATGTTTTCTGCTGATATAAACTGGCCAATGTTTTAAAACGATAGTTATTTGTTAATACTACTTCCTAGGGATTTTTGATCTGTTTTGCTTTTTTCTTTTCTTTCCCTGAAGTGTAGTTCACCTTGAGTGGACTGTGCCCCAGAAGGCAGCTTATACATAGTTTTATTCATAAGTCCTGCACCTTTATATTTGCATGCCCCCACCTGTCAGAGCTGACAAAAGGGTTTGACAACTCCTCACCTGTGAATAAACAAAAAGTAATGAGACAGCAATATGCAGGGTGCTATGAGGGTAATTGCAAAGGGCAGTGGATGGGAAGTCACAGAGCATTTCAGAAAATGCTGTACATAACAGCATCTGTGGTATTTAGGGTCCTTCAGGCTGCTTTTGCACCCCCTCAAAAATGCGTGTAGATATGAATTGGATCAAATATATTGCTATCAACGGCCTTTAGTGTGGTATTAAAAGCTCCTGGGAAAGCATTCTGGCTCCAGCTAGTCCATACATCTATTAGGTACGTGGCTTGCCTTCAAGTTCTCTTAGACCAAAGCGTTTCTCCCTCCTTCTGTCAGGATAAAAAAGGGTTCAGTCTTGAGTGGGACGTAAACATTAATTTGCAGGCAGAACTGCTGGCAGTCGAGAACCGTACTGTAAACCATGGCTGCACAAAGAACTCTGAAGGTGTCTAGATGTTTTTCATATTGTAGTGCTTGGCGGGTGAGGATAGCTGACCACGCACTTGCCTCAGTGAAGAATTTGGCCTTCCTTGGCCTCAAGTGTGACTGTGTTGGGCTTCCGAAACCATTTCATCAGGAAGATTCGAGGGACTTTTTAGGCAGGTAACACGGAAAAGTTAAAAAAACACACACAAAAACAACACTCTTACAACCTTCATGTAGGGCAAAAGGCAGGATACTTCTGCACTCCCTCAGTTTTTTCATTTCATTGTTATCACTGAGAAATAATAATTTTGATAGGCATTAATCAACCACAAAGAGCATAGGTTTGTGTGAGTATCCTGCATATAGACACACTGTATTTTAGACCAAAGCTTAGGGAAACTTTTGCATTGGGCTACCCCAAACTCGCCGTCAAATCACATGTCTGTGGCCACAGCATGAACCACAAAATTCATACATCCACTGTTTCATTCAGAATATTTTCTTCTTTTTTCTCCTCTAAAAACTAGGTGCGTCATTTATGCTCAGGTGTGTCTTATGGAGCAAAAAATACGGTAACTGTCAGACATGTTCTTTCCTTAACTGGTATGGGCTGTGACAGTTTCTGTGGCTTTTGTCGACAGACCTTCCTTTTTAATTTTAATTTTTTTTGTGCACGGGCAGCTTGGGTTCAGGCATGGGTGCAAGCAGCTGGTGATGGATAATGGGGGTGGGGTGGGTGGGTGGGTGGGTGGGTGGGGTGGAGCTTAACAACTTTTTGGATGATTGTCAAAGAAAAACTCAACAACTTTTTGTGTCCGGAGTTTTACCTCTTGAAATATGGCAACCCTACTACTGTGTGATTACTTTGTTCGTAGGTGGGTGGAAGCAGTCAGTGGGAAAGACCTTTGTTTGAGATGCTAAGCCTGAGCTGCTACCAGCCAGAGCAAACTTTACTGGGTTCTATGGACAAACAAAATGACCTGGTACAACACAACTTCCTACATTCCTCTTTGGCTGCCAAACCCTATGCAAACATTTTTGGCTTTTCTGGGAAAATCCATCTGAGGAGGATCTTCAAAATGTACTTTGATTTTATCCGTTTATGCTTTAGACCAGCCTTTGAGAAGGGGGTGAATGAGAAAGTGATGACTCAGGGAGAAGGGATGAGCCCACTCAATTTTTCGCTCAGACCACACCTGCCAATGGCTTTGACTTTATGCACATTTGACATGTAGCCCCTGACAAAACACCCCTGATGGAATCTAGACCTCAGCATTAAAAATAAAAAGGTTGTGCAACCCAGTCTTTTAATGGGACACATGGAGGAGTTAAACTAAAGCTGTGACATAGAAGTGTGTTGTGAACAGCGTCTTGGCACCATAGGGGGAAACTGGATGGATGGATGGATGGATGGATGGAGAGGTGGAATCTGTTTATTACATTTCCACATGTTTTATCAGCTGGCACAAAGAGATCCATAAAGCAGGGTTCTACTTAGGTGGCGGCGGCTGCTGCTGCTGCTGCTGCTGCCGCCGCCCAGGATACAATTAAGTCTTTTGCCATTAAGGAGGAGGTTTAATTTCAGAAGAGCACCTTCAGCTTTGCCACATTTAGTAATTAAATATTTAGTTGTGTATTAAATTAGGCATGCCGCGCAATCATTGGGAAAGGGCTCTTCATTTTCCGCAGCATAAATGTTTTACAAGGCACTGTATTGCTTCTGGTAAATTAATAATGAATATTTTTTTTTTTTGAGTTTAAACTGATTATTAAAATCTGGAGGAAAATTAATTTAGGGACGCAAAGTCAACATCTAGAGTGGGCGATCTCAATTTGTTGTGGCATTGGGAAAGTGCTAGTTATCAGCTAATTGGAACGGCAGTGGAGAAATTAAAAACTGAAGCAATTTGGTGTATGGCTTGGGGCTGATTTCCATATTCATGTTCCTAAGCAGAGGTTGATCCTTCCCCTCCACACCCACTTTTGCAGACCCAGCATAGCCCAGAACGTCTGAATTGGGGGCTTCATTTTGTGGGAAGATACAGGTCAAGACCTTTCCAACTTTCCTGCCCCCCAAACAAGCCTTCGCACAAACCAAGTCATACATTTCCTAACTTATCTCCCTGCTTTAGAGTGCTTGCAAGTGAAGGTTGGGAACGTATTGCTTCTCACTGCACCACAAAGTGCATACTCTTATATGTATGCATTTATTTATGAATTGCTTCTCTGCTTAGAAATGCCCAAGGCAATGTCTAAGAAATAACAAACACAAGGCATTTAAACAATTAAAGATACATTATGGGGTCCCATGCTGTGTGTGGAACTCACACCAGATTGATGCCCCAAAACAGTAGCCTTCTGTGAAAGAAAATTGAACCTTTATGCTGTGATTAGGGTAAGGCAAGGCAATTGCATTGGAGAAGACCCTCATCAGCCAGGACCACTTTGAAACTGTTCAATAGGATGTTCTGATTACATACAGGGTTAAAAGCATCTTGGAGAGATTACAAAGTCCTACCCTCCAACATTTCTCCAGTGAAAATAGGGACATCCCATTCCACAATGATATTTTTTACTATTTATGCCCCACACATCTTACTGGGTTGCCCCAACCACTCTGAGTGGCTTCCAACATATATAAAAACACAAGAAAATATTTAATACTAAAAAAACCCCTTCCCTATACAGGATTGCCTTCAGACAGCTTGGGGGGCTGGATAACTCCATACCCTCCAACATTTCTCCAATGAAAATAGGGACATCCTAAGGAAAAGCAGGACATTCCAGGATCAAATCAGAAACTGGGATGGCTTCTCTCAATCAGGAACGTCCCTGGGAAATAGGGACACTTGAAGGGTCTGCAAAGTTGTCACAACAGGTGTAATGAGTAACCACAAGAAACTAGCTTTACAGGAAAAACAGCATTACTGAAGTAAAAACTCCCAACATTCCATACTTCCTTCATTCTTTCGCCTTCTCTCCCATGTTCATACGGGCTTCCTTTTTACACTCTTAAGACGTGGCCTTAAGATCTAAAGAGGCTCAGGCCTACTACAGGCCCCAGACCCATACATTCTGCTTCCCCAGCTTCCTTCGAGTTCTCCTCACCCCCCTACAACATTTTGGTGCATAAATGGCATATAAATAAATACATATACATAATGTGAATCATTTAATGCTACTTATATTTAATTAAACAATTCATTTTTAATTTAGTTATTTTACATTAGTGTTTGATTTGATTTAACAATAAACAATAAATTGAATAAAGTTATTATTTAAATATGAATAATTAGTATAATAGCAAATAAATAAAGCAATGGCGGCAACAACATCATGTTGCTATGAAGCACATTTTCAATTACATGTCATGGTGTTGCACTGGAAAAACATTGTATAAGAATGACACACCATGGGTGTTAAATTTTGTTGTAGCTGCTATGGGATGGATGAATGGATGGGTGAATCGGTCAATTTCTAGTCAGCGTTACTTTTGCATGTGATCTTTCTCTCCCCACCCCAACAATAGAGGTCAAAAATTATTTTTGCATAAGCATTTAAAATATTTTTAAACAGAGCTGGGTTGTATTAAGTTCTTCCCAGTGAAATTAATGGACCTGTGTTAGTTATGTTGATTTAATTTCAATGGGTATATTCCAAGGGTGATGGACATTGGATACAGCTCCTCAAAACATGCATTTTGAGTTGAGAACTGTGCTGAAACATCCAGGAAGTGTGGAAACTGGTGGACAACCAGCTCCTGATCTGCATGATAACCTGGGAGGTGTGTATTAGGTCAATTCATATCAGTAAACCACAAAGATCAAATTATCCCTGTGTTATGATGAGTAGTGGGGAATTGACACTCAGCTTTCAGTGATGACCTCATATCACATTCCACCCTAGAACCATAACAATAAATTTTAAAAAATCATAGTAATAGCAATAATAGCAATAATATTAATAATAGTTCTCCAAGTGGCATACATATAAAATCAACTGTCATGCTCGCTCCCTATTTGAAGCTGCCAATAGCAGTGCTAATTACAACTAATAACTACATTAAAAGCTGTGTTAAATAGGTTGGCTTTCTCCATATTCCTGAAACTTAAATGATATTGCTAAGGTAGGTGGTATGCCACCATAGAATGTGCTTCTTCACACCCTTGTTGATTAGACCTTGAGTAGCACAATCAAAACCCAAGTTGTGTTGGGATGAGAGTGCTTGGATCCAGTGGAAACTTGAACTTTCCTATGTGATCCATTGTAAGTCCCTCATCACAGTTGACTTCGCCAGCAGAACCTAAGCAGGTCCAAGTCCCCCAAAAGAGGTGTTCTGGGGGGTGCATGACAGGGGCAGGATGGGGCAAGGAAAAACTTACACCTTTTCCAAACCCTGCTCAACCTGGTATTGTGACCTGGGGCACAATTCTCAAAACTCTGGCCCAGACACCCCCTGCCAGCTCAGACTCCAGGAGTCCCTCCAAGTTCTTCCTGAACTGAGTTTAGAATTGTTGTTGTTGCTGGACCAGAGCACGCCAGGCACTCCTGTCTTCCACTGCCTCCTGCAGTTTGGTCAAACCCATGTTCGTAGCTTCGAGAACACTGTTCAACCATCTCATCCTCTGCCGTCCCCTTCTCCTTGTGCCCTCCATATTTCCCAACATCATGGTCTTTTCCAGGGAGTCTTCTCTTCTCATGAGGTGGCCAAAGTATTGAAGCCTCAGCTTCAGGATCTGTCCTTCCAGTGAGCACTCAAGGCTGATTTCCTTCAGAATGGAGAGGTTTGATCTTCTTGCAGTCCATGGGACTCTCAAGAGTCTCCTCCAGCACCATAATTCCAAAGCATCAATTCTTCGGTGATCAACCTTCTTTATTGTTCAGCTCATACATACATCACTACTGGGAAAACCATGGCTTTAACTATTTGGACCTTTGTTGGCAAAGTGATGTCTTTGCTTTTGAAGATGCTGTCTAGGTTTTTCATTGCTTTTTCTCCCAAGAAGCAGGAATCTTTTAATTCCATGACTGCTGTCACCATCTGCAGTGATCATGGAGCCTAAGAAAGTAAAACCATACCAGATTCCTATAGTTAAGATTTCCCTGTAAGAGATGGAACATGGGAATAGTGCCATTTTCACCGAGGTATAAAAGAACCCAGGTTATTGAGAGAGGTGTAAACTACTTGTGCTCAGAAGCACATGTAGCTCCATGCTTGAAAATCTTTTTTTTTCCCTGGCATCGAGTCCCAGTGTTATATTAAGTTTTCCTCCTATTTCTGTCTTTGACAAAGGTTTTCTCATTGTGAGATATAACACAGGTGTGTGGTGGGAGGAATCAATGTGTGCGTTCTAAGCCTAGAGGTGCAAGGTGCTTTTGTAGTCTCTGCTATTACTAATTAAAACGGGGGGGGGGGGCTCTGAATCCCTTATGAACACAGTGGGCCCAATTCCAAGCACTCATACCAACAACTGAAAATTTGATACATATAAATAAGAATCCTCTGCTCTCTTGAAATAGGTCATATCTGCTGCAGAGAAGGATGATTATTTTAATTGGCATAATTAACTTTTCTTGTGATTATCTTCACAGCTTTAGAACGCATGTGACTCCTCTTCCCTCCTCCATGCATGCACACAATATAGCTGTTTCGCTCAGAGAGCCAAATGTGCTGCGTCGAATAATGAAGATGGCTTTGGAAGGGCTTAACTGTACATTACTGCAAACTAACCTGCCATAGTCTTCTGTCTGCAGGATGGTTAGGAGAATAAGGGGTATCCATAATTGAATAGAAGGTAATGGAATTAACTTCTGTCTCCTGAACATTGTTTTCATTAAGCACAGTAATAAGCATATTTATAAAGCAGCGCTGGCTTGAGGGAAAATATCTGTTAATATGAAAAATCCTTTGTAATTAAATTTGTATATAAATTATTGAACAAGCTTAGTGAATTTCACACAGGATCCTTGAGTGCTTTGGCAGTGTCACTACAATAAAAAGGATATGCCCTAGTGCAGGGAGTTATGAAGAGAGAGATATTGGTCTCTCTCTTTTTAAGTCATTGCAAATGCTGGTACTTGCTTTCAGATCTGACAAGGTCGAAACAGGAAGCTGGGAGGGAACTGGAGAGCAGGACTGAGATGAGCAAGACACTCCAGGGGGAAGAGGGAACAAAGCTCTAATTGTTGACCCGGATGACAGAATATGATGATGTGGGTGGCTGTGGGAATTAAAAATAATAATACGTGAAACAGCTGCCATATTGGTGGGATGACATTCGGGGTTGCTGAGGAAGTTCAGGGTTGTCAACAATTTTGAAACAAGAGGCCACTGTGTGAAGTGTCCTTGCCATGGTGAAAAGTTTCCCTTGTGGGTTCGGTAGCTGAACCTTACATATGCAATAGTGCACATTTTGAGTATGTTTCTTGAGCCAAGAAATGCACTGCAAAATTCAGAGAAGTATCAACCCTAAAGCATGGGTAGGCAAACTAAGGCCCGGGGGATGGATCCAGCCCAAATGCCCAATTGCCTCCGGGAATCAATGTGTTTTTACATGAATATAATGTCCCCTTTTATTTAAAATGCATCTCTGGGTTATTTGTGGAGCCTGCCTGGTGTTTTTTACATGAGTAGAATGTGTGCTTTTATTTAAAATGAATCTCTGGGTTATTTGTGGGGCATAGGAATTCGTTCATTTCCCCCCCCTTCAAAATATAGTCCGGCCCCCCACAAGGTCTGAGGGACAGTGGGCCGGCCCCCTGCTGAAAAAGTTTGCTGACGCCTGCCCTAAAGGATCGCTGCATTCTCATCCACATACTAGTTCAGGAAGTGGAGGTTGGTTCTCTTTAAAATGTTGTCAGGATAAAATCCTCAACGACCCACCCCTCCAAGAAAGAAAGAACCCTGAAAACAGGAGGAGCAAATATCCTAAAAATTCAGGCCAACTTTTTTTTTAATGCTCAAGGAAAGAGGATAGATTCTGCTTTGGCTGAAAAGATAATCGGCACACTTGATTAGGCAGGGGATTCTGGGAGCAACTTGAACTCTGGAATCAGCACCTGCCTAATGCTAGATTTCCCTGATTCTTTCTCCCTGCCTCATTCTTGCCAACACAGGCAACATCCAGAAGCACGGAAGTACTAGGCTTCAGACTATAGAACCGCCTCTTGTAAAGCTCAGAGTGCCATGTCTTGGTCCCATCATTGCACTGAGGAAGATTTGATTTCCTGCCAGCCTCTTTAAGGCTTCAGATGACTTGAGACATCTTCCTATAGCTCTGCTAGAAAGAGCATGTTTGGAGCTATCCGTGGTCCTGATCACTGCTCAGATGACTTGCCCTGCCCATTCTTGCCATTCCTGAACTTAACTTGATGTGACCTTTTGACTGGCCACTTCTAATCAATGAGACCTGACTTTTTGCCATCAGCATCCATCCAACTCAGCTTGCCTCTTTCACTGCAGGCCCAGAGAAAAAATAGGGTAGAGCATAAAACTTTGATTTACAGCTTCGATGCAGCTCTTTTAATCCTTAAACATTTGGCACCTCTTGCACTTTGAATGTCTGCAGAGGAGTCTAAAGTTAGTTTTTTTTGTAATAGAGTGGCATAAGTGTAGGCGTTGCAGAAAGAAAATAAATGGAAGTGTTGGGAGAAGTCTTGATTTTTCTTGCAATCAATTTCCTCCCAAAAAAATATTTAATGGACTTAAAAAAAAATACTGCAATGGTTCTCTTGTGCAGAAATATTTTCTATATGAAGTTCCACTTTAGTTGAGTACTTTTGCTGTTTTGTTAGTGATTGTTCTGTGATGAAAACAGTATTTGCTGATAACTTACTTAACGCTGCCTCTCTGCCACACCGTGCTATTCAAGGTCATCCACAAGAGGATAAAATCCATCAAAAATGCAATAACTGTACAAACCCAATATCAACAAATGAAATGCAGCTGCTGCTGCTTCTTTTAAAAAAGGTCTTTTTAACAAAGTCTGAGTACAATAAGCCTAATGTGGCATTGGAAGTAAAAAAAAGAAATGAAAGACAATTTTGACAGTTTAGAAGGAGGAGGAACAGGGCAACATTTTGGTCTAAACCACTTGCAGAAAAGCTTGAACCCATTTAATATCCTTTTAAAAAAAAATTACCAGAAAGAGCCTCTCCACCTAAAGCTATTAGGGCATGTGAGAGCGTAATATATGCATGAATGGATTTTAATTTCTAGAAGGTTGGACCTGCACTATCTAAGGACAAAAATTAATCTGTGGTATCTAAGTAGTTTGCATACAAATGCCAGCATCCAGGCTACTGTTCAGTTGGTGAAAGAACTTGGAAAATATTGATAGGTGCCAGAGTTTGAAATTATCATTCCCTCTACTCCCTAATTCAGAGGTGAGTGCCAATCCTTACATGGTTGACAGTCTTCCATATTGTTGCCAGTCAGCCAAAGGCCTCCTCTTCAACCAGGCCTTTGGCTGATTAATATTCTATGGCCTTTTAAATGAATGTGTTGTGGGGCATTGTTTTGTTTTGCTTTTGTTCTAACTATTTATTTGTGCTTTTATCTTGTGAACTGCCCTGAGATCTTTGGATGAAGGGTGGTATATACATTTCATAAAGAAACAATAACAACAACAACAACAACAACAACAACAACAACAACAACAACTGGTGACTGTCTGAGAGTGAGCATGCAACAGCAAAGAGCTGACAAAGCACACATTAGCTGCCTGTGTAGTCTCTCTTCCCGTTCCTCATGCTATCTTGATTAATGTGTAGAGCAGGCATAGGCAAACTTGGCCGATGGTCAGGACCAGTGGTCAGGGATGATGGGAGTTGTAGTCCCAAAACATCTGGAGGTCCGAGTTTGCCTATGCCTGGTGTAGAGCACATGCCTTGACAATGTCTCTGTTCCTATCTAACCTTCCCTTATTTAGAGAAAGAAAAAATCTAGGGGAACTCTAGGATCCACACTTCGGGGTATTTTTTTAGATATCCTTTGATCTCTGAGAGAGAGGAGTGAAAGCCCCAAGTACTTGAATTTAGGCAAGACAGTGAAATTGAGGTCTCACCCCGCGCCCAAATAGGAGCCTAGCATTCCAAAGAAGATTGATGTGGCTTCTTCTGCCTTCACTGATGTTCATAAATCTGATGCCATTGGTGTAGCCATCAGTCTTTCTGACTCTGTCACATAAGCACATTCATTGCATGATCCCTGATAGGTTGGGCCCACTTAGAGAAGAGTGGCTGCAACCAGGCACAAGGCATGGTATGGGAAAGTGGAGAATAGAAGGTTTTCAGGGTGCTTTTTGTATCCCTCAAAGCTGCAGAAGAGGAAGAGGAAGAAGAGGAGGAGGAGGAGGAGGAGGAGGAGGAGGAGGAGGAGGAGGAAGAAGAAGAAGAAGAAGAAGAAGAAGAAGAAGAAGAAGAAGAAGAAGAAGAAGAAGAAGAAGAAGAAGATATTTATATGACACCCATCTGACTGGGTTCCCCCAGCTACTCTGGGCGGCTTCCAACAAATTAAAGCACAACATGACATCAAACATTGTTGTTGTTGTTGTTTAGTCGTTTAGTCGTGTCCGACTCTTCGTGACCCCATGGACCAGAGCACGCCAGGCACTCCTGTCTTCCACCGCCTCCCGCAGTTTGGTCAGGCTCATGTTTGTAGCTTCGAGAACACTATCCAACCATCTCATCCTCTGTCGTCCCCTTTTCCTTGTGCCCTCCATCTTTCCCAACATCAGGGTCTTTTCCAGGGAGTCTTCTCTTCTCATGAGATGGCCAAAGTATTGGAGCCTCAGCTTCAGGATCTGTCCTTCCAGTGAGCACTCAGGGCTGATTTCCTTCAGAATGGATGCGTTTGATCTTCTTGCAGTCCATGGGACTCTCAAGAGTCTCCTCCAGCACCATAATTCAAAAGCATCAATTCTTCGGCGATCAGCCTTCTTTATGGTCCAGCTCTCACTTCCATACATCACTAGACATCAAACATTAGAAATAAATAAATAAATAAATAAATAAATAAATAAATAAATAAATGAATAAATGAATGGGTGGAAATTTTGTATCCCATTTTTCTTCCATCATGCAAGGCAGTGTTTGAAGAGTTCTGAGGTGGTCTCACTCCCAGGCACCGCTCAACCTCTAACCCGCATAACTTTAATAAGATGGATGCATCCTGCACCTTTAGATACATTTGTGAGCTGAACAGATAGTAGAACAATGACCTGAAGAAGCCAAGTGGGGAAATATATTCATATGTGTCTTACGGAGGTAGAATTGACTGGTATTAAAATGCAGGTGTTTGGGAATGTTTTGGTCCTTGGAAGCCCTGGGCTTTAGGCAGATCAGTAGAGAGGTATTATAAGACTGTTGCTTAGGCTAGGCTGGTGGGAGGTAGAACAATTTGATTTTGACTATTTTTCTTTAAATAAATGCACATATATTAGCCATCTGTCTAAGGCAACTCTGTATGAGTTGGCATGTTGTCTTATGCATTATTCAACAGCAGAACCCAAATAATTGCCAGAGCTGTGTACTGAACTGATCCTGTCCAGGGACAAATGACTGCTGCCGGCCCTGTGGTTGTATTTCCCCTTGTGTAGAAAATCAGTGTTTGTGTTGGTTGATACTTGCCTATTTCTGCTGATCTGTGCCTAGCATTACTATTTTTTATGCAATTATATTTTATGCGATCCTGATACGGTGGTTATCTTGCTTTCAGCTTCCAGGCTTCCACAAACAAAACCACAATTTCATAATAGCCCATAAAATTCCGTAGCTATACAATATGAAAAAGGAGTTGGGTGGGCAGATAGAAATTAAAACAGGATATGTTTCTGTTTGCACAAGTGCATACGCAGACCCACAGATGTACAAACGTATTTATTTATTAAAAAAAAAACTGTGCACTGCTTGACTGTAAAAACAACAGCAACCTCAAAACAGTTTACAAAAGATAAAATAGTAAATATGATTTCACCACACCATATTTCTTGTGAACGGATCAATGTAGGGAGCTTCCTTATAAAAAGTCAGACCATTTGTCCATCTAGTTCCATATTGTCTACACTGAGTGCCAGCCATAGGAGTCAACTCCTAGGGGCTGAGTTCCCTTTGGCCCCCACAATAAAATATTTGAGGGGGCCGGGGGCCCTCCAAAATTGATGGGCATTGCCCTTCAAATGGTGTGCATGCAGCACACCATGTGCTCAATTACACAGGGCAGGGTTTACCAGCCCTTCCCCAATGTTTTATTCAAGTTGGCACCCCTAGTGGCATAATTTCTCCAGGGTTTCAGCTCAGATAAATCCCTCCCTTGCCGTATCTAGAGATGTCAGGGAATAAGCTTGGGACCTTCTGTATGCAAAGCAGATGCTCTACCCCTGAGCTCTGCCTCATTTCCAAAATGGCTAAGAACATTTCCCCTAAATTGTATGCTAAAATGTAAATGGGAAATCAAACTACTGTGGAATTCCGAGTTGTCGCTGCCTTCAGAACCATTGAGTTGTTTACCTGTTATTTATTCCCCCCATGCTTCATTTATTTGTTGTGCATGTGTGCGCAGATTCTCTCATTCCAGCACAAACTATTTGGTTTCATCAGTCCTCCTTTTCTTTTTCTTTTAAAAAGGTTGGTTTCATTGCTTCACAAATTATAAAGCCAAACTTCAAAGAACTTTCTGAGCCTTTGAATTCCTCACGCTCATCAGCACTGAGGTGCATCATTTTATCATTCAATGAGGGAAGAAGAAAGCACAGCTCAAAGACTGCCAGCATCAGTTCTAATTATTGCCTGAACTCTGCGAACCAGAGTTAGAAATATAGACAAGATGCTAAACTGTAGAAATGCAGTTTTCATCTTGTCTCTCCCATTGGAATTATGTGTAATCTGGAGCGCGACAGCTCTGCACTGATAAAGTGGCATAGCGGTCAAATTCTGAAATTGCATTTGTATTCAGGAAACCCCCCTTGTCAGCTCCAGATATTGTTAACTGATGGGAAATGAGCCAAAAGATATACATGTATATCTTTTGGCTCATTCTTAATTGGGGAAAAATAGCTGGAGTAATATTGAGTATGGCATGTGAATTAGGGTTGAGCAATGGCCTTCGTGTTCAACACGAAAAAGAGTCAAGGTGTTTTTTTTTTGTTAATATTCCAAAGGACCACTAGAAAAACCTTCAAGTGTCTAAGCTGTCACTTTTCATTGGCACATTCTGTTAGTATGCCTTTCAACTGATGTCAGCGACTGGGCTCAAGAACTGGTTCTGCCCCAGCTGGGCTAGGCGACTGGAGCACTTTCAGAGACCCTCCAATCCTGGAAAGCTGGTCTCAATGCCCTGGACTCACAACTGTGCATTGTGAGCACCAGACTCAGCAGAGTATAAATAACACGGAAGCTAGCTGTGAAGCATAACTCCTTTTATTTCTAATAGCTACTACAAACTAAAGAACCACTGGCTTGCATGAGTGTTACAGCTCCCACTCAGCCATCTAGTCACTACATAGATAAGACTCTCTCCACACACAGAGTCAGGCAGTCAGGCAGGAGTGGAAGAGTAGAAGAGCAGTTTCCGCCCCCTCCTTTCTCAAAACATCAGATCAGGAGATTCTTGCAATGGGAGGGGTGAAAAGATCAACACATCCAACCCCAAAAATGTACCTTAGAAAAGGCAGAGATGATAGAGGCAACCATCTCTCCATCAGAGGCTGTGACTGAGCCAATGAGCTCCAGAACCACTAGAGGAGAAAGACGTATGAGGAGCCCTGCTGGACTGAACCAAAGACCAAAGACCCATCTAGTCCCACATCCTGTTGCTTGGCAAGGCCCCGAACCCTCCCCATTGGTTGGAATAAAGACACTTGACACCAGCATTTTACGTTAATGGGCTTTAAAAGGCCACAACTTTATTGGTTACAGAATGTGAGTGGTATTGGCTTAGGCATTGGAACTGACTATATCTGACTCCCACCCACCTGCAGGAAGTCTCAGAAGGGTTAACCACAAGTAGAGTAGCCCTGTTGATGCATATCAACTTGGAGCTCCCCCAGGGTCACCGAATACTCTTAGAATACTCTTAGAATAGGAGGGGCAGGTGATGGCCACTACCTCCCCTCACCTCCACCAGATTTTTCCAATGACTAACCACCACCTGAGCCAAACGGTGTGGCTGCTTAAATTGGCCAAGCCACGCCACCCAGTCGCCAGGATTGGTCAGCCAAGAGCGTGACGCAATTGGGGATTCCCCAATGGTGTGGGGGCTAGCCACGCCCCTCTCCACACAGGGAGTTCCCATGGCCAGCCCACAACCCCACCTCCTTTGCAAGAGGAAGCGGATTTCTCATAATGGTCACCCAGATGTCTTTGAGAATCCCACAAAGAGGAAATGAACATATTAGTGTTTCTGGAGTGGCAGTTTTGGGGCCCTGTGAGGCCAGGGGCAATAGCAAAGGTGGAGTTTTAGCAGAGTCATGGATGACACAGCTTTTTAGCAGTCCGATTCAGGTTATGGGGAATTTGCAAGCACCTCCCTTGGGATTCTTGAGGCACCTTTCTTGTATAATAATGAGTTAATTAAATTTACTAATGAATTATGGGCAGCCTTCCAAGAGTGGGAGAAGCCAGAGGCAAACAAGGACAGTCCCTACATACTTTTCAGACCTTCAAGCATAAAGATGAAACTTTATGAAAACCATCCATGTCAAAGGCAATTTAGCAATCTAATATGATCAATAGACTACAATTCCTTTTGTAGATTTATGGGTCATGAAATTTGACCCACGTCCAAGGCTCAGCAACATTACTAGTTTGTAATATAGGGTGTCAAGGACCCAATTCATGGGATAACTGGCTCCAATTCAGGAGCTGAAATTTAGACTCTATCAAGAGCCAAGATCCATCCAATATCAAAGACAAATATAATTGCATCAAATGTGGTGGATAAACACTTGGTTGTAGGACTAGGCAGTGTATTAAAATGTGCAGAAGTAGTCATCATATCAGGCTAAGTAGAATCACAATTGCTCTCTGCTTTCTGTGCATGCAGGCTAGGATAATTGAGGTCAGAATAAAATGTAAGCAGCATAGCTTAGGTTTTTTCTGAGATATGATCAAAGTGATGCATTTTCTGCCTTTCTTAGCATAGCTGCCTGAGGATATTATGGTATCTCCTTAGAGTCTTTCAAGGAAAGGTTGGACAAGCATCTGTCAGGGTTGCTTTAAATATAAGATTACCCTCTATTACTGCAGAAAATTAGACCAGATACCCCATAGGATGCCTTCAAACTCCGATTATATGGACTATGCAAACAGCTTTGTAAATGGTTGGTGATCTTCCTTCCAAATACATTTCAGAAGCATCGAAATATTTTGAGAGTCAGATCTGGGGAAAAGTACCACTGGGAGTAGATGCAAGAGAAGAATTGCTAGATGCTAGATAGTCTATAAAAATGTAATTAAATCAGAGTCACCAGTGTTAAAGGACAATCTTTGGTTATCAGTGTTTGCTGAAAAGGTAATTTCCAGCAGGATAGAGCTCAAATCATCATCTAAAATTCCTTTCATCATGAACCCTGGTTTTTTACATAATAATAATAATAATAATAATAATAATAATAATAATAATAATATTGGGGGACATTAACATCCATGCTGATGCCACTCCCTCCTCACAGGCTCTGGACCTGGTGTCTTCCATGGCGACACTAGGGCTCTCCCAGTTTGTTTCGGGCCCCACACATCAAGCAGGCCACACGCTGGATTTGATCTTTGGCGTCAGTATAGATGTGATCATGTCTCCTTCGATGAAGGTGCCATGGTCTGGTCACTACACTCTGAAAGCCAGGATTGACTTTCCACCCCCACCCTGCTTAGGTGGCGAGCCGATTTGGGCTCGCCCGCAGAGGCTGATGGACCCTGAGAGATTCCGCCAAGCCTTGCGGGACCTTGCTCCCCCTGGCGACTCATTGACTGAGCTTGTTGAGGGCTGGAATACCCAGCTCCTGGCAGCCATTGATGAGATCGCACCTAAGCACCCTCTGCGACCCCGCAGAAACCGGGCTCCCTGGTTTACCGAGGAGCTCTGGAAAATGAAGCTGGACCTCAGACTGCTAGAGCGAGTATGGCAGGGTGCCTGTGACAGAGCCTCAAGAACATCTTATAGGGCTTTTATGAAAACCTACGAGATGGCGGTGAAGGCTGCTAAGAAGTCATACTTCTCGGCCTCCATTGCATCCGCTAGCTTTCGCCCAGCGCAATTATTTAGTATAATCAGGTCCTTAACGTCCCTTGAGGGACAGCCAAATTTAAATAACAATTTGACACACAGCTGTGAGGCATTTGCGAGCTTTTTTGCGGAGAAGGTCTTGTCGCTTCGCCATGACCTCCCTGCCAATTTGGATACAATAAAGGAACTGGAGGCCCCTCGACTGTCCTCGGGTCCAGTATTGGACCACTTCGACCAGATATCCCCAGCCGATGTGGACAGACTCCTCCGAGCTGGAAAGCCCACCACCTGTCCTCTCGACCCGTGCCCTTCTTGGCTGATTACAGTGTGTCCAGACGAGGTGCGGGCCCTCCTGGGGGATATCATCAATTTGTCCCTTGGCACGGGGACATTCCCAGGGGAACTGAAGGAGGCAGTGGTGCGCCCGCTCTTAAAGAAAACATCATTAGATCCTTTAGATCTATCCAATTACCGCCCGGTTTCGAATCTTCCGTTCCTGGGTAAGGTGATTGAGAGAGCGGTTGCTGAACAGCTTGGTGGGTTTCTGGATGAAACATCGGCTCTGGATCCATTCCAGTCCGGCTTCCGCGCTGGTCATGGGACCGAGACGGCTCTGGTCGCCCTAACAGATGATCTCCGCAGGCAGCTGGATCGAGGCGGGTCGGGGCTGCTGATTCTTCTAGACCTGTCAGCAGCCTTCGACATGGTCGATCATGAACTTCTGGACCACCGCCTTGCCGACGTGGGGATCCAGGGCACAGTCCTTCAATGGCTGCGCTCGTTTCTCTCTGGTCGGGGACAGAGGGTGGCGCTTGGGGGGGAATTGTCATCGCGCCACTCCTTGGTGTGTGGAGTACCTCAGGGTGCGATACTCTCCCCGATGCTTTTCAACATCTTTATGCGCCCCCTCGCCCAGCTTGTTCGGAGTTTTGGGCTGGGTTGCCATCAGTATGCCGATGACACCCAACTCTATCTGTTGATGGATGGCCATCCTGACTCGGCCCCAGACACACTGACCAGATGTTTGGAAGCTGTGGCTGGATGGTTACGTGGGAGCCGGTTGAAGCTAAATCCTTCGAAGACAGAGGTCCTGTGGCTGGGACGGGGCGATATGGGATTGGGGGGGCAACTCCCATCTCTTGCGGGGGTGCAATTAGTGCCAGCATCGTCCGTTAAGAGTTTGGGTGTAATCTTCGACACCTCCCTTTCCATGGAGGCGCAGATTGCAGCTATAACAAAGGCGGCATTTTTCCATCTCCGCCAAGCTAAGCAGTTGGCTCCTTACCTCTCTCGCCCTGACCTAGCCACTGTGATCCACGCGACGGTCACCTCCAGACTGGATTATTGTAACTCGCTCTACGTGGGGCTGCCCTTGAGACTGACCCAGAAACTCCAGCGGGTGCAGAATGCTGCAGCGAGACTCCTTACGAGGTCTTCACTGCAAGATCACATTCACCCGGTGCTATACCAGCTGCACTGGCTCCCGGTGGAGTACAGGATCAGGTTTAAGGTGCTGGTTTTAACCTTTAAAGCCCTATATGGCCTAGGACCCTCGTACCTATGGGACCGCCTCTCCTGGTATGCCCCACAGAGAAACTTACGGTCTTCAAATAAAAACATCTTGAAGGTCCCAGGCCACAGAGAAGTTAGGCTGGCTTCAGCTAGAGCCAGGGCTTTTTCGGCTGTGGCTCCAATCTGGTGGAACACTCTGTCACAAGAGACCAGGGCCCTGCGGGACTTGACATCTTTCCGCAGGGCCTGCAAGACAGAGCTGTTCCACCAGGCCTTTGGCCAGGGCACAGCCTGACTCCCTCCCTCGGCAATCTTCGCAGAGCTCTGGCCCAATGGTTGCCAGTGGCTTGAATTAATTAATTTTTATAATGAATGATTTTAGAATGTTGTTTATGCTGTACTTTTGTACTGTTTTATTGTCGTTAGCCGCCCTGAGCCCGGCTTCGGCTGGGGAGGGCGGGATATAAATAAAATTTATTATTGATTAATTTATTATTATTAATAATAATAATAATAATCGGGACGCGGGTGGCGCTGTGGGTAAAACCTCAGTGCCTAGGACTTGCTGATTGTATGGTCGGTGGTTCAAATCCCTGCGGCGGGGTGAGCTCTCGTCGTTCGGTCCCAGCTCCTGCCCACCTAGCAGTTCGAAAGCATGTCAAAGTGCAAGTAGATAAATAGGTACCGCTTTATAGCAGGAAGGTAAACGGCGTTTCCGTGTGCTGCGCTGATGCTGGCTCGCCAGCTGCAGCTTCGTCACGCTGGCCACGTGACCCGGAAGTGTCTTCGGACGGCGCCGGCTCATGGCCTCTAGAGCGAGATGAGCACGCAACCCTAGAGTCGGACACGACTGGACCGTATGGGCAGGGGTACCTTTACCTTTAATAATAATAATAATAATAATAATAATAATAATAACAACAACAACAATAACAATAATACCCTGCCCATCTGGTTGGGTTTTGCCAGCCACTCTGGGTAGCTTACAGCATATCTAAAAACATAATAAAAATATCAATCCACAAAAACTTCCCTAAACAGGTCTGTCTTCAGGTGTCTTCTAAAAGTCAGATAGTTCTTTATTTCCTTGACATCCGAAGGGAGGGCATTCCACAGGGAGGGTGCCGCTACCAAGAATGTCTGCCGAGAACTTGTCTACTTCGATTTTGAATAGGGACAATAATAAATGCATCGTTCTCACTGAGGTGGGGTAAAGCTGTGTGTGCCCACGCAATTTGAAATCCAACCAGTCTGCAAATGAAAGTGCTTCACCTGGCATCATGGTGACATCATGTGATTGACAGGTGGATTGCCCCACCCACCAGGCAGAGTGGCCCAAAGGGGTTGGGGGATGTCATGGTCAGATCAGCCAGTCTGATCCAGTTCCCCACCTGTGAACTAGGGTCATGTGTTTGAATACTCTCATAATCAGATTTGGGCTTTTGGGGGGCGGTATCCTTCCTCCTTTGAAACTGCTATTTAGTTTAGCTGAAAATCAAAGTAGAATCTCTGTGCATTTCTAAAACCATCTCATAACATCAAAACCAAAGGCATGCATATGTCAGGTTTTTCTTTCTAAAAACGGATGGCTGTAAAACATGATATGAAGCTATCGGCTATGGTTTA
The DNA here is from genome assembly GCF_964188315.1 of Podarcis muralis. NCBI lineage: Eukaryota > Metazoa > Chordata > Lepidosauria > Squamata > Lacertidae > Podarcis > Podarcis muralis. Next base: position 13,795,421 of record NC_135658.1, on the reverse strand, counting down.
TTGTGGATTGTACTAACTGACAAAGTGTGTGCTTCTGTCTCTGCATATTTGCCCTTGCATCAGCTCTGTCAAATGTTTCAGCTAACCTGGCAGAATTCATAGCCCCGTAGCATTTAATTATGTGGCTGGGCAAATTATATGCTTTCAATAGAACATTGCACTCCTATTGGGTGAATTGAATATATGTCAGTTGAACTAGTTTCCATTTGTTCATCTTAATGCTGCCTGATTTTGCTGATGACAGTAGTGGCTTCTGGTAGTACCAGCAAAAAAGAACAGGCTTGTATTAGCTACTGTAGTACAGCTGCCACAAAGAGTTTTAAAAGTGAGGTCAACATTTTATGTATGGAAGTTATTAATAAGGCAACTGGGTGCTTTGCAACTGCGAGTAAACAGAAAGAATATAAATATATAGCTCAGAATAATCTTTAACTTAAGCAGTTAACCAGAGATACTCACTGAAACTCAACTTAGTTGATTGTGGACACAGTGCTCAATTTTTCCTCAGTTTTTAATTTCTTTTTTGCACATCTGTCTTGGGAACTGAAAAGACACAATAGCTGAAGGCAAGGGAGAGGATGAACTATATAGTGGTCAGTAACTCAGCCCTGTTAAACCACAGAGGAAGTGTGCCAAGCGTAGAAGCCACTTCCCACAGCACTTTGCGCCCGCAGCTCCAAAAAAGGTGCTCTTTGGATGGACACAGAGCCAAGATGCAAGAGGCCAGCCAGCTCAAGTGGCCAACTCTCTTGACAATCTTCAAATGGAGGCAGACTTTGGAAGAACGTCTTTTGAAGAAGCATAAGAGTAGCTTGAATTGCTTTCAGGTAATGATTTGGGGGCCATTTCAAGTTGAAGGCGGGTTGAAGTTGGACTACAATTGTAGCCCATCATAAATGGGGTGGAGGACGATTGGATGATTGTGTGGCAAGTTGGAGGAAACAAATTTGTCTGAGAAAGAATGAGCAGCAGTAGAGTAGAAAGAAATTGCTCAGACTGCGTTGTGTTAGATTAGGGCTGTGACTGAAAATGGACCTAAATTGATGGAAACATGGGGTTCCTCTCAAGCAAGATATTTGAAGAAAATGTAAGGGGGTGCAAAAGGTTTCAGTGAAACTGGAAAAAAAACTTAATTCAGAGGAGTGATAAGGTTATACATAAAGCTAGAATAATTATTGGTGTGTGTAGGTGTTCTTCATGATATGAGATTTGGTTTGTGCCATATCTAAATGCTTTGTGCCATGATTAAAAGTTTGGAGTGCTGATCTTCAGTTAGGAATTTTGTGATAGTGGCAGAATTTTCAGAGTGGTTATGTATCTTGTTCTTGTGGTATGTTTACTTGTGGTATGTTTACTCAGAAGTAAATGTCACTGAGTTAAATGGGTGCGCTCTGTGACAAATATATGTTGGACTTCAACCTTCAGTGCTATAAAGTGACTTTTACAAAATCAAAGGCAACCAAGACTTTAAATACAAGTGTTTAAATTCTAAATCATCGAAAGATAATTAAAAATAGATCTTTTTACAAATTTTTAGATGTTTTATATTGCAGCTAAGGTCATTAATTTGATAAATGGCAAGGTAGAATTCAAAAGAAGAAGAAAAAAGATGATAGTGGATATTGGTAACAATTACAGATGGGTAGCCGTGTTGGTCTGCCATAGTCAAAACAAAAAAAAATCCTTCCAGTAGCACCTTAAAGACCAACTAAGTTAGTTCTTGGTATGAGCTTTCGTGTGCATGCACACTTCTTCAGATACACATGCACACGAAAGCTCATACCAAGAACTAACTTAGTTGGTCTTTAAGGTGCTACTGGAAGGAATTTTTTTTGTTTTGACTATGGCAGACCAACACGGCTACCCATCTGTAACTGGAACTATGGAAGGCACCACATTGAGCCGCATGAAATGGAAGTCCATCAACCTCACCAGTGTATCTGAAGAAGTGTGCATGCACACGAAAGCTCATACCAAGAACTAACTTAGTTGGTCTTTAAGGTGCTACTGGAAGGAATTTTTTTTGTTTTGACTATTGGTAACAATAACACTGAATCTCTTATTATTGTTACTTTAAATCACATAGTTGTTTCCAACTAGGGATGAGAAAGAATCTGATTAAGTTTTCATTTAAATGCAGACCTGCATCTTTTGCAACTCCCGAAACAATACATGGATTGAAATACAGCCCGCCATTGAAATTCACATTGCAATACAGTTTTCCAGCAAAGTAATGCATGCAAAATTACATATAGCAAGTTAACGTGTACATAAAACGCATACATTAGCAAAATAACATATACAAATATGCTTTAGAAAGGGAAATTGTTTTGCAAAAATGGTGTATATTCAGGAAAATTGCATACAAGTGTGCATGTACTATACAGTGGTCCATCACCACTCTGCTTTTATTGGCTCTTTTCCAATATTCGAAAGGAACTGGGGGAGTGAGATTGCTCTGAGAAAGCAGTGTGATGATGGGATGGGGAAGAAGCAAGTGAGAGTACGTTAATATGACAGTTTTAGTCCACTAGTGATGGACAGAAGGGAAAGAGAGGGAAGGAACTGGCTGAGAATGAAGAAGCCATTTGGAGGAATGAAATGGAATATGGGAGGGAGGTGTTCCATCACAATTCTGGGTTTGCATGAAGTCAGGATAGCGTAGGAGAGCAAAAGACAGCAGGCCGTGGCATGTCAGCAAGAAGGAAGTAGCCCTGACTGGTTTTAAACAGCAGGAGAGGTTTGAGTAAAGTTGGGGTGGAAAACATTGAGAGGATGAAAGTGGTGATTTAAGCGAAGGAGAGAGGTCTGAAGAGGATCCCTGAGGGTTTAAAAATGATAATAATAACCAGAAATAGCAGAGATATAACACAGAAAGTAGCACCAAAAAGCTAACAGAGCTCTTCCCAATTTCCTTTTCACTGTACTCAAACCCTGCATTGAACCCCTTTTATTTCTGTCTTGCTCTACTCAAACCTCTGTCATTGGTGAAAACCTCCACTTTCCCCCCTCTCTGCGTTTCTCCTCTGTCACTCACCTTTCTCTCTCCTCCATTCATCAGCTACCTCGTGTGAGAGATAAAGGACATATGATAGGTAATGGTAGTGGCACACGTCCGCTTCTCTTCTCCCTTATTTAAAAATACTGTTCTATTTTTTAATTTTTTTAAAAAAGTTTTTATTATTAAAATAATTCAGCATTAATACACACATATTGCGAATATACAAGCATACAAACATACATTTCATACAATCCTTAAAAATGTTCAAACATACCTACACTCAATCCCACAGATAATTCCTTGTCCCATCACCATCCACCACCCCTCACCCCACCTTTGTGTTAGACTTCCAATCTACTCAATTGCAATTTCTTTCCACTTCTTTTGCTTTCTTTCACACACCTTTAACCTAATTTCATGCTTCTTTTTCTATTACACATTGTTATCCATCTTATTTAGTATTTCAGTATTTAAAACGGAACTTGTTTATTCTAATAGGAGTTCTGATTTTTCAATATGATTTTGCAAGTATCCTTTAAACACCTTCCAATCCCTGTCTATCTTCTCTTTTGAGATCCTTCCAATTTCTCCCATTGTTTTGGATATATTGTAATACTCCAATAATTTGGCAAGGCACTTTTGTTGGTATAATACCACTTTTCCAATTTGTCGCAATCAATAGCCTTGTGGCTACTGTTGCGTATAAATATAATGTATTGTCTTCTTCCTTTAGACTTCCTGGTACTATTCCCAATAGAAAACCTTCTGGTGTTTTCCTAAATGAATATCTGAACATTTTTTTCATTTCGTTATATATTGTTTCCCAAAATTGTTTGATGTTTAAACAATTCCACCATATATGCATCATAGTACCTTTTCCAGTGTTGCATCGCCAGCAGACATTGCTACAATTTTTATTCATTTTTGCTATTCTTTCAGGTTTTAAATACCATCTATGTTGTATTTTGAGGAAATTATCTTTCAATATATAACACATAGTGAATTTCATATCTTCTTTCCACAATAAAAATACTGTTAAAGCAATTGGGACCAAGCATTACTTGTGGCAACTTTCTAAAGGGATTTAAAAGAGAGAAAGATGGCCCACTGGTGCTCTGGAAAGGACCTCTAAGAAACACTTCAGCTCCCAACGACTCCACCCCTGAAAGTTCAAATTGGCCTCCTTAATTTGCCATCTGTGCACTGGAGAAGAAAATTGGGGCAGGACCTTTAAGCCAACCATGCTGGGGTTTTTTTAATGAATATTTATTGCTATTTTAAATAAATATATCAGGGGCTTTAAAGTCTTTTTACTTGTTATTTTAAAATGAATATTTTATAGCATTTTATGTATCTTATTAAGTCATATACACTTCTTGTGATATAAACTAATATTGATTTTATTGTTCAAGAGACTGCTCTTATTGCGATTTCTTAATGAATATATTATACCATTTCCATAAGCTGCATTGATTTTATTAAATTAAGTGGTGTGAAAATCTGGCTAAGTAAAACAAAATGCTTGAAGTAAACTCTGGTAAGACTGCACATATGCTAAAGATGGAGGACTCAATATATATCCAGTCTCACTTGCATGTGTCACCCCCAACCATAGCTGTCAACTTTTCCCTTTTTTAAAGGGAAAATCCTATTCGGAATAAGGGAATTTCCCTTTAAAAAGGGGAAACGTTGACAGCTATGCGGCCCCAACTCCATTCTGTACCTTTGAATCCCAAAGTTATTTATTTTTAAAATAGGCATGAAAATGCTCGTGCAAATTTTGTTGAATGGCACAAATAAATATTGTCTTAAATCTGTGCATAAAGGCTAATGACAGAAAGTTGTCTCAAATATTGGCTTGTCTTTTTCATATATTGCAGCTTCTACCATTCTTCTATGGTTCCTTTTGGGATGGGGGGTATGAAAGCCAGTGTGGTTTAGTGGTTAAGAGCGGTGGACTCGTAATCTGGTGAACCGGGTTCGCTTCCCCGCTCCTCCACGTGCAGCTGCTGGGTGACCTTGGGCTAGTCACACTTCTTTGAAGTCTCTCAGCCCCACTCACCTCACAGAGTGTTTGTTGTGGGGGAGGAAGGGAAAGGAGAATGTGAGGTGCTTTGAGACTCCTTAAAGGGAGTGAAAGGCGGGATATCAAATCCAAACTCTTCTTCTTCTTCTTCATGATTTCTGAGCTATATAGTAGCAGTTGCTTTTATTCTAATGAAGGAGAGGATTGGCTTCTTCTTTCTGAAAGAAACCACCACCACCTAAATATCAGTCCGTCGAGAAATACAGGCGATCTTTCAAACCTCACACCCCTTTGGCCTCCTTTTATCTTCCTTTCTTTGAAGTCCCCGAGAGTGGGAATGTCAAAGCAAGTCAGCTATAGACAAGAACAGACAATAGCCGCTGCCTCCTCCTCCAAGTTTTACAAGTTGGTCTGTGGGTTGCGAGGAGGAATTAAAGATCTGGCCAGTAGACCACATCCAGTTCCCCACTCCTCATATAAACTGTGGTAGATCTGTGCCTGTGGAATGAACTCCCCTCGGAGGTGCATCATTTTTCACCGCTATTGTTCCTTCTTATTGAAATCCACAGGAGTAGAGGATACTGGTTGGCTACCATGTGAACAGGATCATGGGCTATATTGGCCTTTGGTTTGGTCCAGCAGGACTCACATGTTCACTTTGGAAAGCGACATAATGCAATGTGGGCAGTATGTGACTTAGTTTGTTCGTGATGCTGTTTCATTTTAATGAGGGTAGTGTTATGAGGTATCGCCGTATTGTTGCTTTTTTGTGAATTTTATACCATTGCAATGGTTCTAACATGAATGTGCCCCATGTATTGGGGCATTTGGAGAAACAGTGGGCTATAGACATGTGAAATAAATAAGCCATGGGAGAGAGTATAAAAGACTTTCTTATCGACAGTAATACCATAAGAAACTCTATTAATTTTGACTTGGGAAAGGGAGTTGGGGGACGGAAGGACTGGTATTTGTTGTAGAAGTAGAAACCATGCACTCTTTTCCACCGTGTGTACAGTGGTACCTTGGGTTAAGTACTTAATTCGTTCCGGAGGTCTGCTCTTAACCTGAAACTGTTCTTAACCTGAAGCACCACTTTAGCTAATGGGGCCGCCTGCTGCTGCCGCACCGCCGGAGCATGATTTCTGTTCTCATCCTGAAGCAGAGTTCTTAACCTGAAGCACTATTTCTGGGTTAGCAGAGTCTGTAACCTGAAGCGGTAACCTGAAGCGTATGTAACCTGAGGTACCACTGTATAAATCAAAATAGGTGCTCTAAGTGTTGGCCTCATTCAAGTGATAGTTCACAAATTAAAAGGGGGAAGGTGATGTGAATCAAGCTCACACCATGGGAATTGTGGCTCATGCAAAGCCTTATGCACATGGACATGATTTGGTGCATGCCTCTTACCCATGCCATTGGGTGCAAGCAGCTTGTGGAAGGCGGAGATACATCAGCAGGAGACACAGGGAGACAAGGATTTCGCTGAACATTGGATTGTGCCCATGGTGTGGAGCCAGAGTTGAGCTCCATTTCCTGGTGCATTTTGCTGCCTGGTGCAGAGGACAAGATGGCACCTCTCTGTCAATCCAATATACAAAAGCCAACCAGTTTGACAGTATTACTTTAGCACTGAGCATGGGACAGCACCCTTCACTAGATCTGAGGGCAGCAGACTAGAGGGTGGGACACAAGGCAGGCCATGTAGCTCACAGCTCTGTCCACTCCCCACCCTTCAGCACTTGCTGCCTGGGGCCACTTCCTCTGTCTCATAGTAGGGCTGGCCCTGGTTAGAATGAACATCCATGGCCAAGTGACTGTGAACCAGCATTAGGACATAGAGCTGGGAATGGCTTGATGCAACATCCAATTTCTGGCACCCTGTCCTCCTTCCCCAGCATAAACATTTAAATAAAAAGAAAAAGAGTGCCATTAGGAGAGGATTTTTCATTCTGTTTTCAGAAGTGTTGTTTATTTATTTCTTTACTGTGCTTTGCAATGCCTCCCAGTTAAACTGGACCTTCGATATCTGCAAACACTGAAATGACTATATTTGAACTGTAATGAATATGTTTAGATACTGCGCAAAAGCCAAGCAATGCTGATATCTCAATCTAGCTCTGCAAACAGGTTTGTTTGGTTCCCTGCATTTCTATTATCTCTTAGGTAACCAAGGTTTTTAAGTGTGTGCCTGAGTTTAAAGAGAAAAACTGAGAGAAAGTGGAAAATAGCCAAGAACATACATAATTTTGTCTACAGCAAAAGGGAGCAATTCATCACCACATATGGCTTCAAGTCCACCTCACACATCCAAGTATGGAGCTGGGGGCAGGGAGGGAGTAATTAACACATTTTCACATTTTGCAATTAATATTGTGCCGTTGAAATTTGACCTCCAAACTGATTTGAGTTTGGGAATCAAAATGCCACATCAAAAATCTTATTGTTAAAAAAAACCTCTGTTGGTTAACTGGGTACAAAACTTACTAAACACTATTGCAGAACAGGGTGCCAGCTGCTGTCAAAGGCTCATGGCTGTTGCATGGCAGCTCCCATCAACTGCTGATTGCTGCAAATAATGATACTTTCAGGGCTTGACTTCCGCATGCCAACTATTGCATCACTGTCTGCTACTGCGATATTGTTGCATGCTAAATATAATTGTTCAGTCAGATGAGGGCTTCAAAGACTTTAAGGGCAGAGACCCTGAAATTTCCCAGGGACAGTCTCCAGTAGAGAATTCTGTAGAGTAGCCCTAACAAGCAGTGCAGCCCATATCACCGGTCCATAGTCTGATGGTAGAACACATGCTTTGGATGTAGAAGGTCTTTGGTTCAGGGTCTAAGCAGGGCCAAAAAAGACTCTTTGTCTGAATCCCTGAAGAGCCACTGCCCTGAACTACCTACAACCACACACAGCTTTCCTCCTCTACCCTGTCATATATTAGAGGCTACAGGACACATTTCAAACCTACCAGAGAGCACTTCTGAATATTAGAATGTAGCTAAAGGTGGAGTTTCACCCACACCTAAACCTGCAGGAGTATATAGAAACTCCAGCCAGCAAAGTGGGACACGGGTGGCGCTGTGATTTAAACCACTGTGCTGCTTGGACTTGCCGATCAGAAGGTCGGCGGTTCAAGGCCTTGTGATGGGGTGAGCTCCTGTTGTTCGGTCCCAGCTCCTGCCAACCTAGCAATTCAAAAGCACACTCTGGCGGGAAGGTAAACAGCATTTCCGTGCACTGATCTAGCTTCGCCAGAAGCGGCTTAGTCATGCTGGCCACATGACCCAGAAAAACTGTGTGCGGAAGCGGACAAATGCTGGTTCCCTCAGCCTGCAAAGCGAGATGAGCGTCTCAACCCCAGAGTCATTCACGACTGGACTTAACTGTCAGGGGTCCCTTTACCTTTACCAGTCAGCAACAGCTCAGTGCTGGAGCAACACTCCTATGTAATCCCACATTTTGCTGTACAGGGAACTCTCCATGGTCCTGACCACCAGCTATGCTCAAAAGTTCCAGCCTGGAACAGAAAAATAATACATCACCAGCAGAATGCACGTTTTCAGCCACCAAAGACAATTTCATCATTAAGTTAGCAGAGTGAAATATCATTTTGATTTTGAAGAAGCTGGTGGCTTAACTGCCACAGCACCACCAAAGCCCCAATAAATCCACCTGCCAGCTCATCCTGTTATAAGAAGAATCCCAAATCACCTGCTGCAATCAAATTGCAGCTCGAACAGAATCATTCGGTTAGGCTCATTATGGCAAGCTTTCCTTTTGGCAAGCCCAGATTAGCCATAGTGGCAAATGCATCAGCCAACAGAGTAGCCAAGAATCCCTCCCTCGGCTATGTCAGTATCTTGATGAAAAAGCTGCTGCCTGCATTTCTGAATGAGGCGTGCGGAGGCAGCAAAGGAGCTCATTAGCTGGGTGACATCCCCTGCATTTCAATAGGCACCACCAAGAGCCTTCAGATCTCTCTGGGCTGAATCAATGGGAAAGGAAGGAAATGGGCAGTAGACTTTTAAACAGCAAGACAATCATATCCTCCTGGTCAACCGGCAGCCATTTAATGTACTTTTGTTATTAATGATGATACTCAATTTCCAATGGTCAGGGATGTTGGCAACATTCAGAAAGGAAGCTCCCCCGCCCCCTTTTCAAAATGTTTTCTTGCTTGAATGAGGAGAAACTCCAGGGAAGACGGAGTCACATTTTGGATTTTTGAGAGGTCCTGACTCAGCCCTCCCCTGCTCCACAGCCTCTGTACAGTAAAACAACAGTAGACACACACACATGCACATACACACACAGTTCGGGAAGTGAGCCAGAAGGGTTATTTCACACTAGTCATTGTTCTGCTGTTTGGCATATGTTTAGGGTTTGCACAAATTAATTCGCCACATACAACGGAACCTTGCATCAGGCCTCCCTGTTTTGCTGTGGTAGCAAGTCCTGTACATGGGGAGAAAGCTGAATGACTTCCATCACTAACACTACAGTGGTACCTTGGTTCTCAAACTCAATCCGTTCTGAAAGTCCATACGACTTCCAAAACATTAGAAAACCAAGGCACAGCTTCTGATTGGCTGATAGGCACCGGAAACACTGCCGACAACCGAAGCAGACATTCGGCTTCCGAAAAATGTTCGCAAACTAGGAAAACTTGCTTCTGGGTTTGCGGCGTTCGGGAGCCGATTTGTTGGTCAACTAAGCCGTTCGGGAACCAAGGTACGGTACCACTGTATATTGAAGGATGGGGAACTTCAGGCCTGTGGGACAAAGGCAGCCCTCTGGGCCTCTCTATCAGCCCCCTTAGGACTCTCTGCAGGCCATACCGCTCCCCAGTCAGATTCCGCCCAAGGACACACTCCTCATCAGCCCTGCTTTGCACTTTCTGTGGATGTGCTTGCTTGACTGAAATATACCCTTGGACTCTGATAATGCTTCTGGGTTGCATGAATGGAGAAAAGTGGTGTGGGTGTGTGGGTGTGTGTAGAAACTAGTTTACCGTGCAATCAACACATTTATATTTGTTGCTCCATCAATTTGCCCAGTGGACTCACATGCATGTGGCCCTGAGAAGATTGCCCAAGAGGAAAAGTGTCCCTTAGGCTCGAAAAGGTTCCCCAGCCCTGCCCTATTGGACAGTTAGCAGATCAGCATTAACATATGTGTCCTAGTGCCTGGAGAAGATGATGGGCTGCAACTGTGTGGCTTGCTTATTTTCCTCCTCCTCACATTTTGCAAGCAATGTGCCATCTTATGGAAATTCGAAGCACTGCATTCCACTTCCAAAGCAATGGCTGGGTTGCCCGTGCCGTTAAAAACATACATCATTCCTCATTCCTGCGAGTTGTGTGGGAGGCTTAATGACCTGAAATAATCATCAATTTTCCTGTGAAGTGAATTTAAACTGGGAAGAGTGGGGGAGGGGTGTCTGTGTTGCCAAGAAAAGGGTAGTGAAATTATATCTGAGCAGAAAATTAGGAGACATTTAAGGGATGGGGGAAGCTAGGTAGTTTGACATTTAGGACATTTACTGCGTTTCTCCTCCTACGCACCATGACCCATTTTGGATCAGGTACCAGAAGAAGGACCCATACAGGCCTCAGGCCTCACTTGCTACAACAACTTCTGGAACCTCATCTCCTCCTTCCTACATCATACCTCTCACTGGAATGAAGGACAGTAGCAGAGTTGACTCTAGATCAATGGTGGCAGAAGGAACTGAGGGTTTGGGTTCTGGGAGCCAAGGGAATGATGTACCATATTTTTCGCTCTATAGGACACACTTTTCCCCCTCCAAAAATGAAGGGGAAATGTGTGTGTGTCCTATGGAGCGAATGCAGGCTTTCTCTGAAGCCTGGAGAGCAAGAGGGGTCAGTGCGCACCGACCCCTCTCACTCTCCAGGCTTCAGGCAGCTATCCGCAAGCCTTCAGAGCGCTCCGAAGGCTTGTGGATAGCAGCCTGCAGCCTGAAGCCCGGGGAGCGCAGCGCCAACTACCGCTGCGCTCCCCGGGCTTCAGGCAGCTATCCGCAAGCCTTCTGAGCCCGGTGGGAGTTTTTTTTCTTTTCTTTGTTTCCCCCCCTAAAAACTAGGTGCGCCCTATGGTCCGGTGCGCCCTATGGAGCGAAAAATACGGTACTTATGCATGGCTATGGGTGGAAATCGGCAAATATGTCCATTTCATTTATACGGGCAATTCCCAATTTGCACGTGGGAAGTTCTTGGCACATGTGACCACAAACCCGGAAGTGGCATGAAAAGGGGCAAAAACAACCCTACAAGAGTGCAAAAATGTCAAACGTGTCATGAAAATAGCATCCAGCAATCCCACAAGCCTTTAGAAGTGCAATCCCAGGAGCCTTTGCACCAACCTGGAGTTCGGAGGATTTTTGTTTTTTTAAGGGTTTCCAGTGGATGTTCGCAGGGTCTTTTTCAGTGGTTTCCCCAATATACGTGATTTCAGAATGTAACCCCCTGCCTAAATGAGGAGCTATCTGTACTCAGGTTCTGGTTCAATTAAGAACTGACGTATGGGACAATCCTCTGCCAAAATCCTTTAGGATGAGAAACTCAGAATGCAGCAGATTTCTGACTCAGCCATTTCATTCCCATTTCAGCGTTACGTCCCCCAACCCCAGCTCAGCTGAAGATATGCCAGAGCAACTTGCTCATGTTAGCTCAGCCAGGGCTAAAGCAGCCATTTTAAAGGCTTGTTTTCCCTTTGCCAGCCTTAGGTAGGGGAGCTGCAGCAGCCCTGCATCTGGACGGGGTTCGGATCTGGTGTTATTTTATGCCTGTTTAATTTACGCTAGATTGCTTTACGCCAGCTTCTTGGACACAGGATTGCTCCCTTAGCCTCTAGGAATAAGGGCTGCAAGCAAGAATACGTTGTGCAGAGCAAATGGGTATGATTGATTTCCAAAGTGTGAGGACAAACAGCAGGTAGTTGGCAAAATACTGAGTTTCTAGTACACAGGTGATGGGTCTCTTAACGTCTATTATCAAAATGCAGGAATGGTGACGAATAAAGCATGAACCAACATGATATTTCTAGGCTCTGCTCATGAAATATTTATGGTCTGCAGGAAAGAAACACTCTCTCACACACACCCCGCTCACTGTAAAGGCATTTACTTAAAAGAGAATGTGGTTTTCTTATGCTGATTTTAATTGAATTGCAAAGGAGAGTTTAACGGGTGCTTTAAAAATTGTGCCAACTCTCCTGTGCAGGGGTGTGTGTGATTTCTGTCAGGACCACAGTGTGGGAGCAAAGCGCGACATCCTCTTTCCTGTGTTTCATGTCCTGAATTCTGATCGCACATGGGTCAACTATGTGTTTGGTATAATGCCTAGTCTTTCTTTGAACATGGTGAATCTTGCATACAATGAAATGGTTAAACTCTGGCCCCTATCTTGATTTAATGTAACTTATAGTCTGGTGGCGCTGTGGGTTAAACCACAGAGCCAAGGACTTGCCGATCAGAAGGCCGGCGGTTCGAATCCCCGCAATGAGGTGAGCTCCTGTTGTTCAGTCCCAGCTCCTGCCAACCTAGCAGTTCGAAAGCACATCAAAGTGCAAGTAGATAAATAGGTACCACTCCGGTGGGAAGGTAAACAGTGTTTCCATGTGCTGCTCTGGTTCACCAGAAGCGGCTTAGTCATGCTGGCCACATGACCCGGAAGCTGTACGCCAACTCCCTCGGCCAATAAAGCGAGATGAGCGCCGCAACCCCAGAGTCGGCCACGACTGGACCTAATGGTCAGGGGTCCCTTTACCTTTTAACTTAAGTCTATTAATTTGCCAGAAGCGGCTGAGTCATGCTGGCCACATGACCCGGAAGCTGGACGCCGGCTCCCTCGGCCAATAAAGCGAGATGAGCGCTGCAACCCCAGAGTCGGCCACGACTGGACCTAATGGTCAGGGGTCCCTTTACCTTTACCTTATAGTCTGGCCATGAACACACCAAAACTGCACAAATGCTTGAATGTGGAGAGAGGGAGAGGAAAGAGAAGAATCAAAAAGTACTCTCAGAATCCAAACTAAGGAGGAACACACACAGTCAAGAGAGAGATGCTGGAACAAAGGAAGCTGACTTATTCCAAGTCAAATGATTGTTCCATCTATCTCAGCATTTCCTACTCTGTCTGGCAGCAGCTCTCCAGGGCTTCAGGCAGACGTCTCTCTCAGCTGTATCTGGAGATGTCAAGGATGGATCATGGAACCTTCTGCATAAAAAGCAGGTGCCATAGCACTGAGTTATGGGCCTAAAAAAGGCTGAGAAACAGGAAGAAGAATCAGAGGCTTAAAAAAAAAAAAATAGTATTAAGAACCAGAGCTGAATGGAGCTTTCATTTCTTCCACACAAATATCCTCTCTGGGTTTCCTCAAGCTTTCATAATTTCAACAGCATAGAATTTAGGGCAGAAAGGGAGAAAATCATTTTGTTACTGCTGTAGTTAAACTATTGGGCACAAGAAATCCTCATCTACTTTGTCTTCTGTAAATTGGGATCTACCTTCTGCTCACCCCTCTTCAAGACTGCTTGGGGTGGCCAAATGTCTTAGCTTGGCCCTGTTCTTAAAAATTTGGCATGTTTTCCAGAAACTTCTGTATTTTATATTACACGATCAGCTCCAAATTATGGTAGGGGGGAAGCCTGTGTCTCTTGTTGGACCCCTCTACTCCAGAATCTGTGTAAGTGTATTTATATTGAGTTTCATGGAGCACCCTTTAAGTCCTTCAGCATTACACAGAACCCAAGATGCCATTTTAAACTTCGCTTTGAATAAGCCTCTGCTCCAGGTCAAGGGTAATGTGCATGCCTTGTGGCATTTTATTTCAACATAATAGTTCTTCCTTGTACTTGTCATGTTTGGACAGCACATCTTCTCTCACTCAGGTAATATATTTTGTGTGCTTGATCCCATTTCATGTTTGTGTAGCTTGTCAACTTTTCCCAAGTAGGGCACAAAGAAAAGTTTTACACAGCTGAAACTCTCCTTCCTGGGCATGTTTCTTCTTATTTCTTGAGAAGAGTCTAAAGCTGGGGCTGATGGGAGTTGTAGTCCAGCAACAACTGGAGGGTACCTTAAGGAACAGGCATGAGATTATTGCTTGTCACATGTCTGTTTACATTCCAGCACAGTATGCTGGGAACTTCCGTTTGTGTATAGCTTTTGCTGTTCTCTCTGAGACGACATGAGAGAGAGAGACAACATGTTTCTTTGTTCTGATTTATGTTTAATAAATCTGTAGCTGTAGCATGACTTCATACGCCTCACGCCTACTTCTGTGTGCGCAGTTGTTGTTGTTTAGTTGTTTAGTTGTGTCCGACTCTTCGTAACCCATGGACCAGAGCACGCCAGGCACTCCTGTCTTCCACTGCCTCCTGCAGTTTGGACAAACCCATGCTGGTAGCTTCGAGAACACTGTCCAACCATCTCGTCCTCTGTCATCCCCTTCTCCTTGTGCCCTCAGTCTTTCCCAACATCAGGGTCTTTTCCAGGGAGTCTTCTCTTCTCATGAGGTGGCCAAAGTATTGGAGCCTCAGCTTCAGGATCTGTCCTTCCAGTGAGCACTCAGGGCTGATTTCCTTCAGAATGGATAGGTTTGATCTTCTTGCAGTCCATGGGACTCTTTAGTCTCCTCCAACACCATAATTCAAAGGCATCAATTTTTCAGCGATCAGTCTTGTTTATGGTCCAGCTCTCACTTCCATACATCACTACTGGGAAAACCATAGCTTTAACTGTACGGACCTTTGTTGGCAAGGTGATGCAGTACACTCTGCTAATTGCATGCCCTGGCTTTTGAAGTTCGGGTCGCTGATTTACATTGGAGCATGGGCCGATGAATGGAGACATCTGAGTTGGGCTTGCCAGCTGGCCTCCTAGCCCTCTGCATGTCGACAATTTGTTACCTGTGGTCTAAAGGTACATGGTGCACTTCTACTGAAGCTAAGCAGGTCTAGCTTGGAGGATTCATCCTGAATTATGGTAGGAAGATTGTTGTCCTGGCTGGGTTATTGCTATGTTCTATCTCCACTGTTGGAGGTAATGAAATCTACAACTCACTTCCTTGCATTGTTTTGCTTTGCTGTGTCAAAGTTGTGGTAAGGCAAAGACTATATATAAACATTTATTCAATTGCTTAAGGCACTAGAAGAATAAGCTGGCTGGAGAATTATTATGATTGCTCCATGGGATGGGTAGTTGGTGACACTGAAAATCCACAGATGAGATAGAAGCCAGACTAAGCAGAAACTCACAACTGTAATAGGACATATTTATAATGGCTGGTCCGGTGCCAGATTTGTGGTGTGTAATTGTTTCCCTGCAAAAAAGAAGAAGAAAGAAAGGAGGAAGCTTATTTATTGGCTCTTACCATAAATTGAGTTTTCCCAGTCTGAAGTGTGTGTTCTGCAACAACAGAACAAGCTACATTAGTCTTTCATGCTTTAGTTCATAAGAACATAAGAACAGTCCCTCTGGATCAGGCAAAAATTCATAGAATCATAAAACTGTAGAGTTGAAAGGGACCCTGAGAGTCATATATCCAAACTGCTGCAATGCAGAGAACTGAAATAAAGCAAGCATGACAGATGGCAATACAACTTGCCTCCAATAAAGGAGATTCCCCACCTTACCTCATCCAGCCCATATGGGACACTTTGTCAAAAGCCTTACTGAAATCATGATACACGATGCCCACAACATTCCCCTGATCCACCAAGCTTGAAAGAAATGAGATTCATCTGGTATGAATTGTTTTTGAGAACCCCATGGTAGGTCTTATTTTTCTAAGTTCTTACAGACTAACTGTTGTCTCCCACCACTCCTCTGCATTCAGCCAATCCATGACAACATATAATGCTGCTACTCATTCCTTCCTGTTTGGTCTACAGTGGTACCTTGGGTTACATACGCTTCAGGTTACATACGCTTCAGGTTACCGACTCCGCTAACCCAGAAATATTACCTCGGGTTAAGAACTTTGCTTCAGGATGAGAACAGAAATCGTGCTCCGCGGTGCAGCGGCAGCGGGAGGCCTCATTAGCTAAAGTGGTGCTTCAGGTTAAGAACAGTTTCAGGGTAAGAACGGACCTCCGGAACGAATTAAGTTCTTAACCCGAGGTACCACTGTATTTCCTTTGAACAGGCTACATTCCTCAGTTCCTACATTCCAGTCACAAGCCCCATCCCACCAGGTTTCAGTAATTTCTATTAGGTAATATTTGCCATCTGTATTAAGAACTCCAATTCATCTTTCTTGTTCCCCATACTCTGTGCATTAGTATAGAGACAACTGAAACAAGAGTCATTTCCTCCAGCTGCTGTCTTCTTGTAGTTTCCTGTCATGGATTGGCTGCATACAGAGGAGTGCTAGTAGGCACATGCTGGGGAACCCCCAAGGAACCCCCCCCCAAAAAAAAAGCAGTAAGGGAACCTCTGGCCTTCTGCATGCGAAATAGATACTTTCCCACAAAGCCAAAAGTAACTTATGATATTGCGTTGGGGAATCTGATTAAAACAATCATTATGCCATTAGGTATGGCTGAGTCATTTAACATGCTTAAAACTACCATTGGCCATTATATAAACCTGGGGGTAAGGTCTCTATGACTGCTTCAGTATCTTCAATAACATATAGCCTGTTGCCATGGGAAGGTGCAAATTGGTTCTATCAACTATCCATTATACAGCCAAGTTATAAAATCCAAATTAATGTTCACTGTCAGCTCTGCCTATTAAGAAGAAATTACACACTCCTTGGCTTTTCTTTTATCTCAATTTTTTTGATTGCTGGAGTCCTCATCCTGTTAATGCATTATTGGTAGAATAATTTAAATCTTTAATGAAGAAGCCTTCAGTAGCACAGGCTTTAATCACTATGCCCCCCCCTTTAAATAAAATGTTAACTTTCCACAATCGAATTCCTACATGTTCAAGGTGGCCAGGGACACTTTGATTTGGAAAGAGCCAAAACCAGCAGCTTCTTTCTGGTTCTGTAATAAATGAAAAGCCTTAAAAGGCACACTGCTTTGCTTGTGGAATTGATCTTTGAATCTTTTTCAAGATTCTTGTGCAAGTTTAATAAGACATCTTGGGGAGAGCTCCATGTATCCTTGGCATCTACAGATTTAGGATTCTATCCTGTAGGTCCAGGAGAGATCTTGACCTGAGAGCTACTGCCAGTTGCGGTAAACCATAATGGTTTTTGGAAGCCATGTTGTTGTTTAGTCATTTAGTCGTGTCCGACTCTTCGTGACCCCCTGGACCAGAGCACGCAAGGCACTCCTGTCTTCCACTGCCTCCCGCAGTTTGGTCAAACTCATGCTGGTAGCTTCGAGAACACTGTCTAACCATCTCGTCCTCTGTCGTCCCCTTCTCCTTGTGCCCTCCATCTTTCCCAACATCAGGATCTTTTCCAGGCAGTTTTCTCTTCTCATGAGGTGGCCAAAGTATTGGAGTCTCAGCTTCAGGATCTGTCCTTCCAGTGAGCACTCAGGGCTGATTTCCTTCAGAATGGAGAGGTTTGATCTTCTTGCAGCCCATGGGACTCTCAAGAGTCTCCTCCAGCACCATAATTCAAAAGCATCAATTCTTCGGCAATCAGCCTTCTTTATGGTCCAGCTCTCACTTCCATACATCACTACTGGGAAAACCATAGCTTTAACTAGACGGACCTTTGTTGGCAAAGTGATGTCTCTGCTTTTTAAGATGCTGCCTAGGTTTGCCATCGCCTTTCTCCTTTGGAAGCCATACTGGCCTCCATTACAAGCCTTCTCAATTGCTTTTCCTGATCTTTGATTAGCCCCTTCTGGGTTTCCTTCACCCTCTTGGCATGGTCATTGTTGTTGGGCCACATGTCTAACACAGACATTTTGCATGTGTGCTGAAGGAACTGCACTGGATGCTGATCAGTTACTGGCCCATGTTCAGGGTCTTGTTAACAGATAAAGCACTGGACAACTCAGAACCAGATTACACGGGAACAAGGGAAGAGCCTGCTGGATCAGGTCAGTGGCCCAGGCCCATCTCATCCAGCATCCTATTCTCCCAGTGGCCAACCAGATGCCTATGGAAGCCCGTAAACAGGACCTGAGAACAACAGCAAGGCTCTTCACCTCCTGTTGGCTGCCATTTTGCTTCCCCACAATCCCCTGGAATGACACTATGTGATGACATTGCTTCATGGGGGGGGGGGGAGGCAGGGGAGGAGGAGGAGATGGTAGCCAGCAAAAATAACAAGGAGGTAGGAATACAGAGACGACTTTTGTCCCCACCTTTTGAAAACATAAGAAGGGATTGTGAAATGTGAAAGGACAGTGAATTGGGTAGTCTTGAAAGGAGTATCATGAAAAGATAATTTCTAAGCACTAAAGGCCTGGATAGTGTATTTTGAGCTGATTTTGGTCAACAGAGAACACTAAAACAGTGGTCTCTAATTTGTGTTACTCTGATGTTAAAGCTTTTAGATATCCCAGAGTAAGACTGTTGGTCAGTTGTCAGAAAATGCTCTCTGAGTGAACAAAAATTATTGTTCATACAGAAATTTCTTTGAACAGAACATTATGCATTTTAAAATATTACCATAAATGTGCATAAATCTTAAGGGGGGGGAACGAGACCTATCCTTTTCTGAGATTTAAGCTTAGCCTTTTTTCTTCTTCAATTTTTGGCCTGAATCTAATTTTTAGTTTCTTTCTCTTCATTTTGTTGGACTCTTTTCATGATGCAATGGAATTAAAAGTGATGTGTGCTCCCTGTTGCATGCTGTTCCATCCTGTTGGAGACAATTTGTGCATACTTCTTTTTTAAAGGGGGGCTTTTCAGTGCTCCTCAATGCATTTACCAGTAAAATCTGTGATTTATATGCATATTTTCATTATGGAATGCATAGTTTTGTGTGCATTTCTTGCATGCCAGCGATGGATGGCAAAATCTGGAGAAATGAGCTATCCAACCAGGAGTTGTGTCTCAATCTACCAGCAAGTCTGGGTTGGTACACTGTGAAAAGAAAAACAAAAAAATTCTTTCCCTATCTCTTAAGACTTAAGTGGAGGGACAATCCACATAGAGTGAGCTGGTAAACATTGGGATACCTTTGCAGAACATCATGAAATTTTGTTGCCTGATGTTGTGCTTGATGGTACAGTGGTACCTCAGGTTACATACGCTTCAGGTTACATACGTTTCAGGTTACCGACTCTGCTAACCCAGAAATATTGCTTCAGGTTAAGAACTTTGCTTCAGGATGAGAACAGAAATTGTGCTCCGGTGGCACGGCAGCAGCAGGAGGCCCCATTAGCTAAAGTGGTGCTTCAGGTTAAGAACAGTTTCAGGTTAAGTACAGACCTCCGGAACGAATTATGTACTTAACCCGAGGTACTACTGTACATGCTTTTTCCTCCTTGCATCCTTTTGAGAAACTTGGGAGTGGAGTGTAAATAGTATTTATCCAACTGTAGTTTACTGTAAGGTGATTACGATTTCATCAGTCTCCATCTTCTTTCTGCACTTCTGGCTGGAGGGGAAAATCTGTTCCATCAGAGTCTATTCTTCCCTGGCTCCTGGCTTTTCCTCTCAGAACTTGATTAGTAATTTTTATTTTCCCAGATGTGCCTTTGTTTCCCATATGCGTGTTCTGCCCAGAGCAATTTTGTCTAGATGCTTATTTTTAGTTTGCATGCTCGGTGTTTGAGATGGATGGAGCTGTGGTGATCGGCTGTGATTTTAGAGCAGTTTCAATGGATGAACGACATTTGTGTTACCCAATGTAAAAAATAAAATAAAAAATTGTACCCCAAATTGATTGACATTTTCTGTCCAATTGAAGTAGGTCAGACTTAAGCTATGAAGCATATTGTGACAGATAGAGGGAAAACATAATACACAGTCGTATATCTAGTTCAAATTAAGGGGAGGAGTTCTAATTCTATTATTATTATTGTTGTTGTTATTATTATTATTATTATTACTATTATTAATATTAATATTAATATTATTGAATTAAAACCACAAATTGGGTTTTTCTAATGACAGTTGGTGGTTCTGGATATGCATTATGTGATGAATTTTATAGATGGATAGATGATAGGTTGAAAGATCAATGTCAAAGGCCAATGTGAAAGATCAATGTGAAAGATCAATGTCAAAGGTGAAGCAGTGTGCCTTCAGCAAAAAATGTAACCCATATAATGGTTACATTCTAGATGTACTTCTGTGGGGAAGGAGTTCCACAACTTAGGGGCTGCCTCAGAGAATGCCCTCTTGGGGCCTCCACTACCCTAAGCTTCTGAGGGGAGCAGAACCACACAGTGGGCCCCCTTGCTAATCTCAACACTTGAGAGGGCCTCTAGAGAAGGAGGTGGTCTTTCTGTGGATGCTAGCAGATACAGTGCTTCTGTTGGTGCCAGTGTTGGCACCTGGAGGGAGCTCATTGCAGAGTGTCTTCTTTCTTTCTTTCTTTCTTTCTTTCTTTCTTTCTTTCTTTCTTTCCTTCCTTCCTTCCTTCCTTCCTTCCTTCCTTCCTTCCTTCCTTCTTTCTTTCATTGTGGAGAACTTGGGCTCAAGACTGGCAAAATGAGAAACAAATTGACATATGTGCTTATTCCAGTGGCCACTGCTGCTCTGTTTTCTGCTCCTTCCCTTACATAATAAATATACCGTATTTTTCTGTGTATAAGACTAGGTCCCCCACCCCCAAAAATGTCAAAAATTAGGGGGCATCTTATACACGGATACATCTCACCCATTTTCTTAAAACTGAGTCCCCCAAAATAGGGGGCGTCTTATACATGGGGGCGTCTTATAAACGGAAAAATATGGTATGTCCAACTGAAAATACCCAGTCAGTTGTCCTGATCTTGGAATAGCTCAGTCAGAAGAGCATGACACTCTTAATCTCCGGATTGTGGATTCAAACCCCACATTGGGCATAAGATTCAAGCATTACACAGGGCTGGACTAGGCGAGCCTTGTGGTCTTGTCCAACTCTTTAGTTCTCTGATTCCACTCTACATCGTGGAATAGCCAAAAACTACTGCCAGATAGCAGCCTTGGACTCAGTTCCCAGGACCAGACTCTGGGACAAGCTTTGGGTCACTACCATCGATAGAAGGCTACTATATTTAATTCAGGTAGTACATTCAAATACGGCCCTTAGAGTCAGGTGCAGCCAGCTAGGGCACTTAACAGACCCCATTAAAACATTTAAGGGTGTTAGGCAAGGATGCCCTTTGGCCCCTTTATTATTTAAATTTTATTTAAATAACCGGGTAACCACTCTCCATAACCTCGACTTCCACCCTCCGAAATTAGCAAACCGGCACATCACAGTTCTGCTTTACGCAGACGACGTGGTAATACTATCCAGAACCCCCATAGGGCTTAGAAAAGCACTAAGAAAATTAGCTGCTTATTGTGAGATGGAATGCCTCAAAATAAATGATCAGAAGACCAAAATTCTTGCTTTTGGGGGGAAAACCAAAGCTCAGAAACTGGAAAGTTCAAGGCCAAAATTTAGAAGAAATATTGCCAGATAATCAGTACAGTGGGCAAAAAAAATTCTTACGCAACCCATCTTCCCTACATTGTACTGCTACCAATCAGGCATGCAAATGGGTTCATGGTTTTTAGCAAATGCTTTTGGTTACATTGCAAATAAGACACATAGCACAAGGCACGGTGCCTGCGCCAAGGGCGGTCTGTATTGCAATAGTGGCTGGTGGCAGTAATTCATTACTGCATAATAGATGTAGTAATGCATTGTTACAGCTATAATGAAGTGTTTCCGTTATTGCACATGACAGTTTTTATGCTCGTCGTGATATTAAGCTATGTAATGAGAGCGTCTAGCAAGGTGGAAAACATGCTTTTAACTCATACGTTGCATTGTTCGTGGCGCTAGAGATTCCTCTTTCATCACAGAGACGGACTGTGTGAAATGAGAAATTAGTTCTTCAGTAGGGTTCACTTGCTGGACACAGAATAGGGCGGAAATGTATCAGTGATGGTTGAAAAGCCTCTAGCACCATAAATAAGATTCACAGAATTGTAGAATTGGAAGAGAACCCAAGGGTCACCTACCTGTATGCAGTGCATAGATGGTTTGTGGTTCATGGACTAGAGGTTTCCCTAACAAAGGTGCCTTCTGAAGACCTTTTCATAGAATTTGAAGCTCCCCAGTTGTTGTCTCCTTCCTTGTTTGAAGGAATCTTTAGGCCACCAGTTAAAATTGTGACTTGCTACAAAGGACCAAGTAGCAAGCAATGTGAAAGATCCCTGGCTCAGACTGTGGAAAGCCCATGGTGGACCTACATTTTGGGGGCCCTGAAGCTTGAGCAGCTATGGGGGCCGCTTTGCAACCAGCAAGGAGGTCTGGGTAACCACTGCCATCTTTTTCAATGGGGTTGTTCCACTTAAATAACTACTACTACTACTACTACTACAGTGCATCTCAGGTTTTGATTAACATTGCTATACTGGATTGTTGCAAATGTCAAAGTCACTGATGTGAATAAAAAAATCCTATGCTTTATAGTTTTTGAGGGTTTTTTGGGGGGGAGTTGATCCACTTTTTAAAGCAAGAAAATTAGGCAATGTGGACTAAAGTCACTTCTGGGGTTCCAAAACCATAATCGATGGATCAGTTCATTATTATGTGGTGGTTCTGATACATGCTATGAATGTAGAAGATGACAGGTTCTAAGAATCTGACACAGGAAATAACAGAGGAAGGGTTAGAGTCAAATGTCAGCAGGTGTAAACATGGGGGAATTGTGCTTTTATTTCAGAAACATCTACTTAAGCTAACAGTAAGGTGTAGGGATAAGGACTGTGCCAACAGTTCAGCTAGTTATTGAGGTTTAATACCTTCCGGTCCTTGACTAGGAAGAAATCTGTGTTTAAATATGAGGACTGGGTGGTTCTCATGTCAAGTTTTCCCTTCTCCTATGGCAGGTATAGAGAATCTGTGGCCCTCCAAATGTTGGTAGACTCCAGCTCTGCATCAACCCCAGCCAGCATGGTCAATGGTCAGGGATGATGGGAGTTGTAGTTCAGCTACACCTGCAGGGCTAAACATTCTCATTCTCTGTCCTATGCTAATTATAACTCTCTGTTGGGGTTGTTATCTGCCACACATGTGAGAGCTATTAATCACTGAACCAAACAGAATTCTTCCAGAGACCATTAAGTCAAACATATTATGCATCTGCATTAAACCCAGCAATAGTGTATTACAAACAAACAGCCTTTAAATGGTTTTAAAAATAAATCTCCATTCTGGATGCAAAAATCAATTAGCTGCTGCTGAAGAATGCAAATTTTAATGGGAAGCTGAGTCATCCCCAGCTTCATCACATTATAGTTCTACAACTCTTTTCCTAGAAAACCACAAGTTCTCTTCTGATAGCCACTACGGCACTCAATGCTTTCTAATAAGAGACAGAGCAAAAATCAGGAAGCCACCCAGTTCGAATCTCATCTGTTCTGTGGACTCACCTGGTAGCCTTAAGCACACAATTCTTTCTCAGCCTCATTCCTCACATCTGTAATATGGAGGGCAATCATAAGATGTGCTCTGTGAGGAGCTGGCTCCAGGCACCAGGTCTGTTGGCAGACCAGATTTGTGATACAAAGACATCTGCAAACGTGACATGAAGGTTGGCAACATCATGTGGGGATCCCTGGCAGACAACCTTAGTGCATGAAAACAGGTAGTCAAGGTTGTGTATCCGCAACTGTGACCAGAGGAGGAATGGTGCAGCCAGTGTGGTGTAGTGGTTAAGAGCGGTAGACTCGTAATCTGGTGAACCGGGTTCGCTTCCCTGCTCCTCCACATGCAGCTGCTGGGTGACCTTGGGCTAGTCACACTTCTTTGAAGTCTCTCAGCCCCACTCACCTCACAGAGTGTTTGTTATGAGGGAGGAAGGGAAAGGAGAATGTTAACCGCTTTGAGACTCCTTAGGGTAGTGATAAAGCGGGATATCAAATCCAAACTCCTCCTCCATGGTGCATCTGCAGCAGCAAAACCAGACACCTTCATCTGCCCCACTGTGCTCACAGTGGCCAACCAATTACCTCTGGGAAGGCCACAAGCAGGGCCATCAGGAAACATTCATTTCACGTTGCAGCAGGGGATGAGTTAAGACAGCTCTTATTGCTAGCTCTGCTGGAAGCAGCTGCATGGACACCCATCCCACCTGGCTGCGTCAAAGGTAGCAGGGAGACAATACAGGCCTATCTTTGCTGGGACCAATTGGCATTTGTCTCCTCCTCTTCCCAAATTGCCTGCCAAAGTGGCTGTTACAGGGCAGTGTGTAAGAGTTGAAAGCCTGGCTTTTGTTCTGCCCTCCCTTTTCTTTTGCATCATGTTTCTTAGAAGGTTGGCCATTACTCTACACTGTAAACCAGACGCGCAGTATCGAAATACAGTAAACAAAACATGACATGGCTTCCCTTTACCACCATCACCACCTGAGCTTCTTATCTCGGAAATCCCAGAGTACACACATTCCTTTCCAGCCAAGCTCAAATCTGCTTTCTTCCGATTGTAAGGATGAGATACGTGGTGTGTGTGTGTGTTTTTCTTGATGACCCTTCTGTTTATTACCCTCTAGTTTTTCATAGGCTAGCTGTTCTGTTTCCTTACGGAAGGGTTATTCTGATGACAACTGCATGCATATCTGCTTTAGAAAAAGAAGGAGGGAAGGCTTTTCTGCTTGGGAAAAGGAGGAGGAGAAACTGAATGGTGTAGCTCCCCTCCCCTGCTTAGGATCCTCCTATGACTTTCTTTTCATCATTCCACAAGGGAGTGGAGGGTCTTGTAGTTTAGCCTTGTAAACCCAGCTGTGTAGAGCATTGATTGCTTCTGCCTGAAGCAGGGATGCTGTCAAGTTGCTCTGCGAGTTGAGTCATCTATTGACAAAGAGCTACTAGCCAGCAGATGATGCTGTGCAGCTCTACTCTCCGGGCTCCCACGATGCTCCGCTTATAGCAGCTGTCAAAGGTACTTGGAGGCTCTGCAGAACAGGACTTTTGCATCTGCTGAGAGAAGAAGAGAGAGGGAGGGTGTGCGCGTGTTGGGAAGAACTTTGACACCGGTGCAACATGAATGCCTATCTTCCTAGGCAGCACAGCTGCTGCAGGGGGTCTGAAGGGGCTGATCTTGCCAGAGGTGTGCCAACACTGCCTAGGGAGGCCCACTGTCCCTGTGGATGGCGGCAGAACTCCCAGGGGGGCTACTGTCGTCCGCAGGCATTGCCACTCTCCGCTTCCGGACCCCATGGTCCAACTCTGACGCAGCCCAGGACTAAGTGTAGCACGTCGTGGGACAATGTGCAGAAAAGCCCCCCGAAAACCTTAGCTAAGGCAAAAGGGGCAGGAGGGGAATGGTGGACAGATTGCACCTGCCCCCACAGCTGGTACCACCCATTACAGGTGAGATCCTATTTTCCCTTAAGTCTCTCCAACTCAATGGACTCTCAAAGTCCAGGCAGGAAAAGGAAAGGAAAAGTTACACACATTGCCTTTTGGATTATAAAGTTTTCAAGCGAAGGCTGGAGGACTGCTTAGTGATGTTGCTTTTTTATAGAAGTGTGCTGTTCATTTTTCACAGGCATTGTTCTAAAAGTATGGCCAGATGGGAGACCTTGCAATGTTCCTGTGTGCTTTTTCCTTCTCTTTTAATGTACTATTTTTTTTTGGGGGGGGGGTGGATAGGAAGTGTTCCCTTGCCTCACATTTGGTGGCTTTGCAGCATTTGACATTTGCATGGAAAAAATTGAGTGTGGTGTCCTTTTAGTACAGTATACTTTTAAAATGATGCATTTACTGAGGAATGGGGATGAATTACATTGCAAAATCTTAGATCTATGTAAAAAGATCGTGCAGCCTTCTCCCCATTCACTTTTGTGTGTGTGATTTATATGGGTGGTATCCAACGATGGTCATATATGGAGCAGACCCTGTAAAATAAGTGTACTCAAATTCATTGATTCCGATGAGTCTACTCTGAGTACAACTTACTTGGATATCACCCTATATATGTTTATTTCTCTAAGATGTAATTTTGATGTGAAGTTTTGATTACTTTATACCCCATGCACTGTTACTTGGATTCAGTTATGCTAAAGATAAACTGAGAAATGCAAAACTAAATTCACACTGATTCTTCCATGGCTAGTAATACTGAGAAATATCTATACTTCTCTCAATCTGCTCCACACATACACAAATGCTTGTGTGTGTGTCCTACTACACACACACACACACACACACAATTTCTCTGTCAGTCACTGTAATCTTATTCAGAAACTTCTGCTTCAATATCCTGCCAAATCTTTGTGGTGCCTTTTTAATTACTTGAATTAATATAATGTCATGAGGAGAAGAATAAGGAACCAAAAGCTGAATAAAGTATTATGA
Organism: Podarcis muralis; assembly: GCF_964188315.1. Lineage (NCBI taxonomy): Eukaryota > Metazoa > Chordata > Lepidosauria > Squamata > Lacertidae > Podarcis > Podarcis muralis. The sequence goes on along the minus strand of NC_135658.1, from coordinate 13,768,945 downwards.
TGGTGCACAGTGTAAGAGTCCTTCTAAGCACATAGATGTTTTCTTTGTAGAATTTTTTAAAAATAATAATAAAAAATGAATAGAAAAGCAGTATAACACCACATCTCAGTACAGCCGTGTTGGCTTTAGACTGTGCAGTGTGATATATATATATTTATTTCCACAAGGAACAAAACACACATCTTACTTACAACATAACACTCTCAGGGTATGGGGAAATGAAGCCTAATGTTTGAAAAATCCAGCTTGTCAGTCTCATTTTCTCTGCCTGTAGTGTTACATTTTGGAAGACGGGTTAGGTCTCAGTTTCCTGAAAGAGAAAGTGCAAAGGAAATGCACTTTGAATATAACTGAATATTGCAATGTTGTTGTTGTTAGCACTGCTGCTATTATTAAATACTGATCTGAAATTGAAAACATTTTAAAAGGTGCGCTACACATGTAAGGATGTATTCAGAACCATCAGTTTGCAGAGTGACATTTTAAATAGGAAAGAAAAAGGGCTGGTCTCTGCCCTCAGTAAGTTTACAATCTAGAGATTGTTGGCAGGAGAAAGCTGCTTTCAAAGATGTACTCTGGGGGCAAAGGCCACAGCCACACCATATGCTCATGAACTCTTATACTACGTTAACAGTTATTGACACACACACATCCTAAGAATCTGGGTGCTATTGATTGGTAAGTGTGCTGAGGGGTCTCTTAACAGCTCCCAGAACCCTTAACCATCTAAAGTTCCCAGGATCCTTTGCTCCTCAATAGCATATTACTCGTTTTGATTAGTGTAAGAAGGTGTTAAGCTGACATGTTTTCTATCTGGGTATTTAAAGGTTTCTAATAGTCCTGGTTCCCAACTAGCACACAGTCAAAAATGCCCACTACTGTTAGTTTTAAAATCTATCAGTATATTCCCTAGTATTTGGAACTGGAAGTAGAAAGGATGTTAGATGCCTTTATTACTTTCCCATTAAATGGAGCATATTAGACCCCAAAGCATCTTTGTACTGAGGATAAAATGAAGCAATGCTGTTATAAAAGTCTGTAGCAATAATTAAAAGGTGTTCTTTCAGTGCAATCTCCCTGAGTCGGGTTTTCTGAGGCTGGTAATGGGGTTTTGTTTCTGTTTTTAAAAAAGATTATCTTAGAGTCAACACATTCACCCAAAATTACATAATCCAGATCAAAGTAATGGGATAAGAATGCAGGTCAAAAAAAGATTAAATTGCTACTGTATTGGAGTGTGGGATTGTTTATATTGTAAAGCAAACTATTGGAAGATTGGAAGAGGGTTCCACTGCCCTCAGAAGCTCAGGATGGTGGCAGAGGCCTGGGAGAGGGCCTTCTCTGTTGCCGCTCCTAATTTGTTGAACTCCCCACAGAAATTATGCAGCTTTCAATGAATGCTGAAGACACACATTTGTACTCTGCCCTTTGTCACCTGGTGTGTGTGTGTGTGTGTGTGTGTGTGTGTGTGTGTGAACCCATCCTATTCTTGTGACTGTAAATTGCTTTAAACTGTTCTAATGTACAGTGGTACCTTGGTTCTCAAATTTAATCTGTTCCGAAAGTCTGTTCAACTCCCGAAATAGTTCGAAAACCAAGGCACGGCATCCAATTGGCTGCAGGAGCTTCCTGCACTCAATCAGAAGCCGCACCAGATGTATTTTAGATTGTTGTGACCTGCACTGGAACCTTATAGTAAAGAGCAGGGAACAAATTGAGTTTATGGTAAAATAGGGATGGTGTTGATACTTTTATATGCAGACTATCTCAGGAGCTAGGGACATGGGTGGTGCTGTGGGTTAAACCACAGAGCCTAGGACTTGCTGATCAGAAGGTCGGGGGTTCGAATCCTCGCGACGGGGTGAGCTCCCGTTGCTCGGTCCCTGCTCCTGCCAACCTAGCAGTTTGAAAGCACTTCAAAGTGCAAGTAGATAAATAGGCGGGAAGGTAAATGGCGTTTCCATGCACTGCTCTGGTTCGCCAGAAGCAGCTTAGTCATGCTAGACACATGACCCGGAAGCTGTACGCCGGCTCCCTCGGCCAATAAAGTGAGATGGGTGCCGCAACCCCAGAGTCGGCCACGACTGGACCTAATGGTCAGGGGTCCCTTTACCTTTATCTCAGGAGCTAGTCGTGGGGCGCTGTCACTGATTGCATGCCCTATGCTACTATTTTACACTTGGTTCATATTGGTAGACCTTGAGATTCTAATAATCGTCCTCAGCATCATACACTGCCTTCTCCTCCTCTCTTTCTTAACTTTGCTCCCAAGCTTCCTTTTGCCTCCCTCCCTCCCACCGACCTCCATCTGTTCCCATACCTCCATCATTGGAGGCAGTAAGCTGGTGAGCACAAGTTGGGCAAGCGCCTGTTGCCCTCAGGTCCTCCTCCTGGGCTCTCCATAGGCACCAGGTTGGCCACTGTGAGAACAGGGATGCAGGACAAGATGTTCTTGTCCTTGCCTTCCTATGAACATGTTCTTGTTCAAGACCTTTCCAGAGATGAAAAGCAAATACAGTGTTATGTGGGCTTCTGCCTTCAGCAGCTGCTTGCTCTTCTCAGTGTTGCTCTGTGTCCTCCTTTTATGTCTGTTGGGTTGGGGGAGCCATGCCAGCTGCCACTTCACACCTGCACTTTCAAGCGCTTGAGCCCTTCTGTCTTTCCTGGATCGGAAGGACAATTAATGTTAGTTTGCAACCTTGCCATTGCTGTTTTTCCAGCCTGAATGTCACAAAGAGGCGCCAGAAACTGCTGGACCATGTAGAAATGTGCAGAGGCTCCAGCAAATGGATAAAACAGTGCCATTTCAGTTTAAATACCCTATATTTGGAATCAGCCGTAGAACTAGCTTGCGGGAAGCAGGGGAATTATATTTAGTATTATATGATATAGTATATGATTACTACAGTGTGCAATCTTGGCTTCGTCTGTGCCTTGAGTAAGTCTTGGAAAAACAAAGAGGCAAAGTGTATTTCAGTCGGCCACGACTGGACCTAATGGCCAGGGGTCCCTTTACCTTTACCTTTATCTCAGGAGCTAGTCGTGGGGTGCTGTCACTGATTAAATGCCCTATGCTACTGATTAAATGCCCTATGCTACATGTAAAAGTACTTCTCCTTCAAGCGACTCCAAAGGATGAGCAAACGAGGAATAAATGGGGAGGGGCGGCAAGTTACCGGTACTTGCCTTCAGGCCACTCATCTCCCTTTCCCAATTTAGCAACATAGGAAGCTGTCTTATACCAAGACAGATGACTGACACACACACACACACACACACACACACACACACCACGCCATGTTGTCTACAGCGATTGGCCGCAGATTCCCAGGGTTTCAGACAGGTACATTCCCCAGCCCTACCTGGAGATGCCAGGGATTGGACAGATACTCTACCTACTGAGCTATGGCCTATTGCCCTCTTCCAGGTTCACCTATGTAGAATAGGTGCCAGGACTTTGGCGGCATATCCTCATGGGCAAGTTTCCAGGGCCCATGTTTTGGTGGTGGGCCCTAAGAATGCCCTTGCTTGCATGTTGCTAATGCAAACTCCATTTTGGTGAGATGGAGGTTGGTAGAGGTGAAAGAGAGATTTATTCCATTCTCATTTTAATGTGGGTGGCTTGGGACGTGGGTGGCACTGTGGGTTAAACCACAGAGCCTAGGACTTGCTGATCAGAAGGTTGGCGGTTTGAATCCCCGCCATGAATTGAGCTCCCGTTGCTCGGTCCCAGCTCCTGCCAACCTAGCAGTTCGAAGGCACATCAAAGTGCAAGTGGATAAATAGGTACCGCTCTGGCAGGAAGGTAAACGGTGTTTCCGTGCGCTGCTCTGGTTCCCCAGAAGCGGCTTAGTCATGCTGGCCACATGCCCTGAAGCTGTATGCCGGCTCCCTCAGCCAATAAAGAGAGATGAGTGCTGCAACCCCAGAGTCGGTCATGACTGGACCTAATGGTCAGGGGTCCCTTTACCTTTTTACCAAATTTGCATCTCCCAAACTGATGCACAAATTGAAGCGTCAATCTCTCATTCTGACCAAAGAATGGATACCAACACACATACATTAGCAAAAAGGAAAAAAGGGAAGTGTGTGTGCATTCACGAGAACGTTAAAAACATTCAGAGAAATTTTGTCCTAATGTACAGTTTCACTCGGCATATGCCTCTTTTCAGGCAATCTGAATGCCTTTCTCATGATGTTCTCTGAGAAATGCATATGAAAATGCGTACAGATTTTCATGCAGAAAAATCACCAACCCATGCGGAGATTGGTTGAATTGAATTTAAGGTTGGAAAAAAGAGAAACCAAAACTGACAGGTCCATTGATCTGTGCTCGTAAGTTGTGGATGGATCTTCCTGGGTCTGAAGCCAATCTCTCTCTCTCTCCCCCCACCCCCACACAAACGCACCTTCATTTTCTTAACCCTGATGCTCAGTGCAACCATCAACAAGCACACTCTATGGCCTCCTTTGCACCCAGAGACCTTGGGCGCATCCAGTAGATTCTTCTAGGGCTCCTGTGTTGATATTCTGTTTTGGAGTATCATGTTTCTGCTTGCTGTATACTTGGATAATAGGTAATTCAGTAAGACAGCAAAGACAGCTGAGAAATGGCCATTAGAGTCCTACTTAGAGAGTCCATGAAAGCACTTAGCTGCTGGATAAATCTGTCTTAGCAACCACCGCCACAAAACTCACATCATGCATTATACTACAGTCCCAGAGACCTGGTGAGTCCCCCTCCCACACCTCTTTCTCCTTAGTAATCTGCATTAATTTTGGCTGCTTTTTGCACCAGCTACAGCTTCTAGGCTAAGTCCAAGGGAAGCACTACATAGAGCATGTTTCAATAATCCACTCTTGAGGTTACCAATGCCAGGACACTTTTGACACCTGAGTGCTGACGGTGATAAATAGCAGTTCTCAACATCTACAATGACAAATAGTTCTTAACACCTACTCAGTTCCAGAGCCTTTCCATTCCAAACCATTTTATGGCAATTATTGGGGTGGGGGTGGGGGGTTAACTGTGTGTTTGCTTATGCAAGTTTGTTTCAAAACCCTGACATCTCCACGAAAGCTTCATTTAGGTGCCACCATAAGGGAGAAGAGGCTGGACCTGATTTTCAGGAATTTCATAGAGGAGTTTCTGGAATTTTTGTTCAAAACGATTGTTAGAATTTAGGTGGAGAACGTTTTTGGCGTAAAACAAAAGACCTTGGTGGGCCATAGCAGATGAAGATGCCTCCACCTAGAATTAAAGCCTATTATTTTAATTGCTGCTGTCCCCAAATGGCCATGGGATTTAACATTCTCTGTGTTTTAACTGTCTCCTCTAGGACATATTGGAGGCTGATTCCATTTATGTGGTCCCCTCCCTGAAAGGTCTGTCCTTGTGAAAGAAAGTGATTGCTCTATGTGTTGATAGTGGAGGACCAAAGCTCAGTGGAAAACACCTGCTTTGCATGCAGGTTCAATTTCTAAAGCAGAGGCGCCAACTTGAATGAAATATTTTGGGGGCCCAGGTAAGCCCCGCTCCACATAATCAACCCCATGACGCAGTGCACACACAACATTTGAATAGGAATGTCCATCAATTTTTGGGGGGTCCCAACCCCCTCAATTATTTTATTGTGTGGGCTGAAGCCCCCACAGTCCCTAGGAGTTGGCTCCTATGTTCCAAAGCAGGCATGGCCAAAGTTGGCCCTCCAACTGTTTTGGGACTACAACTCCCATCATCCCTAGCTAACAGGACCAGTTGTCAGTGATAATGGGAATTGTAGTCCCAAAACAGCTGGAGGGCCAAACATGCCTGGTCTAAAGCATATCTCCATACAGGACTTCCAGGTTGTAAGTTGCCACTTAAGAGGCCCATGAGTCGCCTCAACCACATATTTGAAGTTTCAGAGTGCCATCAAGTTCTTGACTGCTGATAATATCAACCAGCTGCTGTGCTATTCAGACAGAGGAGGAACTGAATCAGCTGTTTTTTTCCTTTCCTGTACAGATTTCTGCCTATTCAGAGTTGATTAATGCTATTGTTTCCCCTTCTCTACTTGGAAGAATCTGTATCTCTATTCATCTCTGGATAGCCATGCTACTACACCCCTTTCATGTTTAGGTATCTCCAGGGCCATTTCTACCATTAGGCAGAGTGAGGCAGCTGCCGCCAGCAACAGATTTTGGGTGTCATGAAAATGCAGCAGATAGTTGTTATTTCTTTTTATGACCATGATGTCAAGGGAAGCGAAAGGTGTTTGTGGGATATTCTACCTCTGGTGCCCAAATAACTTGTACTACAGATGTGATCTGGTAAATATCTGCACCCAGTTGAATGATTCTCTGAAGCAAGACCACAAGGACTTGACTCCTTATTGGTGGGCAGAGGTGGAATTTTATATGAAGGAAAGTGGGGATTAGCTTCTACACCCTTGTGCAAATTAATTGAAACAAAGCATGTTTTCTATGCCACATTGATCAGTCTGTCAAGCACCCACAAAAGAAGATGTTTGAGGGGTGCTTCAGTTATTATGGTGTCAGAAGCCTGCAGCCAATAGAAGGAATGATGCGCTCGCCACAATATATTGAGGTTCTACAAAAGAGAGTTATTCCAGAGTTGGAAAAGAGGTATCCTGACAGTACAGGGATATTGTAGCAAGACCTAGCCCCCGTCACACATTGAAAGTGGTGAAGAAATTCACGACAGAGCAGCAAACACAGGTTCTTGACTGGCCAGGGAATTCCCCAGACGTAAATCTCATTGAGAATTTGTGGGCTATATGCAAAAGTTGCCTCTGTGCTGTAGACTGTACAACTATGGAGAAGCTAATTCAGGCGCTGATTAAACTCACATATATGTACATTAGTAACAGATATGACTTCCTCTATTTTTAAGTAGCATTTGAACACGGTTTGGCATGGAGTCTACTAGTTTTGAACAGTCACTGTTGATTTTCGGATCCCTGTACCACACTTGAATTAGCGCCTGAATGAGCTTCTCCATAGTTGTACAGTCTACAGCACAGAGGAGACTTTTGCATATACTGTCTATTAAAGAATGGCATGATAAAATATGGGATTATGCCTTGATGGCAAAATCAGTGTACATTATTAGATCTAGAGAACAAAATCAAAGCTAGGACTCTCTTTTTTTGTCCAGATGTTTTGTTTTGTTCTGTTTTGTTTACCAAACATTGTAGGAGATATTGATTGTTTACCAATAAATCTCAGGAGTGCACAGTGTTTTGAAAAGAGAAAGAAAAATGAGAGAGAGAAAGGAGAGACAGAGAGATCTGAGTCGTGCAATTATATGCCTACAGAATGTTGATATGAATTAGCTTGCATCGCTCTCCCAACTTCCTCCTTCAGCTCTATGTACTTTTCAGCCACAACCACAGCCTCGTGACCGTGGGGAGGGGGTGGCTTAGAGGCTTCATGGTGCCAGGGGAAGACCTCAAGAGTGCCACATTGGTGACCAGTGAATCAGAATGTGAGGGCCTTGATAAGTAACTTGGAACTGGGTCTGAAGTGGACAACCAGGTGTTCAGCAGATGGTCAGTTGCATGCCTAAACTGTTTCCCCACAGCCTGTGTGAGCACACACTGTGATGTTCTGAACTGACTTTTTAAATTGGCTGGCATTTCCAGTTATTGCTCCACCATATGCCATCCCTGATCTGCTCCTGGCTATAGCCATGCAGGCTAAATTCTGTCAGATACTCAGTCAGCAGCTATGGAGAACAGCCTTCTTGCTAGGTGGTAGTATTGAAATAGGACAAGCATTTGTGAATCATTGTTATTTTTCTTAATCCTCCAAGACCTTTCCACCCAACATGCTTTCCAAGGCTGGTATTCAAGTAATTCATCCCATCATCTCAAGGAGTTCCACTTGGGCAACAAGACTTTTTTCCATCGCCTCTCCCCATGCATGACCTGCACCCTCCACAAAACTGTTCTGGAGGGTTGGGGGAACCCTTAGAAATAGATTTAGGGGGAGAGAAGGGGAAGTCCCATTTTACAAGCAGAAATCCTTGTGTTCATGGGATGCTTACTTAGTGCCATATTGGATACAACTCCAAGAAAATATCCTATATGGTAATATAAGACTGCTACTGACTACTGGTATATGATGGCTATATGCTAAGTTCAGAATAAGAGGTGGTGTGTTTCAGAATGCCAGTTGCTGGCGATCACACTCTGCCTCCAAATCCTGATATTACTGCCTCTGAGTTTTACTCCTCCAGCTGAAGCTCTTCTCCCCCCAATCACCCAATGGTTTCCTTAACCTTACCCTCTAATACAATCCTGTTCTGCCGCAAGGCGCTGGCAGCTTGTAGTGAGTCATTCTGGCTGAGCTATGGAATACAGTGGTGCCTCGCAAGACAAAATTAATCCGTTCCGCGAGTCTCTTCGTCTTGCAGTTTTTTCGTCTTGCGAAGCACAGCTATTAGCGGCTTAGCAGCTTAGCGGCTATTAACGGCTTAGCGGCTTAGCTGCTATTAGCGGCTTAGCTGCTATTAGCGGCTTAGCGGCTATTAACGGCTTAGTGGCTTTAAGAAAAAGGAAACGAACTCGCAAGACGTTTCGTCTTGCAAAGCAAGCCCATAGGGAAATTCATCTTGCGGAACGACTCAAAAAATGGAAAACTCTTTCGTCTAGCGAGTTTTTCGTCTTGCGAGGCATTCGTCTTACGGGGCACCACTGTACATTGTCACCTAGAAGAACTCCCCCCTCGTGCCTGAGGGCATAACACAACTCCAAAGTGGGGCAAGCTGTTATTTAATTACCCACATTGGGGTTACCTTCCTCTTTCCTCTAAAGCATCTGTTACGGGCTGTCATCAGGGATCAGGACCCCGTGAATATAAATGACGAGATTATTGAGCTGTTCTCCCATGCGATGAAGCACTGCAAAATTCTTTCTTTCTTGAACTACCCCTTCTGCCAGGGAGCTTGAAGGGGACTTATCCAGTGTTAGATTGACAACCCCTGTAAAGTCAATCAAGCACAGAGAAAACATTGGACCAAATGTCATCCAGGGGACTTTGTGGCTTGTAGAGCTCTGGACTTCAGGTCTCCGTTGTCAAAGTCCAATGCTCTTCAAATCTAGAAGCTGAGCATAGGTGGACTCTCTGTGGAACTACTGTGATACAGAATGAAGTAAAAATGTGAGAGCTGTTACTGCAGAGAAAGGATAGCGAAGGGTAACATTATATTTCCAGGGCTGAGCAAATATGGCATCCATGCTATTTGTGGGTATCAAAATGCAGGGAAGGGCTTTTGCTGAATATTCTTGGGTATTGTGCATAGTTAAACTATGGCATTCGCTCCCACAGGAAGTGGTGATGGCCATCAACTTGGATGGCTTTAAAAGAACATTATACAAATTCACAAATTCAAAAGGCTATCGATGGCTGCTAGCCATGATGGCTGTGCTCTGTGTGTGCCCTCAGTTCACACTCTGTGTGCACAGGTAACATAGATAAATCTTTGCAACCCAAAGTGTTTACAGGTTAAAGTGGACAGGAGAAACATTGGAGCAGTGGTGGGGAAACCTGTGTCCCTCCAGTTGTGTTAGACTTCAGCTCCCATCAGCCCCAGTCAAGATGGCCAGTAGTCAAGGGCGATGGGACTTGGAGTCCAAGAACGTATGCCTGGCCATGGGTTCCCCAACCCTGCAGTAATGGAGCAGATTTTATGGCTTTTAAGACATAGTGCGTGGCATTCAACTGAAGTTTTCTTAGAGTAGACCTATTGAAAGTAATGAATCTTTGCCATGTTCATTACTTTCAGTGGGTCTGCTCCCAGTAAAACTTAGCTGATACCACCCCTTGAGTGCCATTGGTGTTTATATTTGTCTGGGATAGAAATATCCCTTTTTGGAATCTTCCCTTATATCTCATTTTTCTTAGGGAGATTCCTCTCAACAGCTGGCTTCCTGGATGGGCAGTGCCCTCTTCAGGTATTCAGAATGGACCACAGCTGTGACCACATTAGATCTGCCCCCATCGTTGTTCTGGTCCACCCTCTGGAGCCATCTGGTTCCTGTACAGCTGGAGATGCCCTGCAGTGGTGTAGAGCCAGTGTGGTGTAGTGGTTAAGAGCGGTAGTCTCGTAATCTGGGGAACCGGGTTCGCGTCTCCACTCCTCCACATGCAGCTGCTGGGTGACCTTGGGCCAGTCACACTTCTCTGAAGCCTCTCAGCCCCACTCACCTCACAGAGTGTTTGTTGTGGGGGAGGAAGGGAAAGGAGAATGTTAGCCGCTTTGAGACTCCTTAAAGGGAGTGAAAGGCGGGATATCAAATCCAAACTCTTCTTCTTCATCATCTCATTTTCCAGGGATTTAAAATGCACATACAAATCAAAATAATAAATAGACACATGGAGATGCCGAGGTTTGAAGCTGAGCTCTCTTGCATAAAAAGCTGGTGCTCTATCAATGAGCCACAGCTCTCCCCCCCCAAAAAAACGAATGCAGAACACGAACGGATGAGGAGTAGGCAGCTTTGCTCTAGTTTCAAGTCTTTTCCCTGCAGAGAAAAATGCAACAAGGGTGGGTACAGTAAGATTATCCCACAGTGAAACATCTGTCTCTCCCCCCCAACCCTCCTTATCCGTCAAAAAGAAGAGCTTCTGATTAACATTTTATTTGCGAGATAGCAATCTGATAGCACATCTAATTAGGAAATTTACATAACACATCCTGAATTCCCTTTGCCCGTGCATCTGTGGCACTACTTCATCTGAAGGACTTCTTTCGGAATGCCGAAGTCGTGCGTTCCTGAGGGTCCTGGCTGTCTTTTCCTGCTGAGAACTCTCTCCTCCTCCCTTAAAAAGAATGAAACAGGAACTTCCCGTCTTCCAGCACAGGTAAGGGAAGTTGGATGAATGTTGGAGGATGGTGATGATTGCCATTTAAAGGGGAGGATTTAAAAGTCAGAGGTCTCTCCCTGTCCTCACACCTCTTTGAAATAAAAGGCTAGTTACTGTGAGGTTTATAAAATGATTGTTGTCAGAATGGAAGTTTGGCCAAGAGCAGATTAATAGAGTAGTGGGTACTGCTAGTGACTGCCTTAATAGTTTCGGCAGAATTGCCTAGAACCTTCATTTTTGTTAGGGAGGTTCATTTCTGTAACTGATCTCCTGGACGGTTGGAGCGTTCAGAATGGACCACGGGGTGAGCATGCAAGCTCTGCCCCTGTTCTTGTTCCTTTGAAAATGGTGAGGTTCCTAACCATCTGGGCATGTCCCACATATATTAGAACCCTGGTTCTGTAACATGCAGGGAGCCGCTAAGAGTCAAAGTTGCTCCCTGCTTTTCAAGCTCATTCTCTGTGAGTTGGAAGATGATTGGAACCTCAATTGGAGGAGAAAGGGAAAAGCTGTTGCACTCAGTGATTCCTGCATTGCAGGGAGTTGAAGTATGTGACCCTTGTGGTCCTTTCCAACTCTGTGAGTCTTTGAATATATCCTTGCATCCTTCCCACGTGTGGAAGCACATGTCCTGAACGCTTGAAGAGGGCTAATGATAAACTTGAAAGGGGGATGCCCCACCACAACTAGCTGAAAGAGGTGTGATCTCGGTGCCTTCAAATGATGAGAAACTGCATTTTGGGGCAGACAAATATGGAAGAGAGCTGAAGGTGGGCTCCATAAGCATCTTAAGGTGCTGGCAGAGATCTGGCACAGAAGCGACGGACTCTGGTGTTTAAGAATGAGACATTTATATTGGTAAATGAATGCAAGTATGCAAAATTTTCTAATAAGGATTCAGTGACCTCCTTCCAAAGGAAGGTGCGACTGGATTAGCATTCTATCCCTGGAACTTCTGGCCACTTGGAAGAAGTAGAATGAGCATGACATTATAACTGGTACGGAGAAATGAATTTTCTCCCCACCTCCTACGCACATGCTAAAACTCAGGGTCACTCAATGGAATTGATTATGGCAGCAGTTTCAGGAGAGATAAAAGGAAACTCTTCTTTTGGATTTGCATATCCTTTGGGGTAGATCATGTCGAATCAATTTTTCTTTTCTAGGTGTTCCGCTTTCATGCTGTTGTGGAAATTATAAGAGAAAGTTGTTGATTATCTAAGCGGATAAAGTTGGTTATCCTTAGAAGTGGATAAGGAATGGAAAGATACTCAGAAGAGAACAGGTAGCAATGGGTCCAGCGTAAGAGCAGAAGTACTGGAGAATTTTGATATGTCCATATTCTGAAGCCAGCTGCCTAATCCACACTATATGAACTAACATATGGATGGCCCAATGGACTGGCTCAGTATAAGCTAATATTGTCTACAGTGACTGCCAGCAACTTTCCAGTGTTTTGATGTGAGGAACATACCCAACCCTATCTGGAGTTGCTGGGGATTGAACCTTGGATCTTCGGTATGCAAAGCAGATCCTCTACCACTGAGCTGTGGTCCTTCCCCATTCCAGTATAAGCCCATATATCCAAGGAAGCAGTGGTCTTGATGGAAGCAGGACAAAATTATTGAAGGGAGGTGAGACCTTCTTAACCCTGAATTAAAGCAATGGCACATAAGTCGGTTCTTTATGGAGTGCATTCGAGGCCAGAAGTGGAATCTCCTATCAGGCTGCAGCTCACTAGTGTATTAGGGGTATATCTGTCCTGCCCTCAGTTTGGGGATTAGGTGTGCTAGCTTCAGTGCTCCCAAATTCCAGCGGTCCAGAAATTCAGCACAGTGGAGCTTTTGAGCTCAGACAAAAACCAGTCCATCCTTTATGTAGTAATTGTGTTTGCTGCCACTGCACTGGCATTTCCTGTGCTAAATAAAAGTGGGAACGATGGACAGGCATTCCTAGACACTTGGAGAATCAGACCAGGGAACAGTTATGGCCAGTTGGAGCTCCCTGGAAGTTTCTCCAAGCTTTTGAAAACACGCACATCCCTTCGCAATTTCTGCCTACTACAAAAAAATGCTTGTTCAAAGACCCTATTGTGATGTGCATCTTTTCAACAAATGGAGGCAGGGAAGCATAGCAGTGACCAGAGGAGGAATGATCTCTGGGAGAAGTGCAGAGAGAAGAAATGTCATGGTGCATCTGCAGCAGCACAACTGGACGCCTTCACCTGCCCCAGCTGCAACAAAACAGGTCTCTCCTGTATCAGCCTCTGCAGCCGCAGCAGGCATGGTAATTCTCCAGTGATTTGACCTTGCCCCAAAGGTGCACTCTTCCATTATCTCCTAAGACGAACGGATGCCAACAGCAGCGTCCGCCATTTGCAAATGTATAATGGTGGGTTCTTGTGAGTTTGCAAAGCTGCCTCTCTGGAATGGCTCTTTGTTAATGTACACCATCATCTTGGGTCCTGTATGATAGATTTTGTTTGCAAAAACTCTTACTGTATCATCCTAGAGATGTCTTCAAAGAGCCCTCTTTCAGTTTTTCCCTGTGCTGCCTGTGTTTTTTGTTGGGAGTTTTCCCCGTCTTGTTAGTAAATATTTTATGGCACCATCTGCTAAATAATGCATTCTAAACTCCTTGTTAAATGGGTTTTGCTCAATCTCGCTATAGTAATTCTGTTAAACTACAGAGCTCCACTTATCACTGTGCATCCAGCTACAGTTGAAATCTGCAATGTTCATGCAATCGGGATCTTTCTTTAGAAATCAGAAATGGCCAGTTTGCTTCTCATTTATAATGCAGAGTCCACTCAACATATCGAGAAGCTTCTGTTGGGAGCAGTGCCATTTTCCCAGCAATATTTTGTTGCTTGGGAAATGCAGATACAGTCTCTTTCCTTTCTTGGTGGTGCATCCATTGCTGTTTTGCTAGGTGCCTGGAATGTGGTTGCCCAGGTGTGGTCACAATTACACAATGGTTATGGGGTGAAGGATCAGGGCTGCGGACACAAAAGCCTACTGCATTAGACCAAATGCCCATCTAGTACAGTATCCTGTTCATTGGCTGATGGGAGGTTGATGACAGGTGTAGTCCAACAACATATTTGGAGACATAAGTTCTCCATCCCTGGCATAAGGCAAGATGCTCTTCTAACCTCACTCAGGACATTGCTTGTCTCTGGGAGTGGATGATGACAGTGAAGGATGCTCGGAAGGGATTGCATCATTCAGACTGAAAAAATACCCCACCTGTGAGTTATATAGTCAGGGTGGGCACGTGAACAGGCAGGAACAGCAAGGAAGCTCAGGAGTTATTGGGAGTGGTCAGCACCGAGTCTCCTACTGAAATGTGGGTCTTGGCGAGTGCTGAAATCTGCTGATCTCTACTGGCACACTTTTGTTGTGATGAGATGCGAAGGAAGAGGCAGTTTCAACAGCGCATCAAAAGTTGAGTTTTCTGTCTCATCCCCCACCTTGCTTTGAATTGACTTCCTTTCCCTATTTTTTGTACACCCGGCTGTTTTTTGCCGTCCTCAAAACAGTAATTTTCATGCAGGGAGAGCATTTGTTTCTTTCAAATGCATGTTGACGGTTCTCTTGTCCCGGTTCCTCCAGCCCTTCAGTCTCCATTTAGCCGAGCTTTATTGACAGTTCTCTGGGTCTGCTGCCATTATGTAGAGAAAATTGTCAATCTTTCTGAGCCCCTTAATCATGTTTGTTGCTCCTGCCTGCATTTTAATAGCCTACGGTGCCTTCTTTACTTAAGCAACGAGACATGACAGGGGTTTGCTTTCTGGGGATATTAATACTCTCCCCAGGTAGGTTGTTAGGTTTTAATTGGCCCCAGACAGATTCTGCTGTGCTACAATGAAATTATGATCTGAGATGGCAAAACTGCACTAAAAGCACACTAGAGCCAAGGTATGCTCAAGTGAGGCCTGTCTGTGTATCTTGTGTGATAAATAACAATTGGTACAGTTGAGTTCTACAATTCCCACTTCGCAATCACTGCATTTCCCACTTCACAATCACCGCATTTAGCAAAAATTGCTCTGTTGAGAATATGCAGCCGGTTCCCAATCTACATGTTCATATAATTAGCATATTGGATTTTCATTTTGCTGTATGCCTTGGTTAGAGCCTTTATTACTGCGTCACTTGTTAGTTCCGGAAAGCCATGTGATAAAACAAGGCACAATTTCAGTGTTCAAAACCCAAATTAGCCTATGCATTTCCTCAGCAGATATATAAGAACTTAAGAACAAAAGAAGTCCCCTGCTGGATCAGGCCAGTAGCCCATCTGGTCCAGCAGCCTGTTCTCACTGTAGGGAACCTGCAAACAGGACCTGGGCACAAGAGCACTCTCCCCTTCTTTGGTTTCCAACAACTGATGTTCAGACTCCAGCTGTGGAGAAAGACCATTGCCATCACAGCTTGTTGCTGGCATCTGTCTGTCTTGGCAGACAATGGGAAAGTGTGCCTTTGGGCATGAAGCCAAACTATTGTAGAATTATAGCCCCTGCTGTGGTGGTAGAGACCAATAGAGGGGATACATGTTTTATTCCAGGTGGGGCAGATATCTGGTTTTGCTGTTACAGGTACACCATGGCATTTCTTTTCCCAGCAAGCATTTCTCCTCCGGTCACTGCTATGGATGCATGACCTGACTGTCTCCAGGCACTATGGTTGTCGGCAAGGGATTCCCACACAGTGAGGTTGTTGTTGTTGTCAGTCTTCATGTCATGTTTGCAGAGATCTTTGTAGCACAGAGTCTGCCCACACCTCGTGCCTGAAACTGTAGAGCACATCCTTGGGAATCCTGCCACCTTCCATTCTATGGACATGACCAAACCAGCATTGACGTTGCTGAGGCAGGAGTGCAAATACACTGGGAATGTGTAGAGCACATCTTTGTTTGAGACTCTGTCCTGCCACGTGATGCCCAAAATGTTCCCGAAGCTCCACATGTGGAACCGAAATACTGCGGTGAGAGAGGTTGTTGTGTCAGTGCACCCAACTTTGCCTATGTTCTGAAACAGGCATGTGATGGCTTCAAGGTGTGTTTGGCTCACAACCCCGTCTGAATTTACTGCGCTACCACTAGTAGTGGCCTGTGAGATGGTGTGGGTATGGCTTCTTGATACAGCGAGTCACTACCACAAACTCACACCCTTGATCAGAGTTACCAAAATGTAGCATGAAGTCACCTATGCCTGATAATCCCTGGCTAACATTTGCAGTAGGGATTGAGAACCTCAGATCTGAGGGACACATATGGCCCACCAAACCTCCAGGTCACATGGCCTCTGCAGCCACACCCCTCACCTCTCCTGCTTTGTCCCTTTTGCCAGTATGGAATATGTCCCTGAACTCTGATATTGCTTCTAGCTTATGTACCTTAAGGTCTCTGTGTCTCTCTGTGTAGAAACAACCTGATTGTACTAAGGTGGCATTTGCATGCATTGCTCCACTTCCTTTTGCCTCTGGCCCCACCCACCCTTGACAGGTGGCCCCTGGAATGTTGCCAGGAAGGACATGTGGTCCTCAAGTTCACAATGTCTGCCACCCCACAGACTACATCTTGAAGTAGATTACCTCCTCAGCTTTTAAAGCAGCTCTTCAGCTATGGATTAACCCAACCCAACACATGACAATGGGGGGGGGGAGAGATGTAGCTGCCCCTCAACTCTAGGCAATGCTGCTTTGGGAAGTTGAAATCTTAAATCTCTGTGAAGATAACTTTTTAAAGCACAATATGTTGTAGCGACTGCCATTAACCTTTGCGGTGGTGTTAGAAACACAAGAGTTTCAGGCCAGGAATTCTAAATGAGATTCTGAAAGCCCTCTTGTCAAGTTACTCTCAGAGATAAACCAGTGAATTTTAAAAAATAAAAAAAATAAATAAAATTCTGAGCTGATGAATCTGTGAAGAAGTGAAGATAAGCTGCCACTTTTGATTGTATTTTTACGAGCTATTCATCTTTTCAGCTCGTCTGCGGCATGTCTTATTGCATGAGTGAACAAAGTGAAACCTTTCATAAAAAAAGAGAATTCCCTCTCTGCATAATGAGTAGTGCTCAGTCTCATTTCGTTTGAAAGTGCTTTCAGTTTTTTTAATTCTTTTTTTCCTCTCCCCCCCCCCCCACTTTCTTTTTGGTCTTGTTAAGGATATGAAACACAATTGCCGAGCAAATGTAATGCTGAATCGGTGGCTGGCTTTTACACAATTGGCTTTGATGAATTGCAATGGGTTTCCAGTTTTAAAGACATTGACAAAGTCGGGCTTGTTCATCACTTTTCATTATTTGTTTGCCGTTCTCCTGCACGATGGCAGGGCCCAGTTGTTCTCTGTGCCCATCAGTTTGGGTGGGACAACATCAGTGAGAAACACAGGAAAGGCGGGTCTTCTAACACCAGGCCCCCAGTGGGTGCCATTTCAGAGGAAAGAGATGCCTAAGGGACAGTGAAGGAAAAGTTGGACTCAGTATGTGGGAGGAACCTGTATGCAGGTGTTTGTGTTGAACTGCAGTTTCCAACAATCACGCTTCATCACAGGGAAGGGGAACCTATGACCCTCCAAATGTTGTTGAACTATAACTCCCATCATCCCTGACCATTCCCCATGCTGGCTAAGACCGATGAGATCCGTATGTCTGGAGGGACATGTGTTCTCCATTACTGCTCTGGTGGCATAGTGCCAGTGCTCTTTTTACACCACAAGAATTGCAGTGGTTTGAGGGCACCATCTACGCCTATGGTTCTCAAAGGGTGCACCACGCCACACTGGTGTGGCAGGAGAGGATAATAATAATAATTTATTTATACCCCGCCCATCTGGCTGGGTTTCCCCAGCCACCCTGGGTGGCTTCCAACTGAATATTAAAAACAATACAGCATCAAACATTAAAAGCTTCCCTAAACAGGGCCGCCTTCAGTTGTCGTTTAAAAGTAAAATAGTTGCTTATTGCCTTGACATCTGCTGGGAGGGTGTTCCACAGGGCAGGCACCACTTCCAAGAAGGCCCTCTGCCTGGTTCCCTGTAACTTGGCTTCTTGCAGTGAGGGAACCGCCAGAAGGCCCTCGATGCTGGACTTCAGTGTACGGGCTGGATGATGGGGGTGGAGACACTCCTTCAGGTATACAGGACTGAGGCCATTTAGGGCTTTAAATGTCAGCACCAACACTTTGAATTGTGCTCTGAAAGGTAAGGTAAAGGTACCCCTGCCCGTACGGGCCAGTCTTGACAGACTCTAGGGTTGTGCGCCCATCTCACTCAAGAGGCCGGGGGCCAGCGCTGTCCGGAGACACTTCCGGGTCACGTGGCCAGCGTGACATCGCTGCTCTGGCGAGCCAGAGCCGCACACGGAAACGCCGTTTACCTTCCCGCTGGTAAGCGGTCCCTATTTATCTACTTGCACCCGGGAGTGCTTTCGAACTGCTAGGTTGGCAGGCGCTGGGACCGAACAATGGGAGCGCACCCCGCCGCGGGGATTCGAACCGCCGACCTTTCGATCGGCAAGCCCTAGGCGCTGAGGCTTTTACCCACAGTGCCACCCGCGTCCCTGAAAGGTACTGGGAGCCAATGAAGATCTTTCCAGACTGGTGTTATATGGTATCGGCAGCCATTCCCAGTCACCAGTCTAGTTGCTGCATTCTGGATTAATTGCAGTTTCCGAGTCACCTTCAAAGGTAGCCCCAGGTAGAGCACATTGCAGTAGTCCAAGCAGGATGACAAGTGTGGCAGGAAGATTCAAGGACAATCCATATTACATTTTGTGAATGGTTCATGATCTTAGGTCGCTGCATTGTTTTGTGCTTCCTGGATGTCCCATCATAACATGACCAAGCAGTTGTGTGTTTTATGTTATAAAGCAAGCACTGGTAGCAGTTGTCTATTTTTGTTTTCCAATGCATTCCTTATCAAGAAGAAATATGGTGTGGTGTGAGTGAACTGTTATTCCGAAAGCACGGCTTGCTTCTCAGTCCCAAGTACCTTGGGTGGAATTCAACTGAACTTTACTCAGAGTAGATCTATTGAAATTAATGGCCCTAAATACATTCATTTCAGTATGGGTCTGCTCCGTGAAAAGCTTAGACAAATGCCACCACTCCTTATTGCTTGCATGATGGCACTACCTAAACACCTGCTCCCAATCATTCCTGATTACTGTCCTGGGCTTGCCTGGTTTGACTATACTCCCTTCTTCCATGCCATCTGCTCTTGGACTGATGCTCTGGGATTTTCTGTATTGGGCCGGATAGCTGGGTCTAGCTCAACTGGACAGCCACCCACTTCCCTCCAAGGCTCCAGAATCTGATTGCCTGGAATCTGATTTTTGCCGAAGCCTGATAGTAAGACCAAATGCCCACTTTTGGAACATGCAGCGCTATGCCAATTATACGTGTAATTATTTCTCAGGGAGTTTCATACTGATGCACGTGAACGTAAGCGGGTACCCACTTGGCGTTAATAAGGATCAGGCAGACGCAGCAATGGAGAATAAGAAGGTGAAGTTTATTGCCAGGCAATAAGGACCCAGTTTGGAATCTCTTCCAAAAGGAACTGGGACCCCGATTGACAGAAATCCAGAGGTCTTTATACCTGAGCAGATCACAGCAAATCATAGATCATGAGACAACCATGAGGCAGTCACGATATCGCCAGCGAAAATTAGCCAATTAGCAAGCTTCTTGCCATGCTTCCAGCTCCTGGTCAAGCACTGGTCAAGCACAGAGTTCTACTTCTGCTTTCCGTTGTTTGCAGTGACGCTCTGTCTAACCTCTCCCCTAGTTATGACAGGACAGGGAGTTTTGGAGATTTTGTGGTTTAGCTCTTCCTGTTCCAGTGGACTAATTTAGCCTGTATCTGAGGGGATTTTGTACCAGAATCTCTGATTCACGTCTTCCGCTTGTTCAGGGTACACGGATGTTTGTAGGGGAAAGGTCGGCTCCTAATTTTGCTGTTTCAAGCAGTTTGCAGTTAGCTAAGGCACAGCTTCCCTTTGATTCAAAATGGATTATAAAATACTGTAATCCCTGATTATGTGTGAGCATATATGAATATCTTGATTACTGATAACTGATTATATGAATAGCATGTTATGATATGGATGCAATGCGACCGCGAGCAGCAGGTGGCTTGAAAGCAAAACATAATGGGAATGTTGGAACTGTTCCGTGGGAACAGAGGGAGAATCTTATTTCAGTGCAAAGCACCGGAAATAGCTCAGTGTGACCTGTACAGGAAGTACAGGAGGAGGAGTTTTTCTCTCTCTTCTGATGGACGCTGATGAGAGAGGACGTGTTTCTCTGTAATGCTGCAAAGACAGAAATAAAGGCATGTAAATACATTTCTGTCTCTCTCTTTCCCCCTGCCTTGGGGGGGGGGGGAGAGCGGTGTGTTCTTCTCACGTTTGAGGAGGATCGCCGATTGCTACCTTGCCTGCATCTGCTGGGAATGCAGACAGGGAGGTCACAAGGAGATCGTGCCGGGAGCCTGGAGAGTGGCCAGTTTCTCCTGATATGGCTGGCAGATATCCTAACATAGCATAAGGGTAGCCCTTCTTCCTTGCCTCAATACTTTTGGCCAGTTCGCTGGCTCCATATACTGATTACTGCAATATGCAGCTAGCAGGCTGGAAGTTGATTGCGTGGAATATGTGTAGTGCTGTTTATATTCAGCTAGAGTCAGAACAGATAGGCTAGGGGTGGCCAGTCCAAGACAGCACTATCCATGCATAGGAGGAAGGTAATTGTAGGCTTCATAAAGCCCAAAGGTTTGCAGTACTTTAAAAAATAATAAGGGGGCGACCCAATCCAGAAATAATCAAAAACAGCCCAATGGGGACTGAGCATTCTCAGTAGGCACAGAATGCTGACCAACTGCTGAAGTGGGAGAGGATGGAAAACTGGAAGAAAGGGAATGGAATCCAATAATGGTATCTTGGATTCTGAATCAAGAGTAGTCTGTGTGGGTCCTTGCAAAGCATACTAATACGTAACTGAAAAGCTCAGTCATATCCATAGTTGATATCAAATGCATCAAAGCAAACCTACAAAGAAAACAAAGTGAAAAGCTCAGCCACCTCCATAACTGATATCGAAGGCATCAGAGCAAACTAATTTAATTAAATGTGATGAAACAAACAGACAATGCCCGCAAAGAGGCAGTTGCCCACCTTGCAGTCATGTGGCAAAGGCCGAAATACTTTGCCTTTGTTTAGGAAAAGAAATCAGATGAGCTCTTTCCAGAGGAATACCAAAAGACCACTTTGGCTGCATCTTTCAGAAGCAACATAGTGGGAGAACGAAGCCTCTAGCTAGGTGTTTCTAAGGCCTCAGCCACACTTGTTGCACCATTTCCCCCGGGAAAACCTGCTATTTACCATTGAATCAAATGTCAATTGGGTTTTCTCCAGATTGATGTTTGCTCCAATTTAGTGCTAAGGAGCTGGTTTTCTGGGGGGAAGTAGTTGGGCAAAGGTACTTGGATCCTAGAAAGCATGTGAAAAGCAGAAAACCACTTGGACCCATGCTTTCAAGGCATGGGACGAGTAGAATTGTGGATCTAAGCACTCCGAGAGAAGACTAGAAGCAGAAGTGAGGCCAAAACTGAAGAGCATCAAATTCTCTCATTCTGATCTCACTGCTTTCATCACTGGAAATTCCCACAACATGGAAATAAATTGAGTGCCTAGTCATTAATCTGTGTCCCATTGCGAGGGATGATTGCTACAGAAATCTGATGGTGTAAACAAAATGTTCCTTTTCCCTCTCCCCATCTCATCTTTTTTTTCTTTCTTTTTTTTTGGCAGAAAGTAGCAGCGACTTAAACTAATTTGCAAAGTGTTAGCCCTAGATGACTCAAAATCAATTTGATGCTTTAATCTGGATAAACACAGTTCTTAATACATTCCACTACACAGGATGACAGCCACATTTTCCCCATTAAGGAACTCATGAGAAACATGGCTGAAATGAGTGAAATCCAAATTCCGAATATTGTCAGTATTGAACTGCTTCTGATGCAGGGTCTTTCCTGCATTTGCCCCAGGGATATGAGGAGGTATAAAAGAAACCATGTAACTGTCTCACGTTCTCCTAGCATCACTGAGTGGCTTAAAAAAAAACCCCAACAACAACAAAAGGATTGAGCCAAGGCTATTGATTGATTACCATTACTGCTAAATCTTTAAACTTGTGTTAGGTTGCTTTTAATGGCTTTTGCGTATGGTTTTATGAATGTCTTGCAGCCTAGTTCATGGGAGCCTGCCTGTTACTAATCATGAATAAATAAATTGGGGGACAGGGGATATTTGAAATAATTGATTCCAAAAGCCCAAATAGGTCTTTTGCTGAAGGTTTCATACTGGATCTTAGGATTGTATTGCAGGGATCCCCTACATTGCAGTGGTTTGACCAGATCACAATTTGGTTCCCTTCCAACTTCAGTTTGTGATTCTATGAATATATTATCCTTGCGTCTCTAAGCAAGCCACTTTTGAAACACACGAGAATGGGAATCTCTTGTGCAGAGAGGGGAAAGTAGTGTGTGTGTGCAAATAGGATACTTGTTGCGTTATGGGGATAGCAGCTGATTCCTGCAAAGAAGGTCCGAAATTACATCATACAAGAAAAGGATGGAGGAAAGGGCACAGGAGTTGATTCAAGAATGACTGGCTTGTGAACTGATTGGGGAACGCAGTGGAGGGACTAATTGATAGCTTGCAAATGCCAGCATGCACCAGACTGAATTTCAGGTTGGATTTCTGTCCATTAAGTCTGTAGCATCATACGTTCCAATGTTTGAATGTTAGGCATTGCAATTTTCAGTGTTTATTTGCAAGGCAGTTTGCAGCATAAAACGAAGTATAACTAACCAAGGTGGGACAATAATTAATATTGCCAATAGCCGGCTTTTTATTGAAGGCATCGGATGCTTCCATCCATATATTGTCACTCTCCATCTTCTCTCCTCCTCCT
Organism: Podarcis muralis; assembly: GCF_964188315.1. Lineage (NCBI taxonomy): Eukaryota > Metazoa > Chordata > Lepidosauria > Squamata > Lacertidae > Podarcis > Podarcis muralis. Next base: position 13,746,092 of record NC_135658.1, on the reverse strand, counting down.
TCACAATGGATCATGGGTTTTGCTATCTTAAAGATACATGAAGCTGAGCAAGCGCGATTTGGAAGGGAAATGGGTTCAAGTGTGGTCTGCATGGTAACACACAAGTTTTCTGTTTTAATTAGATGGCTGCATGAAAGGCTTAGGGGAGAATTCTGATGATGCTGAAAATGCTGAAGAAAGAACTGAAGAAATAAACTAACGGGAAGGGATTGGAGGAACAGAGGAAAGTGTGTAACGAACAACTGAGACAAAATATTTTCAGTCCTTCTGTTTTTACCTTACTCAGTTTCAGAAACTATATCCTACATGTTCTAATATATTGACTCAGGGACGTCTTAGTACCCACCTCTGTTTGCATCCAGCTCTTATGGCTGAGTTGGATTAGATAGATTATATATCTTTTAAGATTATATATCTTCTCTAGATTATATATCCTTTTTTGACATGGTCATTTCTCCTCTTTAGTATTGTGAAGCTTTTCCCCAGCACAATATTCTCTGAGAAAAGATAGATCTGCAAGCAAGGGATATCTCCCGGAGAGCTCTGATTCATAGCAATATTGACACCTTTTGATTCATATTGCTGAAACGATCATATCTTTTCATGTTACTCTAATCTCTTTGCTTCATAAAACCCACAGTTCTGTTTGCATCAGAGCAATAACGTTTTATGGGTACAGGTGCACTACAAACATCTTGTCATTTCTGTTTATACACCAAGGACCCATAACCATGAAATTATACCATCCTGCCTTCCAACCAATTTTTTTTAGGAGGGGGCGGTTTGAGAGGGGGGAGGGAGTAGTAGAACCAATGATTAACTTTGGTACCTTTTTTAAAATACCCTTCATCAACGAACTCCTGTTTGTCTTCCATCCACACCCAAACTCATATAGCAGTCATCTCCATCTACCCCCTTTCAGCCAAACCACCACCAGTACAACAGCCTGGTACATGCCCATAGCTTCACATTGTTTGTTGTTTAGTCGTTTAGTCGTGACCGACTCTTCGTGACCCCATGGACCAGAGCACTCCAGGCACTCCTGTCTTCCACTGCCTCCCACAGTTTGGTCAAACTCATGCTGGTAGCTTCAAGAACACTATCCAACCATCTCGTCCTCTGTCGTCCCCTTCTCCTTGTGCCCTCCATCTTTCCCAACATCAGGGTCTTTTCCAGGGAGTCTTCTCTTCTCATGAGGTGGCCAAAGTATTGGAGCCTCAGCTTCAGGATCTGTCCTTCCAGTGAGCACTCAGGGCTGATTTCCTTCAGAATGGATCGGTTTGATCTTCTTGCATTCCATGGGACTCTCAAGAGTCTCCTCCAGCACCACAATTCAAAAGCATCAATTCTTCGGCGACCAGCCTTCTTTATGGTCCAGCTCTCACTTCACATACAAGACTTAAACAAGATAATACAGAGCCTTCTGAGGAGTGGTTGAGGGAGTTGGGTTTGTTTAACCTGGATAAGAGGAGACTGAAAGGAGATACAATAGCAATCTTCAAATATCTCAAGGCTGTCACATGGAAGATGGAGTGAGTTTGCTCTCTCCAACTCTGGAGGCTGGGACCCAAACCAAGTTACAAGAAAGGAGATTCCGACTTAACATCAGTAAGAACTTTCTAATAGAGCTGTTTGACAGTGGAACGGAAGGTCATGTGGACGCTCCTTCCTTGGAGGTTTTTAAGCAGAGGTTGGGTGGCCATCTGTCGTGGATGCTTGAGTTGAGATTCCTGCATTGCAGGGGGTTGGACGCGAAGACCCTCAGGGTCCCTTCCAATTCTATTATTCTTTGATTCTATAACAACCCTGTAAGATAGGCCGGTGCAATTATTCCCATGTTGCAGGTGCATGTAGGAAGGATCATGCCTATGGCGTGTCCTTTGTTCCTGGAATGCTTTGCCCTTGGCCAGAGGTGAAGCAACAACCACCAGTTGCTTCAGATATCTTGTAAAGACTTGTCCTTTTGCCCAAGCTTCCCCCGACCCATAAGATTAGAACATCTCTTATGTGAATGAATTCTCTGAATGTGTTTTATTTGCTTTTATATGCTCTCAGGTTTTTTATACTGCTTTATTGATTTTCGGATGCATTTTTGTTTTAATGGATATTGTCTTCATATTGAACCTAGTGCACATTGCTTTGAGATTTTTGAAATAGTAAGTAATTTAGAAATGCTTTTAAAGAAAGGGGGGAGCACACTGAGTGCGTGGAAGAAGTGGAATTAAAGCCAGGTATTTCCTGATGTAAAGCTCAACATCTTCAGTATTTTACATCAGCTTAACATCTTGTTTTGCCCTTTGGCTTCTTACAATTTTATTCTTATTTCCCCCAGCCTTTTAGAATGGAAATCTATTAACACAGAATTTGGCCCGTTCTCAGGACTAGGAACCAAATGCGGCCCTCCATTCCCCTCTTTCTGGCCCTCGGGACTCTCCCTAAGTCATGTCTCCTCCCCAGACCACACCCCTTCTCTCCAGACCAATCCCACACTGGCTATGCTCCAGTGTTTCATGACCCAGCTAATCAGTACCATGCCACTTTAAACAGTCATGGCTTCCCAACCACTCCCAAAGAATCCTGGGAACTTTATTCTGTTTAAGGTGCTGAGTGTTGTTGAGGTACCCTATGCTGTACTCATTTCAGCACCTGCTTAGAACATATTTGTTTTGTTTTGTTTTGTTTAGACAAGCCTACCGGGACGTGGGTGGCGCTGTGGGTTAAACCACAGAGCCTAGGACTTGCCGATCAGAAGGTCGGTGGTTCGAATCCCCGCGACGGGGTGAGCTCCCGTTGCTCGGTCCCTGCTCCTGCCAACCTAGCAGTTCGAAAGCGCGTCAAAGTGCAAGTAGATAAATAGGTACCACTCCGGCGGGAAGGTAAACGGCGTTTCCATGTGCTGCTCTGGTTCTCCAGAAGCGGCTTAGTCATGCTGGCCACATGGCCCGGAAGCTGTACGCCGGCTCCCTCGGCCAATAAAGCGAGAATAGTGACTCAAGCATATCTAGATTAAGAAATGCGCGTGTGGAAACTTCTGACTTTTTCAGGGCTAGCCTCCTGGGCAAAGCTTAAAGAGATAACTCTTGACCAACCCACCACTAACCTGCAGCCCCAGAAAGTTGCCTGTAAGGGGGACACAGCCTTTGGTTCCGCAACCCTGTATTGATATTTCATATTTCTTTGCTTCAGCCTACCAAAAGAATAAAGAAAGGAAAACCCAGCACAGATGTATGGGGCCTCTATTCTCTCTTCAAACACAAGGAAGGGAATGTAAGAAACCTTCCTCCTCCTCCTCCTCCCACCATCTCCCTTCATTCAGATGTCTCCTGAAAAGAGGCTTTGTGTCTTTTAGCCCACATGGAGTTCACACAGAATATCTTACGGATAGGTGTGAAGTTGTGGATATGTCAAAACTGAACATGAGTAATTGATGCCCTGCTGTAGGGCTGGGGCTAATTACTGGCTTCCTTGCAGGATTAGCTTCTAGCAGCAATATGTATATATTGCCTATTTTCTCATATATATATATATATATATATATATATATGCAGGTTTTGGTGTCCTCGGGTGTCTTCCCGTGTAAAAGTTGGGGTGTCTAGGCGACGTTTCGACGAGGTCTCACTCGTCATCTTCAGGCTGGTGCTTTCGGCTTCTTGTTACTGGAACAGAGCAGGATCTCAGTGTTTGAGTTCCTATAAATACTGTTGAGGAGGTGTGGTGTATAGCCTCCAATGTTCTGGGCAGAGAGGAAATTCCCAGGCTAGTGTTCCTTTTCTTCTTTTGTTCCTTAATTACTTGAGGGATATCTTGAGTGATTTCTTGAGTGATATCCTGAGTACCACTTAGGTGGGTCATTAGGTGTGGAAAAGTTGCTAAAGCCTTTGTGTCTTGACCTCTTGAACTTTGTGAAGAGTTTTTCTGAGAAGATGGCTGTACTGCACTTAGTTGTGCTCTGGCTTGGCTTCGTGTATAGGGGCGAGCTGTGGTTTTGTGGCCTGTGCCAGCCAGATCTTTGTAGGTATTGCAGGGGGGTGCAGCATCCGGAGGTGCCACCATGGTTTGGCTACTGGATGGTGTCTGTAATTTATCTGTGGAGAGGGTCTGGGTTTGGGTCTGGTGTGGTTGATTGGTGATGGCGTTCTGTGTGCCTCTGGATCTGTTGTCAGTTTTTGTGGGGAGGGCTAATTTCCAGATGTCTGGCAAGCGGGATGTGTCGTCACGCTTGTTCATGTTGTGAGGGTGTTTCTCTATCTCGATGGCTTCCATGATTATTCTCTTGTGGTGATGTTCCATGTTAAAGAGCAATTTGGACTCTGCAAAATTAATTTCGTGTCCTGTTTCTTTCATGTGTTGGAAAAGAGAGGAAGTTTTTTCTTCTTTTTTGACGGCATTCTTGTGTTCTGCGATACGTGCATTTATTCGTCTGTTTGTTTGTCCAATGTACGTGGCTGGGCAGACTTTGCAGGGTATTTCATAGACCCCTTGGTTTTCCAACTGGATTTTGTCCTTGGGGTTTCTGAGGATATTGGCTATTTTTTGGTTGGTGCAAAAGGCTGTTTTGATATTGTGTTTATGGAGGATTTTGCTAATTTTATCTGTAGTGCCCTTGATATAAGGAAGGAGGGCCATGCCATTGTTTTCTTCTGTGTCTTGGTTTTTGGGGGGTGTTTCTTTTTGGATTAGCTTCGTAACCCTGTTTTGCTGGTATCCATTGGCAATTAACACATTTGAGAGATTCTGTAACTCAGTTGTCAAGTGGTCTTTGTCAGCCAGGCGTTTGGTTCTGGAGATGAGAGTCTTGGCTACGGAGTTTATTTGTGCAGGGTGGTGGTGTGATTGTGCATGTAAGTAGCGGTTGGTGTGTGTTTTTTTTCCGGTAGATAGTGTGTCCTAGGGAGCCATCAGGTTTTTTGTAGATTAGGACGTCAAGGAAGGGAAGTTGGTTGTTGGCTTCTATTTCCATAGTGAATTGTATTTTGGGGTGTAGGCTGTTGAGATGTGTGAGGAAGCTATCCAGTTTTTCCTTCCCGTGTGGCCAAATTACAAAGGTGTCGTCAACATATCTGAGCCAAAGTTTGGGTTTGTGTTCTGACTTGTCTAAAGCATTGGTTTCAAAGTGTTCCATGTACAGGTTTGCGATGACCGGTGAGAGGGGTGATCCCATAGGTGCTCCTTCTATCTGTTTGTATCTTTGTCCATCTTTGTCTATCTGTTTGTATCTTTGTTCCTTGACGTCCTAATCTACAAAAAACCTGATGGCTCCCTAGGACACACTATCTACCGGAAAAAAACACACACCAACCGCTACTTACATGCACAATCACACCACCACCCTGCACAAATAAACTCCGTAGCCAAGACTCTCATCTCCAGAACCAAACGCCTGGCTGACAAAGACCACTTGACAACTGAGTTACAGAATCTCTCAAATGTGTTAATTGCCAATGGATACCAGCAAAACAGGGTTACGAAGCTAATCCAAAAAGAAACACCCCCCAAAAACCAAGACACAGAAGAAAACAATGGCATGGCCCTCCTTCCTTATATCAAGGGCACTACAGATAAAATTAGCAAAATCCTCCATAAACACAATATCAAAACAGCCTTTTGCACCAACCAAAAAATAGCCAATATCCTCAGAAACCCCAAGGACAAAATCCAGTTGGAAAACCAAGGGGTCTATGAAATACCCTGCAAAGTCTGCCCAGCCACGTACATTGGACAAACAAACAGACGAATAAATGCACGTATCGCAGAACACAAGAATGCCGTCAAAAAAGAAGAAAAAACTTCCTCTCTTTTCCAACACATGAAAGAAACAGGACACGAAATTAATTTTGCAGAGTCCAAATTGCTCTTTAACATGGAACATCACCACAAGAGAATAATCATGGAAGCCATCGAGATAGAGAAACACCCTCACAACATGAACAAGCGTGACGACACATCCCGCTTGCCAGACATCTGGAAATTAGCCCTCCCCACAAAAACTGACAACAGATCCAGAGGCACACAGAACGCCATCACCAATCAACCACACCAGACCCAAACCCAGACCCTCTCCACAGATAAATTACAGACACCATCCAGTAGCCAAACCATGGTGGCACCTCCGGATGCTGCACCCCCTGCAATACCTACAAAGATCTGGCTGGCACAGGCCACAAAACCACAGCTCGCCCCTATACACGAAGCCAAGCCAGAGCACAACTAAGTGCAGTACAGCCATCTTCTCAGAAAAACTCTTCACAAAGTTCAAGAGGTCAAGACACAAAGGCTTTAGCAACTTTTCCACACCTAATGACCCACCTAAGTGGTACTCAGGATATCACTCAAGAAATCACTCAAGATATCCCTCAAGTAATTAAGGAACAAAAGAAGAAAAGGCACACTAGCCTGGGAATTTCCTCTCTGCCCAGAACATTGGAGGCTATACACCACACCTCCTCAACAGTATTTATAGGAACTCAAACACTGAGATCCTGCTCTGTTCCAGTAACAAGAAGCCGAAAGCACCAGCCTGAAGATGACGAGTGAGACCTCGTCGAAACGTCGCCTAGACACCCCAACTTTTACACGGGAAGACACCCGAGGACACCAAAACCTGCATTCCTGTACCCGTGAAAATCTACGAAAGCATATATATATATATATATATATATATATATATATATATATATATGAAAATAGGTAATCATATACCCTGAGCAGAGGAGGTGGTTGGTTGGTCGGTGACTCTCGCGCCAATGGGAGTTCCTTTTCCCCAGTGCAAATTGCAAGTGGGGGGGGGTTGATCTGGATCAGGCCTTGTGGGGGCAGAGGAGTAAGAAGAGTTTAACCCTTTGCTGCAACTGTGCAGCCCTTTGCAACCATTTGCATTTGTAATTTGCGTGGGGTGGATGGGTGTCACATTGGAGTGACAGCCCCGCTTAGAGCGAGTTACAATAATCGAGCCTGGAGGTGACTGCCGCATGGATCACTGTGGCCAGATCAGGGCGAGAAAGGTGTTTAGCAGCTGTTTAGCACAGCGGAGGTGGGAAAATGCCACCTTTGCCGCAGTTGCAACCTGCACCTCCATAGAAAGGGAGGCGTCAAAGGTTATACCCAAACTCCTGACAGAAGGCGCTGGCAAAGATGGGAGTGCTCTGAGGGATTCTCATCTGAGATGCAGAGTTTGTGCCACAGGAGCCAACCAGCAACGGGCTCTGATCATGTGACACAGCCAAGGCCATCAGACAGAAAGGGTGAAATTTGCCTTTTAAGAAACCATCCTGGCTGGCAAGAGAAGCAGAAGAAAGCTTCTTCAACTGCACTGCAATTTCTTTTTAAAAAAAATAAAGATTATTTGCAGACTTATGAACTGTTTCACAGCCGGAATCTCCCAAAGAGATGTTCAGTAACACAAAACAAGATAAAACGATTACAGACTCGGTCAATCAAAAGCAATAAGACCATTTCTACAATTGTACCGTTAATAGTCTGTAAAATGACTGGGTCACACTTCAGGGAAAGCCGCCTTAAACAAAAAATGTCTTCAATCTCTGCCTGAATATCAACATTGGAAGCACTTTAATTTCAGCCGGCAACTAATTCCAGAAGGCTGATGCTGCAACACTAAAAGCTCTGTTGCTAGTTCAAACTGTGCGTTTCCGAAGAGCACAGGTCTCAAACAGAGTGAGGTGGGGTTAGGTGGTCCTCTAAGAAACCTAATCCCAAGTTGTTTAGGACTTTAAATGCAAAACCTTGAATAGTCCCACTAACATATTAGCAGCCAGTGCAGGTCCCTTGGCAGCTATTATATAGTGTTGCCAGGATGCCCCGCTCAGCAACCTTCCTGCTGCCTTTATCACCAGTTGCAGGTTCTGAACAAAGCTCAGTGGGAGTCTTGCATGGAGCACATTGCAATAATCCAGTCTTATAGTTACCAGTGCCAGGACTACAGTGGCCAAGCTATGTCAATGCAGAAATGGCTGTAGATGGTCAAAAGGCAGAACTTCTGAATGCCAGCCGGGAATAAAGACTCCTCCAGCCCTCTGGGCAAGGAGGGTAGGAGTCTCCAGCTCCAAGAATAAAACCCGGCATCCTCTTGTAAGCAGGAGATGGAGGCAGAGAGAAGCAGCTGGAGAAAGGGCAAAGAGGGACAATAAGGTGAGACTGAAAGAGAAAGGAACAGGGCATGTCACAAGAGAAGATAGAAATATGCAGGTGACAAGTCCAGCCCAATGACTCTCCTCAGCCCTGGGGAATCACACAGGAATATAGGAAGCTGCCTTATACTGAGTCAGACCATTGGTCCATCTAGCCAAGTATTGTCTACTCTGACTGGCCCTCTTGCCCTCCAGGGTGTCAGGCAAGCCCTACCTGAAGATGTTGGGGGTTGAACCAAGAACCTTCTTTATGGAAGGTGGATGATCTACCATGGAGCGACAGCTCTTTTCCCTCAAGGGAGAGGGAATTGAGGTGAAAGGTTTGCCTTCTCTCCCAGAGAATTTGTTTTGGTGATTTTTTCCCAGGCGGGGTGTGTGTGTGTGTGTGTGTGTGTTGATAGAACTTCTTCCTTTTTCTGCCTGCCTCTGTAGAGCCACTCTGAAGACCACAAAAATGTCTTCACTACTAGAGATGAGGGGGAGAGAGTCTGTTTTCTTTGCATTTTAATGCAAACCCACCTAATGCACATTTCTTGAAACAATACATAATGCAAAACACAGCAATCCATCAAAATCCACAGTTTTCCAAAATCTGAGATTCAATTGTCTGTCCGAACAATGTGCATTATGCTAGAGTTTGCATTAAAATGCGTATATTTGTGAAAACGGCGTACAAAAATGCATCGTGTTGGGGAAATTGGTTGCAAGAATGTTTGTATATCAGGAAACATTGTGACCATTAGGAGAAATTTATACTACAGTGCAGAGGCATGTTCATGAAGATTTGTTTGTTTGAAAATTGCCATTTGCTGCAGAATGTGGAGTAAAGAATGGGAAACTGAAAATGACAGGTTTTGCAGCGGCAGGTAGGGCCCCGTAGCTCTGTGCTGCAAATAAAATGATCCAGTTTGTTTTTCACCCAGTGCACATCTTCTAAATCCCTGGTGTGCACCCTGTAACCACATCCCCATATGACCAGAACAGGACTTGCCATGGAATGGAGGTGGTGATACTGGTCACTGGTACAGATATCTCCTGCTGCTCACTCAGTGCCATGAGCTTTCTGCATAGGAGGGATGGTGTGTGCCAAAATATTTTTTCTTTGCTTCTAATCAGGAATGTCACAATATTTATAACCATTTTCAAACACTCGGCTTTAAAACGTTGAGAAGTAAATTGCTGCGATTCCTCGGTGGCAGTGGCTGTTGTTAGAAAATGCTCAGAGCATGTTAGGGATTGAGGGTTTAACATGATTTAAGTATTCTTCCGTTGCTGTGCATTCATCAGCTCGATTGTTCTAAATAACGCATCATTTTATTGCCATAACAAATCATGAAAGGTCTGAAGAGTAAAACAAAATGTTGAACAGAGTGCAAGAACATTACGAATTGATCACTTCAATAATGGATTTATGTCAGAAGCGATAACGTTCCTGATAATTTTAGACGACTGGGCTGAAATATTTGATACATCAGACTGAACATCTTTTTTAAAAAGCACTATCAAGCAAATGAAAAATCAATTTTTAATTATTTGGGTTGGAAATAATTATTTCCTGAATACTGGAATTCTTTGTGTACACACTAACCCATTTGTAGCACACACACAAAATGTAGTTTTTCTCACTGTGGAATAGTCTGTGCTCATCCTCAATAGGTTCCTTTCAATCTAGATTGATTCTAGATCCTGCTGTCCACAAGGGGAGATGTGGTGACTTGATATGCATTGGAAAACCCTCCGCCTGATTAGATTATCAGTGCCTTTCCCACCCTGGGGAGAGTTCTCTTGGCATACACCCACCCACAATGTCATTGGGCAGGTGTGAATTGCCTCAACTGCTTGCACCTGTTTTCAAATGGACACATTGTGGGAAAATGTAGGATCAACCTCCAATGAGCTTTCATTTTTGGGAGTGAAGCCAATTCTCAAGAAGCACATTTGAGGGTCAAAAATATGCAGAAGACCTAGATTGTGTGTAGGCCTCTTGTGGGGGGCGAGGAGGAAGCAAGTACTTGTTTTCCATTGCTTGCAGAATACAATGTTGTGTGTGATTTCTAGAACGAAATGCCACGATGCGTGAAACCACCAAGCTTCCTTGGTGGTTTGGTCCTCAGCACGGGTAACTATGGGGCAGTATGTGCTTTGCCGAGTTGTGCAGGGTCTGTACGTAGCGTGCTGCAGGAATGACGCTCATTCATGTGCATGCAAACTCTTCTCTCACATGTTTGCCGTTTCGCATGTTGCACATGAGGTGCGTGGGCTACACGCATGACTCTACCTTGTGCAGGAGATGCGATGTGCAGAACACATACGTTCTGTCGGTGTGAGAAAGCTCAGGTCTGCCGAGCTGTTTATGTACAGTGGTACCTCCGGTTAAGTACTTAATTCGTTCCGGAGGTCTGTTCTTTACCTGAAACTGTTCTTAACCTGAAGCACCACTTTAGCTAATGGGGCTGCCCGCTGCTGCCGTGCCGCCGCTGCACGATTTCTGTTCTCATCCTGAAGCCAAGTTCTTAACCCGAGGTACTATTTCTGGGTTAGTGGAGTCTGTAACCTGAAGCATATGTAACCCGAGGTACCTCTGTATTGCATTTTTTATCCCACTTTTTTCTCCAGGGAACTCAAGGTAGCATACATAGTTCTCTCCCTTCTCATTTAATTCTTACAACCACCCTGTGATAGAGGTTTGGTTGAGAGGCAGGGACTGGCCCAAGGTCACCCAAGTCAGCTTCCTGGCCAAGTGGGGATTTGAACCCTGGTCTCTCAAGTTCCTGGCCTGACACTCTAACCCAGGCTTCCCGAACCTCGGCCCTCCAGACGTTTTTGGCCTACAACTCCCATGATCCCCAGCTAGCGGGACCAGTGGTCAGGGATGATGGGAATTGTAGTCTCAAAACATCTGGAGGGCCAAGGTTAAGAAAGCCTCCTCTAACCACTATACCATACTAAGTCAAATTTCAGTAGCAGAGCCATAGTTGGTTCGAGCCATTTCTACTACATACAGCAGAAGCAAGGAACCTATGCTGTGGCCCTCTAGATGTTATTGTTGTTGTTTAGTCGTTTAGTCGTGTCCGACTCTTCGTGACCCCATGGACCAGAGCACGCCAGGCACTTCTGTCTTCCACTGCCTCCCGCAGTTTGGTCAAACTCATGTTCGTAGCTTCGAGAACACTATCCAACCATCTCGTCCTCTGTCGTCCCCTTCTCCTTGGGCCCTCCATCTTTCCCAACATCAGGGTCTTTTCCAGGGTCTTCTCTTCTCACGAGGTGGCCAAAGTCTTGGAGCCTCAGCTTCAGGATCTGTCCTTCCAGTGAGCACTCAGGGCTGATTTCCTTCAGAATGGAGAGGTTTGATCTTCTTGCAGTCCATGGGACTCTCAAGAGTCTCCTCCAGCACCATAATTCAAAAGCATCAATTCTTCGGCGATCAGCCTTCTTTATGGTCCAGCTCTCACTTCCATACATCACTACCGGGAGAACCATAGCTTTTACTATATGGACCTTTTACTATAACTCTAGATGTTGTTAGACCACAACTCCCATCATCCCTGACCAATGGCTCTGCTGGCTGGGACTGATGGGACTTGGAGCTCAACAACAGCTGGAGGGACATAGGGACCTCTGGCAGACAGTATTCTAAACATGAGCATGTTATACAAGCCATTATGATACTCACCGATTTAATGTTAATTTCTTTTCTCCTAATATCCCAGCTATATTGAATGTTGGCTCCGTTTCTGTGCAGACTCACTTAATGCAAAGTGTCTCCATCCAGCAGGGATGAGCACTAAAAACTCAATAAAATAGATTATGTTTTGCAAATTGAAATTCTAGGTACATGACACATTTGTTCACAATCTGCAGTGGCTCTCGTTTGACATTTATGCCATCCTTTGGTGGATCAGATTCAAGCTTGCTTCTCTATCATGTATATGAATCACTGCTAATTTCAAGCTGCCACCAAGAAATGTCAGGAAAGGGACAAATCTGCTTGATAATTACAGTCTTTTTGTGTGTGTGGAACTGTTCCCTCGTTCCATTATTGCTGGGTAATATGCAATTCATTGATTTGTTCTTTAAAAATGCAAGGGGCCAGAGATAATGTAAACATGCAGAACAAAAATTAAAAAGCAGGGAAGCCACAAGTTGCCTATTCCAAAGGGACTGGAACAAAAATATTGCCCTTGAAGGCTTTGCCTGGGCTACATTGTGATCTTTGATTCAAACAGAGTTTGTGACATTCTTTCAGTAATTGGGCTTAGCTGCTGTAAGTTAGTGCCAAATTAGACATAATGGGGGCAACCACATTTGTTTTTCATCTGCCTTTTCCATCCATGAAACATAAGTGTTTTCCTTTTTTTATCCAAAGGGGCTCATGTGTGAGGAGAGCTGAACCCCACCCAGTATAGCTTAGTCCACAAAGACTAGTATGGAACTGCCCCATCAACTCCAGTCTACCCTCAGCTAGTGCCTTTGCCTGCCTGTACTTCCTCTCCTTTCCGTGTGCGGCGCTGGTGCTGGCTCGCCAGATGCAGCTTCGTCACGCTGGCCATGTGACCCGGAAGTGTCTTCGGACAGCGCCAGCTCCCGGCCTCTTGAGCGAGATGAGCGCGCAACCCTAGAGTCAGTCACGACTGGCCCTGATGGGCAGGGGTACCTTTACCTTTACTTCCTCTCCTTTAGTGTCAGTGTTGACCATGTAGAACTCAGCAGGCAGAAGGATGAAGACAAAACTAGAATTACTTGGACCTTCCTGCCATTGGCCTCTGGCTCCACCTAGTGTTGGGCTCCATACCTTCTATCCTATCGGTCCCAATTAGACCAGCCACCAATGCCCTCACCTGTGTTATTTCCACATGCTTCGGTGCCAGAGAAAAGTGTCTTGGAGCTAAGGTGGGAGAGAGAGAGACCATCTTTCAGTGCAGAAGGTCCCATGTTCAATTTTTAAAAAATCTTTTTTATTAATTTTCCAATACAGTCATACCTCAGGTTGAAGTAGCTTTGGGATGAATATTTTCGGGTTGCGCTCCGTGGTGACCCGGAAGTAACGGAGCACGTTACTTCAAGGTTTCGCCGCTCGCGCATGTGCAAACACTCAAAATGACGTCACGCACATGCGCAGAAGCGGTGAATTGCGAACACTGGTTGCGTTCGCTTCAGGATGTGAACAGGGCTCCGGAATGGATCCTGTTCGCATCCAGAGGTACCACTGTAAAAAACATCCAATTATTATATCCAATCATAATCCAATTAAAATAAAAAACTAAAATAAAAAGACCAAATTATAATCCAAATTATAATTGTTGCTTTTTTGGGGAGCCCCATAGTCTAGACCTCTGAAGCATATCTCCACATCTCAGTCCTGCCTCACCTCGATGTTTCCATATCTCAATTTTAACGCTTTGAAATTCTCCATCCCTGGTTCTACGATTCTCAGTCATGTCAGACATCATATATCCTTTCGTCCATTGAATACAGCTTTATTTGTGTATATATAATTTTCCAACTGTCTTTTTACCAGTGCACCTTCCCCTGACTCCAGTCCAGTCCGGGCTGTTATCCAAGTCTGTTATCTGAAGTTTAATGTCTCAGCAACTCCCAAGTTGTTCAACCCTACCAAAAAGCTTCAGGTCGCAGGCGGTGGAAGGACCTTGGCCTGTGATTCTTCAGGTTTTTATTTAAAGAATATCTATCCTGCTCTTTGGCCAAGGGAGGCTCCCAGACAAGCTGACAAAGCACTAAAAAAAAGACAGCCCCTGCCCTCAGGCTTTTAATCTAAGAAAAAATGCAGCATAAGAAGAAAATGGATTGGAAAGGAGAAAGAAATAAGAAAACTCAGATAGTAGGTCTTAGTTACAAGTCCTTCTAATAACAAGATGGGGTGGGAAGGTTCAAGGGGGGGAAAGGTGCCCAAAGGTGCTGGCCACTTAACTGTGCCAATGAAGTGACCTTGTCTCTCTTCTCTTCCCTCCTGTACTGCAGCCTGATGTGAAGGCTGCTATTGGGCAACAGCTGATGGGGACCAAAGATGCTCTGTCCAATGGTCAGAGGCTGTATGCTTCTGAAAATCAGTCGCTGGGAGCCACTGTGACGTTAACATATGAGAGTGCTGGAGATGAAATAGTTAAACAGGTTACCCAATCAGAACCCAGGGGTGGAGTCAGAGGGACTATAAAACCAGCTCTGGGAGGGGCGAAGGGAGGAGTTTGTTGGGAGTTGGGTGGTTGGTTGGAGTGGGAATGAATTGGGATAGAGTCTGTGGGGAGGTTGTGTTAGTGTCGCGAAATAAGCTGAGTCAGGAACAGTTAGGAGCTAGGAAGACAAGTAAATATCTGAGAGGTGGTTTAGTGAGTGAGAGCAGGTAGCGGAAGTTATAGGTCTGGATAGGCACCCCATGATTGTAATTGACCGATACCGTTTTGAAACCACACGCTTGTTAAACTGCAATAAACAAACAGAAGTTTATGTTCCAATTTAAACCTGACTGGACTCAGTATTGTACCAGGCAGGGCCTGGGTGGTGGCAGCGAGAAATAAAGTGGTGGCACAGGGATCAATAGACGGTGAAACAGAGTGCTCTTCTGCTCAGGTCTTGCTTGTAGGCTTCCCACAAGCAGCTGGTTGGCCACTGTGGTGACAGGATCCTAGATAGGTAGGCCACTGGCCTGGTCCAGCAAAGCTCCTCTCATGTTCTTACAATACTGGGCTAGATGGAGAAGCAGACTGGTTCTGGCATAAGGAAACCTCTCTGTTGTTCCTAAATACCTTACAGGCATTTTGAACTGTTATTCATGGCGACCAAAGGGGACTATCTGCTTCTTGCCGCCACCACTCTGGTATATTAACAAAAAGAACATACACATGCTCTTTGTTTTTATGTCATCTGTGATGAGTCCAGAACTGCCTGCCTGTGGTCATTCATGCCCCTGTTGTAGAAGCTGATATATCTGATGCTTGTCCAGAGGGCTAAGAGACGTTTTGTACATAGGGAACTGGCACCAGAGGACAAAACATGTGCACTTTGCACCTATTATGAATGGTACATTGCATACAGCTATAAATCAGTGGGGGGTTTCCCCCCTTTTTTCTTTTTAGAATGCAAGTGAGAAGGGTTCACACACACACACACACACACAGAGAGAGAGAGAGAGAGATTGTACAGACCTTTTTAAAAATATATATATATATATGAAAAGTCGCTGTTTATATTTGCATCTGCCATTCAGAGCTGACATGGATGAATAGCGGTGGTCAGGTTGTTTGCTTGCATTTGCAATATTCGCTATAGTTTTTATCCCCCACCAGTCCCCCCTCCCTTTCCCAGAAAGCAAGCCAAAAGCTATTTGTCTCCCACTTTTTAAAAGACTGCCTGCACTAGTTTTGTCCCAGCGGTAGGGCTCCATCTATCTTATCAGGATTCCAATCTGTCACCGCAACTGTCAGCTGTCCTACCTGCAGGGTAGTAAAACCTCCCAGCTGGAAGCATTTGCTTCGTATTAAATCGGAGAGAGGGAAAAGATCTGCCTGGAGGAAAGGGGGTCTTTAGTCAGGTTATGGGGTGGCGTGCAAGATGTTGGGTTAAAATGAAATGAAAACAAATGCTTATAGCACGGGTGAGGACCAGGGGCAGAAGGAAATGAGAGCGAAAAGGAGGACAGCAGAGCAGAAGATGTAAATAAATAGAATGAAAAAGGAAGGCTGCAGATAAGCGAGCGCTGGAAACTGGACCTAGCAGATTTCCTAGGGTTGATCTAAATGAGACAGCATGCAATTTGGGTGATGTGTAGCTTCATTGGGTCGTCTCCAACTAATGCATTCTGTCAGCGCAAGGATTTCTGTTTGTGCAGTTGAACTGTCCCCTTTCTTCCCATGTGTACCCCACACCCAAACCCCCAAATCTGCTCTAGAGTTTTGAGGAAAACCCAGAACAGATCTCAGGGTTGGGCAAAGGGAAGAGGGAAAGGGAAAGTTATGTTGCGCAAGTGGAAGTCCTTGCGCTGATGGAGCACGTTACTTGGGGCCACATTGGACATTATCATCACCATCACCATCAAACTTATCGATTGCTTTTTGTTACAACAATAACCCAAAGTGATTTACAGCGATAAATAATGCATATGTTAAAACCAGCATAAAAACAAAACAGTGAAAACCTTTGTCTGTTGTTAAATTTTATTTCAGGAACTAAAATGTCGGGGCATTTTGAACTCTGTGCATGTATGAAATGAAAAAGTTATTGATTTGTTATGCCTTGCTTCCCCCCCCCCCCCCTTGCTGACTGTGATCTAGGCCACATTTTAAACCCCTTTGAAGCACGTTTTGCCTTGAATTATTAAGTATAATAAATTTAATTTCTTCTCCTTCTTCTCACACAGGCCAGCCCTGCCCCAATCATCGTCAACACAGATACTTTAGACACTATTCCCTACGTAAGTTGAAAAGATTTAATTAAATTTTCTCATTTCATTGATATCATTATTATTATTATTACTACAAGGATGAGATTCTCTAAATTTGTTAAGTTGCATGGGTACTTTGGCTCTTACTAGCTAATTTGTTTTGTTCTCTATGAAATAAGGATGAAGACCCTTTATTTTAAAGAAAGAGAAATGTTTTATGTTCAAATTGTTTCCCTTCTGCAAATATAAAGTCTGTTACTAATTGGAGTGGGGGTCAGAGTTGCTTAATTTGGTTTGCGATTTTGCAATGCAGACTGGCTTGCTGTTTCTTATCCAGTGTGCTGACTGATGTGCTGGGACTCCCTTATTCTACCGCCTTCAACAGTCATGGAGAATCCCAGGAACTGTAGCTCTGTGACGTCAGCACACACACACACAAACACACACACACACACCCTGCAATCCAAAGGATTCTCCACGATTGTTGAAATGGTGTGATACTGCTTTAACTGTATTGTGTGGGTGTGGCCTTAGTTCACAATGCAAAGTGCTGGTTGGTTTGCTGTTGTGTAAATGGCTGTCTGGGGCTGCAGGGGAAGAGAATGCCATAATACAAAGGTGGGCAGACTTCAGGCTTGCAGGTTTCTTTTAAAAGAACCCTCCCAGTCCTGTCACACAAAAATCCGCTCCTGGTTTTCACTTCAAGCTTTCTTCATCTCAGCAGCCTAATTTAGCAGCCTGTTTTTATTGTCAATCAGGTGGGAGGCAGAATCCTTTCTGATCTACTGCAAATCATTCAGTGATCTACCAGTAGACCCCAGCCTACCTTTTGTCCACCTCCACCATAAAAAAACCAGCTAAATTGCAGCTTTTTCTCCCTCTCTCAAGCAACTATTTCAACTTCTCTCCCCTCTTCCTTCAACTCCAAAACTTTAAATGGTGCCTTGTGAAAAATCTCTGCGTTTATACCATATGTCACAGGACTGTGATAAACCTGTGTGTCTATACCATTTGTCACAATGATTGCTGCTGAACGACTCAGAAGTGAACATGATACTGGCACAATGCTATGCTATGCTATTTACGACGTGGTGGCACTGTGGGTTAAACCACAGAGCCTAGGACTTGCTGATCAGAAGGTCGGCGGTTCGAATCCCCGTGACGGGGTGAGCTCCTGTTGCTCGGTCCCAGCTCCTGCCAACCTAGTAGTTTGAAAGCACATCAAAGTGCAAGTAGATAAATAGGTACCACTCCAGCAGGAAGGTAAACGGCGTTTCTGTGCACTGCTCTGGCTTGCCAGAAGCGGCTTAGTCATGCTGGCCACATGACCCGGAAGCTGTATGCCGGCTCCCTTGGCCAATAAAGCGAGATGAGCGCCCCAACCCCAGAGTCGGTCACGACTGGACCTAATGGTCAGGGGTCCCTTAACCTTTAGCTTATGCTAGTTACGACAGAGAGAGGTGGCAGATGAGGGCATTTCAGAATGTGGACAAAATTATAATGACTAAAAGGTTAATTGTGGGGGAAAGAAGGAGGTGGGGTACATTTTCCCCATCACCCACATCTCAGTGGTGGGCGGGGCCTGAGGCATAAATGGGTGGCAAAACAGATGCGTCTCTTACCATTGTAGAGAAGGCTACATTCCAGCCAGGCAACAGTGTGTGATTTCTACTCACACTCTACATACAGGCCTGCATGCATGTCTCTCCATTCACCCCGCAGGCAGGCAAGGAGCGTTATCATATTTCAGGGGCACATACCAGCCAGGCAAAAGCATTTGAGGAGAGTATGAGGCATGGCTGGAGAAGGGGCATGACCTAGGCTGCAGATTCCCCAACCCCCAATTTAGGAGTTTGAGTTTCCTGGATAATGACAAATTAGAAGTGCCAAATACCAAATGCACGAGAGCATCTGTTGAAACACTGTGTGTTTTGCTTAGTGTTATATCTTACCCTGCATGCGTGTGGCACTGTGGTCTAAACCACTGAGCCTCTTGGGCTTGCCGATCAGAAGGTCGGCGGTTCGAATCCCCATGACGGGGTGAGCTCCCGTTGCTCAGTCCCAGCTCCTGCCCACCTAGCAGTTCAAAAGCATGCAAAAAAGTGCAAGTAGATTAACAGGTACCACTCCGGTGGGAAGGTAAACAGCGTTTCCATGTGCTGCTCTGGTGTCAGTGTTCCGTTGTGCCAGAAGCAGCTTAGTCATGCTGGCCACATGACCCGGAAAAACTGTCTGCGGAGCGGACAGACGCCAGCTCCCTCGGCCTGTAAAGCAAATGAGCGTATGCGACTGGACTTAACTGTCAGGGGTCCCTTTACATTTACCTGTATCTTACCCTAGAACAGTGGCTCCCTGGGTTGGGAATGCCTGGGGCACGCACTAAGAGGCAGCGGGCATTGGAGATGTAAGCAACTATCAGACCTTGAGAAGTTGGTATCACTGGATCACATTCCTAAGTTTTGTTGAATTAATTAAACTAAATAGTTTTAGTTGGATTTTGACTAAAGGTGCAATTAACGGAGACTGCTTTGAATCTTATTGTGTTTTTCTCTTCCTTGGTGGGTCGTGCAAACCCACTATTCTGAATGCTGCTTTTTATAGGGTTAGGTAGAGGCACTGGGGATGACTTTGTGGAACCAAGGGACTGGTGGCCAGAAAAGTTTGAGAACCACTGTCCTAGAACAAATAATAAATGCAAATTAAAAATGTGCACACCAAAGTGAGTGGCAAGTTGTGCTCAATGGACCTGGTGGGGATGCGAGGAGCCAATGGGGATATCAATGGCAGACTTGATGTCTCAGATTTCAGTGCACTGCGCCTGGTGCAACTAAACTGACCAGGCTCCCCTAAATCTGCCTTTGGGGATGTGGCAAATGAGGCCACGGGCCATGGCTAAATTGTTCTGGTTGTCTCCCCATCCTCTTCCCTTGCAAAGTTACTATGCTGCTAGCCTAGAAGTCTGTCTTCAATGAGCCTCTTGCAAGTGCAAATAGAATGTTTCAAACCTGTTTTAAAGGGACACCCTTGGCTGCCTTGTTGCGTCCATAAGGTAAACAGAAGCATTTACACAACTGCCCCTTAGTTTCCCATCTCCCAGAAGTTTTCACACTCCATGTGGAAGCGGGGAGGGAGCAGGAAGCAAAAAATAAATAAATGGTGGTGAGATCAGGTCTCAGCACAGCCCTATTCTACACATGACAAGGCCAATAGAAATAAATTGCAAGAAAGCAGAGAAATCCAAGGCCTTGGAGGGCATGGATGCAGAAGGGGAATTAACTACAGCACATCTCTTGAAAAAAATGGCACGTATCAATCACTGCCCTGTGATGGATAAAAATGAGATGTCTGCTTTGACTAGTGCATTAGCTGCAAATGCCTTAAGGAGAAAGAGATGAAATGTTGGTCACAAACAAGCAGTGCACTCAGATCTGCTTGAGCTCTGAGCTGAAGCCAAGGAGGGGTCGGAGAAAAACCCACTAGCTGATAAAAGCCCAGCAGTGAAAGCTTTCCCCTGCTATGTTGAGTGGATACTAAATCAGGTTTGTAAACATCTTGATAAATTATCGCTGGTAAATTTGAAGGGACTGCTGCCATTGAGTATATATTTGGCTGGAGAAAAGGGGATTAGAGTGGCTTATTCTGACAGTTAAAAATAGGAGGAAAAGAGGAGACTATTGTTCTCCTGCCCACTGGGACTGGATTCAAACAGAGGGAGCAAGGGTGAGTGAAGCCCTGTAGGAACTGTTCATGGTGAAGCCTTTTCAGGCCAGCCTAGAAGGATGGATTTCTGAAGGAAGTCAGTCTGGCCTTAGGGTTTCAGCTTGGTCTGGGATGGGCAAATCAATCAGTTTTGGCTTCCCTCACCTACTCATTTTCAAATTTTAAGCTAGTTCATCACATTTCCAGATCATAGAATCATAGAGTTGGAAGAGACCACAAGGATCTTCTAGTCAACCTCCTGCAATGCAGTAATCATTGAGTGCAACAGCTTTTCCCTTTCTCCTCCAATTGAAGTTCCAATCATCATCCAACTCACAGAGAATGAGCTTGAAGAGTGGGGAGCAGCTTTGACTCTTAGCGGCTCCCTGCATGTTACAGAACCAGGGTTCTAATATATGTGGGATATGCCCAGATGTACAGGAACCTCACCATTTTCAAAAGAACAAGAACAGGGGCAGAGCTTGCATGCTCACCCCGTGGTCCATTCTGAATGCTCCAACCATCCAGGAGATCAGTTACAGAGATGAACCTCCCTAACAAAAATGAAGGTTCTAGGCAATTCTGCTGGAACTATTAAGGCAGTCACTAGCAGTACCCACTGGCTTTATTAATCCGTTCTTGGCCAAACTTCCATTCTGACAACAATCATTTTATAAACCTTGAACCCATGACTCTGAGATGCTTGGTTTGCTTTTTATTTTAATTTTTAAGCCTCTTCAGAATGTGCATTTCTCTTAACATAGACATTTTTGCATGCAATTTGCCCCAAATACACTTTTTTTTTTTTTTTTTGCAAACAATTTCTTCCAATATAATGTCCTTTGGGTGTTATTTTCACCAATGTATGTACAGTCATGCAGATTTCCGCCATTATATTGTATATAATTTGTATGCTTCTTAATATTCAGAACCCATGAGTATTTTACATGAAAATGTTTTTAAATATATACAGAAATATAAAATACAAAAACATATCAATTACATATCAGTACAAGGGATGTTAGGGACGCAGGTAGCGCTGTGGGTAAAAGCCTCAGCGCCTAGGGCTTGCCGATCGAAAGGTCGGCGGTTCGAATCCCCGCGGTGGGGTGCGCTCCCGTTGCTCGGTCCCAGCGCCTGCCAACTTAGCAGTTCGAAAGCACCTCCGGGTGCAAGTAGATAAATAGGGACCGCTTACTGGCGGGAAGGTAAACGGCGTTTCCGTGTGCTGTGCTGGCTCGCCAGATGCAGCTTTGTCATGCTGGCCACGTGACCCGGAGGTGTCTTCAGACAGCGCTGGCCCCCGGCCTATAGAGTGAGATGGGCGCACAACCCTAGAGTCTGTCAAGACTGGCCCGTACGGGCAGGGGTACCTTTACCTTTACTACAAGGGATGTTGGGGACGTGGGTGGTGCTGTGGGTAAAACCTCAGCGCCTAGGACTTGCCGATCGTCAGGTCGGCGGTTCGAATCCCCGCAGCGGGGTGCGCTCCCGTTGCTCGGTCCCAGCGCCTGCCAACCTAGCAGTTCGAAAGCACCCCCGGGTGCAAGTAGATAAATAGGGACCGCTTACTAGTGGGAAGGTAAATGGCATTTCCGTGTGCTGCGCTGGCTCGCCAGATGCAGCTTTGTCACGCTGGCCACGTGACCCGGAAGTGTCTGCGGACAGCGTGGCCCCCGGCCTCTTAAGTGAGATGGGCGCACAACCCTAGAGTCGGACACGACTGGCCTGTACGGGCAGGGGTACCTTTACCTTTACTTTTTACAAGGGATGTTAATCAAACTTGCAGATGGCAGAAAGTTGGAAGGGACAGTAACACGGAAGTCAGAATCAAGATTCAAACACACACGCATGTATGTAAACACAGAGAGTTTTCATTTCATTAGGCTTTTAAAAACAAAATTCACAAACCAGTGAGGAGAACTGAACTTGAAAGTGGGGAAAATGTGAAATGGAGAGGGACTGAAATTGACAGATTTGCCAATCCCTACCGATGACCTAAAATGTACTTTCTCCCTACTAACCTATCAATTTCTGGTCATAAGGAAATAGCCTATATTGTTTGGGGAGCTGCTTTTATAGCATATTTAGCTTGCTGGCTAATCCATCCCAACAGCTCTGCGATTCATGATGTGTGGGGAGATAAGAAAGTTTTGCCTCAGGCAGATTTTTAAGAAACGTTCAGATCCATCCCTCATTATTCAGTTGCATTATTCATATGAATAAATGATCATTTCAATTAAGATGCAATGGTTTGATAAAATTCTTTTAATGCCTTCTTGCGATGAAAGCTCCCAGTTTATACTTAGATGAAATTCTCTTTTTGTTCCTGCATTGGCATGGTGTTTATACCTGCCTCAAGCATCTGTAATTATGGATGCTAAAAAAACACACACAGAACTTCCTGTCAAAATTTAGCTTCTTAATTAAGATTATAGGGGAAAGTGCCATCCTTGACATTCTGCAAGGACCCAATCTCTGGTGAAATGGCAAAATTGGGGGTTTCGGGTGGGAAGGAGGTACCCTGAAGTCCTATCATCTATTCTGTTGAGGAAGGGTAATGTTGCCACCTTCATGCTGCTTTCCAGCTTGTGGGGAGATGTTGAGAATTCTTACATTGGCTACCATAAAGCAGATTTCTGACCATTTGGGATTTAAGTGAGTGTCAGACACTTGCATGCACACCTAGATCAGTCTGATCCAGCAGGGCTCATCTTGTGTTCTTAGCTGGCTGGACCACAAGACTCTGGCCGTGCCCAAACAATGGGCTTCTCTTTCCAGGAGTGGAGGAGCTGAGCTTCTCTTTTCCAAACTGGTAGGTTCCCAACCTTGGATGCAAGAGAACTATGCCAGCCCCCTTCAACTTGGTGACTTCCAGATATTGTTGGACTGCAGTTCCCATCAACCCAGCCATGAGGGGAGCTGTAGTCTAACAATATCTGGCAGGCACAAGATTGAGGAAATACTGCCCTAAGTCACCTTGAAAGCTCCAGCCCACGTGATCGTGTCTGGAAATGGAGGTGTTGGGGGATCAGGGAGGGCTTGAACTAGAACTCCCAGCATTGGGCTCCTGTATCAGCAATGCTCTGTTTATGCAGGAAGTCTCATAGGTAGTGTTTTGAACCTCATGGATGCCATGGGGCTGCAGTACCAACCTTTCTAAACATTCAGTCATCTGACTCCAAGGACCAATCTTGACCCACCAGAGCTTATACATCTTTAACTTGCTCCTCAGAATACCAGAGTCCCGAGTTTCTGTCCCCATTGGCTGATAGCTGTCTTGGACTTGGCCTGATTTGCGCAATGCATTTGCCACTTGCTCCTCTGATCCTTCTGGGAAGCAATTTAACTTTGATCCTCCACAGCCTAGAAGTTTGCTGCATGGAGCTTGGCTGTTTCTGAGTCTGACTGGGGCGGTTGTAGCAGTGGCTACCTACTAAATGACAAGGGACAGGGGATTAGCTTGGCCTAAAGGTAAAGGTACCCCTGACTATTAAGTCCAGTCGCGGATGACTCTGGAGTTGTGGCGCTCATCTCGCTCTATAGGCCAAGGGAGCCGGCATTTGTCCGCAGACAACTTCCGGGTCATGTGGCCAGCATGACTAAGCTGCTTCTGGTGAGCCAGAGCAGCACACAGAAACGCCGTTTACCTTATCTACTTGCACTTTGATGTGCTTTCAAACTCCTAGGTTGGCAGGAGCAGGGACCAAGCAACGGGAGCTCACCCCATTGTGGGGATTCGAACCGCCGACCTTCTGATCGGCAAGCCCTAGGCTCTGTGGTTTCGACTACAGCTCCACCCGTGTCTTGGATTGGCCTACTGTCACACTTTTAACAGCCATTTGATCTGCAGAAACCAAGATCTCTTTGTGGCATAGTAATGAGCATTATGCCTGTACATCCAGTTGCTGATAAAGGCAAAGGAATAGAGGATAGTAAAGGTACTGGCAAGGCCACTAATAATCACGTGAGTCGGGAGGGAGTGAAAAAATGGTGTCAGGAATCTGGAAGCATTTTACTCTCTCAACCAGAGCAGCTCTTTTAACTCCTTCTTAGAGAACATGAGCCACAAGAAAATGAAAATGCAAGTTTCAGTAAATGTTGATCAGGGATTCCTTATGCTTGTGGCAGAGGCCTTGATCTAATAGAGGCCTTCAGTAACAGAAAAGGGGAACGTGTTTTCATCAATTCTCACTACTCCCCCTCCCCACAAATGTCACCCCCACAACAGAGTGGAACAGGTTTCCTTGTGCTCCAGGAGGAACAGATGAAAAATGCCTTCTCTCCTCTTCCACTGGATCAGAAAGCCCATTCGTGAATTAAAGGGCGTAGCTGGATTTAGGTCCAAATAGTTTATGTGCTTACATTTCTTAGATTTAAAAAAAGAAGCCATTGCCATAAAACTTTGTAAAATAAAAAATGGCGACAGGAAAGGGTGATTTGACGCCTGCCCTTCAGTGTTTCTACTCCAAACCACCACCACCCCACACACACTGCTTTTAATTGTCTGCACGCCCTTTTCTCTCCCTGCTCGGAATCTCAGCTTCTCTAAGAACCTTTTCAAAACCTTAACAAAAAGAAACCTTAACAAAAAACAACAACAACCTGATGGGCCAACAGTGCACATGTTGGTATGTAAGTTGATTGTCTCTTCCTCCTTTTAAGCACTGATTTGAGTCTTTGCTATCCTACAAAGCTTCTTGGCTTTGCATCTGCTCTGGATCTTGGACATTTCAGAATAAGATGTGAGTGTGATGGTTTGAAGCCCTCAGTTTTAAAGTTGGCCGCTGTTTGACATTGAGTAGTGTCTGCAAACCTTTTTCAATATTGCACCGTCTGGCCAATTGTGAATTTGTCCTTTCATTTGAAATGGTGAAAGGACAGGGCCCCTTTCATATGATCGGCAGTTCTTTATAGCGGAGGGTTGCTGCAAATCATAAAATGACTAGTTAATTAGCCTCGTTTCTGGGTTCACTGACTTGAGAGGAGCTTTAGCTCGCTGAGAGTAAATTGTGGGAATACATTTGATGGGCAGCTTGAATGGCAGAAAATGAATTATCCTCTAGCAGTTAGTTCATAGTCAAAGGCTGCAATAGCCTGCATCATCT
Source organism: Podarcis muralis (assembly GCF_964188315.1). Lineage (NCBI taxonomy): Eukaryota > Metazoa > Chordata > Lepidosauria > Squamata > Lacertidae > Podarcis > Podarcis muralis. Next base: position 13,720,743 of record NC_135658.1, on the reverse strand, counting down.
CCATGTTGTTGTTGCTCATATGAGTATTGGAATTTATTTTGCACAGGATTCCATCATCTGCCCATGGTAAATGTATCCTCCTTGCCTCCTATATTGTATTTTGCTCAGGAAACAAAGGAGTTTCTTCCCAGTGTCTCAGTCCAGCTAGCAGAAGACCATGTGGTGTGCTTATTGTTGTTGTTGTTTAGTCGTGTCCAACTCTTCGTGACCCCCTGGACCAGAGCACGCCGGGCACTTCTGTCTTCCACTGCCTCCCGCAGTTTGGTCAAACTCATGCTGGTAGCTTCAAGAACACTCTCCAACCATCTCGTCCTCTGTTGTCCCCTTCTCCTTGTGCCCTCCATCTTTCCCAACATCAGGGTCTTTTCCAGGGAGTCTTCTCTTCTCATGAGGTGGCCAAAGTATTGGAGCCTCAGCTTCAGGATCTGTCCTTCCAGTGAGCACTCAGGGCTGATTTCCTTAAGAATGGAGAGGTTTGATCTTCGTGCAGTCCATGGGGCTCTCAAGAGTCTCCTCCAGCACCATAATTATACCCAGTTCTATTTTCTAGAAAAAGAGGTGCTGGAGCTCACAATGTATGCCTCCCTCATTCTCTTAGAATGACAATGGCACCTACCTAAGAGGTGCTGAGTTCCGGCTGAAAAAAAAAAGCCATTGTTACACCATTTGCTTGACTTGCCTCTGGCTAAGTGATGCAGATACCAGATTGGCCAGAGAACGGAAAATTGACCGTTATGCCTCCACAAACTTTTGTATATCCACATGTGTGGGGACAGGAAATAACGTGGCTTTGAGATTAGGGGCATATTATTTAAAAATGCTTGACATTCTCTTTTGGAGGGCTATGGCTTGGTGAAGGAACTCCCATTGGCCTGATCCATTCACCCCTAATTAAATTATGCGTACATCAGATGACTTATGTAGATTTTTGCCATCTGCATTGGCCAAACCTGGATTGCAGTTTAGATTCTCTTCTCTCTCTGGCCGTATTTTGCATTATAGAGGGATTCATTGACCATAGTGCATCGAGCTAATGAAAAACACCTGGCATCCGGCTCGAATTGTAATCTGCACTCAAGAACAAATAGGTTTCTCCAAAGGTTGCTCTACATTAGACCACTGCCTTATACTTATGCATTTGGTTGAAAAATACAGATCCCAAAGGCAATCTAAGATATATGCTGCTTTTGTGGACTCTCGTGGTGCATTCGACTCAATTGACCGCCCAAAGCTGTGGAGGAAACTCGCAGAATTAAAAATTGATCAGCGTTTATTGATTCTAATACAAAATCTATACTCTTCCAATACCTGTCAAGTCAAACTTAACACCAAAGGTCACCTTTCATCAGACATCCCAAACTCGAAAGGGGTAAAACAAGGGTGTATTCTTGCCCCCTTTCTATTTAATTTATTTTTATCAGACTTGCCAGATCACCTTCAAAAAATAGAATCACATGCCCCTAAACTTAATCAGAAACCAGTCCCTCTCTTATTATACGCAGACGATGCTGTCCTACTATCATTAACGAGCTTGGGTCTGAAACGTCTTATATCTTCTCTGATCCTTTACTGTGAATGTAACAAACTCTCTATAAATTATGAGAAGACAAAAATTTTGGTCTTCTCGAATGGTTGGAAATTAGAGAAATGGAAAATAAGAGGGCAAGAAATCCAACAAGTGAAAATCTATAGGTATCTGGGAATCTTATTCCAGAGCAATTTAGGGTGGGCAAATCATCGCACAAATGCCATAAAACAGGCAAAGTGCACCTCATCAGCAGTTGCCCGTTTTTATTATCAGAAAGGTAATCAATTTATTCCTGCGGCCAATCAGATATTTCAAACAAAAGTACAATCCCAGATATTCTATGGAATCCCGCTATGGGTCCAAGCATATAACAGTGATTTAAAAAAGATTCACTCCAGCTTTCTGAGGCGTATTCTTGGACTCCCAGCTGTGATCAAATATGAAACAATGTGTGCAGAAATAGGCATACACACAATGGAATATTGGGCCTGGTCCACCTCAATAAAGTACTGGTTACGCTGCCATTTTCGCTGCCCTCCATCAAGTCTGCTCGCTGATTTGCTCAAAGACTCCTATAAATCAAGATGGTATCAGTACCTCGAAAAAAAGATTGAATCTTTAGGCATCGAGCTGGAGCCCTTGTACAATTCTAATGAGCAATACATTTTCCATAATATCCTAACTAGACTAAAGGATGTCGAGAGACAAAATATTATGGCAGCTGTAAACAAAATTTGCTCCCCCATATTTTATGATTTAAATATCTTAGATAGCAGGGCCAATTATGTCACTAAATTAATAATCCCAGCCCAACGTAGGGCTTTTATGCTGGCCCGTTTGAATGTTTTTCCCTCAGCATTTGTCAGGGGAAGATATCAAAACATTCCCAGAAACAAGAGATTCTGCAGATGTTCTATGAATGTCCCGGACACTGTAGAGCATATTCTCTTTCATTGCCCATTGTACAGTACGCTCCGTCAACGCGTGCTGTCCCCTCTTTTGGGTGGTCTGGAACCCCAGCAAGGTGAATGTGTGGGATTCTGCCTATCCGACGTTGACCAAAGGGTAACGGCGGGGGTAGCCGAGTTTTTGGTAGCAGTCCTCCAAGGAGCAGGTTAACAAGGAAAACCACTGATTTTATATGTATATATATAAATATGTATGTAGCCAACTGCTGCCTTTCTATATATATTTTAAGGCTTTTATATGCTATTTTCTCTTTTATGGTTTTATTTGCATAATGCCTAATAAAGGTTTGATAAGTAAGTAAAGTAATCTGCACTCCATCAAACAAGGCACGTCTGTCATCTCACAACCAGCTAGGAGAAACGAATCTCTCTGTGGGTAGTGCAAATTAACTTTGTCTCATGAATACTTGATCCGATAATTTTCTACAGAAGATTGACTTGATTGGAAGGTAAACGTGATCCCAGACAGCTTCCATAAGGTAGTTTTTATGCTTTGTGGAGAATGTTAAACCCGGAATGAAATGCAATTGTTTGTTTTCACCCTACTTTAATATACTCCACCTGATAATGAAGGATTAATGGCTAGAAATCTGTATGTGGCCTCACGGCAAAGCCTTGAACTCTGCAGTTTTCTGCCAGCAACAGTCATCAACACGCTCTTGAGCTGGAGGTGAATGGGGCGCTGCCCCCACCAACTTGAGTCCGCCTGCAGCCAGCCCCAGCTTATCTATCTTATTGTTGTTGTTGTTGTTGTTTAGTCGTTTAGTTGTGTCCGACTCTTTGTGACCCCATGGACCAGAGCACGCCAGGCACCTCTGTCCTCCACTACTTCCCGCAGTTTGGTCAGACTCATGCTGGTAACCTCGAAAACACTATCCAACCATCTTGTCCTCTGTCGCCCCCTTCTCCTTGTGCCCTCCATCTTTCCCAGCATCAGTGTCTTCTCCAGGGAGTCTTCTCTTCTCATGAGGTGGCCAAAGTACTGGAGCCTCAGCTTCACGATCTGTCCTTCCAGTGAGCACTCAGGGCTGATTTCCTTAAGAATGGATCGGTTTGATCTTCTTGCAGTCCATGGGACTCTCAAGAGTCTTCTCCAGCACCATAATTCAAAAGCATCAATTCTTCGGCAATCAGCCTTCTTGATGGTCCAGCTCTCACTTCCATACATCACTACTGGGAAAACCATGGCTTTAACTATACGGACCTTTGTTGGCAAGGTGACGTCTCTACTTCTCAAGATGCTGTCTAGGCCTGTCATTGCCCTTCTCCCAAGAAGGAGGCGTCTTTTAATTTCGTGGCTGCTGTCACCATCTGCAGTGATCATGGAGCCCAAGAAAGTAAAATCTCTCACTGCCTCCATTTCTTCCCCTTCTATTTGCCAGGAGGTGATGGGACCAGTGGCCATGATCTTCGTTTTTTTGATGTTGAGCTTCAGACCATATTTTGCGCTCTCCTCTTTCACCCTCATTAAAAGGTTCTTTAATTCCTCCTCACTTTCTGCCATCAAGGTTGTGTCATCTGCATATCTGAGGTTGTTGATATTTCTTCCGGCAATCTTAATTCCAGCTTGGGATTCATCCAGCCCAGCCTTTCGCATGATGTATTCTGCATATAAATTAAATTTAACATCAAGTCCAGGATGTGGGAACTGGCTGTCAGCTGCCACCGCCTTAGCTTCGCTGTTGCCATTCTGGACCACTGCAGGGAAGAGGATGGAGGCCAAACTAGAATTAGGTTTAGCTCCACCTACAGCCAGCCTCCCTGCCTGCCTCCCAGTAGGCACCAGCCATCACTAGTTGCTGTCACTCTTTCACCTCCTTGCACAGAAAAAGTATATTTTCATAATACTGTTCATAGAGCCTTTCACGAAGGTATGCAAGGTGGTTGTTGCTTCTTTAAAAAAATATTATCTTGCAATAAAATGTACAAATAAAGAAAACAGCACCAGTACTTTAAAAACAGCAGATAATGATGATGCACCAGAAGCTTAGCTTTATTTCAGAAATGTACATCCCTGAGTCATCATGGCAGCAGCTGAAAAGCAACGAAAACTTAAAGTTGCCTAGATGCATTTAAAAAATACACATCTTTGCCAGGCACTGAGAATACCAAAAGTGGAAGCACCAAGTGAGCCTCACAGGAGAAAAGCATCACACAAGTGGGGTGCCACTACGGGGAAGGCCATCTCTCTGGGCACAAGTCATTATCTAAAGTAATGGTGGACCAAAGTTCCCTCTTCATGTTTTTGGGACCATTTGACTCCCACTTTTGGCTGCCTGGCAAAGATAAAACAAAATGTGTTTTTGATTGCTTTTGTGGGACAGGTGGGAAGACAGGAGAAATTTCCCTGAAATATCTGGGTTCACCATTTGACTGCACCATTTGACGTAGGTGGCGCTGTGGGTTAAACCACAGAGCCTAGGGCTTGCTGATCAGAAGGTCGGCAGTTCAAATCCCCACAACGGGGTGAGCTCCCGTTGTTTGGTCCCTGCTCCTGCCAACCTAGCAGTTCGAAAGATAAATAGGTACCGCTCTGGCGGGAAGGTAAACAGCGTTTCCGTGTGCTGCTCTGGTTCTCCAGAAGCGGCTTAGTCATTCTGGCCACATGACCCGGAAGCTGTACGCTGGCTCCCTCGGCCAATAAAGTCACCAATCTAGCTGCTGCGTTCTTCACATAGCGCCCCTCCTGGCACCTGGATGCCCCCTTGAGCTCAGCGCACCCCTCTCGGGTACCCGCCGGCTCGGATTGCTGCGCCACCACACCGGACCTGCCTGGAGCTTGGCATGGATGGGGTGGCTCAGAGGGTATCCTGGCTGCGCTGCTGCTGCTACTCCTGCTGGCCACCTGCTGGCTGGTGCTGGGTGCCAGAGCCTCACCAACCCCTCCTGAAGCCACCCCACAGCAGTACACTTTTGTTTCTTTTTCCTCCCTTCTTTCATAAACAAGAGATAAGGCATAAGCGTGGTGTCTGACATAAGCATAATAAAGTTAATTTGGGGGCTAAACTAAATTTGGGGGCGCTGGGCGGATCTTTGCACCCCAGCGGCACATATGCTAAAGACGGCCCTGACCCTAAGTATGTCTTGAGTCTGGATGCAGCCCACTGTGATTTGAGTTAAGAGTGTTAACTGTGAGTTTGGGAGCTGGGAAATTTGGAGTGCAGAAGGCTACAGAAGGTTTGATCTCTGGCAACTCCAGGTAGGGCAGGAATGGCCCCCTGCCTGAAACCCAACACAGCCTCTGCCAATCGGTGTAGACAGTACTGAGCAAGGTGGACCAACGGTTTGGCTCAGTATAATGCAGCTTCTAACGTTCCATCAGCTGGAATCTTCTATCCTCCCCTGCAGCAATGTTGTTGTTGTTGTTATTATTATTTAAAATACTGCCTCTAGCTCTGTCCACAGCAAAGAGATGTCTTGGAACTCCCATTGGTCTAAGCCCCCAGGGGGCTCTAATGGGGTTATTTCTAAATCTCAGCCCACACCTATGGTTAGATCCCATGTTCATTTGAAGACTAGTTTAGATAATCATCATACACCTCCCCCCCCCCCCATCCCAGATGGCTTCCTGAAAGAAACTCCTTCTGCTATTCTTTCCTCACTCGTTTTTGCTGCATTGATAATAACACAAAGGAAACCTGACTCTATGCAGTGAAGCAAAGAAAAGCCTTACGGAGCGGTGTTTGTTAGCTAGAGATCTAGTTTGGACTTTCCACCTGCCACAATGATCTAAAATAAACACAGTGGTCCTGGAACAGGCAGAAGGGTTGTCTTAGGCTGGAGAAGACAGTAAAATGGTAAAATTGTACTGGAAAAGACAGTAAAAAATATGGTAATGTAGATTACCACAAGGCAAGTAAGCAAGGTAACCTCAGAATACTTGCGTACTGCTTAATATTCATGCTTTAAGAGTTCACAAAACCGGAAGGTTGTTGTACGAATGTTCTGGGGGTTTTTTTTAAAAAAAAGTTTAACAATTTGTACCGTGCTTTGCAAATCGAGGCAGGTGAAAAGAGCAAATATTAGGCATCTCAGTAGGAGGAAATGAGAACAGCATGTTGCTGAATACATTTGTGTACCTTTCCTTTCCTCGCTATGATTTATTTGTTTTTCTTGGTCGCTTAGATGGAAGCAGCAATTCTTAATGGAGGCTTTTGGATCTTTTCTTTTCTTTTCTTTAAAAAAGAGAGATTGATTCATTCCTGTTGGATAAAAATCTAAGCTGGATATTAAAGTGGTTGGCTTAGGTCCAAAGGACTCCATGGTGTGATCTGTGCACAAATGAGGTTTGTAAGCTGGGGCCCTTCTGAAAGGACACCCCCCCCCCAACGCATACAAGACCCTGCAAATGTGTGGGAGACTTCAAGAGATGAACTGTGGCTTGTTCTTGAGAGGCAAATTACCTGTGACAGAAACATATCCATATGCCAATTCATTTCTGGTCTGAATTCAAGGTTTTACAAATTGCACGGAAATCCCTGAATGACCTAGGATCTAAATACAGTCGTACCTCGGAAGTTGAACAGAATCCGTTCTGGAAGTCCGTTCAACTTCTGAAACCAAAGCACTGCTTCTGATTGGCTGCAGGAAGCTGCTGCAGCCAATCAGAAGCCGCAGAAGCCCTGTCAGACGTTCAGCTTCCAAAAGAACGTTCAAAAACTGGAACACTCACTTCCAGTTTTCGATTGTTTGGGAGCTGGAACGCTCGACTCCCAAGGTGTTTGGGAGCTGAGGTATGACTGTACTTGGGGAGGAGCTCTCTCCTTGTGTGTGGCTGCCTATGAATTGAGGACCTTTAGAGAGGCTCTCCTTAATATTCCTCTGCTAGGAACTGCATGGTTGGCCGTGACACACAACCAGGCCTTTTTTGTGGTGGCACCCTGACTCTAGAACTCTGTTCCCTTTGAAATCCTATTGGCTCCAGCACTGCTGGCCTTTAGACACCAGATGAAAACCTGTTTGTTCATCCGAGACCAGGGAGAAGAGTTGGTGGAAGAAGATTGGAAGAAATTTAAAGACTAGCTACAGAAATATTGTAAAATTAATGAATGTTAGAATGATGTTGGATAAATAGTTAAGTGGTTTTTAGCTATAATGCTATAAGGAATATGAAAAAATGGATTATTAATAGGTAAAAATTTAATGTTACAATATTTTAAGATTAAAGACTAGGATAAGCAAAGAGGGAAAGGATTTGCTGAACTAACAAGTTGAACTGGAATACAAAAAGGGAGGTGTGAGGAGGTCCGGGAAACAAGCAAATGAAAGATAAGTGATGGAAGGATAGAATTGTTTTTTAACTATTTGTATTTTGTATTTTTTCTTTTTCTTTTTTCATTTTGTAATATTTTGAAAATTTTAATAAATATCTTTAAAAAAAGAAAAGAAAAAGAAAACCTGTTTGTTCAGGCTGTTGGGCAATAATGCTGCTGTTCTGGTACTTCCGTTGTGTGCTTTGGCTGGATTGCTGCATGGTTTTAAATTGAGAGATGCTCTTTCACAAGCAAATGACTTCAGAGATTGTGGGATGTAAAGCAGTATATAAATAGACTAAGTAAGTAAGGGACTGAGACACTGCTGAATTCCTAAACCAGGTGGCAGGAAACTCTATTTTTTACCCCAAAAGCCACATTCCTGGGGCTGGTACACCAGTGGTTAGAAGGGCCAGAGGGGGAAGTAGATGGAGCACCAGGCATAACTATTGCCTTTGCACAGTAAGACTGCATTCCAACCACACAAAAGCCAGTGATTTCCATCCCCCCAACACCTGCTTATCTCTGGATCCTCAATCTAGGCAACCAAGAAGGTTACATTCCAGCCAGGAAAAAGCACTTGAGGAGGGTGCAGTACATTGCTGGCAAGGAGTGTGGCAGAGGGAGGAGTGATGACCTAAGGAAAGTCCTGGGGGCCAGACAGAGAAGGCATGGGGTGCAGTTGGCTTCTAGGTTCCCTCTACTTGTCCTATAGAGTAAAGAGTGGGAAAATCCTAAATGGCAGGGAGATATATTTAATGGTGGGCATCTAAAGCTACAACTAACTTCCACCAAGATTTTAAAAAACAAAAACTGGAAATAAGCAGAAGTGGGGAAGATCTCGATAACAGGTGCCTTTCTTGGAAGCTCCCTATAGCTGAAATGTTGTCTTTCCAAAGCATAGGGTGCTATTCACCTAAGTCCTACACAGAGTAGACTCACTGAAATTAATGAGCCTAAGTTGTTGTTGTTGTTTGTTGTTGTTGTTGTTTAGTCGTGTCCGACTCTTCGTGACCCCATGGACCAGAGCACGCCAGGCACTCCTGTCTTCCACTGCCTCCTGCAGTTTGGTCAAACTCATGCTGGTAGCTTCGAGAACACTGTCCAACCATCTCGTCCTCTGTCGTCCTCTTCTCCTTGTGCCCTCCATCTTTCCCAACATCAGGGTCTTTTCCAGGGAGTCTTCTCTTCTCATGAGGTGGCCAAAGTACTGGAGCCTCAGCTTCACGATCTGTCCTTCCAGTGAGCACTCAGGGCTGATTTCCTTAAGAATGGATAGGTTTGATCTTCTTGCAGTCCATGGGACTCTCAAGAGTCTTCTCCAGCACCACAATTCAAAAGAGCCTAAGTTAGCCATATCTATTAACTTCAGTGTGTCTACTCCAAGTAGGACTGGCACTGAATACCATAGGGTGGGCTCCATTGTAGTGCTAACTTAAAGAGACTTAGCATTGTATACTTGTTTCGCTGGTGAAATGTTTTGCACAAGTGAGATGCTGTTGCACCAAACAATGCATAATAAGCAGGTTGCTAGTAACTGTGTTGCACAGTAGACTGTGCAATCTATTGCAGGGCTCGTTTCCCACAGTGCAACTGTTGTATTGGATTTCTCCGCTGTGCAATGTTAACATTCACCTGTCTGCTAGCTCGAGAGCCCTTGCGCTAAGCAGACAGAGAATGTTGGATACAGCCCATAGTTATTTTCAGATGAAGTTGGCAAGATGATATGAGTCACACCGTGCTATGCAAATTCTGAGTCAGCAAAGGGTACCTCACTTTGGGGAAGGGTCCCATATTGTAATCTCCTCTATGCAGAAGAAGAGAGGCGAGAGCTCTAAGGGCAACCAGCTAAACTTGTCCCGTTCCCATGTGTCATTAGTTTTAATGCTTCACTGCTGTGCCAAAGTGAGCATTTCCGCACATATCTACTCAGTGTGGGCCACCATCCTTAAGCTGCTTATCTCAAAGTAGTTCCTCCCAACTTGTGTTGTGCTGTGATAGTATGGTTTGGCAGCTGATGACTACAGTGGTACCTCGAGTTAAGAACTTAATTCATTCTGGAGGTCTGTTCTTAACCTGAAACTGTTCTTAACCTGAAGCACCACTTTAGCTAATGGGGCCTCCCGCTGCCACCGCACGATTTCTGCTCTCATCCTGAAGCAAAGTTCTTAACTCGAGGTACTATTTCTGGGTTAGTGGAGTCTGTAACCTGAAGTGTCTGTAACCTGAAGCATCTGTAACCCAATATTTCATTTACTTAGCCCTATGAAAGGCCGGGGAGCTACTTGCAGGGAGCTGAGGATGGTTTTGGTTGCCGTGGAAGTAAGAATGAAGCTAACTGGCTTGAGATATCTTTGGAAAGGTTGGAAATGATTTCATGACATGGTAAAAGATGCTTTGAGAAAAGGGGGCATGTGTTTCTTTTTAAATGAGAACCAGTCTGTGTGATGTTTATGTGTAGCATGCTAATAGTAAGGCTTCTCCTCCTCCCAGAGGGGAGGGGTTGTGAACGGGAGCAGCTTCCCGCAGTGGCAGGGAGGTGTATTCGGCTCCCTGCTCCTGATTGCTTCTGCTGCCACTGCCAAGCCTTCCAGCCAACCAATAGGGCCAGCTGGTGGGCGGGGCTAGCTTCATCTAAACAGCTGCGGCAGCACTCAGCTCCCAGTCGGTTCCTGCTTTCTTCGGATCTCCCGCCCTCCCTCCCTCTTAGGTCAGCTTCTTTTTGCATCTTGACCTTGCTATGGACTTTGGTTGGTTGCCTTGGTTGCCCAAGGGGCCTGGTAGGACTTTTTTATCCATTTGGCAAATTGGCACCAGCCTCTTGGTTTTTTTGCCTACCTTGTAGCAATTCGTCACAACTTTCTGGTGTTGGCGGTTAGGCATTGGAATATGTGTGCTGTGTTGGAGGATTGGGTATGGGCCATCATCTACCCCTCCTCTTTTGGGTATTCCGTTAAAGGAATCCGGCAGTCGTGGATCCTGTCCGATGCCCTGCTGGTGGCTAGGGCCATGGTACGACCCCGGTGACGTCATGGGGGAGCTTCCAGTTGTATTTGCATCAACAAGCTCCTCCCATTGGTTGTTAACCCTGATATGACTCCCGGCTGAGCAGGGTGGAGTCTTGTATTGCTGTTTCATCCAGTGCCTAAGCCAATACTACTCACATGCTGTAACCAATAAAAGTTGTGGCCTAATTTTGCCCATTATCCTAAAACAATGTGTCTTTGTGTCTTATTATACTTCTGTGCGGGTGGCGGGTCCTTGACTCACAATGGGTTGTTTCTAAGTAGCAAATCCATTGAAATGAATGGCTCTCCACTTGGCCATGCTGACTGGTTTCAGTGGGCCTCTTACTCTGTGCAGAACTCAGTTGGATACAATGTTGTAAATGGTGCATTTTTTTCCAAAGCAGTTGGGGGGGGGGGATAAATGAAAGAGGATCTAAATTAAAATGAAGCTCAAAATATTTCCTTGATGACATTGTTCAAAAGAATTTGGTAACTTATTTCTCCTCCCACCACATGGGGGGGAGGGGTATCTGGAGAGCCCTGCAAAACTCTTCTTTTCCTATGTGTCAAAGCGACAGAATATTGCAAGTCTTTGCCAGTCAGCTCTTAAATGGAACACTTTTTTCCCTTGGCATACCACTATTCAGTTCTTCCATGCATGGCGTTCCTCGTTTATTCCAGTTGAAGAAGTATTACCGACTTTTTTCATTTGGAAACACTGTGTTTCATCACAGCTGAAAGAATACTTGTCCTTGTATAAAAGCAGGGATTTCCTTCCTTATCTCCCACAGGTATTAATAGATTTCTCTCTTATATCATCATTATTTTCTAGGTCAATGGAACAGAGATTGAATATGAATTTGAAGAAATTACATTGGAAAGGGTAAGTGAATTGTTCTTCGCACTTCAGAGGCCAGATGAGTTCGTTAGCAACACAAATAAAGCAATTAATTGTGATATAATCCTTCATTTTCAATTTGAGTATTTGGAGTGGAATTCCCTTTACATATTTATATGAAAATCCCATTGATCATGACTGCTGATGGAGCTTAAGTCCTGAAAATCTTGCCAATGTATTGCTAGGCTGTTAGAACTTCTATTATGTTGCAGATTTTTGCAGAACTCTTTTAGAAGTATAAAAGAACAAAACTTGACAATTCATACTGTAGTCTTAAGAATTATGAGATGTTTCTTCACATAGTTTCTGCTTTAGATTTTATTCCCCGTATGTTTATTTATAAAACTTGAATCTGTTTCATTATTATCATGGTTTGGGGCAAATACTATCTCCCAAAGCTTTTCACATCAGTCAATATACTGCTGGTGGCAAAAGCTGCACATCAGCCTTCCTCAACATGCTTTCTTCCAGTTATCATTGGACTCCAACTCCCACTATCCCTGACCAGTGACCATGCTGGCTAGGGCTGATGGGATATGTAAGTCCAACAACAACTGGAGAACACCAGGTTGCGGAATACTGCTGTACATAAACACTCTGGCTTACAAATTGAAAAGACAGAAGGTGTGCAAAGAGGAGCGATGGGGAAAGGGAGAGAAGGAGATCAGATTGATGGTAAGAGAAGGAAGTGAAGAATTGTATACAAGTATGGCTGCCTGATTGGGACAAGGCTGATCTTCCCTTCCATGTGTCCTTTCTTGGGTACAATGGATGCAAGGACCTGGCGACATTTAAGCCGTATTCATGCATTACTCTTGTTTAGGAAATAGCTGTGATGGCAATGGAGCTGGGCCATGCTTTAGGTACCACTCCTGCTGCTGGGTCATTTACCTGCAATAACCACATGATGCACACAATTGTCTGTAGACATTTGAATTTGTGGCAGGCTCTGTGCATTCAGGAGTCTCGACACTTGAGAGTCTTTTTCAGTGGCAATAGTGCAGTCTGTGCTGTTTTCCACCTTCTAGATGTTCTTCTGTTTTGTAGGCAAATTAATGGAGGAGAAAGCTATGAATCACTGCCACCTGCAGTGTTGCACCTGAATACCAGTTTCGGGGGGGGGAATGGGGAGAATGCTGTTGTCCTTAACTCCTGCTTTTTGGCTTCCCATGGTTGACCACTGAGAGGATGATGGACTAGATAGTCCTTGGACTAGATGATGATGGACTAGATCCAGCAGGGCTTAGGTTTGGGGAAACGGTGCATGATGCAATGAAGTAGGGCAAAGTCTAGGTTGAGGCAAGGCAAGTATTTAAAGATTAAGTAGTACCTTGGACAAGGGACGCGGGTGGCGCTGTGGGTTAAACCACAGAGCCTAGGGCTTGCCAATCAGAAGGTTGGCGGTTCGAATCCCTGCAACGGGGTGAGCTCCCATTGCTCGGTCCCTGCTCCTGCCAACCTAACAGTTCGAAAGCACGTCAAAGTGCAAGTAGATAAATAGGTACCACTCCAGGGGGAAGGTAAACGGCGTTTCCGTGTGCTGCTCTGGTTCGCCAGAAGCGGCTTAGTCATGCTGGCCACATGACCCAGAAGCTGTATGCTGGCTCCCTCGGCCAATAAAGCGAGATGAGCGCTGCAACCCCAGAGTCGGCCACGACTGGACCTAATGGTCAGGGGTCCCTTTACCTTTAGTACCTTGGACAGCTCAGGCTGGAGACATAGTAAGAGCAGAACTTGAATGTTTTTTCAGCAACCGCCAACTTCTCCATCTACACAGCCAGATCCGCCTTCCATTAGAGGGACTTCTTTAAACCAAGGGACCCAGTCTGCTTTACATCTATCAGTTCCAACAGTGTGAAGGAGACTTTGATAGAACTTTGGGTTTTATCTCAAGCCCACAGAGGCAGAGAAGGGAAGCAGAAGAGCCCTTTGGGTTACACATAACGGCCTCCTCTTACACTAGTTCTTCTGAACTAGTAGAGACACCTGTGGCTGATCCCAAAGGCAATTTCCTCTCCCACTTTATATCTCCGGCTTCAACTCCAGAAGATGGAAAGTATGACCCAGGGTGATGATAATATTCGACTTAAATTTTTCCAAGAATATACAAGCTCTTTAAAAGACACACAGGCTCCACATGCTTATGAAAGTTTTCCATAAGGCCAATGCATCTGTTTCTTAAAGGCTAGCAACAGTGTCATCATCACAAAGGATAATGTGCAATGGTCATAGGCATTTCTGGCTATGAATTATTTGGGCATTTCTAGTTGTTCTTCGTTAATTGGAGCATTAAAAAGTCACTGAGCAGCACACATGCCTCCCAGGGAAATATTTTTGAATGCCACATTATTTTTAATAGATGTGTAAAGTTATCAATTTACGTAGTAAGAAGGCCAACATGATTTGTGTCAACAGTTGCAGCTTGACCTACCATAGATAATTGATTATGCAGGTTATAATCCCCACCATTAAATTTTGCATGATGCTTGATAAGTGTTTGCTCACACCCTTCTATTACTTAGCTGAAAAGCACAGTGGTTAGAAGCAAGGGAGAGAATATCACTTGCACAATTCTGGGGTCTGGAGAGAGGCATTGCTGTGAGTAGCTGTCAGTAGAAACTCAACTATATCTCGTAGTAAATGAAGGATCACAAAAGATCCTTCTGCACTGAGGAGGAAAGTCTTCCCCAGTCACAGGTATATTGTGGTCAAAAGACCGAAGAACCATCCCATATGGAGCTGGACTATATTTAAAGCCTATATTTCTGACATATCCAGATTTCTGGTCCAATTGCAAGCATCAGTTGCTCTGTGCCTTATGTGGGAAGTTTTTTCACCCTTAGGACATTTGGGCCTCATGCCTGATGTTCCCCATACTTACTTTATTCTATGATCTTCAGAAATGTCAAAGTTGGTTGAGCAACCACAAAGTCCCAATTCAGAAATTTCAGGCAGCTGGACCCCAGTTTGCATGGTGGAGGAGAAGTGTGAATTTCTTCCCATGCCCATGCAGATAACATATTTGGTGAATCAGATGCTTCCTGTGAATGTCCAATCAAAGAGAAATCGAATTTGCATGATTCTTTGCACTAACTTTGTTTTTTTTCTAACGGGGACGGGGGGGGGGGTGTTAATATGAACTGCCCCTCTATGCCTGAGTTTGATCTGCAATGCTTTAGGAAAATGTGGAAGAGACTCACCCACCAAACACTAGAGAAACCTCTGGGCTGGCTCCTTGCACCCTTCACTTTTGTCTCCTAGGACAAGTCATGACTAACATTATAGTCAAGTTTCTTCAAGGACCTAGTATGGTTTCAAAGGCAGAGCTGCTTCTGAAATACATATTTCAGGATTGTGGGATTCAAGAAGCATTTCAGCTGTCACACATGTTATTCTTCATGCTGACAAATAAGTTTTCCACTTATTCAGAGGAGCTGAAATGTACAATTCATTCCATTCCTATTTAAAACCTCTGTATTCTACCTGTCTGCCTTTTAAAAAGGCAGCCGCGGCGGCCATAAAATCTTTAGAATACAAAACCGTAATTGGGTTAATCCAACATAAAACCAGAACAGAACAATAAACCACAGCACTATTTTTTAAAAAATAAATATTCACACGCTCCTTGATAGTTTTTGGGAAGAGGAATGCTTTGACCTCTTTCCTTAAGAAAATGAGGGCAAATGCCAGATGGAACTCTCTGATGGGATTCCATAATCTAAGGGACACCACTAAAAAGGCCCTATTTCTGATGTTTACCAATGTGGCCACAGAAGAAGATGAAGCATGAAGTAGTTCCCTCAGCTGATGACTTAATCCAGCCTTCATTCAGATGTTTCTGACTACAAGTGGTAGCCACAGCCTACCACTGTCACACAGATGGAAGTTGTAGTTCAAAACATCTGAAGAGCACCCAGTTAGGGAAGGCTGACCTGAACAATGAAGCAGGTTCATAATGTGTGTGAATTTATTCTGTTTGTTTCTGTAAATGAGTTAGCCTGAGAGCTCTCTCGCTTCCTCTCTCTCTCTCTCTCTCTCTCTCTCTTTCCTTGGACTTTATGCACCAGCAATGAATGAAATCAGTGTTATAAATCTATACGAACATTATTGACTTTTGCCTAAGTATCTAATAATCTTTCTGTTCCATTGAAGATTTCTGGTAAATGTCACAGAGATAAATAAACACATGATGACATTGCCCAATCTTGCGATTCCTGGATTGTTCATCCCCTCTGAGCCCTGTGAAGTATTCCAGATTAGCAAAGAAATATGCATAATTTCCGCTCCTGGGTAGCTGTAAATGTTATCACTTTGATGTAATTGATTATCAGTTGCTTTATTCCTTCTGGGGTTTTTTCTTCCTCTATTACACAAAAGCCACCCCTCCTTTTCTGGGTTAGTTAGCAAGCTGCATCCTGTCTTAGTTGTATAAGAGCAAAGCTACACACACAAAAGATGTTTTTTCCCACACCAGGAAACCAGACGCAGCTCTCATAATTTGATTTTTTGTGCTCCACCTTTGTCTTGGGCCAAAATATAGTTATGGCTCCCGTCAGAACTAGAGTTTTCCCATTATGGAAGGTAGTTTCCCCCTGTGCTGTTGGCTTGGGGCTGTCACTCTCTCTCTCTCTCTTTAAATTTTTTTTATTCAAAGTTATAACAAGACATATTATCCAAAAACATATCCTTATTTCCCCCCCTATTTTTCCTCCCTCCCCCCTCCCCCCCAGACCCCCCCCCCCACCTCTCGACTTCCCTCAGTTCCAGTCTTTGGTTTCTCTAATATTGCTATTTTCTGCATGTTACAAAGTTGTATAGATCCTCAAACTATTTAGCTGATTATTATCAGTAAATAAAATTGTGGATGTTTATTCAAAACCTGCCAAGGAGTCCAATTCGCTTTGTTGCATCTTCAGATACTTTGTGAAAGGTTCCCATTCATCCTTAAAGTCACAGTTATCCTTGTCTCGTAGCTTGTATGTCAATTTTGCCAGTTCTGCATAGTCCATCAATTTTTCTTGCTATGATTCTTTAGTCGGGGTTTCTTCAGTCTTCCATCCTTGTGCAACCAGAACTCTCGCGGCCGTTGTCGCATACATGAAGATGTTTTTCAACTTTTTTGGCAGATCTTTCCCTACAATCCCCAACAAAAATGCCTCGGGTTTTTTAACAAATGTTAAATGGAACATTTTCTTCAATTCATTGTATATCATTTCCCAAAAAAATTTAATTACCTTACACTCCCACCACTTATGATAAAATGTTCCCTCCTTTTCCTTACACTTCCAACATATATTTGAACTAGTTTTGTACATTTTCCCTAACTGCACTGGTGTTGTATACCATCTATACATCATCTTCATATAGTTCTCCTTCGATAGGGAACAGTCTGTAAATTTTAAGTCAGTTTTCCATAATTTAACCCAGTCTTCCATCATAATATTGTGACCTACATCTTGTGCCCCTTTAATCATAACTGATTTCACCTCTTCATCTTTCGTCTCCCATTCTAATAGTATGCTATATGCGGCCTTCAGTAGTTTCACTTTCCCTTCAATCACTTCTGTTTGAAACCTAGATCTAGTATAACTAAATCCTTTCTTACTGTCTTCTTTATGTGTTTCATATAGTTGTCGATAATGCAACCAACTCTGAAAGTGGTTTTGATCTCATCATAATCTCTTAATTTCCATTCTCCATCATGTTCCTTTAATAAATCAGCATATGTGAGCCATTTTCCTTTCTTTCCAAGTGGTTTGAGCAGTAATGCTTCATGTGGTGAAAGCCACCACGGGGTCTTTTGTTCCAATAAGTCTTTGTACGGGCTGTCACTCTCAACCAGAAACACAAGAAGTGTTTTGGGGAAAGGAAGGTGCCATTATCCACATGATAATCTCAGTGGCGAGTTCAAGAAACAAGCTACGTCCATATTCCATTCTAATTTCCATTGGCCCTGGGAACTGAGATAAGCAGAAGCAGCCTGTAATTTGGACTGAGTTTATTAGAAACAATGTAAAGTGTGCCTGATCTCTGAAGGCTCAGATGGATGGGCTAGAGTTTGTCCCAGTGCCAGATTCCATAATCATAGAATCGTGGAATTTTAGAGTTGGAAGACACCCAAAGCGTCATCTAGTTCAATCCTCAATGCAGGAATCACAGCTAAGGAAACAGCATGGAACATTTACCCAGCTGATGTTAAGTAGTAGTCTAATGCCCCTGTTAATGCAGAAATAGTCAACATGGTACCCTTGGAGGAGCCTTGTTAAAGTCACTGTGCTTGAATGCCTTCCTCTGAGGTCCTGGGCTAGACAGTTGAACTAGCTAGGCGTGCTTCCTCAAATACCATTCATAGCATCCATATCCACTACAGCTCCGTAATTTCAGACATTCACCAAATGCCCATGAGATGGTCAATGTTCTCTTGTGATTTCTCTCTCTTAGGCATCCCTTGTAACACACATGCCATCTCTTCCTGTTCTCTTCCGCAGAATTTTGACTTTCTTCCACTACCACCCAAGAGACCGTGACGTTTTATCTGATTAATGTGCAGAAATAAAGCAGGAGATCTTGGCAGAGTGCTTGGCAGGTGGTAATAAACTGCAATGCCCCCAAGCACTCTTAACCCGTATTCTGTAAAGTAAGCCATAACTCTGATCCAGCCCCAGTAATAAAGGTTCTCTAAAAAAGAATTGCAGTGTGGAATGACTTGCATTATATATTTACACTGCAATGACTTACCCTTTCTATTACTATGGGACAGAATCCATTGCGAGGGACAATCGTCATCATTTATTTGTATGCCTCCTTTCCATAGTCAAACCAAATTTTGTTTCTCGAAAGGGGGAAAGTATCACGGTGGCATAAAGATACTATAGTCAGGAATTGTGCTAAGGAACAATTCAATCGTCCAAGGAAGAGAATTGACACTGAAGAACCAATGCATGCCTAGTTAGGATGTCTTCCACTCAACAACCATCCATTCATTCGTTATTGCATTTTTGTTTCACCCTTCCTCGGAGGAGCTCAGGGTGGCACACATGGTTTCCCCTCTACATTTTAGCCTCAAAACAACTCTGTGAGTTAGGTTAGGCTGAGATAGGTGACTGGCACAAGGCCGCACTGAGAATTTCATGGGCTGAGCAGGGATTTGAGTCTCCCCAGTCTATGAATTTCAGCACCAAACATGCACATGTTGCCTTAGTATTAAAAATATCACCTTCAGCATCTTCGTGAACTACTCCTGTAGCTACTGACAATATGCATCCAATCAATATGTTCATCTTTCTTCCCATTCATGTAGTTTGACATATTGGCAGAGTTCAAATGAGAAGGAGACGTCAGAGGTCAGCATTCCGTTGCTCTGATTTTCTATTTCAAAGATGCAATTGGCTGAGATTTATCTGCAAAAATAGTTGGGTGCTAGAGGTCCACATATCTTTTGGGAACACACAAGCCAAAAGCAGCCAAGAAGCACAAGGTGTATTTAAACAAAAAACCTGTCAGGGGTCTCATGTGATCCAGCCTGTAGAATCCTGTTCTTAGCTTAGTCTGTTAAAGGCTTTTAGGGGAATTTTATTTCACTTCATTGGCTTTACACACATTCTCTCTCAAAGGTAGGCACTTCATACAACTTGGACAATAGCAGCAACAAAACTCTTTAGGTATAGTTTTGCTTTCCTTAATGGTTCTCTTTGAAGAAGCTTTCTTCAGCATACAGAACAAAAATAATGTGGTAACTTGATGGTCAATACTGTATTATTGTAAGAAAACCATCTATTTTAGTTCTGAACTGAGTGTCCAGAGTCTTCTGGGGTCAAGGTATTTAAACCTGTGCAATCCTCCTTTATTTTATTGATTACACTCATGTTTTAAATCACCCCTTACAATGAAGAAAAGGGAATATGTGGTGCGGTTGCTCTATGTTGCCATGAAAGGGAAGTGGCAATGGTGAGATGAGGGGCCTGGCTTAGAGCACTGCTGCTGAGATACTGTTGCCACCACTGAGCAGGCAGATTGCATGCTTCTCTATCATGGGAATGTGATGGAAGCCAAGCAGTGGCATAGAATCATAAATTGTAGATGTGGAAGGACCCCATGGGTCATCTAGTCAAACCCCCAGCAATGTAGGAATCTCAACAAGATCATACATGACAGGTGGCCATCCAATCTCTGCTTAAACACCTCCAAGGAAGAAGAGTCCACCACCTCCCAAGGGAGTCTACTGTCAAACTGCTGTCAGAAAGTTCTTCCTGATGTTTAATCAGAATCTCCTTTCTTGTAACCTGAATCCATTGGTTTGGGTACTAGCCTCCGGAGCAGGAGAAAACAAGCTTGCTCCATCCTCCATGTGGCAGCCCTTTAGATATTTCTAGATGGATATCCTATCTCCTCTCAGTCTCCTCTTTTCCAGGCTATATATGCCCAACTCCCTCAACCATTCCTCATGAAGCTTGGTTTCCAGACCCTTGATATTCTTGGTGGCCCTACTCTGCACATGTTCCAGCTTGTCAAGATCCTTGTTAAATTGTGTTGCCCAGAACTGGACACAGTACTCCAGGTATGGTCTGACCAAGGCAGAATAGAGTGGGACTATTACTTCCATTGCATCTTAAAAAGCAGAGACATCACCTTACCAACAAAGGTCTGCATAGTTAAAGCCATGGTTTTCCCAGTAGTGATGTATGGAAGTGAGAGCTGGACCATCAAGAAGGCTGATTGCCGAAGAATGGATGCTTTTGAATTATGGTGCTGGAGGAGACTCTTGAGAGTCCCATGGACTGCAAGAAGATCAAACGTATCCATTCTTAAGGAGCTCAGCCCTGAGTGCTCACTGGAAGGACAGATCGTGAAGCTGAGGCTCCAATACTTTGGCCACCTCATGAGAAGAGAAGACTCCCTGGAAAAGACCCTGATGTTGGGAAAGATGGAGGGCACAAGGAGAAGGGGACGGCAGAGGATGAGATGGTTGGACGGTGTTCTCGAAGCTACAAACATGAGTCTGACCAAACTGCGGGAGGCAGTGGAAGACAGGAGGGCCTGGCGTGCTCTGGTCCATGGGGTCACAAAGAGTCGGACACGACTAAACGACTAAACAACAACAACATTACTTCCATTGATTGGGGCACTATACTTCTGTTGACGCAGCCAAGAATAGCATTAGCCTTTTTTGCTGCTGCATCATACTGTTGACTTACATTAAGCTTGTGGTCTACTAAGACCCCTAGATCCTTTTCACATGTACTACTGGCAGGCTAGGTTAATTTTATATTTGTGCAGAACCTTATCTTTGTCCCTACTGAAATTCATTTTGTTGGTTTGGGTCCAGTTCTCGAATCTGTTCAGGTAATCTTGAATCCTGTTTCTGTCTTCAGCAGTATTAGCTACTCCTTCAAGTTTGGTGTCATCTGCAAATGAGCAGAGCTTCACACTACACACTGGAACTCACTGGCACCCTAATTATGCCACGCCTGTCCCCAAACCTCATATTTTGTATACTGCTTCGGAAGCTTTTGATGACGTATTTTGAAATTTAAAAATACAGGTAACAATGTGGGGTTGGCTGGTTTGGGCATGTGGCCCAGATCTTTGCTCAGCACCGCTTCTATATTTGTCCACCACCTGCAAACAAGTAAGCCAATTACTTGCAGTAAGGGGGAGCAATGACTATCAACAGAGCACAGAAGGCAACTTGATCAGGGCCCTCCAAAATTTAGACCCAATAAGTAGTGCAGTCCAGGGCTGTGTTCTGATGTGAGCACTGGCCTCAGCTGAGATGAAAGTACCCTGGACAGCTCCATGGAGGACTCACACTGAGGACTGCATGAAAGCTGAGCTCAGGTGTTGCTTCAGAAGTAGCTGTTGGGCTCAGATTAAGACTTTGAGTGGACCTATAGCTCTGTTAAAGAAATGGGAGTGCCTGATCACCTCATCTGTCTCCTGAGAAATCTCTATGTGGGACAAGAAGCTACAGTTAGAACTGGATATGGAACAACTGATTGGTTCAAAATTGGGAAAGGAGTACGGCAAGGCTGTATATTGTCCCTGCTTATTTAACTTATATGCAGAATTCATCATGTGAGACTCTGGTTGAACTGGGACTTGTAAGGTAGAGTCCTCAGAGTCAGAGGAGGGTAACAAGGCTACTGGACTCTTCTTGCAACAGTACTTAAAGTGCTTCTGGGGCAGCCCCCCGCCCCTGTGAATCCCTGGCCTCATCCCCTGAAGAAGACGAATCTGCCCCCAAGGTCATAACAGGTAGGTGTGTTAGTTCCAAGGTGACAGTCTGAAGGAAAGGAGATGGAGCTAAGCCTGTCAGGGGTCCTTTCACAACAAACCAATTGCAGTGACTGGATAATGCTCCAGTTAGGCCTGGTGGAATTGGATTGGTTCTCAGGGTTCAAAGTTCAGGTAGTCAGGCCTAGATGGCGCCTCTAAAAAATGCAGTTCAGCACTCAAAGCACAAAAATGTGCTCCTGCCGTCAGCAAGATCCTCGCTGCTTAGAGTCCCAGTTTGAGACCCATCCTGGCATCTAGGATCTGAAGTTGCTCCTAACCCTTCCCATTAGGCTCAATATCTTGCCTTATCAGCATCGCCCTTCCTTAAATATTATCATATAGTATCTGAAAATTTACTCTTTTTTCCTGCATGGATTTGCTAAGCACCAGCTGGGTAGATCTTGACAGAACTTTCGACAGATGGCTTTTGGAACTGCTTTTACTTTTGGCATTTCAGACCTGGGCACATCTGTGGGAGCTGTGGCTGATTCAGTCACTTTCAGAGTTCTCAAGCTCTTTTCTTCCCTTTCCCCCTCCTCCCTCAGAAACCCCACATTAGTTGCAATTATCAAAAGTAGCTGGTAACGCAGATGCTAATTGGCGTAAGCGGCTCTGTCCTTTTTCCTTGATGCTTTTGGGGCTTTTCTGAGAACGCTCTGCAAAGAGCCTGGGAGATTTAAAGGTTACAATTAAAGATGCTGCGGTAATTTTCCAGGTTACGATTACCGAAGCAGATATTGTTGGTTCTGCTGCTGCGCGCAATTATCCCGAAACTTCTTTTATATCTAATTTTCTCCCGTTTGCTTTTTGCCGGGGTGGAGAATTGGCAGCTGAATACACAAGTTCTTTCTCAAGGGCATGGAGAGGGGAGTGAAACTTCACACTCTGAGCGGGAAGGGAGGCGGGGGGGGGGCAGCTAACCCAGTCCCTCCTTTCCCTTTGGTCTTTACCATTGGAACCAAGTGACTAATAATAATAATAATAATTTATTACTTACACCCCACCCATCTGCCCGGGCCTCCCCAGCCACTCTGGGTGGCTTCCAACAGGATATTGAAAACACAATAAAATATCAAACATTAAAAGTTTCCCTAAACAGGGCTGCCTTCAGATGTCTTCTAAAAGTCATATAGTTGTTTATTTCCTTGACATCTGATGGGAGGGCGTTCCACAGAGCAGGTGCCACTACCGAGAAGGCCCTCTGCCTGGCTCCCTGCAACCTCACTTGTCACAGTGAGGGAACCGCGAGAAGACCTTCAGACCTGGACCTCAGTGTCAGGGCTGAACGATGGGGTGGAGACACTCCTTCAGGTATACTGGACTGAGGCCATTTAGGGCTTTAAAAGTGAGCACCAACACTTTGAATTGTTTTCAGAAACATACTGGGAGTCAATGTAGGTCTTTCAGAGCCAGTGTTATATGGTCTCGGAGGCCACTCCCTGACACCAGTCTAGCTGCCACATTCTGGATTAGTTGTAGTTTCCAGGTCACCTTCAAAGGTAGCCCCATGGAGAGTGCATTGCAGTAGTAGGATTTCTTTATTCCCTTGCTGCCTCCACTATACAACCATTTAATGGTGCTGTACTAGATGGGCTGTTGATTTGCTGCTGTAGGGCTCCCCTTACATGCTTACTCAATGGGCCACGAGGTTTTCTGTACTGTGCAGATTGGGAAGTGTAAGAATTAAGTGTGGAGTCAATAACAGACTAAAACATTGTAGGTTTTTACCAGATATTTTTGTAAGGCACTAATGTGAATGGTTTTTGTGAAGATGTTTTTATACCTATATAACATTCTGGGCATGGAACGCGGGTGGCGCTGTGGTCTAAACCACTGAGCCTTGGGCTTGCTGATCAGAAGGTCAGCGGTTCGAATCCCCATGACGGGGTGAGCTCCTGTTGCTTGGTCCCTGCTCCTGCCAACCTAGCAGTTCAAAAGCATGTCAAAGTGCAAGTAGATAAATAGGTACCGCTCCGGCGGGAAGGTAAATGGCGTTTTTGTGCACTGGTCTGGTTTCCCCAGAAGCAGCTTAGTCCTGCTGGCCACATGACCCAGAAAAACTGTCTGCGGACAAACGGTGGCTCCCTTGGCCAGTAAAGTGAGATTAGTGCCACAACCCCAGAGTTGTTTGCGACTGGTCTTAACTGTCAGGGGTCCTTTACCTTTACCTTTTTAACATTCTGGGCACCATCATTTAAGAAGGATGTTGACAGGTTGGAACATGTGCAGAGGAGGGCAACTAAGATGATCAAGGGTCTGGAAAACAAGCCTTCTGAGGAACGGTTGAAGGAGCTGGGTATGTATAACCTGGAAAAGATAAGACTAAGAGGAGATATGATAGCCATCTTCCAAAATCTTAAGGGCTGTCACATAAAAGACAGTACAAGCTTGTTTTCTCCTGCTTTGGTGGGTGGGGCTCAATTCAAATGCTTCAAATTGCAAGAAAGGAGATTCTTACTAAACATCAGGAAAAACTTTCTGACAGTAAGAGCTGTTTGAGACAGGAACAGTCACCCTCTGGAGGTTGTCGTCTCTCCTTCCTTGGAGGTTTTTAAGCAGAGGTTGGATGGCCATCTGTCATGGATGCTTTAGCTGAGATTCCTGTATTGCATTGGAGTAGATGACCCCTAGGATCCTTTCAAACTCTACATTTCTATGATTCTATATATGTTCTTCATTGAAAAATAAAAAGTACATAATTACGAGTGCACAAAGTAAGATAAGATGCAAAAAAGAAGAAATAGCACCCATGTAGAAAAAAATGTTTTTGTGGGAGTGGAGAGAAACTGTTTTTAAACAGTTTTAACAGATAGCCAGTAGTACAAATGAAAATGACCTCGTAAAGTGCACTCATCTATCTTGACTGTTCTCTTGCTATACTTAGCAGTGCATCAATTTCCATTTTCCACAGTTCTGCTCCTCGAGTCTGGATCCACTGGGGTTTTTTTTAGTGATTTCTGCTTTCTCCAGCAGTGCAGCTATCTTTCTGAGTACAGCACATAAGTATTTATTTTGTTCTTGGCATGAAACTTCACAGTGGTTTAATGTTGTGACTGTGCATTTAATGTTTAATAAACCTTTTATATTGCCATCATTGGTGAATGGAAACAGTAGGCTAGTTAATCCACAGGTAGATCTGCTATAGATGCCAACATCTGTTTATCCTAATTCTGTAGCAGAGGTACCTGGAAAGACAGGTTTGTTTTAAGTTGAGTATGTAGTGATGGCAAAATCATAGTGTGGTAATAAAATCCTGGACCATAAAAAAAGCTGATCGCCGAAGAATTGGTGCTTTTGAATTATGGTGTCGGAGGAGACTCTTGAGAGTCCCATGGACTGCAAGAAGATCAAAACTCTCCATTCTGAAGGAAATCAGCCCTGAGTGCTCACTGGAAGGACAGATCCTGAAGATCCAAGACTTTGGCCACCTCATGAGAAGAGAAGACTCCCTGGAAAAGACCCTGATGTTGGGAAACATGGAGGGCACAAGGAGAAGCGGAGGACAGAGGACGTGGATAGTGTTCTCGAAGCTACCAGCATGAGTTTCACCAAACTGTGGGAGGCAGTGGAAGACAGGAGTGCCTGGCGTGCTCTGGTCCATGGGGTCACGAAGAGTCGGACACGACTAAACAACTGAACAACAAAATAAAATCCTAGAGTGCAATGCTATTCATACTTACCCTACAGAAATGGTGGGTATATAAAAGACCCATATAGGATTGTGTTGTTAGATAACGAGAGATAGACACATGTATGAAATTAAGTTACAAAAGAAAATGACTCATCTGCTGATTGTGCATACTTCCCAGACCTTTAAGGGAAAGTATTCCATGGACCTTTTGAATAGTATTCAGTGGTAAGAAATTAGCAGTGGATCCAGCTGATACTTCATTTCTCTGCTACCAGCCACAAAGACACTCAGCTGCAACTGCAAATGTACCAGGAGATTACCTTCAACTGATTGCCTGCCCTACTTTTTTCCACACTGCTTGGTTGCTTGCAATTTTACAGTTGCAGGTGTACGGCTAATTCCTGGTTTAGAGAGGCATAGTATTAATTACTCTCACTTCACCCCTGAACAAGAGGGTGATTCTAGGCTATTTAAATGTTTAATTTAGAGAGAGAAATTGTTGAGCTTTACGACACCATTCATGTAAATGGTGCTTCACGGCATAAGCATAAAAATAGAGGTCACCACCTAAAGGATCGTTGCCATCAGATGTATGGTTAGTGTGGAAGAGCTAATAGGAATGACAGTGCAATCCTATGCTCATTTACTCAGAAGCAAGGGCCATTGGGTGGGGCGCAGGTGGCGCTGTGGGTTAAACCACAGAGCCTCTTGGGCTTGCCGATCAGAAGGTCAGCGGTTCGAATCCCCACGACGGGGTGAGCTCCCATTGCTCGGTCCCTGCTCCTGCCAACCTAGCAGTTCAAAAGCATGTCAAAGTGCAAGTAGATAAATAGGTACCACTCCAGCAGAAAGGTAAACGGCGTTTCCATGCACTGCTCTGGTTCGTCAGAAGCGGCTTAGTCATGGCGGCCACATGACCTGGAAGCTGTATACCGGCTCCCTCGGCCAATAAAGCGAGATTAGCGCCGCAACCCCAGAGTCGGTCACGACTGGACCTAGGTCAGGGGTCGCTTTACCTTTAAGGGCCATTGGGTTCGGTGAGGCTTCCTTTCAGGGAAGCGTGAATAGGATTGCAGCTCGGATCAATCCATTTTTCCCTTGTGTACATTTTATACGTCCCTGGTGGCTTCTTGCAAACAAACAGAAGAAACATGACAAAGAACAATGACATCTAATGGAGTAAACTGTAACATAAAGGAAGCAGGCAGAATGGCTAAAAGTCAACAAAGCATTATCAACCCTGTAAGGTAAAAAAAAAGGCTTCCTAATAATAACAAATATTTGCCAGCAAAGAGAAGGGAGCAAGAATTCTATTCCTTAGAGCAGGCATAGGCAAACTTGGCCCTCCAGCTGTTTTGGGACTACAGTTCCCATCATCCCTGACCACTGCTCCTGTTAGCTAGGGATGATGGGAGTTTTAGTCCAAAACATCTGCATGCCTGTCTTATAGGCCTCATCTCCTGTCCTAGCCAATGTGGCACCCGGAAGTTGTTGGACTACAACTCCCATCATCCCTGACCATCTGCCATGCTGACTGGGACAACTAGGGCACCTCTAAGTTAGATTAATCACTTAAAACCAGCCTTAATCAACTAAAACGTTGCCCACTTTTAGGCAGCAGGGGGTTTTTTTAAAGAAAGGAAGAAGAAGAAGAAATGTAATTATTTTTAATGTGAATACTGGCAGGCAGTGATGGCTACCAACTTGGGTGGATTTAAAAGAGCTTTAGACAAATTCATAGAGGAAAGGCTATCAACAGCTAGCAGACTCTTCTTATGTTCATCTGATGAAAGCTGCATGATCACTACCCTCTTAAGTGTCCTTCTCTCTTCTCTCATACAATGGAAGAATGCTTCTTCTTAAACTGCAACCCTAGGCACACTTACTTAAGATGAACTTTTTAAACATAAACAAAACCCAGCCCAGAATATGCCCCTACCACCCTAAAGATTGTGCTGAGCTGATGGGCAATGTGCTTTAACTACCAGCAGGTATATCTAGTGCCTGTTTGGTATACCTGGGGGAGGTGCAGTCTGATCTCTCAAGGTGCTGAGCACTCTGAAAAGTTTAACTGGTACTAATTATGAGCCAGGGAAGGCTGCTGAGTGCACATTCAGCTTCCAAAGAACATTGCAGGATGGGGGCCAGAATATAGCACGAAGGAGTCCTAATTGGCTTATATAAGTGTTCCTTGGAGCCTGAAGAGCATACAATCAAGACCTGGCTAGCTGATTGTGCAGGGTTCCAAATCGCAGGAAGAACCCATTCAGATACAGCAGCTTTTTCTTTTCAGACATCCCACCTCCGCTTGATGCATGGACAGCAATAGGGATGGACAAATTTCAGTTCCTCTCAAGTTTCCACTTTTTATAGCCTTAAGTTTAGCTCACTGCAAAGTTGTTCTTCCCAATATACAGTCATACCTCGGGCTACAGGCGCTTCAGGTTGTGTTGTGTTTTTTTTGGGTTACGGATTGCCGAAACATGGAAGTACCGGAACGGGTTACTTCTGGGTTTCAGTGGTCACGAATGCGTAGAAGCGCCAAATTGCAACCCGCATGTGCGCAGATATGCTGATGCCGGTTGCGAATGCTGCAGGTTGCAAACGTGCATCCCGCACAGATCACGTTTGCAACCCAAGCGTCCACTGTAATCAGTTACATTTTCATGACTACAGTGGTACCTCAGGTTACATACGCTTCAGGTTACATACTCCGCTAACCCAGAAATAGTGCTTCAGGTTAAGAACTTTGCTTCAGGATGAAAACAGAAATTGTGCTCTGGCGGCGCGGTGGCAGTGGGAGGCCCCATTAGCTAAAGTGGTGCTTCAGGTTAAGAACAGTTTCAGGTTAAGAACAGACCTCCGGAACGAATTAAGTACTTAACCCGAGTTACCACTGTATATGCTTTTTGTACACATTGTATTAAAAAAAAACACAAGCATTTTTAAACACAGCACAGAAGTTGGAGAAGTGCAAATTTTGAGCCCTAGCTGTGTTTTGGTTCCCTATCTCTGTGCTAAGATTTGCTTTTACGGTTGAAGGAGCCGGGTAGGTTTATCCCTGAAAAGAGGAGACTGAGAGGAGATATGATAGCCATCTTCAAATATCTGAAGGGCTGTCACATGGAAGATGGAGCATGCTTGTTTTCTCCTGCTCTGGAGGGTAGGACTCGAACCAATGGCTTCAAGTTAGAAGAAAGGAGAATCTGACTCAACATATGGAAAAGCTTTCTGACAGTAAGAGCTGTTTGACAGTGGAATGGACTCCCTCGGAATGTTGTGGATTTTCCTTCCTTGGAGGTTTATAAGCAGAGGTTGAATGGCCATCCATGGATGCTTTAGCTGAGATTCCTGCATTGCAAGGGGTTGGGTCCCTTCCAACTCTACAGTTCTACGGTTCTTTGAAGAAACCATTAGGTAATCCTTGGCTAAACCAAGTCAAGCAGCATCATTAAAAATAACAAGTGATTCAGAAGCACAACAAGCTGGTTTGAGAGGGGTAGAGTATTAATAGCAGAAATGCTTGCTCAATTTCTTTATAGATATACACATATGCCGATGCATAAGAAGCACATCAATAATGCAGCTTTTATTTCCCAAGCTATGTATGGGAAATCCGTCAATATTACAAATGACTTCAGTAAACTGTCCCCTGGAAGCCAATGTCTCTCCTATTGATCTAAAAAATGCAAAAGTTCAATTAGACACTGAGAACGAGCATCCTTGGAGCTAAGCTCTCAAAGTCATGTAAAAATAAATTCATTTTCAAATCATGTTAATAGAGCAGGGATGAGAGTCAAGGGATGGAGCAAGTTACGGCTACGATTCAATAGGCAGTTAAAGCGCCATTGATGATGGAGATTATTCAGCAGTTTGCTGCAGCTATTAAAGTCTCCTTCTCCCCTGAGTTGGTTGCATTGACCGCAATGTAACGTACATAGAGAAATGTTAAGTGCTGTTCGGATCTGAGCCACACAGTTTTGAGATGCAATCAGCTTTCAATTTCAGTGCTTGTCTCCTTTGATATTTTTTGCTTTCACAGCACCTAAACCCAAACACATTTAGTCAAAGACCATGGCTGATTTCCTATTGTTGTTGCCAGACCGTCCTCACATTTTCTCTCACACATGTACTCTTCTTAACTGACTGATGTTTTCATGAGGTGGCTTCCATTTGTGAATGAAGGGAAAGGGGTGGAATTCTCCACACAAGAAACACCCATTAAATATAGCTTTGAGCGGGGGGATGGGGGTGTTCTTCAAGGCCACAGGAGGAATGGGACAAAAGGCATTTTTTTGTCAGGTGTAACTATGGATAAAGGGACGCGGGTGGCACTGTGGGTCAAACCACAGAGCCTAGGACTTGCCGATAGAAGGTCGGCAGTTCGAATCCCCGCGACGGGGTGAGCTCCTGTTCCTCGGTCCCAGCTCCTGCCCACCTAGCAGTTCGAAAGCACGTCAAAAGTGCAAGTAGATAAATAGGTACCTCTGGCAGGAAGGTAAACGGTGTTTCCGTGTGCTGCTCTGGTTCGCCAGAAGCAGCTTTGTCATGCTGGCCACATGACCCGGAAGCTGTACGCCGGATCTCTCAGCCAATAAAGCGAGATGAGCGCCGCAACCCCAGAGTCGGTCACGACTGGACCTAATGGTCAGGGGCCCCTTTACCTTTACCTTTATCTATGGATAAAGGAGAAATTTGATCCAGTTCACATTTGAAGAGGGGCTGTTACAGTTTGCACTTTCCAAAGCATTACACAAACCATTGCACAGCCACCCTTGAAAGCTTGCATTTTGTCATAGGGGCCACATTATCCAGCACCCATCCAGAGGAAAGGTGTCTATCGCAAATGCAGTCAACGTTTAGCAGTCCTTTCCACCCCTGCTTGGGCCTTCGTGACCAATCCTCGGTGATTTTTCTCTCGTTTAGGAAGCAGGCTGAGTAATTGATTGGGGAGAGGGAGCGTGCGTTGTAAATGTAAAGCCTTATAAACAGCAACACTGGGCCCTGAACTGCAATCTGTTTGATCAATGGCATTTACTTATAGGTGGGGAAAGGGCTCCCGCTGTGATGGAATGGAACGATCCCTTTTGCATGTGCCTCACACACAAAAACGGTCTCCTAGAAGCAAGGATGGAGCACAGAGGAAGGATGCGAGAATTTGTTTGAAACCTTCTGCAATGTGTTATTGTCATGGACTGGTTGGACACAAATGAATGGTGGGAGGAACCAGCTGGGAAACCATCAAGGGAAGAAGGATCAGAGCCCGGGGAATAGTGGGGGCAGAGGTGTAGTGGGTGGGGAGGCTGGCAGGCTGTCGCCCCAGCTGCAGTTTTTTGGGGGGTGCATTCCTCACAACACCCTGCCCTGTCGTGTTGCATCCTTCTCACACCACGCTCTAGCTGGAGGGCATTTGAGAAGGACACAACAGCTCACAGTACCCTGCGAGCCCAGCGCTGCTTTCCTTCCTGCCCTGTCCTTCTCACCCAGCCTTCCACCTGATGCACCCTGAATTCCAGCCCCTGCTCAGATTTTGGGCTGTTTTCTAGTTTGTCTCAGTGCCTTTTATTTCATCAAGGACTGCAGCTACTCTGCCATTACCTTTGTGTTCACGTTCCCCAATTTATCCAAAGAAGAAAGCTAAACTTGTGTATGTGATCTAACAATGCCTTGTCGACGGATGTGTTCAACTGCGGAACAAGCCAGTGCAACAGCCTTGATGGACTCTGTTGCTCGGGTCAAGGTTTCCAGGAGGATTAATTACTAGCAATTTACAGGATCTTGGAGTGCCAGCAAGGGGTGCTGACCCTTTCCTTTGAAATGTTGCCCCTAGGGGGACAGCAATGGAATAGACTTCACAGTGTTGCTGGCCCGCAGCTCTAGTTAAATTTTAGGAGTCGGCAATGATTCACTCTGGGAAAGCTTATGGCTTGCTTCCCCGCATCAATCTGCATCATAACTTGCAAATGAATCACAACCTTGCAATAATTAAAACAAAAACGATAATGTTGTAATTAAAACAGCCACCATCACATACATGCTAGCAAAATGCTAAAAGAGGACCCTGCTTTCACTGCTACCTGAATTTTGCCATATAAGGATGAAGGGTGTGCACAGCCCCCTCCCCAGATCCACCCCATGGCTCTGATCATGCCCTCCCCCCGTTAGGAACCACCTGCAGCACCTCAACTTTTGTACTGAATTAGTTCAGGGGTGGGGTTAATATTTAATTAGGGCAAAAACCCTAATTAAACATATGTTGCTGAGGTGGGAGGGATGCGGGAGGAGATGCTGCATCTCTCCCCTTATTAACCGAGGGGGGCAGGAGTTCAGTTCTG
The DNA here is from genome assembly GCF_964188315.1 of Podarcis muralis. NCBI lineage: Eukaryota > Metazoa > Chordata > Lepidosauria > Squamata > Lacertidae > Podarcis > Podarcis muralis. The sequence continues at coordinate 13,688,848 of NC_135658.1, read as the reverse complement.
CAGGGTGCTCCTTCAAAGGTGCTCATGCAAGTGAGCACCCCCACAGGATCAGTGCCTCGTGTCAACAGCTGCTGAGCTGATACAGCAATTTTCTGGGGTGGAGCATTAGGCAGGAAGGAGAGCCGGGAAACATCAGGCTTTTACTTTCTCCTGAGAAGATGCAGCCAGTAGTTAGGTCAGCCTCAGTTTATTGGTGGATTTTCCTGCCAAATGCTCCACCCTGTGAAAGCCCCAGAATGCTCAGCGACAAGAAAGAAGATTCCACCTAAACATTAGGTGGAAGAACTTCCTGACAGTAAGAGCTGTTCGGCAGTGGAATTTGCTGCCAAGGAGTGTGGTGGAGTCTCCTTCTTTGGAGGTCTTTAAGCAGAGGCTTGACAACCATTTGTCAGGAGTGCTCTGATGGTGTTTCCTGCTTGGCAGGGGGTTGGACTCGATGGCCCTTGTGGTCTATTCCAACTCTATGATTCCATGATTCTATGACATTCCAGCTGACCCATAGCAATCAATGGCTGATACCCAAATATCCCTCCTAGTAGGTCAAGTTTTGGCTTGGGACTCATAAGAACCCATTGCACACCCCTAGTAAGAATGTAAGAACAGCCCTTGTAGAGAAGGCCAAAGGTCCACCTAGTCCACCAGCCTGCAAAAAGGACCAGACTGCAACTTCACTCTCCCCGCTTGTGATGCCAAGACACCACCATGCTCAGTTCAGAAGCAGGGACAAAACCACCACAATGAAAAATGCTGCTAACCAGAAGACTGGTGTATTGAGCCAACCCAGGGGCAGAATCCATGCGTTGTAAGGAGCTGAATTAGATGGCCCTTGGGGTCCCTTCCAACTCTGATGATATGATTGGGGGGGGGGACTTTGAGCAAGATGTCCTCACTGAGCCCCCATCGATGAATTGCCCCACCCTGGTTGCTCTTTCTCTGAGCCCAACACTCAGCCGCCTAAAGAGAGAGAGGTGCCAAGTGAGTGAATGGAGAAGAAGAAGAAGAAGAAGAAGAAGAGTTTGGATTTGATATCCCGCCTTTCACTCCCTTTAAGGAGCCTCAAAGCGGCTAACATTCTCCTTTCCCTTCCTCCCCCACAACAAACACTCTGTGAGGTGAGTGGGGCTGAGAGACTTCAGAGAAGTGTGACTGGCCCAAGGTCACCCAGCAGCTGCATGTGGAGGAGTGGAGACTCGAACCCGGTTTCCCAGATTACGAGACTACCACTCTTAACCACTACACCACACTGGCTCTCAGGAGATGAATTCTTAATCATATCACCACTCATTTGGTTTGAGATGACAGGCAAGTTTGAAGGACCAGCAAGGTGCGGCAGCAGGACCCTTCGGGGACATAGGTGCCCATTTCCCCAACCCTTCGGGGATATAGGTACCCATTTTTCCAACCCCTGTCACCAACTCCAAGTCCTCAGCTCAAGCCATATAGGAAGCTGAGGTCCCTGTGGAATTCTACCATGTCTCTTCAAAGGAGCATTTATTGTAACCAAAGCAATTTAGCAAACTGTTGAGGATTTCTTTCTTTTCTTTAGGAAGCTTTTGAAAATAGCATTGAAGAGATGCCATTTATCTTAGTAAAGAGAAGGGATGTTTTGCAACGACAAAATAAGCTTGGGTTGTTAAAGTGGTGTGCGTTAAAGGCATCTTCTGCCAAGGCAGCATAGCTCTTTAGCAAATGGGGAGTGAATCGATAGCACAGCACTTAAAATTCTGTGGGCAGAGTCTGCTCTTCCCTCTGAAATTTACTGGTGTTTGGATTGCAAGACTGAGTGCCATTTCCCTCCGCCACCCTGCGAGCTTCGCTTTTATACAGGCAGGCACTTTGAGTCTAATGTTTTAAGTTAACAGTCATATTTGTATAGTTGAGGCTAAGATTGGCTGGTGCCCATTGGGCCTAGTAGGACAGGAGCCCAAACAGTAGGTGGAGCCAGAGACAAAAACAGGCAGAGCTAACTAATTCTTTTCATATATTAAAAGAATTATATATTCTTAATGGACAAAGGCAACAGGCTGTGACGCCCCCTGGGTTTGTTGTAAGGCTGGCAGGTGGAGGTCGGCTCAGGTCAGATTAGAGTTGGTGGTACAGCACCCCACCTGGTTGAGAACGATCGTCCTATAACAGACAATAATTTTCTTTTCTTCTCCCCTCACCCTGTCCTTGTTATTTCCTTTAGGGAAATTCTGGCCTGGGTTTCAGCATTGCTGGAGGAACAGACAACCCACACATTGGGGATGATCCTGGGATATTTATTACTAAGATTATACCAGGAGGAGCTGCAGCAGAGGACGGAAGACTCAGGTAAACTTATGCATTTGTTGTCTAAAGTGTGTGTCCAATATTTGGGTCTGTCCTGGGGGAAAAGCCTGGTGCTGTTGCAGGAAGGGAGGTTGAAAAGGCTTGAGCCAATGACAAAGCCAACTAATTCTAGGTTTATCCCACTCCTCCTCCTCCCTGAGTTCTACAAGGGGTAAAAGTAAGGGCTTTTCTCCATGACCCTTGAAAATGTGTTATTTTCCCACATGTGTTTTATGCATTACTTGTGCATTGAAGCATTAAAGTGAGGGGCAGATAGGGCTCATCAACCTGGAAAGGTAGCCCTTATAGGAGAAGGAAAACACTGGTCCTAAAACTCCTCTGCCTTGCAGGACATCTTTAGAGGAAGAAAGGGCTAAGGAGTAAACCCCAAATAAATCCTAAGTGGAGTCCCTAAGACGGTTGGATGCTGCCCTGTACGCCTCCTTCTGGCAACTCCTGCATCCAAGCTGGTGTCAAATACATGGCCCTGCTCTCCTCTGGACCACATCAGAGAGGCCAAGAGTGGGGGTCTTGTTGTCTGGCCAGCCCAGGACCTCCATGCACCCTTCTCAGACTTGCACCCCAGAGAGACCACTTGTTGAAGTGGTCCAGTTGGACTTCACCCCTGGAGGCACATTCCATTGCCTTTTGAGACAGATGGATGCCAACAACAGAAGCACCCCTGTTTGTTAACCAATCTCACAGGCTGTTGTTAGATCTGATGTCCTGTTGCTCCTATCGAAAACCTTGCCCACACATCCCTTGTCCTCAAGCCCTAGAAATCAATGACACTACTTTCTGTCACTGCTTCCGATGGAAATAAGGAAAGAACATGCAGTGACACACCCTGGACTGGTTGTAATTTAAGAAGGCAGGCAGGTGAGGGCTGACTGGGGACAGGTTGAGGACCCAAGCACAGCATCACTTTCTCTGAACCAGCCAAAACTCAAATTGGCCACCAGATTTTGCTCAGGTTTCTACTGCTGTAGTCGTTTTACAGCCTCCTGCCAGTTTAACATGCAACTAAAAATCTAGCCTTAAGTTTATTGAATGGAGCTAAAGGTATAATGAAGAAAAATACATCTAATTCTCTTCCCAACTGTGTAATCTTTGCTCTGCCTGTCTTTTTTTCTTTGTTGGGTTTTTTCTTTCTTAAAAATGAAAGAAACTGTGCAGCTGAATTGATTGCCAGGGTAAAGCAAGGAGATCAATTTTCCATCATTGCCATCCTTTATAGCGACTCACTCAATCTCTTGTAAGATTGCGAGATTCCTGCTTGACAAAAGCAATCTGTTTGAAAGAAACATATTGTGCAGCAACCGTAAACTTTGCGATAGAACCGCTCAGTTAATATGACTCAGCCATTTGGAACAGGAATCTGTGGAGGAGCTAATTGTGGTCACTGGTGGGTTTAAGCTGTGTTTGCTACGCATAGGATTTCAGAAATCTGGCTGTGAGCAGTCCTATAAACTAATGGAAACCTCGTCCTCCTAAGCATGGGTCTTAATGTAGCCAATCTGATGCAGTCCATGTACAAGGGGGAGCTATAAGGAGCCTCTGGGAAAGCCCAAAGTTTGCCGCAGTACAAAAGTGTTTAGGGGGAGAAAACCCTATGTGTAGGAACCCGCCCAAAAAAGGACTGGACATGCTCATTAGCAATGGAATGTTGACTGAGTGGTCTGGGGCAGAAACCAAGGGGAATGGAAATAAGTATTCTGGAACAGGGGATGGCTGGCTGGGATCATAGAAAAGAGCTCTGGAATGCAACATTTTGTTGCAGACCCCCCTTGTAGAAGAACTGATTTTAAGTTAGGACTAGATCTTTTTTATTATTATCTTGAACAGACATTTTTAATCATTGACCTTTGACCAGCTTGCATCTTGAAGTCACTTTGAACTGAGAAATAAAGAAATTATGATATTTTTCTTTCTTTTTGGCAGAAGTGCATGAAATCTGTCGGCATGCTAGCCACTGCAGAGTGGATAAAGCCTGGCCAATGACATTTGAGAATAAAACAATAAAAGCAGTTGAAAACAACTATTTTAAAAAATGAACCAAGAGGATTAAACCACACACCAACCTTCTACATATCCAGATAGGCTTGTCTGAACAAAAACGTTTTTAGCAGGTGTCAAAAAGAGTAATGTAGCCACCTACCCAATGTCAATGCAGTGGTACCTTGGGTTACATACACTTCGGGTTACATACGCTTCAGGTTACAGACTCCGCTAACCCAGAAATAGTGCTTCAGGTTAAGAACTTTGCTTCAGGATGAGAACAGAAATCGTGTTCCGGCAGCGCGGCAGCAGCGGGAGGCCCCGTTAGCTAAAGTGGTGCTTCAGGTTAAGAACAATTTCAGGTTAAGAGCGGACCTCTGGAACGAATTAAGTACTTAACCCGAGCTACCACTGTACACAGGGAGTTCCAAGTGTAGGTGCTGCCACACTGGCATATCAATTTCTTACAACTGCAGACTGATCATTGTGTGACACTTGTAACAGCACCAGTTCTGCAGGCTAGGTGCTCATGGGATCAGTTTGGCTGCCCTTGTGGGGATTTGTGTGCAGTCTATATATTATTCCAAAATGCTCACCAGCTCAGGGCCGGTAGCTATGCAAATCTCTTGGTTGTGTGTGTGTTTGCAGACCTCTGGCAATGCTATTTGCTCAGTGCATAATTTAGCTGCAAGTTAATAAAGAAAGGAGACCTTCACCCTATTAAAAAAACAACATGCTTGTTTTGCAGGCAGCGGTAAATTAGAGCCTCCATTAACAGATTGTGTATGTTGCTTGCTTTATGTTGGGAAGTTTATGAGCTCATTAAGTTAGATCATTTCAGATTTCTGGGCACATTTTTTTGTTGTTTTTGTTTTCTTTTGCTGCTAACAGAAGAGTAATGGTCCTGGCACCAACTCAGCAGTGGAAGTGTTTCTGAAGTTCATAAGGGGGATATTTGGAACATGTCCAGATTGCTGCGCATGAGCTAGGAACGAAAATAAATCCAAATGCTTCATAAATAGGCACTTGAGGCATCCGTTACACTGGGCCAAATGCTGCTTCTTTTAATTGCAATCTGATAACCATATCTGATGGAGACAGAAGCAAAGCGTTCCGTCTATCCTCTTTGGCCTTGTACGGCCAAGAACATGGGCTCTTCATTCATTCTCCTCCTGAACCCTTTCCAGTCACATTTCACAGGGAGCACCAATCTGGAGAAAGACACTAATGTGCTCCTCAGAATACTGGCTGGACCTGGGCAGATGGGAGCTCAGGGATGAGAGATCTATTGAGAACAAACTTTAATCTGCAGGTGGAAACTTCTCATTGAGGTTCCTCAAGTCCCCAGATTGGCTCTACCAACCCATGCTAGCCACTGGATCTTTTTGGACGGGAAGGAATTCGAGAAGGCTTCATGTTGCTTTTTTATGCTCCGGTATCATGACTTGCTCCTCAGCAGATTCAGGATGAGTAATGGAAAGTACTTTTTCATTTAGCTCATAAACTACAGAGCTTGCTCCCCCAGGAGACAACGACAGCCACCAACTTGGATGGCTTTGAAAAAGGATTATCATGGAGGTTAAGTCTTATCAGTGGCTGCTTGCCATGACAGAACCTCAAGCATGCTTCTGAATACCATTTGCTAGAAACTGCAGGAGGGGAGAGTACTTGGGTCCTACTTGTGGGCTTACCAGAGGCATCGGTGTGATGGCCTGGGACTCAGACTCGGGCTCGGAACCAGGTGAGTCTCAGTCCACACCGGATCCTCTGCCTCAGGTGGCATCAGAACCAAGTCTGGGGCCTGATTCTGAAGAGCCCCAGTCTGCACAGGTTCCCCTGCAACAAGCACCAGCTGGGCTGAGTCAGGGGCCTGAGCCTGCCCTGGCTCCAGATGTGGGGATGACCTCGTTGCCTTCAGCTGGGCCATCACTTACAGCTGCTCCACTACCGGCTTGGTCAGGGGAGGCTGAGGCGGCCTCTGGGTCTAGTAACCCACCGACATCTCCCGAGCTGCAGAGGCTTAGGTCTGAGAGGAGAGACCTGAGTACTCGCAGGAGGTGAGTCACCAGGGGATCAGGACCAGCCGTTACCCTGACAGAGATAAAAGGCTGTCAGACCCCGCCCCAGGTTGCGGGAGCAATATTGCTGTTTGCTAGAACCTGCCTGTGACCCTGTGCCTGACCTAGCCTGGTTTCCTGCCTTGACCCTGTTGGACTAACTCTTTGCGGAACCCTTGGATTCAGGACAGGACCTGGACCGCGTTGCTCAGGTTTACCCCCGGGCCCAGCACAATCTGGTTGGCCACTTCTTATGTCCTCTTCTTATGTCCTCATATGTTCTATGGGTCTGACCTTTGGCTCTGCTGCTTGTTAAATGCCCCCCCCCCATCATATTTATTAGTTTTCCTAATTTTTTACAAACCAGTGCCAATTTACATCATTTAATACAATGTCTTAAGCATATGCAGCGCTGGGGTGCAAAGATCTCCCCTGCTCCCCTGGTTGCCCAGTTCCAGGCATGCAGGAGGGCGGAGCCAGCCGGCTGCCTCAGCATCTCATTGGCTCAGTCACCTCCGAACTTGTAGCAGAGAGCCGCTCACAGCAGAAGAGTCCACAGCAGTGCTCCAACTGATGGACTGGCTCTTCCCTGGACTCAACTCTCGGGCCCCGGGCTCTCAGCCTGGCGCCCCTGAAAGCCCAGCACCCAGGTGCCCCACACCCCTAGCACCTATGGGTAAGACGGCCCTGAGTGGCAGTAAGGTTCAAATCAGATCTTCTTGTGTTTCCATGGTGACTGGTTTAGCTCAGAATAAATTGAGCCAATCTCATTTGAACTGAGGGCAGAAGCTAAATCCATAGGTGCTGTTGTTGTCGTTTAGTCGTGTCCGACTCTTCGTGACCCCATGGACCAGAGCACGCCAGGCACTCCTGTCTTCCACTGCCTCCCACAGTTTGGTCAAACTCATGCTGGTAGCTTTGAGAACACTGTCCAACCATCTCGTCCTCTGTTGTCCCCTTCTCCTTGTGCCCTCCATCTTTCCCAACATCAGGGTCTTTTCCAGATAGTCTTCTCTTCTCATGAGGTGGCCAAAGCATTGGAGCCTCAGCTTCAGGATCTGTCCTTCCAGTGAGCACTCAGGGCTGATTTCCTTAAGGGCTGAATCCATAGCTAGTTCTGAAATATTATTTATCACGCCAGGAGCTGTAAAAGTTAAAGACAAGTAAAGCCCGAGCCACTGGTTGTTGTTGTTTTTTTCCAGTCTACAAAATGTGTTGATTACTATCTCCCGGGAAATTACACTGAGTTTTAAGAAGGCTGCAGAATCCAAAACCAGTATTGTGAGGCTTAACCCAGATGATGGTTTCATCAGTGGCTCTGCGCTCTGCTACAGCAATTATGAGGATTAAATAGCCCTGTAATCATTTGGAGGGAGTGGAGCAGGGGGAACTATTAAGGTCTTTGCTGAGTTTTGTATTAGTCAGGGAAGGAAATGTCACACATCCAGTCCCATTGCATACAATGGCTCCAAATGCTGCCATTTCCTCCATTTGATGCAAAGCTGCTTCTCAAATAGTTCGGACGTGAAAACAGGGACCCCAATTCTCATACTCCTCCTGCTATGTGCCCTTGAAGGCTCTGTACCTTTGTGTACTGAATTCATCATTTTACTTCACAACAGACTGTCCCATCCCCATCACCACCAGCAATTCAAAAGACAAGTCATGGTTTTTCACCGTCTGGTGTATACGTGGTGTCTAGTTTAGCACAGAAGTTTCCAATCAATACCAACAGTGCTTAACAAGCCTCATTCAGGTCATCTGCAGCTCATCTGTAGGTGTGTGGTTGAAGACAGGAGACGGCACATCAGTCGCATCAAATACTCATATTGATTCTGAATTGCATTCGAATTTCTTCTTTTATTTCTTACATTGCATTTTATCATATTGCCATTTGAACTCTGCGGAACTCAAACTGCAGTAGGGAAAAAATATGCCATATGTAAGAAATAAAAGATGAAATAAAAATCCATTAAAAATGTACAGCATCTTGCACGGTATGTTGCAATTGCTACAACAGGCAGAGAATCCATGCAGTGCTTCTCAAAGACCCTCAGGAATTTTGAAGTGTTCTAGGGCATGGGAATTTGGGGACCCACTGGGCTAGCAACAAGATGTTGTGGTGTAGGGAATTGCAGGCACCATTTTCCACCCCCGTTGTCAGTAGGGGTGGAAGGATCTGCCAACTTTGGTGCTCCCAGTTCTTCATCCATCCCACCCACCCCCCAGTCTTAAATTCAGTTCTCCACATTTCTGCAGCATTTAGTGAATTCCTGAAGAAAATTTATCAGCATTTTAGCATGGATTTCTCTTAATAAACATTTTTGTTTACAGTTTTGACTAACGTATCCATTTTTGCAAGCAATTTTTCCTCATCTAACACCTTTTTGTATGTTGTTAATAATAATAATAATAATAATAATAATAATAATAATAATAATAATAATAATATATTTATACCCCGTCCATCTAGCTGGGTTTCCCCAGCCACTCTGGGCAGCTCCCAATCAAACGTTCAAAACACAGTACAGCATTAAACATTAAAAACTTCCTTAAACAGGGCTGCCTTCACGTGTCTTTTTAATGTAGGATAGTTGCTTATTTCCTTGACATCTGATGGGAGGGTGTTCCACAGGGCAGGTGCCACTACCAAGAAGCCCTTCTGCCTGGTTCCCTGTAACCTCACTTCTCGCAGCGAGGGAACCGCCAGAAGGCCCTCGGAGCTGGACCTCAGTGTCCGGGCAGAACAATGGGGGTAGAGACGCTCCTTCAGATATACTGAACCGAGGCCGTTTAGGGCTTTAAAGGTCAGCACCAACACTTTGAATTGCACTTGGAAACGTACTGGGAGCCAATGCAGGTCTCTCACGACCGGTGTTATAGTATTCCAGTGGCGACTCCCAGTCACCAATCTAGCTGCCGCATTCTGAATTAGTTGTAGTTTCCGGGTCACCTTCAAAGGTAGCCCCACGTAGAGCGCACTGCAGTAGTCCAAGCAAGAGATAAGTAGAGCATGCACCACTCTGGCGAGACAGTCTGCAGGCAGGTAGGTTCTCAACCTGCGTATCAGATGGAGCTGGTAGACAGCTGCCCTGGACACAGAACTGACCTGCCGCTCCATGGACAGCTGTGAGTCAAAAATGACTCCCAGGCTGCACATCTGGTCCTTCAGGGGCACAGTTACCCCATTCAGGACCAGGGAGTCCTCCACACCAGCCCGCCCCCTGTCCCCCAAGAACAGTACTTCTGTCCTGTCGGGATTCAACCTCAATCCATTAGCCGCCATCCATCCTCCAACCATCTCCAGACATTCACACAGGACCTTCACTGCCCTCACTGGTAGAGAGGTAGAGCTGGGTATCATCATATGTTCATTTTTATCTTCTTATGTCTCCTTCCCTGGTTCCACTTGCAGCAACAAAGAAGTGCTGCAACTCTTCCTTGCACGAGCTATTTCACTATTTCCATATTGTTCTTCCTGAAACTGATTTTTCCCTCCCCTGCCCCTTTGCTAGATGTTCCACCCTAATTTAAACCAGTTGGAAGTCCATAAAGACCTCTTTCCTCTGTAGTTTGTAACAATGTGTGGTCGTCCTCGCTGCTGAGACCCAAAGTGCCCATTCCTTGCAGCACGCTGTAATTTGGCATGTTTTGCTTTGACAAACGCACTAATGAAGGGTGTGGCTTTGTTTTGGTTTTTTGCATGTTTCAACAAGAGCTTGCAAAGTGAGTTTTCTCAGTTCCCTTCTCCACCTTCTCGAAAGGTGGAGAATCCTCTTGCTTCAGAGTGATTATGTCTCTTCCCAACCTATTTTTGAAAAATAAAAATGGGCGGAATTTTGGCTGGCAGGCTTGTTGTGACTCTTTAATTTGTTAGTGTGCATGTGTGTGTGTGTGTCTAGTACTAAGAGAGAGCGAGGGAGAGCGAGATGAAAGTTGCTTGCAACACTCCTAATTTGGACTAGGCCTTTGGGGAGGTATGTGTTGCAACCGGTTTTCCTGCATCAACACGAACCTGCTTTGAGTAGTTTGCGAGCGACTTTTCTGGGGCTTGGATTAACAGGTGGCAGATACCGAAAAGGGCTCTTTTTCTTCCTCTGCGTTCTCTTCTTAAATGAAAAGTGAGGCTCTCCTCCTCCCTCGGTTGTACCTGAAGGGGACCTGTGTTCTGTGCAAGGTTTTGTCGCTGCCCTTGCCTACCTGCTATGCAGAGCAGCATCTTTGAAAACTCCTCTGAGGGATTTGAGTACTTTGCATTCTCCAGAGCTCAGAGAACAGAGAGCAACTGCTTAGACCAGGAGGAAGGAGTAAGTAGAGCCCTCTTTCTAGCCTTTTGGTCTTTTCTCAGATCCGGAAAGGCAAAGCGGGAAGGACATTGATCCCTTCCTCTCCTGGCTGCTTGCAAATGGGAAGGAGGGGCTGGAATCTGCCATCACATCCTGGTCCTACTGACATCTTCCTCTCTGCCTACCATTTCTTATTAATTCTTTGCACTTGAACTTCACCTGTGTGTGAAGTAATGTGTTCTCCCTCCCTTGGTGTATAGCTTGCTGGTGTCTGCTGAATTTGTCCCCAATACTGGTTCTTACCAACCTGTTTCACTGACCCCTACCTGCCGGTTTCCTTCTTTGTGTTTCACTGACACAAATGTGCAAACTGTGAAATTATAGATGACATCCAGCAATGTCTGCTCACTTGCATAATAGAGATCTGCTTGTTCGAGGGGATTTCGGGTTTCTCTGCTCCCCACTACACTCTCTATTTGCTCCAGAGGGGCTCTATAGCCTTCGAGAGCCAGTGTGGTGTAGTGGTTAAGAGCGGTAGTCTCGTAATCTGGGGAACCGGGTTCTCGTCCCCGCTCCTCCACATGCAGCTGCTGGGTGACCTTGGGCCAGTCACACTTCTCTGAAGTCTCTCAGCCCCACTCACCTCACAGAGTGTTTGTTGTGGGGGAGGAAGGGAAAGGAGATTGTTAGCCACTTTGAGACTCCTGAAGGGGAGTGAAAGGCGGGATATCAAATCCAAACTCTTCTTCTTCTTCTTCTTCCAAGGAGCAGATTTTTGGGGGGTGGGGTTGGGTTCATGATCTGGGGGAGATAAAGGAATCTGGTTGTCCCGCTGCAGTTGTATAATAATAAAAAATAATAAATTTTATTTATATCCCGCCCTCCCCAGCCGAAGCCGGGCTCAGGGCGGCTAACAACAATAAAATAATACAACATTCTAAAATCATTTCATTAAAATTAATTCAACTCAAATTGATGACAACCATTAGGCTAAAGTTCTGTGAAGATTGCCAAAGGAGGGAGTCAGGCTGTGCCCTGACCAAAGGCCTGGTGGAACAGCTCTGTCTTGCAGGCCCTGCGAAAAGATGTCAAGTCCTGCAGGGCCCTAGTCTCTTGTGACAGAGCGTTCCACCAGATTGGAGCCACAGCCAAAAAAGCCCTGGCTCTAGTTGAAGCTAGCCTAACCTCTCTGTGGCGTGGGACCTTCAGGATGTTTTTGTTTGAAGACCGTAAGTTCCTCTGTGGGACATACCAGGAGAGGCGGTCCCGTAGGTACGAGGGTCCCATGGTGTTTCTTCTCTCTGTGTTCCTCCGAGTGGTTATTTCTCCTCTGGTCACTCTTGTACATAGCTGTCAACTTTTCCCTTTTCTTGCGAGGAATCCTATTCAGAATAAGGGAATTTCCCTTAAAAGGGGGGAAATGTTGACAGCTATGCTCCTGTACATGACCTGACTGCCTGTCTCCAGCCACTGCGGTCATCTGCAAGGGCTTCCCATATGGCAAGGTTGATGTTGCTGGACTTCATACCAAAGAGTGCACTCCCAGATTTAGGTGCACAGCTAAATATGTGAAGCACAGCCTCTTGCAGTTGTGTATCAGGTATTTGTATCAGGAATCTGGGCTATAGCTGGGGCTCCCTGCAGAATGTACACTTGGGGGCAACCCTGGGTTTGCCACAAGTGATGCATGGAATGGTCCTGTGTCTTTAAAGCAAAGAGGTCTTCCGATATCTGAGACTCGAGCCAAATGTAGCTGAGCCTGAACTTCAGCTCTTGAGATGCACAGTGACGATTAGCATTCACTGCACAGTGAGAAAATTGCTGTTTGGGGCAGCTGTGGTTAGACGGGAAGATTGGGGAGGAGAAAATGAATGCCATACCTCAGCTCTCTTAACTCTACCTGCTCCTCCAGCGTTAGTGCATAGCAGATCATGAGTCACCCTGCTGAACTGAAATTCCTTTGTCAATAAAAAAGAAAAATTCCGTCTTTTTGCATAGAGTGTGTGTTTTATTAGTGAGGCTCATTATCTTCTGAATAGGAGTGGAAGTACTTTCTCAAAGCTGCTGCTGCCACTCGCTGTGCATCTGCAATATCTGCCGTCTAAGAAGTATTTCTAATCATGCATTGTTCACTCCGGAGGAATGAGCCCTCCATTCCCACTCCGCCCCTATCCAACTACAATGAGAAGATTATACTGCAGTAGTAGTTTCACTAGGAGATTCATTTCCCTAGTGGTGGAACGTAGCTCAGTGCTTTGCATGCAGAAGGGCCCAGGTCCAATTATTGGCAACTCCAGCTACAGCTGGGAGTGCCCCATGAGGGAAAGCTCAGATGATGGAGCATGAGACTCTTAATCTTAGGGTTGTGAGTTCAAGGCCCAGGTTGGGTGAAAGATTCCTGAATTTCATGGGGTTGGACTAGATGACTGTTGTGGTCCCTTGAAATTCTACAAACCTGTGATTCTGATTCTATGAAACTCTGGCAAGCTACTGCCAATCAGTGTTGATGATATGGAGTTAGATGGACCAATGGTCTGACTCAGTATAAGGTTGTCGTTTAGTCGTTTAGTCGTGTCGGACTCCTCGTGACCCCATGGACCAGAGCACGCCAGGCACTCCTGTCTTCCACTGCCTCCCGCAGTTTGGGCAAACTCATGCTGGTAGCTTCGAGAACACTGTCCAACCATCTCGTCCTCTGTCGTCCTCTTCTCCTTGTGCCCTCAATCTTTTCCAACATCAGGGTCTTTTCCAGGGAGTCTTCTCTTCTTATGAGGTGGCCAAGGTATTGGAGCCTCAGCTTCAGGATCTGTCCTTCCAGTGAGCACTCAGGGCTGATTTCCTTCAGAATGGAGAGGTTTGATCTTCTTGCAGTCCATGGGACTCTCAAGAGTCTCCTCCAGCACCATAATTCAAAAGTATCAATTCTTCAGCGATCAGCCTTCTTTATGGTTCAGCTCTCACTTCCATACATCACTAGTGGGAAAACCATAGCTTTAACTATATGGGCCTTTGTTGGCAAGGTGATGTTTCTGCTTTTTAAGATGCTGTCTAGGTTTTTAAGATGCTGTCAGTATAAGGTAGCTTCCTATATTGAGGGAGGGGCCATAGCTCAGTGGGAGAACATCTGTCTTGCATGCAGAAGTCCCAGGTTCAATCCCCAGTATCTCCGGGGAGGGATGGAAATGGTCCCTGTCTTGAAAAACCCTGGAAAGCCACTACCAGGCAGTGTCAAAAATACAGTGGGATGGATCCATGATATGACTCTGTATAAGGCAGCTTGCTATGTTCCTTGTCTGCTCATTATGAACATGACTATCAATATATGCCATCTGTGCAAGGTGGGTTTTTTTGTGGGGTGGGGCAGCAACATTGACTCCTCCTACTGACTCACTCCCAAGCAAGACAAGGCACAGGCAAAATGGCTCTTTAGGACCCCACCCCCAAGAGGCAGAGGTTGTGGCCTTCCTTCAACCATCTCAGCTGCTCACTACCCTCATCCTGCATTTTCCTCCATGGGTGTGCACATCAAGCACATAAGAAAGAAGAAATCCTGTTCAAACTGGAGAAGAGGGTGTTAAACAGCCTCCCTGGGAGGGAGTGGTTGAAGTGTCTTAACTAGAGCCGAGCTGAAATTACTCATAGGACATTTTAGGGAGGCAAATTCTGGTGATTTCTTTTTTTCTTTTCAAAAACTGAGAGCTGCTTTGCTGAATGTGGAACCATTTTATTATTATTATTTTTAAAGTGTGGCAGTCACCATTACCCCTCACGATGCTCCAGAAATGACGCTATGCCTGGGGCATTGTGGAGGATGCAAAATAGTGTTGACTGAAAAAATCTTAGGTGGGAAATGGTGTGGTGCTTCTTGTGGGTCAGCGCCATCCGTAAGACATGGTTGGAAAAATTCCCCGCTCCTGGACAATATTACACAAAATGAAGTCCCCCAATGATTTCTTGCATGAAATTAAAAACAAACACCTCTTTCATATTAAAAACTTACTAACAACATTCCAGAAGAGGGAATGAGAGGGAATCTCTTTCTGCAGTTTGCCAACTCTCAAAGAATAAGTTGTTCAGTTTTGTTTATTGGAAAAACTCATTTAATAACTGCACATACATTTCAAATGGCCCCACTGCAGTCCTAGAGTTATGCAACAGAAGACAAGCCTAATGGATCAGGCCAATGTCCCATAATGTCCAGCATCCTGTTCCCACAGTGACCAAGCCAGGTGCAAGATCACGTTACCCACTTGTAATTAACCAGCAACTCGTGTTAAGAGACATACAGTCTCTAATGGTTCTCCCACAAATCCTTTGCTTCTGCTCCTCCTCCTCCTCAGCTTCCTCCCATCTCTTAAGCATCAACCATGAACTAGGCAGTTCTATCACCAATTCTCTTTTTGCTGCACTGACAGCCATTTTGTACTGGCACACACAGCATTTGATAAATGAGTACTTAGGGCTGCCATACATCTGGGATACATAGCCACGATTTGCCCATCGAAAATTGTGTCCAGGTATATGGCAGCCCATATT